>NC_046647.1:16948463-17588463 GCF_900324485.2 Mastacembelus armatus | reverse complement strand
CATATTATGTTGACTTTTCATAATGTACACTTGTTGGTGCACATTTTTATACAATAACCTGACTTGTAGTTTCTAGACCCCACATCATACAGCATATTAAAAGTGAAAATGATGAATATATCGGGCAGCTGGTTTTTCTAGTGTTACATTGCAAGCTTGTTTTTGCTTGTCTTTCTGCAGTAGTCTGAACCCAGTTCTTTATGGCTACCTGGATGAGAACTTCAAGCGCTGTTTCCGTGAGTTCTGCAGCCCGGGTCCCTCAGTTTTGGAGATGCAGAACTCGTCCCGGACTGGAGTCATTAGCCGCAAGCTCCAACAGCGTGAACACAATACTGCAAACACAGGAGAAAGGTCCAATCAACAGGTAGTTTGTGTCAATACAAGTACATGCATCTGTGAAAAAGAAAAGCTTTGCATTTTAGGAAACAGTGAGAGATCCAGTGTGTGAGATTGTGAACTTTAGAGGTGCTGGGAGGCAGATAATTTTTTAATCTAAATAAATATTCTACTTTTGTAACTGCCTTCTCTGCAGGTATGACTAGCCTTGGAGTGGTCGTCGGTGGACTCTCGCTGTTGTGGCGGCGTTGCCAACGACGATCTCAACTCAGAGATTACGCAGGTCACCACAGGGCTCTGACTATACACACAAACACACACACACACACACACACACACACACAAAAACCACTTGTACAAACAAACAATCCAGGCCATGACCAAATCTTAAGAGCACAGACCATCTTGGCCATGTGTAGTGAGCTTAACTGCGGCGATGCATCAAGTCAGGCCATTCACCTGGATACAGATACAAGCCAAGCAAAACTAAACATAAAACCAAGTATCATTTCAGTACCATGGCTCTTTAGTTGTTGCACTATATTCTAAGTGCCCTAATAGCTACAACTTCATTATTAGCATTAATATTATGGAAATATACACTCAGTTGGCAATTTGTTTGGTAAACCAAGCTAAAACTAATACAGTCCAGCAACAAATGCTTCCTTCATATAGGGGAGACAATGTTATTTAAAATGTTTTAGAGAGCTATTGATTCAGCTGTGTGATCAGTTTGCAAAATGTAGTTTGTAGTGCGCTTTACTTTTTATTATTTTGGCCACCTCCTTAGACAGTAACCCAATGGTAGAAACAGCACTCTGCCAACAGGGACTATACATAATGAATATGTATAATAAAACATAATATGTATAATAAATATACAGATAAAAACAAAGATCTAGAGATGCTACTTTCACAAGCCACTCTCTGCTCTGTATGGCACTGCTACATTGAGACGCACGTACTAATCCCCTGAAAAAAAAACAAACAAACAAAAAATGTGGGGAAATTTGAATTTACTGTGTAGGATTTATTCTAATTTAAGATTTGTGTTACTGAAAGTGCAGGGACTCTGTGATCTAATGGACAGGAGATTCACAGTCATTTACAGCAACTATGCTTCTCAACCTGCTTCTGTGTAAATGCCGCAGGGGTTAACCCTGTCATACTGTACACTTCTTTAACGCTGTTGTCCCTTGATTGATCTGCACAGCACCATGCTGACTCTGACCACTTGAAGAAGATTGACTGTGTTGATATTCAACAGTGCTTTCTCCTCTCAGCCTTCCTAATCCTCTGTTGTCATTTTGCTTTCCTCAGTCTTCATCCTTTCCTGTGCTTTACTGCTGTTTTGTCTCTGTTGTGTTGCTCCTGTTGCTGGACTTAAGGAGACCTACAGAGCACTGTACGCTCTCTTTGCTGAACTTTACAGTTTTCTGGATGTACAGAAGGAAAATCGGTTGTGCTTATCATACTAGATCCTTGTGCTGAACTGTGGAGCCTATAAACCAGCAGACAAGACGCATCAGCCTGTTTGCACAGTGCACAGAGCATGTGTAGTGTGGCACTAGCTGTGTGTGATTAACTACAGCTTAAAAGCCATTAACAGAGTTAAGATAGAGTCACTTCTCTGAAATATTTAACAAGTGAGCCAAGCACGATTGTAGATCTGTTGTAACCTTTAGAAATGCTTGTGCTTACATGTTGTTCTGTATGATACATTTGACATTTGCCTTTACAGTAGCTTTAATTGATATTCAGTGTAACCGTATTTTTTAAAGATCTGCAAAGAAGAACATGATTGTATTAATTGCCTGCATAAAATACTGTACATTTTCTGATTTTTTTTACATGCTAAATTTAATTTTTGATTAGTAAAGTCATTGTGCTTCTAATGCAGCTTTTGTCATAGTGATTATGCCTTGTTAAATCAAGAGATGTATATGAATCAAAACAGTTATGTACAACTTCAAATTGTGAATTTGAAAATGTGTACAGTTTATCTTGAAACTAGAGTAGCCCTTTTTTAAATGAAAACGTGTGTGTGTTTGTGTGTATATGCAGTCAGTCCATTTTTAGTTGCTTTCAGTCAATCGTAGATGTGTTTGGCTCTCATGTCCCCAGCTACCATGGCAGAACAAATGTTTAAAATCATTGCAAATTGTCTAAGATTTGAATTTTGTACATCACAAAAATAGGAGCAGAATCTGATTGTATGGAGCATCAAGTGTCACATGTTATGCTATATACAAAAATGTACAATATGTTTCAAGTCACAAAATCATTATGTGAACACAAAATATTGAGGATCCAAGTGTTGCTTTTTTTATATGATTTAATGCATTTCAGTCCAGAGCGGAAAAAGGAAATGAGAAATCTATATCCTGAAAATGACACAGTTTGCTCCCACAGTAAAGATAAAGGGAGGTTAGCTGTAAACTCTAAAGTGCACACAGATGTGAGAAAGAATGTGTTGTGTTTGTCCATATGAGGCTTGCTGTGTGATAGATTAATGAACTCTTTAGGGGTGTCCAATTTCTCAGTTTATACAGATGGGTAACAAATTAAGAAAAATCCAATATAAAGTGTCTTAGTAATGTCTAGCATGCTGGTCTAAAATCTCCCATAGGTTCAAGTGCATTAAGACCTGGTGCCCATAAAAACCACAGCATATGATTCTCATAATATTCATACTCAGCAAATGGGGACCACTCCGATTAGGACAGAGATGTGGCATCACACAGTAACGGTGATCACTGCGTATTGATTTGCACTGATCCTTCCCTCTAAGACAACAAGGGGACCCCGGATTTGTGATCTCTCTGTATATTGTGTACCAAGAAAGAAAACATGAAAGAAATTCCAAAAGCTTAGTTTGTCTCTGCTGTTTCAAATAACTGACAAACAGAACAACCATACAAAGCTGTTTTTACGTCCGTAGCAATCATTAGCATGACTGACTACGCAGCTTACTACACTAGCTATTGGACTGGAAGTGACCTGAGGTAGTTTTACATCTGCTGGTCCTCATTTTCAAATCTATTTATATTCAATAATATTTTATTTTATTTATTATAACATAAAAAATGAAATTATATTCTTTCACCCTACAAAAAAGGTCTGCATATCGAAGCGGACAGGATAATGTTAGAAAGGAATAATAATATATAAGTAGAGTTTAAGAAGGTCAATTTAAGATCCCATATTTTAAAAACAAGCCAACTAGAAACAAAAGGTCAGGTAGTGATGATCAGCTTGTAGAGCTAACATAACAGCCAGAGACACTTTTTCACTCTGGACATTCAAATAAAAGCACAGACAGCTATATATACTGCACTATAAACTGCACTATATATGGAGTGATTTTCAGACAGTAATATAAATAACATGTAATGCAATGTAATTCTCAAAACACAGCAAGAGATACTTGGTGCACCATGCAGCTTATACTCTTGAAGGCACATTAAAATAAAAATTTAATGCTCTCCTTGGTCTGTCCCCACAGTGTTATTAAAGTCTCTCGTTGTTATCGTTTGCTTGTTTACATGGCTTATGACTTATGACAGAGTTTTATTGAAATGACATTTCTTGTCATTCAATGTACAGATGATAAATTTATGGACAACTTAATATGTATCATTTTACTGTTAATCAGTGTACTGTCTATGAAATAAAATGTTATGCTAAAGCTCATTGAATGCCTTTTGTCTTGCATCTGAGTAACATACAATCTACACTGTGGTCTGTCCTTTCTTCCAATACAAATATGTCTTCATTCTCAAGCCAAGACACTTCTGTATGTACTGAGAAATGAGGAGTACACATGACAAAATGTGAAAGACATAACTCAGATGCACATGTCTGCATGTCGTTACAGTAAAAACGCAGATGTAATAAATAACAATAATAATGGCTCTGTTCTATTTTAACTGTGCTAGTTAGCCACAACAGTGAGCCAGCATGCACAGTACTAGGACCCTGTAGCTACTACTAAATGTGTACCTAGATTTCTGTTTGACCACACAAATGTCCACCATGTCTATGATGAAGGTGTAACCTTGCAGTTATAGCCTTTTTTCTTCCCTCTGCATTTTCCCTGACAGCAAATCCCTTAAAAACTGCCCCAAAAACCTAAGTGAAATTCTGTATGATTGACAGATCAAAAGCTGAGGGAATAAAGAAAAATAAATATGGCTGCTCAAAGACGCAATGTGGGCTGTAATTTTCTATCATTTGCTCCACACAATGCCTATTGTCATATAGTATCAAATAATATACTCTCTCTCTCTCTCTCTCTATATATATATATATATAATATATATAATATTTAGTAATTCTGCATTTCATCTTATTGTATGTTGTGTGCTATGCTGTTTAAAAGCCTATTTATTTATGAATCTGCATTTTTGTATTCCATTGTTACAACTGCACAAAAACATATATGTTTAATTTTCAGTTCTCTGCTCTTCACCGATCCTCCTCCCTCGCACAGCAAGAGGCCACTTGCTTGACATATGGTGCTACACATTACCAAGATCAACAGGAAATGAAAAAGGTTGCTGAAATGGACTGAAGCCTGTTCTCACACTGTGACTGGGATTACCTTAATTTTTGTCAATTGAAGTAATTTTTTGGAGGCTGTTTCCAAACACTGAACAAAGTTCACAGCTGTTGTACGGTTTTATTTCAGATTGAGGGTTACAAAAAAATATATATACAAAAGATCATATATCAACATTAACAACCCATATAATCAGTGAGGTCACTGTGTTTCCATATGTCCAAAAATGTGAGTGCATGTGTGAATAGCAAAACATTGTCAGATGATCATGTTAGTGTGAGGCTGTGATTGTGCCATCTATGTCTGTGTATACGCTCTCTTCTCTACTTTGTCATGTATAGGGCGGTTAAGGACCCAACTGTTATGTTATTGGAGTTGGCAGAAAGATTAGTGATAGCAATTATTAGTGGAATTGAATCTACTGAGTGGAATTAAATCTACCTTTCTCCCTGCAGAGACAACTGAAAAACATGATTTTGTAAAAAAACAAAAACAAAAAAAAAAACAGTAATCCCATGTATGGATCCAAAGCATAAAAAGAGGATTTGCACACCAAAGTCAAATCCAGCAGCACAGACACATATATTTTTGAGATTTTTAATGTTTTTGGAATAACCCATTTCTTTCACATTATTAATTGTTTAATTGTATAATCTGAAATTTTATCTGTGTAACTTCAGAATATGTTTGTGGTTTTGTTTTCTGGGGCTAAATGTATTTTGCAAGTAGCCTTTGAAGATTTCCAGAGAGGCAAATCTGAGGACATCTCTGATTACAGGTAAATTGGTACACCTGTATATAATAAGATGGCTAGTGAAAAGTGAAACAGACTCAACCATAAAATTCAAAGACTCTTGCACACTGAAGAGGCTATAGCCTATGACTGCATATCATATTCTTTACATACCCCTTGTATGAAATATTAATGTGCTGTTTTGCATACAGGGAACAGCTATTAACATATGCAAATGAGCATGTTTTCTTTTATGCTTTCTCTAAAGAGGTCATATTTGATGCATGTAACCAGCTATTCTGCATACATGTTCACTTTGTATATAATGTATCCATGATCTAATATCACTGATAAAAGTGCAAGTCTTATATATCTGGAATTGTGGTTGGTGTCATATAGTCTGTACAATACCCTGGTATCTGCCACAGTCATGGCTTAAATAATTAGATCCAGTGCTGTATCTGTGCTTACAGGAAATGTGATTCCTATTCATTTGAGAAAGTCATACAGTGCTCTGGACCATACAGTTATCTGCTTCGCATTGTACTGTTCCGGTCTGAAGGCTCCAGAGGAAAGAGCGAAAGGCCAGAATCTTGTTTTAGCTATTCTACTGTTAAAAGCAGCTTTACCCAGACCATAACCAAAATGTTGACTCATGACTTTTAACAGCAAATGAACATAAATCCTAAACAGGAGGAGTGAAATTGTGTGTTCACAGCTGCTCCAAATCCACCAAATCTAATTTAATTTCTCCAAGTCCTGATACTTCAGCAACTTAGCGCTGACATAGAGCAGTGGTTTCCTCAGGCTATTTCACACCCAGGTAAATGCCTAACAGGATCTCATAATCTAACTGAGAGGAACACTGGTTTTCTGCACACAGCACGTCGGGAGAGTAAGAGGTGTAGACATTATGAGCATCTCAGGTGTGGTAGGAAAATTAAATTTATGGATTGTCCCATAAAAAAACAGACATGAAATAAGACAGAAAAACAATGCAGGTAGTTGGTTGAGCGGTCCGTACAAAAATGAGTGGGACTAACCACTGAGTCCTGCTTAGCTGCCATGTACCTCATTACCTTGTCCTCCATTAGACCAACCACCCAGCAAACACCTGCAGTTTATCAGCCGACCAATGAGCTGCCTTGTTTTGCCCATCGATCAACCAGCCACCACTGTAACAACCCTATAGGGTGTACTTTGTTTTTACTTTTCCTCTCTATCTACCACTGGCTCCTGGTGGTTTGGCTCTGCCTTGTGCAGTTGGTTTAAATCACTGGATATTTCGCTGACCCTATTTTTTTCTTGGCTATCACTCTACAGGACTCTGGGACACAGAAGCCATGCAGCCAGGTAATATTCCCATTCATCCACCTGATTTCATTACCTTGTCTTCCCACTAGTGCTTTCCTTTGCAGTTCCCAGGTCTGCCCACTGAAAGATTGAATCAAAGTTTGATTATCATGCCCCTGTGTCTACACATAAAGATCGGATTGCTTACCATAGGGTCCAACTTTTTTTTAATGCATAAGTTGACAATTTTCTTTGAAGGAAAACCTGAATCACAAATTGGGGTGTAAAGTTTGTACAAATACTGATAGTACTATTGAAGATAATGATAATGAATTATGAAAACTGTAGGATCTATTAATGGAGCATGACCCATACTAGAGAAAAGTCAGGACACCTATGTTTCTTTAGTATGGGTTATTTTTTACTTAAGCTGGTCTCTTTCCCAGATTTGTGGGTGTCTTTGTCTTCATCTAATTTTATATGCCAAAGTATTATTTTTAAATAAATTATTCCGTAATATTGTGGTATCAGGTTGTGGCACAGGTCTATACTTCCTTAAACTTTCCTAAAAGGATTTCTGGAAAAAGACTTGATCTTAATAATGTGCACTGACTGAAAAATAGTTGATAGGCATCAAGTGTTTCACAAAAGATTGTACTGAATTACACATTTTTTTCCTGGAATCTTTCTATGAATTTCATGTTATCTATTCTTTTCTAGAAAATTATTGGAAACTATGGGACTACAATGTTTCTGTAATATTTAAAGTATCTTTGCATAATTGCAGCCTCATGGAGAACATACTCTTGAGTAAGCCCATGATTAATTATTACCCACTTATACATTGTTTTATTGTGTATTTTTAGTTATATCACCAGTGACCACTAATTTAAATTGAGTGCTTGTTATGCACACTGTTCAATATTGAAGTACCAAGTGCTACAGACTGAAGTGTAATGGAAAAGGCCAGTTCATAATGATCATGATCAAACACAAACATGGAGCTAAGTAAAAGGAGTAGCATAATGTAACAGGCTGTTTATATCACATCTTATTCTTCTCTTTTCTATCTCATTTCTCCTCCCTCAAGTAGATGTCAGATGACTCATATGAGGATAACTGCATATTTATTCTCATTCTTATGTAAATCTCCTCTTTTCAACTGGCCACTGCCCTCATTGTGCATTCAGCTTCTCTTATACCAAGTGACTGGTGATACAGTCCAGTTTTATCATTTAAACCACACAGAGCCTTTTACAAATGCACCCATACAGACTGAATACTGTCCACCATATTATAAGCATAAAAAAGTGGACCGTAATCCAAGTTCACCTGATCATCTGGGCACCCACGATTCTTTCTATATAATGAAATAAGAAGAATCTGCTGTCTCCACAGCTGGTGACAGACAACGTTGACCTCCCCAGTGGTTCCTGCCAGGATGTGCTATTAGAAATGTGATATCTCTAACTGGTGATCTCCATGGTGCAGTGTGATAAATGGACCTTCCTCTTTTATCTTGTTATCCTTCATGGCAAGTTATTCTCATCAGATATTTTTCAATAGCACATGTGTCCTATACAGACAATCAATAGCCATGATCAACAGTCCTCATGAGAACTAATTAAATGGTATGTTGCCTACTTCAATCAAACATCAAGATGCACCTCAGTGAAACAATCTATATCATGGTGGATGCTTTTTCTGTATCTAAACTGACTTGAATGCAGAGCTTACTACATACCAATGGAAATTCACTTCACTGCTAAAACTGACTCACTTTACCCTGCTTTACCCTAAGTTCCAATATTACACCTAAATTTTGAATTTTTTTCTGTTTATCACAAGTATCACAAATACATATAAACATAGATCTAAGTCAGCCCCTTTCCCAGGAGTATCTTAACTTGTAAATGTTCAGGCAATTTTCTTCTTATGTGCCTTATGGGAGTAAAAGCAGAAGTCAATTTTCCATGTACAAATTGCAAGAACAAGATCTTGAAAATTGCTATAGATGTTTCAAATGCAAAAAGCAGTAACATTCCTAAGTAAAACCAACAAAAGCTCACAATGATTGCAAGTACGAGAGGTTTTTGTAGCCACCAAGGGCGAACATATCTCTGCTGGTAAAATTGTCTGACCCAGTGGATGTGGTGAGCTGAGAACAGCACTAGCATTAGCTATTACAATGATTATTGTCATCTGCTTCTGCTCTCTTTCCACATCTCCACGGCTGCTTCTAATGAGAAAGAACAACAAAAAGGAGTTGACTCTACTCAACAAATAACATACTAACAATATTTTTTTAAAAACGTGAAATTGAAAAACAAATGAGCCTGTACTAATGTCAGGAAACTATCCACATGCTACATGTTCCCATCAAGGGACTGAAACTAGAAAAAAAACACTGGCTATAAGAATACATTCAACACATCCTTTGTATATTGTCAGTGGTTGAAGAAGTACTGAGATCCTTTACTTAAGTATAAAGCCCAGATACCTCAAAACTGTATTTAAGTACAGTACTTGAGCAAATGTACTTACTTTCCACCACTATATATTATAATATATTGTTATATAACACCTAATAATTTATCTTTTACCCACACTGTGGCTCTAATGATGGCAAAGCTGGTTTGTCAGTCCGCCCTTTGATCTAGACTAGAACAGGATATTTCTGCAGGCAGAACTATTCAACAACTAATTTGTTGTTTTGTTTGTTTCAGTGAAATTTGGCACAAACATTCATCCAGAGAGACTTTAACAATCCCATCACTTTTCCTTTTCACCACTATGGAATTCACAGCTGGATTTAATGACATGTCTGTGGGATGGCTTGCCATTAGTAAGTCGTTTGCTAATTAATAAATATCTTTATTTGATTTTTTGTTAACATTTTTATTGTTTCACGCATTACCACCCATTTAATGCTTATGATCAATGTCATGTAGATGTAATTTTTCATCGCAGTATACAAATATGTAAAATATGTACGATATCTTGATTCGAGCTCCAGAACAAAAATTTACAGTCGTTTCTTCCCGGTTGATTTTACAGAGGGATTTAGAGGAAGTTGTTCTGCGGAGCCGCGATAGTGTCTCTTCTGCCTTCAAGCCTGGACGGTTGTATTTTATCCAGTACGTATAGTTTGTTTGAGAAAACTTTCGTGTCGTTAAGAAGCAAATGTTTGGCAAAAAGAGACGTTTCAGTTGATGTTTCAGGACACTTTTAGCTTACCTCGTGCTACTGTTTTAGCCAGACAGCTGTTCAACGTTACATTAGCAGTTAGCATGCTAGCTAAAGGTAAAGAGCTACAAAGCACTTCGAAACGAATGATGTGTTTATTTCTATTTTACGGCTATACCGAGGAAAAGTCGAGCACAGAGAAAACAGTTAATTTTACCGTGAGTAGGCCAGACATGTTGCTGATTTAATTACATCGTAATTAGCCCTAGTCTGTGCGCTAACGTCAGGTAACTTTAGCATCGACAACATCGGTTTCTCTAAATTAAGTGGCGATGCTTGACAAAAACTCTGAAAGATGTTTAAAACACTTACCGATGTCCCTAAGGTGTCTTGGATGGTCAAACTGTCAGAATTACAAACAATAATCTTAAACTCGTTGCCCAAGTTGCGACTGTGTGATCGATCACAACAATACAAAGACTTGCCAACTAGTTAGCTCAGTAGGTTCGGCCGCAACGGTGGCAAACTTGTTTGCAGTCGAAGATCAAGAAATTTTAACATGGGGTGGCAAAAGGTTTTGGTAGGTTAGCATAAGAAGGGTCCTAATACGCAGTAAAAATACAATTCTAAGTAAATATAACTTACAAATATGCTTTAGTAGTATATTTATTCTTATATTAATAAACACGTGCTCCAGTGCGTGAATTCAGAGGATTGATATATTAAAAGTACGTTCAAACTGTCAGTATACCTGTGGTCTCCTGTTTTTAAAATTAGTGAAGATTTTAAAATCGTCTAGTGAGTCCACAGCATTAGAAATGTGTAAGTCTTTCAGTGAAATCTACATTAAAATTACATTTTGGGCCCTTTTCCTCCTTTTCTGTCCAGAGTTCCTCAGACTCAAATCAAAGTCACCATGACAGACAGATACAACATCCACAGCCAACTGGAGCATCTGCAGTCTAAGTACATCGGCACGGGGCACGCAGACACCAGCAAGTGGGAATGGTTGGTCAACCAGCACAGAGACTCTTACTGCTCCTACATGGGACATTTTGACCTGCTCAATTACTTCTCCATTGCTGAGAATGAGAGCAAAGCACGTGTCCGGTTTAACCTGATGGAGAAGATGCTTCAACCATGTGGGCCACCGGCAGACAAACCCGATGATGCCTAGATTACACTGAAGAGAGCTGTGGATATTTTTTTTTTTTAACTGGATGTTTTTGTAGGATTTTTTGGACATTCAACATGATGTTTTAAATATGTTCTTCAGCAGAATGTTTGATACCAATGCTACAACACTGACTGATAATTGTCCAGCTACAAAAGATACCCAAAATTTATGTTATGTTTCTTGCCCCATTTAGACCTAATTTTTTTTTAAGAAAAGCGAAAGAAATCAGAAAAGGAAGAGCTTCATGACCTAAATGTACAAAGTGATGTACTATTATCTGTCTAGTCTTTGTATTAATTAGAGGATCTGTATTCCTGATTAAAATTTCTGTTCTGATTTCATTAAAATGTATCTTTCGCTCTGTTGGCATATGTACATCATTACTTCTTTTGTTCTTTTGATTGAGTATTTGATGGTGTTTGGTTAAAAATGGGGGGAAAAAAAGGAGATCTGATCGCTGTGAAGTCTACAGTACAGTCTACAATGCAATGATTGGGATATATATTCACGCTCATCATTCATGGAGGCATTTACGTTTTTGTTGATATTAAAGCTTTTCCTTCAATTTGTTACTTATCTGAAGCCAGACAAAAAATAGGCAAATTCTGTCCTATGCATGCACAGTAGATGTCAGTGCACTAATACTAGAGTGGGCATTTTGCTTTTAATTATTTTTTTGCACCAACTTTATTGAATAAGGGTAAAAATATTGCCTGAAGTAAAAAAAAATAAAGTGACATATTTCTGTAGGTTTAGGCTTTCTCACTGCTGTTTGTGTAGACTATGGAAAATATAGAGAGGCTTAAACTTTTCCACACTACTGTAAATACTGGAGTGAATTTTGTTTGACCTTGCAGATTTAACACCCTTTGTCTACCTACACAGCCTCTTACACATGCATCATATTCAGGCACACACACATATTTAAACCCAGTTCTATACCTACACTTTAGAGTGCACACTGATCAGATGGGCTCCACTTAAACATACACAGCTTGCCAGTAAATGAATGCATATACATATGTTAAAGAAAGTGCTTGATATTTTAGAGACAACAGTTTGTCATTCAAGTTGGAAAAAATTTTGAGGTGGCTCATTCTCATGTTTGATGTCCAAACTAAAAACTGCAAAATATGGCACTTTTCATTTACATAGACTATCAGAAGAGCAAGAGCAACTAGATTTAAAAATGCAAATTAACTTCTCAAGCAGCAGCACAGCTCAGGATAGGCAGGAAGGAAATTGCAGTGCTAGATTTGAATCAGTACCTTTGATCATGAGTGTCAGTTTAATATGCTAGTAGTCATGGGAAATTGTCTTTATAATGCAAATTACCTCTGGGTTATGAAAGGAGAATAGATATTTGAACCTGCTGTCAGTACAAGGCTCTTGTTTAGACTGAAGTGGATAGCAGGCTCAGTGAGATGTGTGACTGGAAAAGAGCAGCAGGCACTGTGGTTTGACTTGTTGACTTCAGGTGATTTATCAAAGCATACTGCCTGCCAAATTCACTCACACAAATACAGACACTTGGTGGGAGAGGATGCTAGGCATGACTCACTGTTGGATTGAGACACGAGTGTACTGGGTGCCAAGGAAGTTCTTATGCTGTGCATCACGTCTGGTTGTTTGTGTGTGTTGGAAGGTTTCTTAGTGGGGTAAGTCCTTGCCATCTGTCCTGACTGTGAGAGTCGTGGAGACGGCGCTGCCAAGTCAGGCGTGAAAGCAACGTGAGGTCTGTCAGTGTGCCGTCATACACACACATAGAACACTCACACAGACTACTTGACTTCTTCTCTCTAAGACAAAAGCATATAAAAAGATGTGTTTCTCATTTTCCAGCTATCAGTGGAGATTATTTGCCTTTTTAAAATGCAATAAAAAGAGGTGAAGCACTCAGAGAAACCAATGTTTTCTCTAGAGGAGTTACGATACTTATTGCGTCCTCTACAGGAGAAAATCAGCAGTAGACAATAGAAATCATTAGAGACTGAGCAGGAGATACTTTCATTCTCACCATAACCATTTTTATCTTGAGGAAGGTTTAATCATTTACTGTGGCATGAGAGATAATGGCTTTTTTCATATGTGAAATATGTCTTTATTGCACTTAGAAATACCATATGTAACTGTCCATTTAAGTATGTTTTTAAAGGCAAGGTAAGTGTTTTTGTACAGATGAAGGGGAAAGCAGTGTAACTTCCACAGCTCGTTCTGTCTTATTTTTCTCCTGCCAGCACACAATAAACTATATAGACGACAGAACAGGGAAACAACTTCTTACATAATAACTGAATTTGTAATTTGTTTTGATAATTGATCGCCCTCTGCATGCAGTACATAGCCCGTAACATTTGTGGTTACATGAAGCATCACACCAGTGGCATAATGTCTACTATATACTACAGATGTACAAAAGTAGGTGCTGGGGATGATTATGTTTGCTGCATTAAGGATTCAGTTTTGAGATTTGGAGTCACTTTGAGTTTGTTTTTAATAGACTAGGTAATTCTCAAAAGCATATTTTCTCATTGGATCAACCAAATAGTTATTGCAGTGTAATTGCTATTCATCTTGGATATGCAGAATTTTTCCTCACCTCATTTAATTTTGTCTTTCTAATCTCCAGAAGTACTCAAGCTGAAACCTACAGAGAAATGAAGTCCAGCTTCATTCAAAGCAGTTCAGCTGTCCTAATTGTCTTTTCATACTGAGACACCATCACAGAATACTTGGGTCAGTTAAATACAGGCCTAATGGAACATGTCACAGGTCAGTACCCACTGAACTGATCTAATCTTGCATGGCAGCTCATTATCTTTTCACCTCTATGATCATTCAGGACCCTCTATTGTCGTGGTAGTTGAGGAAATTACTTCTGTGCCTTCACGTGGTCCTTTAAAAACTGTAGTTGGACTGGAAACCTCATTGGTACTTGTGCTTGTTGGTACTGTGACCTGAACTATTAATAACCACTTGGCCTTCCTGTGTTCATGCTGATATGAAAGTCTCATTTGGCTGGTCGTCCAAACTCAGACACAGAGTGAAAAAGACTGATGAAGCATGTAACCCACCTGTTGTATCCTTGTATCCTCGCTGCTCCCCTCCACAAACTTCATCACTTATTCCTTTTTTTCCCTCCTCTTTCTGCTCCTGCTTTTTTCTTAATTTGCACCTCTTGATAGGCTTTTCACTGAAGTGAAAACGTTCGAGGTAAAATACACAAGTCATGACTCTGCAGCGCGGAAAAACACATGAATAGACAGGAGAAATAGATGCAACAGAATCCTTGGGGAAAATAGCACTTTAAAGATGAGAGCGAGTGAATGCAGGTCATTTAGGTCAAAATACTTACATGAGTATCAGGTCTTAACAGTTTGGAAGCAGTTTTGTACGATAAAAAAAAATCAAATGTAGTTTTTAAATGAAGGTCATCGCCATTGTCGGTGTATACAGGTGTGACGTCACTCGTAGCGTTATGCACCGCGAGAGTGAAGCCAGGTCAGTCGCCATTTTCGGGCGGTTGTTGACGTCGCCACGTTGTTTTTTGGAGCCAGAAGCATAGACATATAAACTACAGATGTAAGTTTATTGATGTATTGATGTAAGTATTTAACTGTATACAAATACAATACGTATTTTATATGTCTAACATGACTGTAACATGAACAGTGTGACAAGACAAAAAACTGTGATAATTACACAGTTTCTAGCCTCTGGATGATTCATGTCCACCTTTTTCAGATGAGTCGTAGCCCTGCATTACAGCTGAGACCTTAGTCCAGGCAGCATGCCAGAGACAAAACTGCCTTCGGACCCTTCCTGGGAAAATTTATTACTGTAACCTGGGAAGTGTGTGTGTTTGTGTCCATGTCTTTCTATGGTTGTGTGGACATGTTTTACTCTGATACCATTCTTGTGAGGACATTTTGGCGGGTCCTCACAACTTCAAATGGTTTTTTTGAGGGTTAAGACTTGGTTTTAGGGTTACAGTTAGAATTAGGGTTATCTTAGGGTTAGGCATTTAGTTACGATGGTTAGGGTCTAGGGAATGCATTATGTCAATGAGTGTCTTCACAGCTATAGTCAGACATGACTGTTTGTGTTTTGTGACTTTTGGGACTTGACAGTAAAAATCTTTTGGAGACAACGAACACTAGAAAAACATTCAAAACACAACAAAACCTAATATTTCCCTAAAACAACACCAGTCAAACTAATATATTCTTTCAATCAACCATTAGATAGTAAACAACAAAATACAAACTACAGCTGTCAATATAACCAGCATCAATCTTAATTTGTACTGTATTTCTGTGCTAAAAGATACTTGAGATAAAAACTGCATCAAACTTTTGGGTCATTGGATGGCTTGTGTTAACTGTTTTGAAAAAGGGCATAAAAAATGTGCGAAACCAATGAAAAAGTGACTCCTGCTGCATTAAAGTGATAATGAAGGTCAAATGGGCGGTCTTATGGATGGTCTTAGCAATTGAGAAAAACTTTACTACTTTAAAAAATGGCCCATTTTAGATTTGAGGATTAGGTTTAAATTTTAGGGTTTAATGAACCTTAAGGTAAAGGTTCAGATTATAGTGAGGATTTGGGGGAAGAGTGAGGGTCGTCACAGGTAAAATGGAGGGTTTACCCTTGTGATCTTTCAGGTACAAACACCAGCTGCTACAGTGATCTTGCTGTCCTCTTTTGCGCTATAAATCCACTTTTTACTCTCTCATTTCCTACCATCTCCGTCTCTTTTCTTTATCCAACTCGCCTCCTACCCGAGTTCTCATTTCCTTGTTGTCTTATTCACAACAAACTCCATTATGTCCACAACCTCAAGCTGGTATGTTCGTACACTGGAAAAGACTGACTAAACATGGCTGGAATTTGATATTTAATAGTATTAAATTTACGAAAACCAAACTGCACATTCACTAAAAGGTCCTGACAAGTTTGCAGCACTCTAAGACCACACAATCCTTACGTGCAAGTAAGCAGGTCATGTACACAAACAGTACAAACAGCACTCACAGAAATTACATTCATCTGGGATAATAATCGGAAATCTATTTGGCAAAATGTAGTTTTAATGGCACTGCTGAGTAATGTTGCTCATCTTCCAGTCCTCTGTTTGTCAAATTGTCATTGCATGTTGCAATGTTGCAGTAGTGACTCCCTGTTCCTTGCACTTGGTTTTATTTGTAGGGTTATGAGAAATTATGTTGTCATCTTTAATAGATTTTTCAAAATTGCAGCACTTTGAAGATCAAACAAAAAGCAGCCTTAAACGCGTGAAGGCTTTTTTCCTTTTTTACCAGTATCCTAGAAAGCCTCAATTAGCACCTTATGCCACACACAAATGGCTTAATGTCACTTTCAAAATATTTTTTTAATAATTAGTTTGGAAAATCTACAACTGAATGAGGTATTTTATTTAAAAATGGAAGCTTAAGTCTGTTATTACTCAAGTGACTAAAATAATACTGATTATATGACAAGAAAAACCAAGATGACAAATCAGATCCTTTTCCATAATTCTTTATATACAAAAACAATATACATAGTTTGACAGTTTGGACATAACAGTTTCAGTTTTTAGGATATATGACATTATCCTAGATGAAACATATGTCAAATATACAGTAAAAGTGTTTGGGAGTCCATGTGAAATATCCAGTCCTGGGTCCTCGCTGCTTTGAGCATATTGTTGCCTTGTGTGAAAAAAAAAAAAAAAACATTTTAGTGACTGTCAATGCATGTAAAGTTGCAAGGTTTATAGTGTGACTGACTGAGAATCATGAATCCCCAGCAAATCGTGTTCCCATAATCAAGATCACAAAAATATATAAAACCTAAAACACTTAACACAATATATAAAAGGCTTTGAATCAGAAACAGCAGCAGCCTGATGATGGCTTCTGTCTGAAAGTAGATTTGAGGAAATGTAACACAGAAAACCTCAAGCACCATTACAACAGCAGACATTCTCAAATCTAAATATTTTTCATCAACCGGTGGAAGTCTCCAGCATCACAAATAAAGTTGAAGTCAGGAAAGCAAACATCAAAGTGGCTGCCAATGATTTAAATTCAACTGTAATTTTAGAGAAAAACTTGAGATTTAATGACATTTCACTTACTCTTCATGATCAACAATACAAAGAAACAAAGGGTGTGTTATAGCCTTTGAAGCATCTTTGGCTTTTACTCTTTCTGTATAATTTACAGTTTCTTACAAGATGAGATGAAACAGACTGCAGCCATAAAAGGTTTTACCAGACTCACTTGTGATTAATACTGACTGGTTATGACTAAACACCAGCTGTCAAGTTGGGCTATCATATTCTGGACTAAAATATGGACATATGTATCTGTGTTGAAGAAAAAAAACAAAACAAAATTTATGATAGTCCAGACCAGTATTTGCACAAAGTGAAGATTTCAAAAGCATCTTATTAGGTACCACTTTATTTAACCTCTCTGATCCTCATTTATGAGCAACATGGACATATTTCATGTTTGTAATATACTATAAAGTAGCAAATATAAGGATATCTTAAAGTATTTATTAATATAGATATTAATTCAGTTATAACCTCTCCCGGGATGCACCGCGAGAGTGCATTCACTATTTAGAATCTGCAAAGTCAAATCAAAATACAGAACAAACACATTATTGAGAATTCATGAATACGACAGTTGAGGATGCTTCATAAAAGCTAAATATGTTGGGTTAAAATAAAGTGTTACCGCTTACGCTTTTATCTGGTTTAAAAACAGACGAAAGCACCATGTCCATGTCCACAGCTCTTCTAACCTGTTCATGTTTTATCAGTAAATTGCACCTGGGTTACACACTCTACCGAAACAATTGTCATTTATATTTGAGCATCTATAAACTGTTTTAAGTTGCAACCTTTTTTTGCATTTTCTAGTTTCTGCAAGGTAATCTATAGCCATCTGAAGAATGAAATCAAATCTAAGGGTCAGAAAGGAACTGAATAGCTGGTGCATTGCACCTTCACACTTTAGATACAGTGAAAGTGGCACAGAATACAAAATAACCAGAGAGATTTGTCATTACCTAAATAATGTCATGTCCATGGTCTGCTTCAGGTTTGATAAAGTCATGTCAGTTTTACACATACTGTGGTTGACATGCTGCTTACAAACAGCATGTGTGCTCTACTGTTCATTTTATTATCATTGTCTAGGGGTGATTAAAAAAATTAAGACAACTAAAATCAGAGCTTAAAACATCAAACTTGTATTGTATCATATTTGTAGTAAAACTGATTTCAATGTATGCACATGCTTGATACACATTCTGTACAAAATAATCAATATACAATACCAGACATTGACATGAATGAATACTGTTGGTTCTTTTCCATTGCTGTACAACCTTTCATGTCAGAACCTCTGCACACTCCAACATAGAAATAATTCTGACCTTTTCAATTTGGATATGTATGAATGATGACTGTTGTGTAGGCTGGAAGCCTATTATGAGAACACAAGCCTTTGAACATCAGCGAACTCGATCTGCCAATCGCTTCTTCTTTCTAGTCTAAATGTACTGGGAGGGGAAATCAGTTAACGTTTTTGTTCATTTTTACATGAACATCCAGAGCAATGAGTAAGCCATCATGTTTTGTTTCTTCCTGTTCCAGCTTCCTGTGTCAGTCCTACAATATATTTAAAGACACGTTTAATAGCTCAGGCAAACATTCTGGCATTCACACAATAACAAATGATTACTAACTCATCCCCTTTTGCATCAACATCCATCTTGAGTATTTGGATTTAATCTTGACAGAGCACTTGAAAGCAGACAATACGCCAAAGATGAATAGTCACCACCTTAGCCACATTGCTAACAGCCACTAAATCTCAGTATATCTGCACTTCTGAACAAACACACCCCCTCTTGAGTGTAGTAAAGGTAATGCAGAACCAATTGTGTTTCATATTTAGTCGTCAAACAATAAAAACTCAAGACTCATGAAAGTCTAAACATCTGTCCAAGCATGCAGAAAACAAAGAATATAAAATAGGCTAAGAAACACTGCCTGCTTGTGCCCAGATTACTGTAACACATTCAAAGTTTTTACTTTTTTCTTACCTGTTATATGTAAGTACTAGTTTAAGATTTTGAGAAATATTCAAATACATATATTGCTGTGCGCTAAATATGAAGCTACAGCCAGCAGGTGATTATCTTACAGTAGATTAGCAGAGAGGCTGGAAACAGTGAAACGGGAACCTTTGCTTCCAGTTCTGTGATAAGCTGTCCTAACTGCCAGCTGACTGTAGTTTCATATTTGACATACAGACATGGGATGTTTGCCATTTAACTGACATATATTATCAAAATATTTCCATAATCATTTTCTGTCCATCACTAATCAATCAGTTGTCTAATCATTTCATCTTTACTGTATTCCCCAAAGAGCTGATGAAATCTTTCAGATGGTTTGCCTCATGATAAAAGCTTAATAGTCTGGGGGCCAATAGACAAATCACATTTTCTGTTGATGAAAACAGGCCATTACCGCTGGATTCAAGAGCCACCTGACAATGTGTCCTCACGAATATATCACAGGCAGACAGATTGAACTGAAAAAAGCAAGTTCATTGAAATGGAAAATAAAATACTTCCCTGCTTCTCCAAAAGGTCAGTCACTTGTGTTAGTGAAGAAACTCTCAGTGCCTGTTTTTTTATTCATAAAACCTCATATAAAGTGTGACCAATAAATTGAAACCTATAAGCTTTCAAATAAAATGACAGATGTATAATCCAATTCTTGCTTTCTGTTTGGCACGAGTCACTCTAGTAAGAGTTCCAGCCAAAAGCCTAAAATAACTGAGACCAACTTGAAAAGTAGACTCTAAACAGCAAGTCCAGCACTTTGTGATCAGAGGTTTGTACTTAATATCTCAGCACAGCAAACATGGTGACACATAATTACCATGCATTATATGCTGAGGTGAATGAATGCTGAGGAATTAAAATTGGCTTGAACTGGGACATTTTCGATTGCACTTCAATATTAAAGCCTGAGGCGCCCAACACTCCTTCAGTTTCAGCAGTTAATAAATATAACACTCACAGTTTCAATTATTTATCTACATACACATCTTGAGCCTTACATGTTATAACTCTTATGATATAATGCCCCCTAGTGGCAATATACTTTAAATATGTCTAAAAATGAACTGCAGTATTTCAGATTCAGCTCCAAGAAGCACATCGGAGCACAACAAACTGCCTCTCTTCCCAACTGCTCTGTGACACAGGCACTGACTTCAGCACACAACCATCCAATCACCCCCATTTCCTGTTCTAGCAGGATGCCCATATATGGCCATTTGGCAGGTTATGAAAAGGCATACCTTGGCAAATAGACAAACTCTATAGTACACTGGAGTCACATTCATTATTACAAGGGTAATTTGCCCATTTCCTCCCTGGAACATCTCATTGCAAGGCCTGAAGTGAACCTAAAACAAACAAAGACATCATATACCAGCAAATGCTGGCCATCTAAAATAAATAAATGGTTCCAATCAGAGCACAATACATACCATTGTTCTCACTACAGATATGTGCAAATATGTCACTGGTGCCCATGGATGGCCAAGGCCTTAAGACGCACCTATAGCTGTCAATATAGATATAAATATATATCATCAGGGGCAAAAGGATCCCAAAACAAAGTGGACTGGGCTGTGTACTAAATGTCTCCAGGACCGGGGGACTTCTGGGAGCTGTGGACTGGAGAGCCTGGGGTGCTGACGTCCAGCTGGCAGTGAAACTGTTTAGGGCCTATGGAATCTGAAAACAAGAAAATAATATGCACATTTACAACTGTTTTTAAAATGACAGAACACATATGAATATGTATGATTACTGCCACCATACTGTGCAATCAAACATTAGTATATTCACTGTTTATGTACCAGTTATGGATACTTAATAGGAATTATAGTTGGTGCAACAATTTATCCATTAATCAATTAGTAGGTTGACAAATTCATTTGCAAATACATGATAACAACAATTGATAAGTCATTTTAGTCTTTTTAAGCAAAAGTATAAAACATTCATTGGTTAATTATGTTGGATCTGTTTTGGTGCACCTCAGCATGACTGCATTCACAAGTACAAATTAGTTTTAAAATATATTGAAATTAAATATACTATCTTCCTAGTATAATTGTGTTCAGATTACTGTTGCTGTACAGAGCTATGCTTAGCTTTAACAGGTTAAAACATGATATATTAGAACAGAGTCTGCACACTGTTTTACAATCCAATAACACACCCAATTATCTACTGCAACAAACCCTGTTTTATGGTGTCAGAAATTAACAACACTGTTCACTCTTCACTGTTTTGTGCAAAAGATTTGTGACACTGGGCAACAGACGGTAGTATCAGTTTCATAAATTCAGATGAAACATAGTGTTCACATTGTACTTTTGTCTCAAATTGCTAAAATGTATTTTTTATATATTTCTCTCCAGATACAATCTAATCTGTCAAGGACCTTGTTGTAATTACACTGATCTCCCATGGGCTGAAAAAAAGCCCATATTTAACAAGAAATGGGAGACTCTAAATTAACTGATTTTCTTTTAAGTCACCAAAATCACAAAAAGTGACTGAAGTGCAAGCATTAAAGCAAACAGTGGAAGTAGCAAATAGTGAGAAATGTCTACTAATGATAAACTTTTCCTTTGTTTCAGTGAAACATTATGCTGTTTGAAATAAATTTGATTAAAAAGTTTAATTGTTTTCAACTCATCATATCCGCACTCAGCACCATGTCACCCAGATCTAATAACATACGAGAGAGTGAACCTGAAGTTTATTGGCCATCAGTAATTCTAATGAACTATAGTCCACCCAGTTGTAATTCATGACTCTAATGTAATTACTGGAAAGGGTTTTGGGCACCAGAATAACATAAATATTGATCAATAACAATGTGAGCTAATAAACAGCAGGATTTGTGATAAATTACTAATGAAACACAAGTTCTTATCAGTTGAGCTAAATGGTGGAAGCTATTGACCACTCAAGTACCTGGTAAACTGTTTACTGTCTTCATGAACTTCCATCTCTCGGCTCTTAAACTCATTCAGCTCCTTGCGAATAGCAGCCTGAAGGGCAGAACGAACACACACACACACACACACACACACACGCACACACACACACACACACACACACACACACACACACACACACACACACACAGTCAAATTACAGCTAATCCAGTTTGAAATCAGAATGTGCTTAAGGGCAGCCTTTCATTTAGTTTACAGTGTAACGCGCTAATGTTGACAGTGCTGACAAGAACAAGCTTACATGTACACAGCAGCAAATGTGTCTAAGGCTTTGGTGTGGACAAATGTGCCTTAGTTCACTGTTATATTGATTTGTTTAGTAATAATAATTCACTGTGATTAGAATGACGGTAAGAGTAACATTTATAAAACATGAGCCCTGTGTTTGATTGGCCACAGGCATCTGTCCGTCACAGGTAACATGGGGTCCTGTCTTCATCCTGTTTGATCATGCAGCATGAATATTAATCCTTAGGGATTCCCACTTTGTGTCCTGTGTTAAAACAATGCTAAAGGCCGCATTGGCTGTGTTTTTTCATGTACTGTTGAAACAATGAAACCCAATCCAGGAAGTTGAGGTGGAGAAAAGGATTTATGTGTTTAAAGCCTATTTGATGGCAAAACATGGCACAGTGGTTTGTGTTAGTCACGGATAGGATTTTACAACTCACAGCTTTCATTGTGGCAGTTGTTTTAATGTTAGTGATGTTATACTCAAGATAAACAAAAGGGGAGATAAACAAGCTCTGTAAGCTCCAGCAGATCCCTGTGACCCTGGCTAAGGAATAAGCGTGTATAGAAAATGGATGGATGGATGGAACAAGCTCTGTGTTCCATGTAGTTACAAACATCAACAGCAGATGTCAGGCTTGCTATAGAAACCATCCCCGGAACATCCTGAGGGCACTTCCCCTTCTGTGAGATTTTTTTTCTAAAATGGAAGCCACTTAATACACACATATATCTGTTTTCTATATCCACAATTGTATCATCTCACTGCACAGTGCAGTAAATTCCCTGTCAAGGACCACATACACTATTTCTGCAGTTTTGTTTCAACATGACAATGCCCCAAAGCACCAAGTCAAGTAGTTGAAAATATGACGGTAAGAGTAACATTTGCTAGTTGAGTAAGGAACTCAACTAGCCTATACAGAGCCCCAACTTCAACATCAGCCAAAATCTTTGGCATGTGAGCCAGGCTTGATTAGTCAACCTCAGTGATGTCATGTTGTTATGGCTTATGGGGAGCAGATCCCTGCAGTCAGGTTCCTAAATATTGTGTAAGGCCTCAACACATGAGTGGAGACTGTTATAGCATCGGATTATTGTCCATGGTTTTGCTATTAAACATTAAAAACATTTACTATCCTACATTTGCTTTTTTGGGTGTCCATATACTTTTGTGTGCTTTGACATCCTTAAACCACTCGTAGTTCACTTGCAAGTCTTAATGTTACAAACATATTGCATATAGAACATTAAAATTAACAAAAATCAAGATTAACTGCAGTACCTTGTCAGCGGGAGTAAGTCGAGTCCAAGGTTTGTCTGCCCGCCGGTCATAATCCTTGGCATCCGTTACTTCTACATACTCATTAAAACGCAGGATCCTTCGAGCGACAAGCTCTGCCACTGTAGGCCTCACACTTAGCTACACGCACACGCACGCGCACGCGCACGCACACACACACACACACACACACAATACACAGAAAGAAAAAAAGGAGGGGAAATTAGACTACAAACATCAAAAGTCAGTAATGATCTGTCCAATGTTTTTGTTCTTAGCTTTAAGTTATATTAATATCTAACATATTGTATATGCCCATGTGATTATATTTGATTTTTCTATTGCACCACCAGTACATTGATTGGTTTAAATTTTTTTCTTCAATTCCATGTGTCCACTAGATGGCCCATTTCCACACACAAAGCATCTTCTCTGCCTCCTATCATGAGTCACAAGGTGGAGCAAAACGTATTAGCAGCTAAGTATAGACTCAGTTTCCTCTTTGTGTGGTTGGTGTTTGCAGTACCTTTCGGGAGAGTCTTCTTTTAATCTCTTGTTTGGCTTCTTGCTCCTCTGCTTCATTCTTTTCTACATGCAGAGAATCAACAGAGTCATTTCACAACTACTGTGTCTGCAACCAGCTTCTGCTTCTATTTCTTACTGTGAGATGTAATTTCCCTTATAAAAAAAGTTTTTGATGGTTATGCAGATGTGCCGTCACCTTTACATACAGCAAAGTCATAGTTGTATAATAAAGGGGTGTGTTTGTGTGTAAACAAATTGGCATCGGATGTTGGTAAACTTCATGACCTCTTGTGGTCCCATCACAGATTGAAATACAAGCCTTCTGCGATTCATAGCACAGAAACCAGTTACATAACTCTGACCTACCAACTATGTAGTGTGATTCCTTTTCTCCATTTCATTTCAAATGAAATGTCACAAAATAAATAAAAATAATCTTGGTGTACACATCAGCTTTATTGATTTATTTTGCCTGTAATATTATAACCACATTGAAGCTGTGACACCTTGAAGCATTGGCATTTCTAGATGTCATGAAATGAAGTTAAAAAATTGACCTACAAAAATGACCTTGTATTGCAAAGTTTGGGTACAGTACACCTCCTAACAAACCCTGCATAGGTTTTATGCTTCAGTATTGACAAGATGCTTTGCTGTTATTTAGGCCAGTAGAAGGCCAGTGAAGGTGAAGGTTCATTCCAGCAGTTTAATAGTTGTAGTTTAGATCAGTCACAGGATCATGGAACTGAAAGTGTTAATGCATAAACTATGGCCATGATGAACTTATTCACAGACAGTGATCAGTGAAATTGAGGTTATTTTGAAGATTAAGATCAAGCATATTTAAATGAATTAATTAAATACCCAATCACATCACCCTGACGTTTAATGGTGATTTCAGAAACTTACGCTTCAGGATGTTTCTCTGCTCCAGCTCCTCTGTGGTGGGTCTTTGGCTCAGGCGCCTGAAAAGAGAAAACTGTGTTCTCATTCTTTTCTAATAGGACATTAAAAATAGGACATTATTTGAACATTACACTGACCTCTACAGACAAACAACATGAATTATCACAGGAACATTTGCAAGAAACATTTTAGATGTATTTCTTGTTGTTAAAGGCTGTTTGCCACCAGGCATTCTGCCTGCTGAGCCAAACTAAACTTCACAGATTTTTACTCTGCATCATTTGTGCTAGTACAACACCCACAACTCCAGCACACAATAATTTATAATTTCTGTTACTACACCACAGTGCTGCCAAAGTTCTGGTGAAAATTCACACCTAGCTACATTTTCACAGCATGCCGAGTGTGTATCTGTGCATGTCATTGTGTGTACCTGACTAGTTTGCTGCCTATCTGCTGGCGGAGTTCGTGTCTCTCTGTCTCGGAGCTCCGTGGCAGAATGTTCTTCTCCTCCAGCTCTTTCTTGCTGGGTCGGTTTCCCAGCTTGATGTTGAGGGTGTCTCGTCGGCGGATTTTGTTGGCCAGAGAGCCTGGAACAGAGAAACAGAGTTGCAAGTTAGAAAAATGGTCCCAGGTTTATTTAGGCCCTGAAACAACCTGCATGGACACCAGCACCAGATAATGACGTCACAGCAATGAAGCAAATGAGGCATGTAAAAAATATAGCTGATACAGTAGGTGTTCTTAAATTACAAACATTGCCACAAAATTTGAGTAATGCTGGATGAAATGTTGATTGGTAGCATTGGTGTACTGTAATACTGTCAATCAGTCCATCAGCCCTTTGATATATCTTCCAAGTAACAGTAGAGGGATAAATCATTAGTGCTCAACCTGGTGCTCCACACTGATAATTAGCTATGATCCAAATTTACATCTTGTGCATTTAGATGTCACTTGAACGTTTTTTTATGATTTCAAAATCTCAACTGACAGTTTCACAGATGCATTTATCTCATACTGTCTAAACAGCATGGCTATGTCTCAGCATGAAAACCATACATAACAAAAATGTCTGATTGCAAAACCACTGCAAACAGGGTGATGCTTCCTGTTAGCAATTCTTTCCACTTTACGTTGATGATAATTTTAATCTAGGAACTGTGCAGGCCTGAACAGCAATGAAAGCTCACTGCGCTCCTGCACAGTGACGGTACATGTCAGGACGCAGGCGACATACAGAGGATGGATATTTAAATTGCAGTGTAGTAATGAAGCTCTGGCTGGCATTACTAGTGTATGATTATGAACCAACAAATATTGCTACAAATTGTCACCTGTAATTTCTCACACTATAATCAAATAAATACATAATTTACTTAAAAATTAAAAGTTTTTTACAACCATTTCAGATTGTAAAAGGTACACTGACATCTTTATGGCCAAAAAACATAACTAACATAACCTGACAGGGGTTTCACTAAAAATGATTTCAGTCAGCACAGTTCAGTAAGCTCTGTAGACAAATGCCTTACTATTTGTGCTTTCGTCTTCCTCCTCTTCTTCTTCCTCCTCTTCATCCCTGTACAGGATTGGTCCGTCAGAGTCAGAGTCACTAGTCTGGCTGTCTCTCGGCCTGTCAGGGATCACGGTCACATTGGCCTGCTCTGTTTTCACACTGAGGCCCTGTGGCTTTTCAGCTCGGCCTTCTGCTGATCTGCAGTAAAACAACCCACTATGAGCAACTACTGGAATAGAACAAAACCCTAGAGCTGTGAAGCTGCATCGATCAATTACACACAACTAATCACCTAAATAATTTTAGCTCTTATCATGTGAGTCAGGTTAAACTACTGTGTATATATGCAATGAACACCAGAACTACAATGACATACAGAGAAGGCAAACAAAAGAACTTTTTCACGAACTTGCATGTCCTAACTAGATACCTCGGGCTGTTCTCTACAGCACACTCTCTTTCTCCTTTCTTCTTTTCTTCTTGTCCTCCCTCCCCTCCTCTTTTCTCTTGTTTCTCCCTCTTGGAGCTTCTTTCTGCCTCTCCCTCTGCGAATGAAGTGTCCTCTGTAGCAGTATTAACATGGGGAGATGAGACTGTAGGTTCAGGGGTCAGATCTTTGTGGGTCTCCTTATCCGAGGCAGAGGAACTGGGAGCAGACTGAGAAGCAGCATGAGTTGACTCTGTCTCTTTGACTTTTGATGAGGCAGATTTGGTGTCTGCGGAAAGAAGTGAGGATTTTAACTTCCCAGACTGACTAGGAGTCTCTGCAGATGCCTTTTGAGATACAGAGGAAGAGGTGGGGGTGTCTGATTTCCGGCTGGTCCTTGCATCTGTCCCATTAGCCTTTGCTGCAGCGCCCGCATCCTTAGATGCACGAGAACGAGGGGTGGAGGTGGATGTGGAAGTGGGGGTAGTTTTTGTAGTGCCTCCTGTCTTCTTTGGCTGGGACGGTTTGGCTGAAAAGAAGCAGAAGCAAAAGAATGTGAGGAGGGAAAGACAGACAACGTGACTTTTTCTTTTCCCCAGGTGTTCTACTTTCTTCCCACAGCATGAAGACATGCAGGTTACATAAACAAAAACTCTCAGCTGTCTCTAGTGTCTTATATAAGCATGTCTATATGCCATGTATTGCTGATGATGGTATTAATGAGCAAGAACAACAGCAGCATCTAAACAGACAAAGTGATATTTGCAGGTATGTTTACATGCTGTTTAATGTGTTGCAGCTGACTGGCTAATTATTCATTCAGCCTGCAAACTCAGTTAACGGTGTACTAACATGGGTTACTGTCCAATATCTGTGGCTCTTGTGCCGCAGGCTGTCTGTTAGTGGCTGTCAGTGACCAAATGCTGACGTCACTGCTTTAACCAGATATAGCTCCATAGGAACTGATCTGATTGACTGTACAGTTCTCCATCTATGTCCAGAGTAGTCCCCTGTGGTATTTTGTCAAATAAACGCAACCTAGATGGCGCCAGACTACAAAATGCCAGGAAATTGTGCAAATGTCCATCAGTGTTGGCTAAAGTACAAAGTGATGTCTTTCAGTTTCTATTTCTGTCCAGCTAACAGGCCAAAACATTTACAGTACCACTGATAAATCAATCATTTAAGCCCTAATTTACAGTATATGTGCATTCCACAATTTATCTGTTCTGAAGTATTAAAATGGTGCTCTATTAGAACATAGTGGTAACCATATTTTAGTGGTAGAGTAACAATTTTTAATCACATGTTCTGATGCAAATATGAAACAGATAAGGTTTTCCTTTTACTGTCTCCGAAGTGTTTGTGTGCTGTTAAAAGCAGAACTAAAAATGTTATTAAAAAAAAAACAAAAGAACAGCATTTGTATCACTTCCCAAAATAAAAAGACCTTTAGAAAAGACTGTGTGAATGTCACCTGTAGAAATAGGGTAAGGGGCATCCCTCACCCAACACATACACACAGGAGTAGGAGTACTGATCATGCCATCAATCAAAACCACATGACCTCGTCAGAGCCATGCTATGTTGACCTCACTCACACTCTCATAACTGTGTGTGCTCTTACACCCACAAACATGCACACACAGTTGTACTGAAGAGGAATTTACGGAGATTGACAAACAGATCTTTACTTCTGCTTTCTCAGAAAGAGATCATAACTGAAACACTTCTACAGTTACTCACTTGCCTGGAAATCCCTTCAAATGAGAAGAATACTATCAAGAGGGAGGGAAAGGGGAATAGTATTCTGTAGCCACTGGACAAAAACTTGACTTGAACTGACAATTCAAATTTATAAGGGAAGTCTACATGAATTCATTGTCTGCAGGTTCTAGTGGTTTGATAGTGAATGCTGAATGCTCTTGAAACGATAATGCAAGCACAGTTCCCATGCAAGGAGGTAGGCAAGAACATCGACAGGCAAATTGGCTTCAACCCAAACTAGCTGAACTTACCAGTCCCATGACTACTGCTGTTAGTGTTCCGCGGGTTAGCTTTAGCTTGTGTGGACGAGCCTGTCTTGCCTGTGGTTTTAGCTGTCTTTTTAGTCCCTGAGGCACCATCTCTGTGTTTAGTTGTGGCTGCAGTGCCACATGCCGGTTTGGATGAAGCTGGCAGAGTGGCGCTTTGCTGTTTTTTAGCTTGAATGTCTCGAGGTCGCACCTGGTTTGCCCGGGTGACGGGTTTAGTACCACATCTCTCTGAGCAGATCAGACAAAGCAAGAAGGAAAAGTATGATATTTAGAGGTTCAAGTAGAGAATGAAAGCAGGAGAAGAGACGCACATTTGTGCAAACGGATGCGAAGACATGCAGACACACACAGACACAAAAAAAGATACTGAAAGATAAAGAGTGAGTTGGATAGAGTGAATGATGATAAGAGGATGTTTAATCGGTAGTACAGGGTTTCTTTAAGACTGGCAGAGAAAATGCAACCATTAACCCCCTTGACCTCCCTCCAGTACAATGGTATGTGTGTTCTTCTGCTGTATTTACAGTGTTTGTTGCCTGTGCTGTTCTGATTATTGACAAGTGAACAAACAAATGGCTCAGAGTTCAATGCTAACAGGGTTGTGATGAAAAAAGCACAACACTTAAGCAGCATCAGACAGAAGAACAGTGGCCTGTCTCATGAGGCAGAGAGAGGCATTAGGAGACGGAGATACTGCTCTGTTCAGACTGTGAAAGCCTGCTGCTGCCTGGTATAATGGAGATATCTATTTGAACACATTAGACTTGGTCAGATCAGAGATCCCACAGAGGATTCAGTGTCAGCCAGAAAACTGCTGCTGATACAAATGCATTCCATAACAGATAGGAAAAGACTTCAAAGTAACCAAGGCTGTGTAAAAAAAAAAGAAAAAAAGGCTGCAACACTGTGTTTTAGCATTTAAAAATTGAACCGCTAAAGTGCTGTAAAAGTCCCATGTTCTATGTTCTGTTTGGAAGAACAAAGCCATATTGATCAGTCCAACACTTAGCAGCTGCACAGCTGTCTATCACTATATATTTAGTTTGTGCTCATCAGCATACACAGCAGATTATTCTAACAAGAGCCACAATACAGGATGTCTCTCTTCTGTGAATGAATGAAAAAAAAAAATCTATTCATGAAGAAACACTGTAGATCTGTTCATCCCATCTGATGTAAGATTTCATTTCTAGGATTCATATCTGTTTAAAATTGAGCTTTAAAACTAAGATTTCTACACTCATTTTTTTCCCCCCATCGCTGCATAGGTGTGAATGTTTCTTTATTCCACTAACATTGTACCAATCTGAATATATCTGCAGTGACCTTCACACTGTATAGTGGAATTATATAAGTATATAGAATTTACCATATTCAAGAACAAGACAAGTTCCTAAATTAATTCTTGTTTATGATACATAATGCCAGTGAGAAGCTATTATCCCAGTTCTGAAGCCTTAAGTAGTACAGAGACTCAAAAGTTAGGGACTCCACTGAAAAATAGCCATGTAAAGACAGGAAGTCATCTAGAAGTTACCCGTTTTGTCCTCGGTGCTGACAGGCTCAGTGGGCTGTATCTCCAGTGGGGTTTCTGGAGACTCAATGTCAACTTTGACCTCCTCTGAGGACACACTAGATGTGGCGTGGCCATTCAGATTTTCACTGTTGACTGGTTCATCTACAGTATAAAAAACAAAAGTTTTAGTTTCAGCGAGGGTCAGTTGCTTGAAGCCAGATGAATGCAGAGTTGAAATTTCTTTTTCTGGCAAATTGAACTGCATTTGACAACACTGAACCTAAAAGTGTAAAGCTCACTGAAAACAGAAAGAAAAATGTATTGTAATGTAAAGAGACTGAAACTTTACAGCTTTAACTCCATCACAAACCAATCAGCTTGAGTGCTGGACAGCAGGATCATTTTACAGCTTTCTATTGCCAAAATTCTGATTAATGCTATAGAAAAATGAATAAATGAAGCAACGTTAATGGAGGAGCAAACAAACCTTGATCAGGGATGAGAACTCCTTTCCTGATGAGCTCCTCCCTCGTTTGTCTGGTGGAGATTTTTCTCTCTAAAACTAAAAGATGAACAAGATCATAATGACTGGATGATTCAGTGAGTTACTTTTATTCGCACTTCATGATCTAGCTCCTGCACTGCATGAAACCGCACTAAATACAGAGTCACAGATGAGGAAATAAGCAGACTCTGTCATCCTGCTATAGTCGATAGCTGCTTTTCTCTGGAACTTCTTCAGAATAGGACCATAAGGAATCAAGTTGTCTGATTCACTATGACATCTGTACACAGCTGAAAACCAGCCATGGACAGATCACCAGTCTATCACAGGGCTGACACATAGAAAGAGAAAATGTACTGAATATTTTGGTATATATATATATGTGTATATATATATATATATATATATATATATATATATATGAAGATACAGATTCATAATGTAAGAAGGATCATATACATGGCAGCTGTGAAGAAGAAGAGAAGCTGAGTTCTATATTTACTTCTGTGTTTTTTTCCTTCCTAGCCAACACTCCAGGGATGAATCAGTAAGTGCTGCAAACAAACCGTTCAGTCTTGTCCTTTTAAAGCTTTTCTGGAAGCAGCACTGGTGCTGTTCACAATGAATGGTCAGCACAAACCCAAAAAATGTAAGCCATGATGTTGTACAGACACTTGATTGAGGACAGCAAATCAGAAGCTACTTATCAACTTGTTCATACAATGTCACTGAAATACACATCCACACACAAGACTACCTACCCTTGGAAAGATCCTGGAACTTGTCGCTGGTCTTCTTCTTCCTCCACTTCCAGGGTTTGAACAGTTTTCCTATTGATGACAACTTGCCTCTCTGCTGCCGTGACGTATGGGCATTCTGGGTATTGGTGGGAAAGTCCACTCCCACATCGCTGCTGGCCAGTGATGCTGACTTCTCCAAGCCTTCAACTAGAAAACACACACACACACACAAATTTATATAATATCAACAATCAGGTCAGCATCATGATACAGACTCCAAACATGCACATGCACTGGTGTTCTCTTCCTAGCACTCCTCCTGCTGCAAAACACCAACTTATTTCATCATTAACTTCATCAAATACAAGATATGGGTTAACTCACATGGTAACTCATGTTACATTCAAGCATCTTGCCCTCCCTTTCAGTATTCATATGTGTTTTCAACTTTTTTCATTTTTCTTTTGAAAGATTCTTTTAGTGTTCTTTCCACAAAGTGAAACTACGTCTTCATATAATATTTGCAGTGTGTGTCCTCTCGTGTGTTGGCTAGATCCCTGTCCTTCCACAACTCCTCCTCTTCCTGTTGAAAGAAGTGCTGTGAACCTTCTGGAAAACTACAGTGACAGTGTGAACAGTACTGTATGTGTTTATGTGTGTGTGCCGGAACCTCACAGAGGAAAGAGAGCTGGTGTCTGATTCCTCAGATTCAAGGGAAGGAAGGTTTTTGATTTTTTTCAGCTACATAAGACTGCTGAGCAACTCAAGTCTTCTCAGTGTCTGGAGCTCAACAACACAGTCATTTTACACTAAATCTGATCATTTCTGGCCTTGAATGACCATTTATGTTAATATGTTCAGTTATTTTAGCATCTAAACATGAAGACAGTTGATGTTGCAGGTCTTGTCAGTTAGGGAGGAGCACCCATGGTGATTACAGCAGTTGCGTTTCAGTGTACAGGTCCACTTGTATGACTTAATTAATTCCTATTCCCAAATTAATACTGTTAAGATTACTCAACCTATTTACCCCTGCAACACTGTTGGATTATCAATGGACATCTGTTTAAAAAAATAAAATAAAAAGAAGAAGAAAGAAACACAGTCCAATACAAAGGTATCACCTTTCCTATTCCTACTGGTCCAGTCCTGGCACCTGTGTTACCCACAATGCAACTCAATCACCATTAGGTTCAATCAGCAATTTGACTGTGTTATATTGGTAGTAACTACTTTGTTCTCAAACTTCCACCCACAAGCTGTGATGAGGAGTGAGCTCAAAGATGGATTTTAGGGTGTGAGTGATGTTTGTTTTCGGTTCACTCAAAGAGACAAAGAATTAATTCTTTTGCACAAATTAACAATTATTACTAAATACTGATACCCACCGGGATCCATATGGTTCCGGCCATTAAGCCTTAAAACATTGTTTCTATATCTACTGTGTCTTTATTTTGATGCATTTAAAGTTGGTGGACTGTATCAACAGTCAGCAAAACTACAAGTGACTTAAAAGTGAGATTATCCATTTTGCACAACATACGATTGGATTAATGTTCAAATCATTTGATTATATTTTAAAACAATTCTACTGATTCCACAATCACAAAGTTCTTGTCCTTTCCACACTGCACTGATTGGCTTTTTATCTGTCTATGTTCAAGATTTCATTTTGCAATTTTAACAAGTGCTGGATATTTCATTAAATACTGAAAGAAAAAAGATCAAAGAATTACTCTTTCAAGTAGATATGGGTAAGTAAGTACAATGCTGTCTTAGTAATGATGTTGCATGAACAATTATCTCTACACTCTTGAGATTAGACAAGCTGGCCTGCTTTTATTTTGTCTATATACATACACATTCACTTTTAATCATCCAGCTAAATATCTGAGACAAATGAAAAGACTAAGGTTTGACAGCTGCCACAGACACACACACATACTATGAGATGTACCACACAACTGTTGTTATGTGAAGAGCGACAATCAAACACCATTAAAGCTTTACACAGAAAAATTGGTGATCTAAGCTCATGTCCTGCTCTATGACTGGTTCAAAAGGCAACTGTGCAGTGTTTTTGCAGTCCTGCTTAAGAAGCTTATGCAGCAACATAATCAGCAAAAAAAAAAATCCCCCAGTTTTCACACAAACAAAAGCTGCTTGTCAGATGATCCAGATGTTCAGCACATGTGACAATCAAGAAATTGTAACTTACATAACCATTTGCCTAATAGTGCCAAAACAACTGTTGGAAAGGAAATGACAAAATTTTAAATGCTTTTGTAATATTTTCTCATTCGGCATATCTGGTGGAGCAAATCCATATCCTAACCTTCCGCTCAGCTGAAAACAACCCACACCCTGCTGTCTGGCTGACTCTCACCAGTTTCTGTGCGTCTGGCACTCAATACATGTCAGTGATTGTCCTGCTCTCACTAATGCTTCCTGGTCAATACAGATCAATATATTGCTTCGGTGAAAGCATGATCTATTATTCTAATGACATTAATATATGTTTAAAGCAAACTGTCACTTAACAAAAACTAACAGAATGGAATAATGGTATCAAGATACCATTTTCCTTTGGTATTCATTGTGAAAATCAAAGCATGACACAAAAAACTCTGCAGCTTCTGACTACTCCAACAGCATTCTGCTCACTTTATGACCCTGACTGTATGTACATGCACAACATGGCAATTAACAGCACAAAAACAAAGTATGAAGGCATGGAAAAGTGCAGTGCAGAGACCAGTACATGCCCTCCCCAGACACCAATTTAGTTTTCTCTCTCACACACATGCATTTATACACAAATATACACACACACACACACACACTCATTTCCTGTTCCTGTGTTGATATCAAATCACAACAATAGGTGCATTTCACCAGCTGCTTTGTGCAGCTAATGATAGGAAGATCAGAAACCGTGATTATCATCACCATTAGTCCAACTATTAGACCTCTAGTAGAAAGTAAATACAGACAATGGCCAGTCCTCTTACTTGTAGCCTTGTAGCGGAAGAGAAAGTGTAGAGGAATAAAACTAAGACTATTAACTTTTGGGAACAGAGAAAAGAAAATGGGAAAAGAGAAGGAAACTCAGTGATTGACAAAACCAGAACAAAAAGACGACAAATATCTGAGTTGTCTGAAGACGATAAATGGTTGGTAGAAAGACATAGTCATCAGACATCTGCACCACCTTCTTTGGAAGAAATCCTTACATTAAAATGACAAACTGTTTTAACACAACTACACATTTTTAAGTTCATCTGCCATTAGAATCATCTCAGTAGCAATTTATCATAAAGGAATAAAGGGGAAATTTGACATTAATACGGTTCACGTACTGTTGCAATACAGGAAATGGATGTTTTAGTAAGCCTGAGCGAACGCACGCACATGCACACATATATACATACAGTGCATACGTTCACAGTGAGTGCGTTCATTTGCAAAAACAGCTCACACAAGAGCAATGTCACACTAAACATCCACCGTATGAGTCAGTAAGTTACATGTTCAGCCTGGTCCTGGTCCCATTATATTGGAATCCCAAAGTGCAGGGATTTGAGGTTGGGTTAAGTGTGCTGCAATATTAGTTCATTAAATGGTGTCTATTTATATAGAGCCCTAAACAGGTGAACATTTGTGAAGGGGTCTATATTAATGTGTAGTGTTTTAGAAATATTTCAGCACCACTGTTATAGACACCACCCAAAAATATGAAAAGTGTGAAATAAAGTGTGTGAAAAAATATACCACTGAAGTCATCATCACATTCACCCACCCCACCATCCCTCTTGCCATATTTTAAATACAGAAATCTACTGTCAGCCATAAAGCAAGCAACAGAATGAATCACTACCAGTAAACAAAAGTAAAAAAAAAACAAAACACACAGATTAAGCTCAAACTGGGTTTTCTGTTTATGGGTGATTTGGTAAGTACAGTAATATAGTTTTACATACCTGTGACAATTATGAAAACTACAACCTATTATTGATTACATAAAGGAACCACAGATGTGCAGTTTTACAGCCCATCCTGCATTTCATGCAAGACAGATCAGTCTTCTTTTTTACAACAATGTGGGTCACGTCCACCTCAGCTTAACTCTGGGACGTTAATACACATTATAACTGCTGACTCAACTCCAGGATTCAACACTGGATTTCACATTGAGGCGTTTTATTTTGAAACAGATGACTTGCAATGTTGTGCTCGAAGGGTGAGTCAGGACTTGGATAGATAGCAGCTGTGGAAATGGGTGGGATAATCAGAAACACAACTTGAGACAAAACAGGCATCTGAATGAAGTAATCACATACCAGATTTACTGTAGTTACTGTGCCAAGACACACAGGCCAATTATTGTTAAACTTATAGTTACACAGCCTGACAGCTCTTTCCCATATGTCCATCAGTTGTAGGGATATGCCTCGTCGGTTACAACAGTATGGGGTTAAAGTATCTATGTATTGTGACAAAGCCCGAATGTTTTTTCAGAAGTTACAGCAGGAACATGTGTTGAGAAGGAGGGGAAAGGGAGAGGCTTCCTTCCTAAGCTGCAAGTCACCAGGGAGGGAAGAACCAGACGTCATGTACAAGGGAAGAGGGATGGACGAAGAGAAAGAGGCAAAAGGATTCAAACAAGAGGAGAAGGGGAGAGGTGGAAACTGAAGTGGGGAAAAATAAGATGTGGGAAAGGAATAGGCAGAAACATGGAAGGAAAGATGAAGAAAACAAGGCAAGCGGAGGTGGTGGATGACGGAGGAGGGAGGGGCAACCGTAGGCACTAACCCCAGTTCTAACACTTGGGTCATTTCTTCCAAATATTTCTGCAGCACTGGTCTGAGAAGCACAGTTCAACTTAACTTATGATACTCAAAGGACCTAGCAGCTTGGATTAAGTCATGAGTACCAGACCAAAAAGACATCAAACAAGAAACTGCAGCTTTACAGTATTTTAGCATAGAGCCATAATTCATTAAGGCTCACAGGATGTCAGTTTATTTTAAAGATCTTTCAATATGGCCCTAATAGAATCACTTCCCCCTCCTGCTCTTAGTTAGCACTGTAGATTCAGCATTTAAAGCACATTACAACATCATTATGTAATCCATAATGCAGCCATGCAGAGGATATAGATCATTATTATAGCCTCAGGTTCCTATGCATGTTGGCTTAAGTGCGCTACAAAACAGTTTGGGTTTTACTTTAAATGCTGACAGCATCATAAATCATCCAGTTTTGTTTTCTCTTCCTGTTCCTCAGTGCCTTAAAGCTTTCCCACAAAAATGTGAACAAAATGTGAAATGATTACTGTTATGGCTCACAGACACACTAAGGATACTACAGATGGCATGAAAAACAAAACAAAACAATTTTTTAGTACGGTGTTACAACACAATGTTCCCACTCTGAAACTCTGATCCCCTGAAGGTGAATTTTATGTACTGTAGTCTCACATAGTATTTTACCTTCTAAGACTTTTTGTAGCTTTACTATGATCTAGCATTCATACGCTAATGTAATAATTATTTACTAAGGTATTCATTTGGTCTTTAAAATGTGAGAACAGTGAAAAATCTGCTTGTAATTACTAACAGGCCTCAATGAGACCATAAGAGTTTTAGTCATGCAAAAACTGCTGGTTCTCAGTTGAGAGGATCTTATGCCTTTCCTTGACAACATGCTGTATACAACAGTCAGTAAACTGGGTCATTGAAGGCATCTTGGGCTGTGGGACCATTTTTCACTATGTTCTGACAGTTTGATAACAGAATGATTTGTTGATTAACAGACAAATAATCAGAACTGATACTGAGATAATCATTACTTGCTACCCTAATGAAAATTCTCATAAACAAAAATAAGTTCTACTATTTTTGACAATGCACACCATCACCAACAATGATACTCTTTGATGCAGGCAACACCCAAACAGTACTGGGGTTTCATACAGGATACGACTCAGTTAATGAGCATGAAAATGATTTAAATCACAATCTACAGCCTTCAGAGTGACCAGGTTTTTACAAACCGCACGCCTATAGGGGAAATTTGGACCGATGCGTCAGTCGGCGCTCTCATGGAAGAATGATGGCCTTCAGTAGAGTTTCAGAGACTATTCATAGAGACTCAAACTGTGCTGCAGGGTTGAATACCTTAGTAAGACACAGATTCCTTTTATTTTGTCACCAATCTCTAGATTAAACTGGCTGTTCCTCTGAAGCAATGATTCACAGTCATGTAGCAAAGACATAAAAAAAGTAACTTGTAACCGAAATGAGAGGTCAATTAATTGCTAAGTAAATCAGCAGATAAATAATCAATTACTAATTTGATAACTGGTTGATGGTTTTACTATTTCAATCATTCTTCAAGCAAAAATACCAAATATTTGATGCTTCAAGTTTGTCTTTAGAGCCATTTGTCTAATGGGATCATTAATCAAATATCAATCTAAAAACATTTCATTTTGGTTGGATGAAACTAGAAGCTGGACATTTAAACATCAGATAAAAGAACAAATTTGCTGACCTTCCTCTCTGATACATTATAACGGGGATTTCTTTTTAATATTTTGACTTTTTTTTTTTTACATGTATTAGACAGACATTCAAACCAGTAATCAAAGAAACTAGTCACAGAATAAGTGAATAATAAATTGGTGGGACATCTTCCATTAGGACAAAACCAAACCCTTCAGCATTGCAGCTGTAAAATTCAACTTTAGGTGAGGACATTTCCTGTGACAACCAGCAGACCCACGTGACCCTAATCAAACGTGAATCCTGGACAGGTTGCAGACTGGTCTCTGGTCTCCTCTAGGGAAACAAACTGGTTAAAAACTAAGCTGCTCTCATGCAGTTCATCTTGATCCTTGTCAAACTGGCTGTTAAATACATAAACTCACCAAACAGTGCAAATCATCAGCCTGCAGCAACCACAGCTTCACAGACAGCTCTGCCTTAGCACTTTCTTCCACTCAGTGAAGTAACAGCCAGCGACACATATACAATCAGGAGGCATCATGATGCGAAAGTGTTCAACTAACTTCCCTGTTGCTTAACTTCACATCTAAACACAGTGTTGGAGGTTTAGATAAATGACACATATACATGTTAGAGACGCAGGACGAGCAGACTTCCTGAATGAAGATAGCGGTATGTGCGTGTGAAACGGAGACAAGAGGGGAAGGAGACTGCAAATTGCACGTACAAGCACGCACACTAACAGACTCACCGCTCGCAGACTGAGACACGGCAGACACAGCAGTTTGTCCCATATTCAGCTTCTCCGGAGCACAGGGGCCGGACCGGGCCCCCCCCCCCCAAACCCGCGATCACGGCCTTCTACCGCCGCATAAATCCCGCGCGCGGACGCCGAGTGAGTTCATTTCAATAAAAACTTTCAGATCGCGATGGCCGAGTCGCTGGAAACTTGCTTTACGGACTGACAGGGTTGGTACTACGTCGTAACTTCCCCTCCCACCTCCTCCTTCCTCCTCCTCCTGCGAGCAGCTGAAGAATGTCTCTCATTCCTGTGCGCAGATTAGAGGCTCTGCCGGGGTCAAAGGCTGAGGGGCTCTGACACCTTCAGCCACTAGTCTACACAAGAACATAACGGGCATCAGGGGCTGGGTGGAGAAAATATGTGGGCTAAACCTTAGCGGTAAGATAAGATGGCTGTCAAGGTAAAAGGTATGATGTGGCACTGAAACACATCAAGTCATATACAGCTGCAGAAAGATACATATATTCATTCATTCATAACAGTGAGGGTGAAATTAGCTGGAATGAATCACTTATGACTAATCACTGGACTTTTCTGTCACTTAACTAACCACTATAACTATTATAATCAATCACTATAACTATTATAATCAATCATTTATATTCTCCTGCTTAATCTGTTTTATTTCTCTTTAGTAATTCTTTTGTTTTACTTTCTATTATAGTTCTCTCTTTTAAATCCCGTTTCTGTGATAACTTTTTTTTACCATGTGTAATAAAATTTTGTCTCAAAGCCTTTTTATGTCACATAAACTATTTTGTTGTTGAAAACTGTTAATGGTTAATCATCTTTATTCACTATTTACTGAAAGTTTATACAACAAATCATTTAGCCAAAAAAGCAACAATGGCAACACTGATTAGCTGCAGCGCTAATATGATGTGTGATATGTATGTAACATAAGCTATAATATGGTACAGTATACCACAGGGTTTAAATGCCATCTACAGTGATATGTGGCGTGAAAACTAAACATTTAAAGATATGTTTGGGACCTTGGGGCTTGGGAAACGACAAACCCCAGTGTGGCACAATATATTTAGCTTAGAGTCCATAATGAATAAATTATCTTAGGGGTCTGGATAGTGTCTGTGGATCCAGATGCAAGTCAGTATAGCACACTCTACCCTGGGGATAACAGTGAGCCCTGACTCCAGCTTTGAGTGGGTCTGAAAAAATGAGTCAAGGATTGTTAGCAGGGAGATTAAATCCTTTAATAATAAGGCACAGAAACAATGTTTAATATTAGATCTCACACCACCTCTCAATTAAGATTATGGAAAATTGAGCTAAATGAATAAAAATTGTTTAATTTTAGGGTGACAACTTGGTTTCAGGTTAGGGTTATGGTTAGACAAATAGTTTATTAGGTTTAAGTTTAGAAGGAGTCTCTAACAATTGAATGAGTCAATATAAAGTCCCCCGAGGTAATGAAAACTACTGTGTGTGTCTGTGTGTGTGAGTCAAAGAGAGCCAGAGTGAGAGAGAAAGCTTTATCTGTCATCACTGTCAACAAGGTGTCAGTTGAGACCTTCCAGGAGTAAAGCTTGAAAGAAATCAATGGTCGGTGTACACACACACACACACACACACACACACACACACACACACACACACACACACACACACACACACACACACACACACACACACACACAGTGTGATATTTAAAGCAAACACTGCCATCTAGTGTTAATGCCGTAACTCAGTTGACTACTACTTAGGCTAAGGACACTACAGATGATGTATTAACATTCACTTCTTGTTCATTCTTGTAAAACTGTCATTTTTAATTCTCCATGTCACTGCACTATGACATGGAGAATGTCTCCCCGAAATCATTAATGGGTGAAATGGCACAAATATGTGCCATGCATTAAAAACACATAATAGAGCAAATTGTTACTGCAAATTGTGGTAAAAGAAAAATGAAGCCAGTAACACACACTGAACAAAACAAATTTGCCATGTTCACACAGGAAAAATGGGGCAATCAAAATGAACCAGCATGTTTTAAATCTACTTATCCCGATGTTACTTTCAATATCTGACACTGAGTTAATTAAAAACATATAGATTATATATAGAGTATACTTAATTAGCTTGAAGCATTATACTATATGGCTTCTGTAAATGATGTGACCAGGAATCCATTTGAAAATTATACAACTAGTCACACTGACCTTATACCAGCAGCTGTGCCTGACCCAGTTCTACTGAATATAATTTGGACTCAGCCTTTACTTTACTCCAAGGCCAAACACAAATAACATAAATTATACAGCTGCTTTCATAGGCTTCACTGAACTAAATGTGTACTATCCATCCATCCATCATTATCTATACCCGCTTATTCCTATTTATGGTCACAGGGATCTGCTGGAGCCTATCCCAGCTCTCTTTGGGCGAAAGGCAGGGGTACACCCTGGACAGGTCACCAGTCCATATATGTGTACTAGTTGCACTATTTTCTATTTCATCTCTTCTTCTTCTTAATTATTTATCTGTATTCAGTTCCTATGTATTAATTTCAGTAGAATCCCATTTTTTCATAGAACTTTCTATAAGTAACACAGGCAGACAAGCAGAGCCAAAGCCTATTAAGAGAACAAACAAAGATAAAGATAATTTGTTCACTTTTGAGCGTATCTCTTTGGAGGTTTTTAGTCACAAACTCACTACTGGCCCCTTTTTGACTATTACTGCTGCAAATTCCAGCTCTCTGCATCAATTACTCATCAAACAAATAAGAGTAAAACCTCCATCTGGATTTTGCTGAAATAAACCTGATGCCTTTTCCCTTCATCTTTGCATCAGTAAGTTTGGGAATTCATATGTGAAGATGACACACCAAACAGGTCCTGTTAGGTGTGACACTAAATAACGGAGATCAACAGAGGGAGTCTGACCTTTTCATTGACCGGAACAGCAACGGAAGAGACAGGAGAAGAGGAGGAGGCGACGGCCTGAAAGAAAGGAGCCATCAAATATTAAGTAGTAGCCTCAGCGGAACAAGGGGGTAATAATTGTTTAAGTGCTACTTTTCCGAGCCTTTCTCCCCTCCACTTGATTTATTTATTAAACTGTCCAGTATACAGACTCATTGTATTGTCATAGCCAAATTACAGAGAATCTGTGAGTGTGTCATTCAGGCTAACAAGCCAAAATGATTTTGTCTGCTCATAAATGTTGTAGAATGACTATCTAAAAAAGGAAGGAGGACTTTCATCATAAGTGGCGGAGTTCTATATAGATGCACATTATTCTCTGTAAGAAGTTACACCGGTGATTTTCCATGTTTTGAAACAGCTGACCTTTTCAAGAGTCAGGGATGGGATATCTCTGTACCAGAATCATCATATCAACCACAAACTGTTATAACAGTTGAGCGTGACTCAGCAAGCAACAGGCTCAGTTATACAAGAAACCCAAGCTGGGCCAAGAAGAACTGTACTTAAAGGGTGTCAGTCTCAATACATTTACAGTATATTGCCACTGTCAAATGTCCTGACCATACTATCAATCATGCATTCAGTGTCAAGAGTAGGTGTAAGGGTTTCCTGTAATTAGTAGATTTTGCCGTAGGATTAAATACAAATATTAAGATCCTGAAACCTGATGTTTTCAAACTGTTTCTTACTATAGGAAAGTTTCCTTACAAATTTAGCACAAATTCAAAATAAAAGTCCAGAAAAATCATCAAGCCAAACTGTTTATATCCACTACTCTTAGGCAAACATTGCTAATTGTCCAGTTGGGTATAACTGAATAATTGCACTTGAAGCCCCCCGGAGCAATATAATGTAATTACCAGTCAAACCTCATATGAAGGAAAAGTGCCCTCTTTGCCAAAAACAATTAGAAATACAGGGTGGAAATAAAATATAACCAAAATCTTTGATTTTAAAGGGATATATACTTTATAACTGCATAATCTTTCGTTACTGTCATTTCTCGTCCTCTTCCCATCCACCAGCCTGCTTGTTTGAAACCTGATCTCCTGTTTGTTGTATTCTGTTTGGCACAGCCCACAAGCAGCCATCAATGCTAAAATGTTGCCTGTATAAATCAATAGTTGACATCCTGCCAGACAGGCAGCCAGAGAGCTTGAGAGAAAGCAAACTGGAAAGAGACAGAGAGAAAAAGAGACAGACAGGGACAGAAAGACCTGAAGGAAAGATTGATACTAAAGTGTGGGGTCTTTAATAACCATAGAATAAAAATCACAGTACCAGGGAACTATAATAATAACATTAGAATAATGTGTTTCATAAAGGAAACACAAGTCATCACTGTATTTTAGAAGTGTGTGATATTATGAAGGGCAGCAAGTCGGAAAAGTAAACAAACAGCAGCTTTAATTTACTTCTACATCTTCATTTTATAACTATATAAGGCCATATATGCACAGATTTACTAGAGAGTCACTGTCAATTGGATAAACAGCTGTCCTAAGCATGGCGGTTATGTTTGTTCAGTTGTGTGGCTGTTAGTCAGGACATTATTACCCTTATGAAGACTCAACATGGTTTGTTTTAAAGCAGACTGTGACTGGTTGATGGTGATTATTTTGGCCAACATCCAGCTAGCCTGAGGGATGTTTTAATAGTGTGGCACAGGATGTCTGGGGCAGCACTACATCCTAACCTTTCTCAGTTTTGTCTCATTGAGCAGATGTAGACAGATGTGCGTATTGCTGTCAAGCAGGTAGATCCATCAGCTGAGCATGTAGCATGTTGTCTTACAAGTTTCACATAAAATAGACTGAGTGTATGAGAGAGGGATAAACACAGATACAAAGACTAACTACAAACTGACACAGCATTTGCTGCTTCAGCATAACTGAAGTCAGGACTAATCTTTTTCTCTATGAACATTAACTTCCATCACCCTGAGCGAAGAGGTGGATGTGTAACAAACAGATTGGAACAGCTTCTAAACATTGAACTCTACTAATGACCAATTTGTCCAGTTTTTCCATGTAATACAGACTTTGAGGTTCAGTGGTAAGTTACTTTAGTCAAGCGTAAAAATGCAAATATGCACATTCAGCTTCCCCTTACAATGTCTTCTAAACACACACTGATACCAAATGTGCCACGTATCAATCAACAGTGAGCAGAGAAACTAAACAAACTCAGAGGCCTTTCGTGCTGACTGAAGATACATGCATATGTATGCATGCAGACTCAAAGACACTACTTTGCCTTGCAAAATGCTGTTTCACAAAGTCACAACAGCAATAATGTGTTGAGATCCTATTCAATTCACAGCCCACATCTCTGTCAACAGAGATAACACACACACACACATAGAGAAGCACCGACTGAATTGGATGTATTGCTGGAAAGCTAAAGCTAAAGCTAAACTAAAACAACAACAGAGAAAAAAACTGGAATCTAAACATCATCTCTGCCTGGAATTTCTGGCTTTCTTCATTAACACATGACAACGGGGCCTTTGCCTATCAAACACTGTGATATGTTATGACAGCCTCTGCAAACAGTAATTAAACTATATTAGATAACATGGGCCCAATATAGCCTGCCTGCTTCCTCTAGCTGAGTGTAACACCAACCCACCCATCATTTCATTATTTACTCTAACACACCTAAAGTAGCTACCAGTCACACCCACCTGGAATGACTGGTCTTAATAAGTTTTCTTTCCACTATAGAAATATTGACAATAAAGTTACTGTCATTAGATGTAGCTTTGTGTTAGTCATGTAAGAAACTCTAGTGCTATAATGCAATTGTGGGCAAACTTACAAAACCAATAATTGCAAAGTTAAGCACACAGTCATCATTGCTCATAAAAATTTCCAAAGAATATTTTTAATAAAAGTGTCATCAGCAGAACTGGCCCTCTAAGCACAACAAAAGCCTGGTTAAGTGAAGGTATAATGAACTATAATGTTATTAAGTGGTCTACTTGCAGCATTAGCATCTTATTAATATTGCACACAGTTGCCTCTGTCTTTAAAGTAGTGTTCCTGTACATAATATATGACTGTTTGTTGTTGACACTGATATATGCAACATATGTCTGTAGACTATGACTTGGTACAAGTGACTACTAGACAAACCTGTTCTAGCCCTGCATTTCTCAGCCAGATTTGTGGCAGCCAACCAGTCCAATGACTGTCAGACGTCGGTACAAATCAGCTCATGTTACAAAATAAAGGCAGCAAAATTGAGTTTGTATACAGTAGAATACATTATGGCCCCCTTTTTATTTTATTCAACTAAGTGGTCTTTGCAAAGCAAACAGAATTGTGTAAACAGACTGGTTCATATAACCAATATAAGTTAAAGCCTCTGTGTACATTTTATATGTACACCAATGACTTAATAACTTGTGACACATAACAACCGCTTGTAAAAACACAGAAGTGGTTGATAGAATCTCTCTGTCTTCTCTGCATTCTGTTACATTAACACTGGCACAGAAAGTCAATGAGACACTAGACAACACATGCACAAGGAAAGAGAAGCCTATTCTATAATGAGGACACTCACCATCATGTTCCATGACTTGACCCGGGGAATATTATCAGGTGTGAGTTGGTCTTTTCCTCTTTCCGACACACCACCTCCCTCCCTCCCACCACTGACTTCCCTTCCTCCCGTTCTCACTGTCTTGCTTCTTTTCCCATTCTCTGTCTCCTCCCTTTCTCACTCTCTTGCTATCTACCTCCCTCCTTGATCGCATGTCCTGCCTTCTTCCCTTAATATCTCTCCACTGTCTTCTACTCATTTGCCCCTCCTCTCTCTTTCCCTCTTGCCTCCCCCACTCCAATAAAGAGCATTAAAACTTAATGTTTGTTTCCATCTCAGATCCTCATTCTCCCTTGCAATTTGTGTCTCATCCTGCATTTATCTCCATCTCCCTGACTGTCAAGTTTTACCTCCTTCCTCTCCTGGCTACTGAGTCTGGCTCCAGTCTCGTCCATTTTTTTCACTATCCCTCTTGTGATGAGCTCCCACAGTGACGTGAGAAATAAAGAGAGGGGACAAGAGAAAAGGAAAGAAGAGGATAGGAGAAGAGGATGCAGATGAGGAGTCAAAGTTGAATGAAGGCATAGAGGAGGAAGGAAAATTCAAATCAAAAAGCAGGAGGGCTGCTGCATGTTTACTGTTTACAGGAGAAGTTTAGTAAAATCTGATGGTGAGTGTTTAGTCACTCCACAGTATTTTATATTATGGAAAAATAATCAGGATTAGATTTACAGTTTTTTCTACAGGGGCTTTAAATACAAACTGCTGAATGGAGAGCACACCTAACGACCATGGAGCCATGACGATGATAACACAGATATTAAACCATAAATATCATATCAACAATAATCTCAGGGTTAAATAAATCAAACTCTGACATAGACACATTCATTTTTTCTGCCTCTCTCACACACACAGACACACTTGTGTTGTGGGAAGACACACACATGCAACATGCAAATATGGAATCTGTATGCCAGTGGTGGTTTGATGCTGCTGCGCAATGTGTAGCTCTACATGAATCATGCTATTGCACACTCACTATTCTACTTGTATGTGTGTCTATGTGTGCACCACACAGTTGATTTTTAATTTCCTGTTCTTTATCAACATTTCTTTTAATACTGAGAATCCACCCGTGAAAGGAATAAGTGGTGCAAGGCATTATAAATACACCGATGGCCTAAAAGTGAGAGAAGTGTGTGTGTGTGTGTGAACAGAAATAATGTCCAACAAACATTAGTTTATTGACTTGATAAGAGCAACTCATACAAGATAATGCTCCCTCTGTTAACGGTCTGTTTTATTGTACTGTATACACTAGTATACACTAGTTTTCCATTTTTCTTTTTCCTCACCCTTTATGTTTCTCTTCTCCTTCTTTATTCTCTCCCTCGGCTTGTCAAGCTCAAAATCTTAACTGAAAATATAAGTGTTAAATTTCTATTACGCACACACATCTAGTGGAACACAGATGTATATACATAGAATTGTAGACTGACATAAACATCCTGTTATTTGCTGTTGAGGCATTTCAACAGTTATTAATACAGTTAAAGGCTTAGCAAGTAACCGTGCAGAGTTACTGATAGACAGATGGAACGGGAGAGAAACAGAGAAAGTGAGACTTTGACTTTTGATGCAGTCCAATGAAATGGCTCACAAGTGAGAAGAAAAACAACTGGCTCACCAACTCCAACAACACCCACCCACACAAACACACTCAATTAAGATCATGCACAAGCAGCACAAAAGCATCAGTATCTCATGAGGTTAACTGGTATTTGAAAGACTCACAGACTAACCCTCTTTTCTCACCTTTCAAATGTGAAAACAACTCCTATAGTTCATCCAAAAACAGCCAATCGCATTCAACAGTAAGAGCGTGATCATAGAACAAAGAAGGGAAAGCCAGTTTGATGTTGACTAGTAAAATGCAGCATCTTTAAAATTAGATAATAGCAGACCAACAAGTCTTCCAAATTCATGGCAAGCTGAATTATTCCTAACTGCCCTTTAAAACCATTATACATCTCACTTCAAACCTAATTATGTTCTTTGATCTGACATAACTTGGTTAGGGTTAGGGAAACAATCCTGCTTTGTGTTAAAATAGATACTTTGTTGATGTCTTTTTGTGTGTTCCCTTCTCTGTGTTACTTATGTTACCATATTCTACCATTTTCATTGTAATTTTTTTTTTTTTTTAAAGAAGCCTGCTCTTAGTTGGAAACAGGAAACAAAACAGCAGCATCTATTTTGTTGACTATTCTGAATATCCCTGACTTGCACCTGCCACTGCAGAGGCTGTGCCTTTTTGGTACCGACACTTCCAGCAGGGTCTTTAGTGATGGTATATGAAGCTGTGAATCTAAAGTTCAGAAAGAAAATTTTATATGGACATTCATTCCCCCAAAGGTATGAAGCCATATTCATTCTGGCTGGCCCCGGTAACTTTCATGTTATCTCTACCATGACCTGACCATTTCATCTGAAATGAAATTTCAGACTTCGACTGAAATGTCCCTACAACTACTGACTAGATTGCCACATAAGTTACACATGTTCATGTTCTCCTTGGGATAAATTGCCTTTTATTTAGCTCTGTCATTAGGCCTTTCATTTGTCCAACACATTCTCACCAAGTTCTGATTAATGACGTTTCCTTCAGCCTCAGATGTACTTGTGTTTAGTGATAGTTAGCAAATGTTAGCATGCTCAATTGGTAACATGGAAAATGGGGTGCAAACAATGAGAATACAGTGCACCTGTTACAGTATAAACCAGAATGGCAGAAGTCCTTCTGAACATGTTTGCCTGCAAGTACCACTGTGCCGAAGTTCAGTTTCACAGATCCTCTAGGATTCTAGTCTTAGTTTCTGTTAAATGTAATAGTAATGTAATGTAAGGTAAGATAAACTTTATTCCATATATTATTTTATATGTGAATAATTACACCTATACATAGGGCTTTAACTTTTTGATTATGACTGTGGCTGTGACAGCAGCTATAACCGCAGCAGAGGATAGACTGTGTGTGGGCAGTGAAGAGAGAAGGGCTGCTCTCTGCATTACAGTACATAACAAGTAGTTATTGCCGACTGGGTCTGTAATCAATGTTATTTTGAGGAGTATACCCACATAAAGCAGAGCACACAAGCAAGCTGACACTCCTCTGGAGTCCTTTTCTTTTCTTCAGCCTTTCCATCTGCCTTCTCTTCCTCCTTAATCATCCTGTCCCTGCATCACTTTTAGCATCCTCTCCTCTCTTTACTATTTTCATAATTTTCCCTTGTCCCCATCAAACTACCTCATTTACTTTTTGCTCTTTGACTCCCTTCCTGCTCCTCTTTTATACCTTAATGTTTTCTTTTTCGTCTTACTTCTCTAGGCCTTCCGGTCCATTTTGGTTCCCTCTTTTCATTCTCTTCTGCTGTGTTATCCCTGTTTCTCTTTTATCACCCTCCCTTCTCTTCTTTCTTCTTTTCTCTGCCTGTGCAATTACAAGAGTGGTACAGCATCCATCTGGAGGACAGCATGCTATTTACAACAGACAGCAAAGGCCATCTCAGCCTACACATTATCGCAAACTCATTTTCTCACAAATGCACATAGAGTATGTAAGTACACAAGTTAATATGCATACACATTATTGCATCTTCTCATACACATTAGAATAGCAACAGAAAAGCATTAAAATTATATATTATGATCATCTTTTTTTTACTTAGTCTTATAACATAAATCTTCCTTAGCAGATGTTAAGATTGTAGTGAGATTGTTTTAGGACCCCTGGATAATTTGAGATTTTATGACACTTATATTGTGTCACAAGATATTGTGTAAAATTTGATATATCTTGGTGACATTCATTGTATCACCTTGTAACATGGCAGTGGTTACAAAAATAAAGGAAGTATTACTTTTGATGTTACCCTCTGAACTCCATTCTTAAACAAAGATTAATGCTGCTGCAAGTAGCCTTATTTACTTCAGTAAATACTGTACTTCCTGAACAGATCAAAGTTTTCAGAGAGTAGAGTTCCTCAATACACCTGAAAGGAATGGATATAAAGAAATACTGTAAATGATGTGGGACTGGAGTGTTAATGCTCATCAAACGAATCTGAAAGCTCACTTTTTTCCTAAAATGGCTTTCTTTGTATTTGTTTATGCTTCCTGTTGATCTGCACATCCAAGTCCGTTGGCTGAATTTTGTTTTAGTCTCACATTTTCTTAGGGTTAATTTAAAAAAAAGACATCCCTTCCTTCAGCCATAAATTCTGGTAACATTCCCCACAGGAACATTTCTTCTTGGCCAAGGGGAAATTTCTCATCGGCAGATCAAACTACTCCTTTAGGTTTAAAAAAGAGTGCCAGAATTCATTTAACATTTTTCTTCAGAGAAAAATACTTTGTAGTTTATCTGTGCTTTTGCTTGCATGTGAAAAATGTAATGTCACCAGGTGTCATTTCATTGCTTTGCAGTCTTTGTGTAAAGAGGCAGATTAGCACCCTCTGTTGTTTAGATTTCAAGCTGTCCCTGAACACCGGACCATTCTATGTAAATTAAACCTAAAATGGACTATGTGACTTTAGCCTAAAAATCACCAACTACACAATATCAAAAACATGCAAAAAATAACATAACATGTGGATAACAATAATACAAAGTACTCAATCAATCAATTTTCGGGATAAGCCAAGCTACTCTTAGTTAAAACCATGATGTTTTGAAATCCAAAACAGGAAGGAGACACAAACAACTCAGAACATCTAATTTCTAATCTAATTACTTGACTCATTTCCTGTAATTACAACCACAACCATATAGACAGAATTCCTCCTATGGCAACTTACAACAAGCACAAAACTTCAACCTTTTATATGAAAACATTACTCTACTGTGAGCTTAAAATAATTTTATCAGGGCAATGCAGCCTTCATAGAGAAGCAGCGTATTAATAACTTTCATGCCTGCAGCATAGCCTGTGTAAGAGTAGAAGTAGCCATGTGGCAGGCAGAGAGCACGTTGCAGGCCCAGATGTAGGCTACAGCATTGATGGAAGGAAGTGGTTGCAACCACTGAAACAATATATAAGATTGTCAGGGCACAACGGCTAAAGGCTTCAGGTAGCAAATGACACTGACATTTAAGTAAGATGCTGAGGACACACGGTTGGTTAACACTGTGGTTGAGGCCTGACAATGTGTATGAAAAGGTTTCACCTTGGATGAAAACTTTAATCTACAGAAAGAAAATCCTGGTTACCAAAGTGAAAACTAATATAGTTTCATGTAAACTGGCTGGGAAGTATTCAGTTAAAAATTGCATTTTTTATTACCTTCTGTATTTGTTTGGTACGTAACTAGCACTAGGATCATTCTGTTACTGGATGACAACTAAAAATGTTTTATCTGCACTCATTCTCCTTTAGTTGTATTTCAAGTTAATTTTCGATACTATTTGCTGTCTTTTATTTTAATTTTTGACTTGTCTTTTATTTCTGTAAAGCACTTTGAATGAATTGTGCTCTACAAATAAACTTGTCCTGTTTGCACTGTAAATGGGCACTAGACAACACACAAAAAGGAACCAAAAAGAAAGAGAAAGATGGGTGAAAGTTTTTTCTGTGCAGGAATGCAGGAAGTCACTGCTGCTGTGTTAGTCATTTGGAGATCTATCTAGCAAAGAGCTAGACATATTTCATATTGGAGATGAAAGAGGAATTTAACTTCAATGAATAAAACAGCGTCGTAGGCCTAGTTCAGTAGTTTTTGGTAAACCTGTGTGTCTTTTCCTACCTGACCGGGCTCCCCGGAGCCTGAGCAGCACTCTGGAGCGAAATCCTGAGGTGTCACTCTGAGAGCGGGACCGGGGGAGAGGCCACAGCAGAGGGAAAACCCTCAGATCTGGATGGGTGTCCCCTTCCTCATCCATGCTCACCTCCTCTGCCATCTCGCCGGGTGACAGGTCGCACATTCACAGTGACAAAACGATAAGCAACCTCACACAAAACTCATTTACATCAGCAGCCCCTCCTTCCTCTTCTACTCAAACTCGCCTTCAGCAGGAATGTGTGTGTGTGTGTGTGTGTTTGTATGTGTGCTCTCGTTTTTCTATTTCGGTGGGGACCAATACCCGACACCTGACTCACACCGTGGGGACCAGTTTTCCCCATGGGGACCAAATCAACAGAAAACAGCCTCCTGATATGCTTAGAGCAATTTTTTAAAAGAAAATTGGACCCCAGAGGGCAGATTTTCCAGACATTTGTTTCACACAGTGCCCTTAGTGGTCATGATTGGTATTGCAAGTATGTGAATTTGCACTGGTGGGAGCCATTTTCCTAACAAATTGTGAAAGTGTGCATATGAGAAAATTTTATATTTAGTGAAAATTATTATAGTTTGCACATCACATTTTATATGAAAAATCATTTTATGATATGAAATCAATTTGCATAAAATCATCGAGGGGACCCATGTAATCATTATTATTTAATTTTAAAGCAGATTAAAACCACAAATTTTAAAATTAGAAATAAAAAAAACTTATATATATCGGAGATGTATGGATATAATTGTTAAATTTACCTAAAGCAACAAATTGCTCAATTACCCAGAAAGTTACTCCCATACCTAGGGCGTTTGTGGGTGGCTGGGGGCTGAAAAGTGGTACAGCTGCGGCTTTTGTGGCGTTTTATTTTGGCATTGTTATAGCTGACACTTTGTAATAGAACTTTTAATATACATCACAAGCATAGACCAGTATCATGTATAATTTTCCTATGTCCCCCTCACTCTCCCCAGTGTCAAAAGACCGGACCAACTGCTGTTGCCTGACCAAGCAAAGTGAGATAGAGGAGCCAGTGGAAAATGCGGAGGAGCAGAGAAGATACAGCCAGCAAAGATGTAACAGTGACAGCACTTTGAAAGCCACAACGAGATGGATGCACAGTATAGTGCACTGCAGGTGGTGTTTTTATAGCATGTCTGGTACAATTTATGCATGTCGTAATTTTCCTACACCAGTCTTATTTTTCTAAACCAGTCGTATATTATTGGACCTGACGTATTTTTCTGAGTCCAGTTGTATGTCATTTGAAGACCGTGATGTACATTTTGGACAGAGAAATTAGGTGGTTTGAGAGAGGAATCAGGAAACCTATCTATGTACAAGTGGAAAAACCCTCCCTTAACAGGGGTGGAGGGCTCAGATATAACCTATCTTCAATTTTCCAGGCTGCCCTTTCATCTGTTCCCAGAAAATTAAGGAACAAATCAAATGTCTTCCAGGGAGGACAACCTCTGCAGCCAGTTGGTGAATCAGAGGGGTCACATGAGCCCACTATTAGATACTAATGACCCTCACCTAAGGTCACGTCTTTGTTCACCTAATGACCCTATTCAGGTCTATTCGACTTAAAAACTCAGGTCCAGTTGCCATGACTCAACCTTTAGATAACTTCCCCTGGACAACAGACGTTTGTCATCTGAGTCACATTTTTTCCTCTGTGGACAAAGTAATGCCGTTTCTCAGGGATGTGTACATAATTACCTGGCTCACCTCAGATCATTTCCATATGAACAGTGTATATAAATATATACACAAACAGACCAAAAATAGGTTAGACTTAAAACAATCCACTCAGAATGTAAGAGAAAAAAAAACTCCAATTACAGGTAGTAATCAGTATACTACCATACTGAACAAACACCAACACAATACAATGAAGAAATGGACGAATTCCTGTCAATAGCACATTACAAGCCAAAGAAGCTCAGGCCAAACAATCACATAGGTTCACATATCCACAAATAAGTGATAGCCAAAACACAGGACCTCAAAGATACAGCATGTCTCGAGGTGGACTGCACAGGTTAATTCACAGCCGCACTGAATCCGAGAGACTTTTAAGTCACACAGTGGGATGTGACTGTCCACATCCAGCTGCTCTTGATGAGGAGGAGGCGGAGACTTCTGCATAACTGCTGCACAGGACATCAGCCAGCTCCTGAAACTACACCCAAAATACACTCCCACACAATACACACTACAGCTGACTGTAACAAGACACAAACAGAAACACAAATACTAACACAAATGCAAGTCCCAACCTTTTAGATTTGATTCTGATCTTTGTACAGTATGTAATGCAGTGTTTGGGAGTAAACTACCACTGAGCAGGGTTGCTATGTCTGGTCTGTAATGTCACTAACCTGCTGCAGGGGTCAGTCTTGCCCTGAGCCATATCTGGTGGCTGCTAATGTCAGTGTAACCTGATGGAGTGAAAAGCAAAAAAACTGGCATAAATGGCATAAACAAAAACACTGTGGCAGAATTATTGCTGCTTCACTCTGCACCACACCCAGCATGGGACTGAGGACTCAGTTCAACATGAGCCTTGTTTCACAGCAGACACTGATGAATTCCTATTATTTTATGTTCACATAAACAAGGTTTTTACTGTGACTTCATTAATGCAACGTTATCAGGCTTATGGGGCTGGTTGAAAACATTAGACTCCCCCACATTAGCAGCAAGGCACACTCTTGTGTGTTGTTTATTATCAAATATTAAGTTAATGTTCAACCTTTACTACTCTTTTTTTAATGTCTGGAACTGTTGCATGTTGTTAATCTAAGAAAATTCAGAATGAATGTAAAACATTCAAAACAGTAAAATATTTTTAATTTGGAGTTTTGAAGAAACCTAAGATGTTGACTATCTAGAACAATAGTAAGGTAATGAAATTAAGAAAGCATGCATTACTGCAACTACATCTCTCCTTCCTTATGCCCCAGCTGCAGGAGCTTCATTCCCCTTTTGGTTTTGCAAAACCCTCTCCTACACATGGCTTTAAAATGTTAACTAAAACCTAGATGGTTAAATAATTCAAGCACATAAGCTGCTTTAATGTTACTGTCATAGAGAAATTCCTACAGCCCTCCAACCTGGTGGATGTGTCTCTGCGTATGGGTGTGTGGCGAAATACTTGGTGGTCCTGATGGAGGTGTAAGAGGTGAAGGATTTGTCCTGGGTGGTCTCCACTGAACCTCAGGATCGAGTAGGATGTTTCTATGGATGTGTTTTCTTCCCTACAGGGAATTTTCTGCAGCACTGAAAGAGTTCAGGAATAAAATAAGCGTGTTAGCAGTACTCTGAACAGCCCACGACATGCAAGAACACATGGCAACATAAATCTGATAATATTTAGACTGTTTCTTAGATAAACCTGATAATATTTGAACTGATTCTTAAAGTGACATTGTGTGAGTGTGGTTACAGGCAGCATGTTTCCATATGCATGTCTTTCAATCAAAGCCTGAATATTTCCACATTACTGAACAATGAATATATTCTACTCATACTGTATGCAGATAGTATGAGTAGAATATATTATAGAATAGAATATATTCTCTTTGAAACTGTGGTTTCATTACAACTTGTTATCATGTTCCTGTACTCCTTGGTTTGGTTTTTATTGATGTGGACATGGGTGGTTGTCTCATTTTTCAGTTTGTCTTGGTATTAGAAACATCAGATCTGAAAGACCACCAAACCTGAAAAACACGTACAAGTGTGTTTTTCAGGTTTGGGGTGAAAGTGAGCTTGATTCTCTGTTCGCTCCTCAATACGTTTCCACTGCTTCCATTCTATGATTTTAATAAATTAAGCATTGATTGCATAATATTTTTGCACACACATTGAATTATATGCACTTTGGTGTTGACACCACACTCTGTTGACACACTGTGGTTGTGACACGTAAGGTGTTAAATAAATAGCTATGAAATGAAAACATTAAAATATTTACCAGAGCTAGAATGGTCCCCTGACATGAGGAAGAATGAGGACATGGTAAAAGGGTCCTCGAAAGTATATCCGCCCACAATTATGCCAATTATTTTTTTTTCAATTACAAAAGTCTAACGGTGTTAACAAAAACTATGGACACAATTTCAACTGACATGAAAACACAGAAGATTTTAAACGTGTAACTTTTGATGATCATTAATTTATTTATCATTTATTTCAGAAATAATAATTATGTTTCATTTTTACACTACTTTTAAGCATTTTTAGATATGGATTAAGATTTTGATAAAATTTTTAAGTAATACTGTGTGAAATTTTTAACCCCAAATCTGTGTTTTGTCTGTCGGACATGTTATGTACCATATCTGAAGAATCACTGACCTGTATTTAGCTTTACTCGCTGCTCCGCCATCTTGCTCGATTGCTCCCCCCTGCTCTCCGGATCGTACAGTACGCATGCGCACAGATCTGTTTACAAAACGGCAGAGCAGAGACGAGTTGCTTGTCGCATCATTGATTCGGGTGAGTTTGCATTTAACATAAAATTACTCCGCAAACTTTAAAAGACACCGACAGCTTTTAAACGGGGGCAGCGGCTTCAATGAGACCTGTTAGGTCCAGACTCGGTCTTGTCAAACCAAAGCCGAGCTGGCCGAGCTAACTGCTAATTTCTTGGCCGGTTCACACGACGCGGTCGTGGCGGTTTCCGTGCACCTGTAACTCTGTGTGGGCACGGAGAGAAAGCTGCTCCTCTGTCACAGCTTTGTCATTCTGGGCTTTAAAACGATTAAACACGCTGTTTTTGTTCGCTTAGACTGTATCTTGTTGAGTAATAAGATAATGTCATTAGTTACAGATTAACAAAAGCAAGGTCATCACCTCACTGTGAATTGGAGCGGGCTGAAACATTTCAGCATCTCGTATTTAATCTAATTTTAATTTAATGGCAGAAATATCTAGTTCAGATAACGTTCAGTTTTAAAGTCCTCCTTCCTTCAAAGCGAAACAAATATAATTTTACTTAGCGTTAATTCAGTAAAATAATCAACAGTAGTACTAAAGCTCATTAGGTACAACGCTGTAACTTACTTTAAGTATTTTATAAATGTTTTTTTTTTTCATTAATTTGATATAATGAAAGATCGTTAAGTACATAAATCATTGTATTATAGATGTTGATGTAGAAGTTACCATCAGCTATAGTAATAAATGCACTATTTCATTACTTATACTTGAAATGTAGTGATAGAAGTCCTAAAGTAGCATCAAATGGAAATACTCAAGCAACCTAAAATGCACCAGAGCAGATCCTTTACTTATATAACTTAAATTACTACAGTGTGAAAATACATCATTACAGTCAAAATTCTCCGTTAAAAATGCAGTAAGATGTCGCTTCAGTAGTATTTAATTCTTGTCTTTGGTTAGGATCTAAATCGAACTTTTTTTTTTAACTTAATCCATAACAAATCATAATTTAGAAATGTATACTGTATGCTTTGCATACATAATTTGAATCTTAGTTTAATCTTCAACTAGATATTATGTTTTGTGAACCTGTCATATCTTTTCATGTGAAATTTTAAAAAGTAACTTGTAGGATAATTATTGACAATAGATTAATAAATCGGAGTAAATGTACAAGATTTCTATCTCAATTATAAAGTATGATCAGATGAAAATATTCAAGTAAAATACCTTAAAACGCTTCTTAATTTAAGCAAACATACTCACTCACTACTGTGATTTTTATCCCCCTAGTATTGCGTAGGCAACTTAACTCAATATAGTAAAACTCTCGACTTATTAGATGTTGGTTTACAAGTATTGTGCAATAGTAGTGAATACACAGTTGACAGCTCCTTTTCTTTGCTTGCTTTGCATAAGCATTCAAGAGATCTAGATGTTTCCTTGTGTCATAGGCGTGGGTGTCTGTCTTTATTGGCTGCTGCTCTTAGCAATTTTTTTCAGTCATTTGTCCTGAGTTGTGTCATATCTCAGATGCATTTGAGTGATTTACAGTTTGCAACTGGATGGGCTAAGTCTAATGAGAAGAAGTACTTCACACTTTGGAATCTAAGACAAGTTAGTATATTTTGACTTTTTGTGGCATAAAACATATTTGATCCGTGTTATATTTAAAGTTGGGTTTTTTTTGTTTATAATCTCTGAAAAACTGGTAATTTTTAATTTACAGTGCATGGATTTCTCAGTGTAGCATGTAAACTGAGTTATATGTTTGTGATTTTTAAGGAATTAATACAAGAGTTTGCAAACATAACTGTTATAGCCCTGGTAAAATTAAGAACCACACTTTTGATACATTACACTTTTATCATGTTTTCATTTTAAATAATATACTACAGGATGGGTAATACATTCAAATTGTGAGCATAAATAAAACCTGACTGACAGGTTTAACAGTAGGTATAGAGTTTTAACAGGGTAGTCTTACCATTGAAGAGGCCAAGTTATTTATCTCTTATGAGTCTGTGAAATCAAATGCAGGGTGGTTGGAAGCAGGGCTCGCAGTAGAGGTGGAGGATGTTTCGAAATTATCTGTGGCGTGGCACAAGATCTTTCATAGAAAGGACTTGTGTTTCTGTTTTCCAGCAAAATCTTGAGGCTGTGTGTAGTCAGGGGCTCAGACTTTTTCCACAGTTCAGATGCTGGCTCTGCCCAGATGTTTGACTGCTTTGAGGTGGACACTTTCCCTGCGCTGCCCTGTCCTGTCTCTGGAGGGTGCTACGATAAGGAGCCACCCCTCCACCACAGTCAGGTCCCGCTTTCTGAGAACCCAGACTGCTCTGTTTCACCAAAGTAAAGCCAAATCCAGTCCTGACCTAAACAAGCCCACTTCAGGCAAGGATGTCATTTTACTGCCTTCCCAGTTAGCAGTTCTCTGTTACAACGTAAACTTCAGTTGTGTTGCAGAAATAGTTTTAAAGTTGTGAGGGTGTTTCCCTGCTTTCCACCCACTTTATACTGGAATGACTCCAGACAGACGCACTAAATAGTCTTATGAAAGTAGTAAGTAAATGACTTATTTAATAATAATGATTTAGTGACACATTTCTCTCCTCATGCTTTTTCTGCTGCAGTGTCCTCCTGGTTTGGGCTGGAGGGGGAGTTGTTTGGGATGGGGATGTGGTCGCTGGGTCTGGGCGCTGTAGGAGCTGCCCTGGCTGGGATCTTTTTGGCTAACACTGATCTGTGTCTGCCTAAAGTTGCCCAGGCTTCACTGGAGTACCTCGAAGACGCTGACCTGCACTCCACCATAGATGATGGTAGGCTGGTTTTCTGAATGGCTGGTTAATAATGTCACCTATCCATAAGAAAATTTTAACGTTGGCACCCATGAGGAACGTTCTACGTTATACCAGAATAACAACCATTATGCAGTTTTCTTTACTGTTGAATGTTTGCATGCATTGTACATATACTACTGTCTCAGATCTGCTGTGTATTTCAGCCCACGTTCCTTGCTTTTGTTGTGTCTGCAGATGACAAGGTCATCAAAGCAAAAAGCCTGTGGGACCAGACTGGGGCTGTGGTCATGGCTGTACGGCGACCTGGATGATTTTTGTGCAGAGAGGTGATTTTAAAAAAAGTTTATGAATATAACAGCATGGGCTTTTCTACTCAGCTCTGAGTGTATTTGAGTTACATTACCATTTATGGTAAAATCCCTCCCTCTGTAGGAGGCCTCTGAGCTGTCCTCTCTGAAGCCTCAGCTGGAAGAGCTCGGGGTCCCTCTGGTCGCTGTGGTGAAGGAGATCGTCGGCACAGAGATCCAGGACTTCAGGCCGCACTTCGCTGGGGAAATCTATGTAGATGAAAAGGTTAGCAGTGGTAGATAACATCAGCTGTTGTCTAAGTCACTAAACCACCACTAATATTTCCTATCAAGTAATTGTTTAACCTCTAGTTCATTTAATTTCATGTTTGGTTTTAAGAGGTAAATAAGCTGTTTATCATTTATTACTACAAAATGAAAGTTAGCCAAATACTGTATCTTGGGAACTAGATTGTAAGAGCTCCTTCTGCAGTGCTATATTCACGATGAGAGTTGGCAAATGAATTGATGAAGCACTTTTGGCTGTGAAACAGTAAAATAGAGTCATTGCATGACAGAAAATTATAATGTGAAATGGAACAGCACAAGGACATTCAGCCAATCCTTTGGTGCATGCTGTGTTGCTCTTGATTAGGCTGACTAAAACTGAAGCATGTGATTACAGAAACATTTCTATGGCCCACTGCAAAGGAAAATGGGGGGACTGGGGTTCATTCGCTTTGGAGTGTGGCAGAATTTTGTACGAGCCTGGAGGTCTGGTTACCAGGGCAACATGAATGGCGAGGGCTTCATCCTTGGGGGTGTGTTCGTCATTGGACCAGGAGACCAGGTAGTGCAGCACACACCTGGACTAAAATAAGATTATAGAGCTTAATAAAACATGTCTGTATTTTAACTGCATGTCATGTTTTGCAGGGGATTCTCCTGGAGCACCGTGAGAAGGAGTTTGGCAATAAGGTTGACATTGCAGATGTTTTAAAGGCCGTCAAGAAAATTGTGCCAAGAAAATAAGTCTTTTGGGATAAGATGAGATAAGCGGGTACACTGTAGTCAGATGAAAACTAGTATTATAAGATTATTGCATTTTTAATTTGACATAAGTTGCTATCAAAATTCATAGATTAGTGAAATAGTGACTTGTCTAAAAGAACAATATGCTGCTGTCATTTGCACATTTAGTTACTGTTGGTTACAAAAATCAAACTGTGAAATGCAGAACCTCATTTGTCAGCATTTGTCTAATTATTACTGTTTACTTGTACACATGAAGCAATTTTTTTTTTTTTTGAGACGGGTATTAAAAACTGGTAGAAAGGGCCTTAAAGCAGCTTTCCTTTCATTTACATTAAAAAAAAAAAAAGAAGAATTTAAGGTGACTTGAAATCTGCCCCTTAGAGAACAGTATAATTCAATCTAAATATGATTGTCGTAATAATTCTATTAACATCTGTTAGTGAGAAAGTTTTAATGTTTCTGTGTGTTATTGTGATTTGCTTCTCCTGGTCAGGCTCATAAATAGACCTCCAACGTGGCATAGGAGTGTGTGATAATGACAACTTGACTCTAAACTCAACATTGAGAGGAGCAGGTTTGATGCTCAAACACACACGTCCGACCTCTGTTGCCACGTGGAGGAGTGTTTATTGTGCCTGAAGCAGGTGTTGCTTGCACAAGTTTATGTTTGAGAGACTGTGTGTACATGTGTAAACTAGCTGCATTAAATAAATACATAAAAATAAAAACCTCATCTCCATGGCACCTATAAATTTATTTAATATATGTCTCTGCAACCATGGTCAGGTCATAGTAGCAGAATTGACAGATTTTTTCCTCTGAACTCTTTAAAACTCTGAACTCTTTAAAAATTTAAATAGCAGTTTCGTATGTTTCTCTATTGCCCGTTTCTAAAACAGCTTAAATGAATGAAAAACACCAATCTATATTCATAAACACATTTTTCTAGGAAATAAATGTGACTTTTATTCAAACCAAATTTATTACCGTTACAGAAACAAAATATTTATAAGGCTGAAAACTGAAGGCAATGTTCTCATTTTCTGCTTAAAGGGTCCAAGAATGACTGTAAATACTCAGACCTAAAAAGTATTTAGATGCATAATACACAGTCATGTTTGTGTTTCCCCATTCGTGAGTGTAGTCAAAACATAACCATACAGATGACATTCTCAGATTATTCTTCATTTTATCTGACTGCTGCATGTTTTTGTAGCTGTTGAACAAAGTACCCATATTAAATCACTTCTATTAAATCAATTCTACTAGGGTATTCGTGTGCTAAAATCCTTTTCCCAAACAGCATAAGGGCAAAGATACTTGTAATGTTTGATATTATCTCAAATTAAGCAGACCAGGTTGGACATCAATGTTACACATTTTATTCTATTGCTCTGAGTAAAATACTTTGACATCAAGGAAATATATTTGAACACGATACAAAATCGTGGGAGAAAACACTGTACATCCAATACTGACAGGACTGTCAGTTTGTAAATTGTATATACATAGGAAACCCAACACATTTATGGAGTGTAACAGTAACAGAGATTGTCTTTGTGCCTTCACTATGCAAAGATTTGACAACCAAATTTATAATTTACATGAAAATTGTAATGTAAATAAAATCAATGTCTAAAATACGTGATCTTTAAAATCTGATTTGGGATTTATTTCTGTTTTAAGTATTAATTTTCTGTTTATGGCAATATTTTGTGACATTCTTTAACAATTTGGTGTTTCACTGACAAGGATCTGCTGTAAAAAAAAAACAAAAAAAAAACATTTTTGCATGAAAAAAAAAAAAAGGTCCACATAATAAAGCTGGAACGAAAACTGAAACAAAGGTTACATGTATCTTCTCCTCAGTCCTGTACAATTCATAACCGGCTCATCTTTGGCTGCATCTATGGGTGGGACATGTCAAGATGGTACAGTGCATTCGCGTGAGTAGATACATATTTAAGCTCTTACTGAAACCCGCCAGTTTTGTTCTTGGTAGTTTTGTGCGAAGAACAGAAAAACACTGAAGAAAAAAAGAAACTGAGCCACTTGGTCGACAGCAATGAAAACTGCCAAGACAATGAATAAATTACAAATTAGCAGTGACACTATTCATTCAGCATTATCCGTCATGACAGAACAAATACAATCTTCAATGCACACTTTAAAAAGCTCCTTTTAAATAGCAAGACAAATCCAAATGGCTTCTACAGCAGCACTGCAAAGGTTATACGGTGCACTTCTCTACAACACAATGACTACCATGAACACTGAAGCAGAGAGAAATGTCTTAATGATGTAGTTATGGTGTGTATTATTACACTAACTGAAATACAGTTGTGATCATAACTAAGATACATTCCTGCAGTGCATGTGATTATGTATCAGTAGTTAGAGAACAAGGCAAGAGTCTTAAAGAAGTAGCAGAGTTTGACTTGATCAGGACATTGAAGTTTTATAGCACAATATGAAACACGATGAGTGAATCTGGATAGTACTTTGGAATGAAACCAGTGAATTTTAGGATCACACATAAGCACAATCTTTGTGTATTTGTCTGTATAGAAGTTCAAGCATAAAATGCTTCAGTTCCACAATACTTTTATGGAAAGTGTTTAACAATGTTGAGAAACATAAACTCAAGCTTATGGATGCTTTATGGAGATAAATGCAGGTATAAACATGTTTTTAACATAATAAACAACTTCATGCCAACAATGAATCAAAGTTGTGACTGTTTTCCTTATTACAGGAACATTCCTCTGATCTGAGAGCTCACTAACCCTAAAGCAGTCATTTGTGATAAATTACACTCCTCTGTACTCCTGTAACATGAGCAGCTGACATTTGTTTTCCAATGCATACTGTATGTAAGGCCATCTGGTGGATTCACTAACAGAGACACACCTTGAAAATAAAATCTCTAAAACCCTTCATGTATATATACTCCATTCTTACATAATTCTGACAGAGAGCAAATCATATTTCCTCCCTACACCATCATCACTATCTAACCACACTGACCTCTGTTAAAAGAATATTTGCATTTTGACTATACCAAACAACATTAGCAAGTTTCATTTGGTACAATGGGATATCAAAGCTCTAATGAACATAAAAACCCTGTATTTCTACCACACTTCTTTGACTTGTTTTTACCCACTTGTGCGATGTTAAAGGGTCAAGTGTGAGGATAAACACACAAGTTATGTTTTTTGCATAACGCCAACAATACACTACTGTCTGCATGTCAGTGCATTTAAACTCTCAGAAATGGCCCAACTGAGAAGCAACTTTCAGATCAGGTCACAGGGTTTTTGAGACAGACACAACATGGAACATTCCTCTCTACTTGACACAACCACCAAACTAGCACCACCACCTACAACAATCACAGAACACATTAATGTGCTACTAAAGACAGCAATTGCACTACTTCATAAAGTGATCTAAAAAAAAAGCCATACTGCCATGACAACAGTACATATTTATGCTGACAGAGATAGTGTTATGTGATGTACTCTAGGGCTGCGGTTTGTAAGCTTTTGCAGAATCATTTCTACACATTTTCTTTTCCTCGTGTACCTAGCACCTCATTACCTGGTCTATGAACAGGAAAACACATAAGAGCACATAGAGAAGTGAAGAGGGTAAGGAGCTGCACTGGTTAATAAGCAGGGAGGACACAACAAAAGAGGAACTTGTTCATCAAGGCTTGGACTACTTAGGGCTAATTAAAATGCAAGTTTTTCCAGTTTAACTACATGGTGAAACAACAAAGTGGACACTTATTGATGGCAAGGATTTTAACATACAATACTGTGTGTAGCTAAAAGTATTACTTTTTAAAACTGAATAATCGTAATTGACAATCACTAGGGAAAAATGGAAAACAGAAAGGACACAAGGCAAAAATGTTACATTCAGAAGCAAATACACAACTTACAAGCACGAGTTTTCATTTTAACTGGATTTAAACCCTGAACGCAACATGAAATATTGTAGAGTTCATCACAAATAGGTAACTGCCCCTCTCTAGGCAGTCTCGACTAAAGGAAGACTATGAAAACAACATTGGAATCTGTTTTTCTTTTCTAACGAGAGTTAATGAGAACTGTCTGTGCTCTTCCATCTCAAAGTGTTTTGTTTTGTCTTATTGAATCCTATTTTTCAAAAGGTAAAATAAAAAATGCTGAAATACATTCCAAAAAAAGGAAAGCATAAATAAATTGTGTTTTGCCAACCTGTGCCCACAGTAAAAACAGACTTGTATATATGTATGTGCATAGAGATGAGTTGTCTAGTCTTACAGGCCCTTGTTGAAGTAGACAGTGGTGGTGTGAGGACTGGACTGTTGTATCCTCTCTTGCAGATCTATTTCCAGACTGGTTACACTCATGGAGCTATGAAGAGAGAATTCCACCTGATTAATATGCTACTACTGGTTAGTTAACTCTAACCTACTGATGTAACTCAACCCTTGTAAAGAAAGTCAAAGTGGCTGTTGGTACCTTTTCTGTGGGAAGAGGGCGCAGCACAGAGGAGTTGCAAACACCAGGCTGGAAAAAGAATGCACAGATTAATGTTTTAGACAGTGTTACTGGTTCCTTTCACTGCTTATATAGTTGTGAGCCCATACAAAAAAACAAAAAACAAAACAAAAACAAAAAAAAAACAAAAAAAAAACCTACAGATTTTGTGCTAATTACTTACCAGAGACCAACGAGTCCTACTTGGACCGGAGCATTTAAAATTGGGAAGCGCTACAGGCAGAGAAAAATCAAAGAAGTCAAAACTGCAGTGAAATCAGCCATACTGGCTTGTTTGGCCACATGGACCATCCACAGAAAAAAATGATTTATTGCATAACATGGAACATGGTGGGACTCACGAAACACCAATCCACTGATTTTAAAAACAACAGCATGACATGTCTCTCTTACCTTCATGAAAGCCCTCTTCTCTAGAGCATTCATTATAACAGGGGGAATGGCTGAAAAAAAATTAAAACAAGTTAAGTGAAGTCTTCAGTTTGAACAACAGAAACCACAGAAAGTTTCACAATTCAGATGTGAAACACACACATGAAACTTATGTGTACGTACATCACTTTTTTTGTTCCATTGGTAATATTTTCAACAATGTCTTACTTCATGGAGCAGCAATAGCTTTCATTATGAGTCATGTTTCTGGCCCCTTGTATCAAAGGCCAGTACTTTCTATTTTACCTCTGTTTTTGGTCTATTCCAATTCTTGAAAGCAGCTCAATGCTCCAGCTTGTTCATTAGCAGCTTGCTAAATGCAAATCCCTATTTGTTGTTTATTTAAAGGATTGGAGTTTTAAAGCTGTTTCACTGACAACAGTTGTCTGCTGTAGCCAAATGACACTATGAAAGTGATGATAATGAACCAGAACAAAGAAAGGTAATGGTCAGACACCTAAACAATAAGCTAAACTTCATCATAAGATCCCAATCACATTGTCAGATATAATTTTGACATTACCCATTGCTGGTACTGCCATGCCGATCCTTGACACCACCACCTGTATAATAGCCTGCTTGGCAGCATTGGCTGATTCTCCTAACCTGTTTCCGTTCTCATCTGTCACAGGGATACCATACTTCAACTCCCTGGAGGAAAGAAAAACAAAACCATCACAATTATAGAAACGCTGCGTGAGCAAAGCAGATGTCACTGGCTTTTACTTTGGAGGTCTCACCTCTGTCTCATGAAGGGAATGTTGATACAGTTAGCAGCAGCGACAGCAGCAAAGGGAACAAAACGGCTCACAATTGGAGGGAGACGCTGCAAAGGTGGGGCAGAGTCAAACACAGTCAGACCACCTGCATCCAAACTTGGCACAAATATGCAAACACGAATATGTAGTTCAGTGGGTCTATGTCTGAATTACTTTGTTTTACTTTATCTGTTCATTCTTTATTTGAACCATGGGCTTTACCTTAGCTAGAGACTTGAGTCCCAGGGCAGTGACTACAGCTCCAGTAGTAGCACTGACATAAGCTGCACCAAGCTGACTGCAAGGAGACAGATGCAGTAGACATGTCACACATCGAAAACCCACTTCCTCTTTCTGCATTTTCACACCTCATAAATAGCTGATCTGTTCTACAGCACATAAGAACTGCAGATGAAAATCAAGATACACTTTAGTAAAACATCACAGAACAGATGCCTCTGTAAGTGTAAATCCATGCCATTTATGGAATATACACATGTAAAAGAAAGCATCCTCAGTGATATGGTTAATACATAAATAGGCACTTGGGAGTTCTGAAGTTTAGCCACTTAATTTTTGAAAATGCATGTTTTTGAGGCATTTCAGCAGCATTTGAATATGTGTATTTTGAAAAAATAAAGAATTTAAAAATTAAGAATATGCAATGCATGTTGACCTGACATCAATCAGGAGCACTGAACCTGTGTCAGCATGGCTGCATGGTGACATGGGGCTGAACATGCTTAACAGGGGAACGTAATACCGCTGTGAGGGAGGTGGAAGAGGACAGCAGCTCCCAAAGCTTCTATCACACACTAATTTACAGGGAGGACAGGAATGATCTAGAGTGGAAGTGAAGTGAGAAGTCCTCCCTACTTCACGGTGATGGGCGCATCTCCACTGCGGTTGGTGTAGTTGACGACAGCATTGAAGGACTGGTTAACCCACTGCCAAAACACCACTGCTGGAGTAGTCCTGCAACCATAAGGTAACAACAGTGTGTTTGAGGATGTGTAATAAAGTGTGAAACAAAAACTAAATGTGTAAATGCAGCTGGTGACAATATGAGAACTGTCAAAGTAGAGCACACTATCGAGGTGCACGCAATTATAACTGTCTATGGGTCAAACATTTGTGTACTGTCCATACTGTTCTATTTGCATACTGTTGTGTACTGTTGACATCTGGAGCATCTTGTTTGGTTGCGTGCAACAAGTCAGTTTTTTGTTTTTTAGCCTAAAATCACATTTGATTCATGATTGTATCTGAATTTCAGGCTTCACATTCTGTGCAAAATAAAAACACCTATTACCTTTATACCCTCCATCCTTGACTAAATATTGACTTTGACAAATATTTTCTAATGTGATGTTTCTAATCATTCAGTACAGATGAACCTAAAAGTTCTTAATTATTCTCTCCTCTGACTTGTTATTAAAAAAAAAGTAAGCTAAAAAATAAAGTGTAGAATTTGAACCAGATTCAGAATTTGGCGCCCTCATGTGGTTGTATTAAAAAAAGAAAAGAAAAAAAAAAGACGCTATTATTTGCAAAATCAAAATCCCCAAAGTAATAAAATTGTAATGATGTCAAATATGGAGGCCAAAAGAATTTAAATAAATATGAACATAAATCATACATTAAACAAACAATCATAAATACAGACATTATATAAACATTCAAATGCAATATAATCCATTAAGCTTTTGTAAGTATAAAATATTACTACACTCTGCTTGTTTCTATAGTAAGAGGCTTTATTTCGGGTCTTTTTAAATTTGATTTTAGGGGTTTTTATCTGAAAATTTCTATTTTATGTTGTGAAACTTAATTTCACATCACCTTTTTCCCCCAATGACTTCTGATTTCACAACTCCACTATTATTTCTTCAGAGTATTTTGATAAAAATGTAGATCTTTTACATCAATTACCAATTATTTTTGTTAATTTGTTTTTCACATGGCCTATCTATCTCCTTGGCTGCCCAGTAATTTATTAGTATTCAGTAGTGAGTGATATTTTTTTATTTTTAAGAGGATTTTCACTCAGAGCAGGGATTAATATTTTTATGTAATGCTGTATTAAGGTTAAACAGTGTATTTATTCAGAATTTGGTCACATTTCCCATTCATATTTCCCCATTTTACTTGATAAATCATTTTCAGTTTGGCATTTACAATACGCTCAACTATGTATTGAAACGTGCTGTACCTGTAGAAGGTGAGCATGCAGCCTGTGATGGACATATTCATTGGCACCTGAGCAGACATCCGGCCAATCACAAACATCTTCTCCCCTGTATCAGGATGGAAAGCAGAGTCATAGATGTACTTAGCTCTCCAGAGCTCATCCTCTGTCAGGCCAGGCTTCGCAATCCCAGCTCTGAAAAAGTCAACACATTTGCATAATGTTTTATACATCCTAAGACAAATCTGTAACACAAAAATGTATGCCCTCAGCTCTAATCAAGTGCATTCTCTAATAAGATTCCCATTGTTTGTGGAGTGTGTAGTTCTCATTTTTTCATGCTTATATGTCAAGCAGATTTATGTACACATAATTTAGATAGATAATTTAGATAGATAACTGGTGCTGCTTCATTAAGACAAGACCATCTGCATCTTCATTTCAGTGTAGATGGCAAAGCCTGCTGTATACCTGTCACAACTATGCTGATTTCTATTCATGGCTCATACCATGTCCTTCTATACACTGCCATTCATAATCCCTCTATCCTACATCTCCTAACGAAATACCTATAGTTCTCCACGATCACTCTGGCCTCCTCCAGTGTCTCAGAGGACAGCAGGACGTTCCTGGGATCTGTGACCATGAAGAAGTGCTTGGCACGTCCCATGAATGTACCTTGGTCCCATCGCGGCTCCTTGATGTTTATGTTGAGGGACAGCTCTCCAGACATGACTTTCTTTGATCAGTGACACAAACTGTAATTAGTATACATGCTATTTCACAATTTGAGACTACACTTGCACATACAAATGTGTCATTTTGTGGTTCTACATAAGTATTTCTGAGAAATAGATTTAAATTTTGGAAAAAAAAAACCCATCAAATTATATGGATTCAAATGCACATGCACACAACCCGCGGGGCTGATTCCGAGGCAGCACACTGCTCTCTGCTTGGTCAGCCTCAGTCACACAGTTGCAGGGACCACGCTGGAGACATGGAGCGCTATTTCGAGCCTGTCTAACAAAACTGCTGTGCCACTGTTTCCATTTAGAAGACATAGATGTAGTGGAGCTTGTTTGTAATTGCATGACTCTGTGGTGGCTCTTTAGCCTATGGTAAAGCAAACAGATTCTTAGCAGGTTTGCAAGTTGAACCAGCTCTGAAAAGTAGAGTTATCTCTAAGCAAATACCCCAAGACAGACTAGTTGCCAGGATTTATTTATCAGCACATTCTGCCTCTTGTTTGTTTCTGAAAACATGGCTGAAGGTTGATAAAATGTACTGTTCTTGCTGTGTCAAATTTAATCTAAGAGGTCTTTGAGATCATGCGCCAGGCGGTGGTTCTCAACAATGAGATAGTAAAACTATGCTGAAAAGTAGACTATTCTTAAAATATAGGCCTGTACTAAAGTTAAATAATTAATAAAAAATTAATCATAAATTCATGTTTTACTTTAATAATTGCCTATCACTACCTACTACCTATCATTTCAGCTCATATACTAACCCTTTATAAGAATCTAATGCAGCATTCACATAATGTGTCCTGGAGTAACAGCTAGTCCATCCAATGGTCAGGCCACAACAAGGCTGTAACCACCTCTGGTACAACCTGCAGGCTGTAAATAGCGAAAACATTTGCAGACGTAGCCTGCTGTTGAAGGGCGAGATTACCACTGATATGGTGGATTCAAGGACACAAATTATTATTATGGTTGTTGTTTTGCTCCATTAAACTAACCACACAGTAGCAGCTTTCGACGAAGAGCTGACCAACTAGCCACACTGCCACAAAAAATGATACGTGCCACATTTCCAAGTAGCCGAGCACAGAAACAGCGTGACCCCCACACAATGACAGATGGCACCGGGAGAGTCACGACGCGCTGCCGGTTCCTGAAAGCAACATGCCGGCTAACCGTTGCAGCTAACAAGCTAGCATGGTAGCTAATAGTGCTACTGAAACTCGCACGGCAAAGTACATAGAGACACATCAACCCCCCACACAACATCAAATGTTTAGACAAACAACAAAACAAACAGCCATGAAAACAAACAGAGTCAGTGCTGTCCTGGTAAACTCACGGCGAACAGAGAGCTACAGCTAATAGCTAGCTAGGTTAGAATATAACTAGCTAGCACTCACATTAGCATGACATGGGCACATATCGACAGACTTACACGCTTTTACCCACACGGTGGATTTAAAACGCGTAAAGATGTGAAATATACCTGGAAATGATATTACCGAAGCGTGTGCCGAGTGCTAACAGCAGTTTAAGCTGAGGCGTCGTATGGAGAGGGTGGGTTGTAGGCAAAAGTGTGGTCTGTCCTGTCAGTGGCACGAACTATTACAGAGGCCGACTCTAGGGGGCGCTGTTCTTTGGTCTGAGGGGCACGGGGTACGGACCACTGGTCTGTCTGGCAGCAGCGTGGCCTGGCTGATCCGTGACTGTGGTCTGCGGCCATTGTACGCTAAAAAGTAGTAAAAACCTGCGTATGGAGACTTGTGTCGTTTACCGGAGAGTCACGTGTTCGATGACGAAGCAGGCCCCGGTTTCAGCAGAATCCAGTTTGAGATTCAGTTTGTCCACACACGGAGGTGGATGCTGTTGTTTTGTTTGTTTGTTTGTTTTGTACGTTTAGTTGGTCCTGCTTGATTCAAAAATGGAGCCTGCAATAAATAAATAAATAACTAAATAAAGAAATACATAAAAAATATATCCCAATAAACTAGAGTACGGGCTATAAGCTCTATTCTGTTCTATTCTATTCGCTGATGTTACATAACTACATTATCACAATTATTATTATAACAGCTACATGATATACACCAACACTGTTTGTCCTGGTTTCCAGAAAGCAGATTGTGGTAAATGACCTCTCAATATCACAGCACTGGCCACTGGGTGGGGCTGTTTCCTCACTGTGCTGACCTGGTGAAGGCAGTAGTTTTGCTACACGCTCTCTCAGCAGTTTTACTGAAAAATACGGACTTCATTCTGACGCAACAGGACAAGCGGCCATAGACTTGAGTTAGTGTTACTGTAATGTTGTGCAATTAGTGAATTAACCACGATTATAGTCCGTCGCTAATGGCTGCGCAGCTGCAGGAGCTTTATGCCAAAGGCTTACACCTCTTTTCGCCTGGAAAGCAAATGAGGTGGCACTAATACTCCGATAATGCGTCAGTGAGGCAGAGAGACCGATGAGCGTCTGTCCGAGCTCACCCAGCACAACACGGACCAGGCAGGTAACTCTATCACACTTTGTTCGCTTTAGTTTGAACGCAGAGTCATGAGGTTCCAGTTGTTGCTACCAGAGTCACGACTCAAGGAATCAACAGCAATAACCACAGACTGTGTTTCTGAAGCAAGAAGCGTTAAAGTTTGCTGATACCAGTCGATGATGTGGCGGATGTTGCTGATACTTGTAGTAACGCAGCTTTGTAAACAAGTAATTGATTAGTTAGTTAACGTGCATAACTGATTAACTGGTAAAACATCTCTTAGTCGCTGTCCAAGGTGCTGACTGAAGTTCAGTCAACGCAGAACATTTTCTGTGAAATAAATATGTATTTACATTGTGTAAAGTAACTCTTCATAAACGGTCTGTTATCATACAGTGATACACTTTTCTCTGGTTATAGGCCATAACTGTACAAACTGAGGACGTTAATTACACCATATGGGCCTTTTCAGCTCACAGTACTCATTACAGCTTATATTTCTCACAATAGATATCCATTTAATTAAACATGACCCGAGAGGAATCACCATGCACTGCCGACTACTCTGCAGGTCCACAGCCTCCCAGATGAAGCAGGGGCTACAAGGACATCGTGGAGATGGGTTCACAAACTGCAGTGGAAATTAAGTGGATCATTTCAAGACTTTAAGTAGAAAAAAATATGACTATAATAATAATAAGATGACCTCCTGAGATATGAAAATCAGAAGCCCAGAGTCCAGTGTTTAGTAATGGATCATTACATTTTGCCATCCTTTTTAAAATGTGTCTACAGTTTGATCAGCTGTGTGCACTCAGCTTAACCTTGAGTTTTTCTGTGTCACATGTTGGACTTTGGGCTCTTTTAAATATATTTTTTATGATCTGAAACTGGTTTTAGTCAAGATCGGTGATGTTATCTACAGCTTTGTAAGTTTTTTGCATCAGTGGGGTCCACCTACAGTATTTTGTCATCCACTTTAGACCAGCTAATGCAAAAAACAGTCCCATACCCTCCACACCTCCTTTCCCCTAAGTCCAGGCTGCAACTCTTTGGACCTGACAACAAACTCCAGAAATCCTCCTGTCTGGATGACTGAGGCAGGAATTACTAGAAACATAGCATGGCCCACTCCTCTCACTCCTCTGGCTGGAGGGACATGACAAATGGAGGGGGGCACCCCCACTTCAACAATGGAGGCCAGACCGGGGGCTCCCACAGCACCACACGCTACATGCTGAAGAAACAGCACCGCCACAGACGCAGGTCTTCCTCTCCAATGGGCAGGGTCATTCTCATCAACACGCCTGTGGATGGTGAGGACTGGGTGTGAAAGCAGCCCTCTGTTTCCATGGTAGCACACACAGAGGCACATCAGGACACTCTGTCATTAGTCTGAGTTTAGCTTAGAGCAACAACATCGTTAGATTATTAGATTAATAATGACGTATACTGGTGTATGCCAGTATACTGTATAAAACAAGTGGATTAATTGTTCAATTAGGTCTTGATCAGCAAAAGTACCACAAAAACCAAAACAACCAAAGTTTTACACTTCTCCACTACAGTGTTGTCTCATTTCCACGTTATTAACTCATTAATGTCCCATGTGTTTATACCTCGTGGAAATACTATATGCTGGGTTTGTAGGTCTATATTTTAGTTCCAAATACTAATGATCAATTGTCAATAAATAAAATATAGTCAATTTTTATGACATATCACTTACATAGTAAAGTACCATATAAACAGTAAATGACCATATTCAGTGCTGCTTATTTGTTAGTAATGTCCGTCAATTTTGTGTCTTTGCAGGAGGGGATGACAGTGAAGACATTCACACAGTGACAGTAGATAAAAGTCCAGATGGACGCCTGGGTTTCAGTGTCCGTGGAGGCTCTGAACATGGACTTGGCATATTTGTCAGCAAGGTGGAGGATGACAGTTCTGCAGGTTAGGACCATGTGTGTATGTGTGTTTCACATGGTTGGGGCAGTTGCATTTTTTTGTGTGTTTTTTTCGTGTGGTCTACTGCGACAGTTACTCTTGTCTATCATCATGAGTGCTACCTGTATCTGCAGCGCAGGCTGGGCTGACTGTGGGTGATAAGCTGGTGGAGGTGAATGGCGTCAGCCTGGAGAGCATCACCATGAGTAGCGCTGTGAAGGTCCTGACAGGCAACAACAGGCTCAGGATGGTGGTGAGACGAGTGGGCAAGATCCCTGGCATCCGCTACTCCAAGGAGAAGACCACATGGTGAAGCCAAACACCCAAGAGCTCCTGCTTAGGACAGCTTATCAAACTTAATAAAACTAACCCTTTAAGACTAGGTCACAATTAAATATTTGCAGCTTTAATATCATTTGCTAGTGATATCATTATGTAAATTAGACCACTGACCTGTTACTGTCACTGATCTTTGCGTAGATCTTGTATTGTGTAGTCCTGACTGTGTCTCATTCTGGTTTTCTTTCTTTTGGGATACACTGTATCTTGGTTTCATGTGGCTACAATGGATGGATTACCACTGTGACCTTTTTAGCAATTTGATTAACTGATACCAACATCCCGTGCAGAAAGGGAAAACAGTGTATATAAATATTTCACATCTGCATATGTCTTGTCTTCTCTTTAATATATGTGTATGTGTGTGTAGGGTGGATCTGATTCACCGGCGGATGGTCGTGGAGGAGAGCGGTCGTACGCCGTCAGAGGCCAGTTCAGACGGCGCTCTTCGTAGGATTGTACACCTCTTTACCACATCAGATGACTACTGCCTGGGCTTCAACATCAGAGGAGGCAAAGAGTTTGGGCTGGGAATTTATGTTTCTAAGTATGGACCAAGTCAAATGTGAAGCATGTTCAACCCACATGAGCTGAATATCAAATTCTAAGATTATTTATAGTTTTTTTTTTCTGTTTTTATATTTTCTCAAAGCGACCAGGCTTCATTTAGACTACTTTGTGTTTGCCTTCACAACAAAAGCTGTTAAGAAACTGCTTTGTTCAGACTGTGTTGTGAATAAGACACATAACATTAAACACACCATACACTTATACTAAGTAAGGCTTAAAACATATATCTAATAAGTGTAAAATGAAGAATAGGAAACAAAGCAAAGATATAAAGTGACTCAGTTTACACATTCATTCAGAAAGTGACCAGAAAACTTTTACATGTGTGTTCAATGTGTTTATACATTTACACAGGTTAGATCCTGGTGGGCTTGCAGAGCAGCATGGCATCAAAATGGGGGATCAGATCCTTGCAGCCAATGGGGTGAGCTTTAATGACATCACCCATAGCAATGCAGTCGAGGTCCTGAAGAGCCACACCCATGTCATGTTGACCATCAGGGTGAGATCATCTTACATGTGCTCAGATTTAAAACTGCATTATTTAATAGTTTTTATATTAACAATGGACCAAATGATTATGTGTAATGTGAAAGGGTTGGGTCATGATGATTTGACCCTACAGATCCCCTCAGCTCTGTGCCAAAATCTATACTCTTAAATATTCATTGTTTTAGCTTTACCACTTGCAACCTCAGTGTTGTAGTTCACACTTATTGCTCTCACCTTCCCAGTCTTCATCTAAAAGCTCTAATGAATCCACTGTATGCCACCTGCCCTGCACCAAACAGCACACACAAAGTGAGTCACTGGCTGTTCAACACTGTGGAACATTTAGCAGCTGAATAACCAAATAATTGCCTGAACAGTTGATGCAGATCAAAATAGAGCTAAAAGGAGAGTGAATATTGGGCATCGATCCATCTGATGGACAGAACCACAAGTCTAATGGCTGTCATGTCTGCTAAATGTGTACAAAGTGACAATTTGCAAACACTCAAGGCTTAAACACTATTAAAGGTGATAATAAGTCAATGCGTTATTTACAGCTTGTTCAAGGGTCGAAAAACTACTACAGATTTTAGTCCTGGTGTTATGTGGCACTGTTAACCATTTGTTTAAGGTTAAACATTACAGCTGATTGGGTGCTGTAAGTGCTGTGTCATAATAACAAATGTGACATCGTGTTAAACAACACCAGCTCTTCTCAGAAGGCGACAGAATGAATCTGCACAGCAGAGCAGACAGCTGACTTTTAGCCTTTTAATTCCTATGTGTGTCTGTGTATGTGTGCAAGGCCGCACCACTTGACCTGTGTCTACTTCTTAGATAAAGGAATTGTGTGTATGAATGGGTATATGTGTGTCGTGCAATGTTGTTGAGTCTGTGTATGGTTGCTGTCTTAGCTCTCTAACATTGCCGCATGCTCATTTTACTCCTCTGATCTCAGGTTCCATGTGTGAAAAATAGCCAGGGACGACGTTCATTATTCAAAGGCAGTCAGGGATCAGGTTATAATCAACAGAAAGCCTAAATTTATGTCTTCATTCTGTCCTGTATTGGACCCAATAATAGGACCCAGAGCTCATTTTAGTTTACAAACATTGGTAAATGTTACCATTGAACCTTTTCTTTGACCTAAAGATATAGTTTTGTGAGACAATGCATTGTCCTTTGAAACCACTGTCTATAGCAATGGCTTCCAACACACAGAACAGTAAAACATTAAACTAAGATGTAGGCGTGGTGGACATTATACCCACTTAACATCAACATGTGAGCATTATCACTGTGATCCTGTTAGCATACTGACATTCTGTGTCTTAATACATTTTTAGAGGGCAGCTAGTATGAGAAAGTAACTCATACAAATTAAATTTTGGGAACTGATTATTAACCTGGACAAAATGAAGCCAGAGTCTATAATATTTAAAAAGAACTGTAAAAACATGTAAATAAACAAATCTTGCCTCATTTCTAAATCTTGAATTGTTTTTTTCAAGAAAACACAGATTCTTCTTGATAAGGTGCAGGCACATGTAGCTAGTTGTTACTCTGACTGTTTAATGTCCTTGCTGAATATTTCCTGTTCTTACACTTCAACAGGAAGCTGGGAGATACCCTGCATACAAGGAGATGGTGGCAGAATATGGCTGGCTAGACAAATGTATGTTGACTGTTTCAAGTCTGTTTATCACAATATTATTTTTCAAGATGTTTAAGATGAGTTTTAAAACAGGTGATAACTTGAACGGGAGAGTGAAAAAGTTCTGTGCACTCAATGAGATATCATGAGTCAAAATAATGAAGATGTGATCTGGTGATTTGGAGTTTTATTTTCATTTCCGTTTGCAAAGGTGTATCTTGGAGTCTGCTTATGCTAAAACCTATCATTCATTTGCCTCACAGGAGTCAGATTTTAGTGTTTCACTTTGTTATGCGTACTTCTGAATGCAGCCAGGGATTAATTCAGTGTACTCAGAGGCAGCTCAGTCATCAGGAACAGGGCATGACCCGACATATGGGTCAAGATGCTGAGTCGTTTTGGAGTTTCAGTGGATAAAAAAGAAACAGAACTCCTGGTTCATGGTCTATCTCTCAAAAGCTTAAAAGATTAGCAGGCCATGGGGGCAGACAGGTTTTGATCCAAACAAAGCAGACTGTGTGAACTAAGGAAATGAAGCTTCCTCTGTGCAAATCATGTTCACTGTGGAATCTAGCAGTTTTTGTATGTGTGTGTGTTGTGCTCAAATAAAACAACTGGATAGTTTTATAAGGTATTGCACTTGCAGAAAAATGATTTAAACACACACTAATCCCCATACTTCTTTGCAATATTGAATTGTTTTCTACAGTGGCCAATGGGGGCCCTGCACCATACTCCCAGGTTTCAGACTCCAACTCCTCCGCCTCTTCATTGTCTTCGAGCACCCCTCTCAGCTCCCTCAGTGGCCTGTCCCAGGTGCTCTTCCCTCCCGTCTTTGGCTCTGAGATGGTAGACATTGCTATTTCCACAGAGGACCACTCACAACATACAAGCAGCACCGAGCAAACTGCTGACACTGCCATACAAACTGACCCCCACCCTCCTACCTACCTGGATCACCCCTCACATAATGGGTCGTACCCTGACAGGCTGGTCACCACAGAAACCAGTCGGACGGTAGGTGCCACTGTACTGCTGAAGGACACAGTCATACGTGGGAAAGGCGAAGGACCAAGGGAGATGGGAGGAGCTAAGGAAGGAGCACAAGGACGAATGAGTGTGCACTCATCTGGTGACCAGGAAGTAGTGAAACACTCACCTAAGACGGCAGCGCTGATGGCCCTGAGCAGACCACGGAAGCCAATCAGACGTTCCCAAAGCCACATCACTACATCAGGTGAGACCTGCATGCTCAGTGGGACTGTAAAGAGAGTGAAATTGAGTTGAGGTTATTTGATTAATATCAATTAATAAAAAGAAGTAGATTAGAAGGAGATCAGATCAGCCCATAAGCTCATTTCAGATATAGAGAATTAAACATGGAGTGCAGATGAGGCTGATGGGTCATTTTAAAGCCATTTGATCAGATATGACAAAATTTCATGGCCATTCTTCAAGTTGTTGTTGAAATATTTAATAACAGAAAGTGGTGGACTGACTGATATATTTTAAATTCCTAAATGTCCAGTGACACTATGCTTTGTATTGTAGTTGTTGATTGTAGTGGCAGTATCACTTTAGAATTAGTTTAGAAATCAACCTTTCCAGAATCAGTGACTGGACCAGTCAGGTTCAGTTCTTGTACCTGTGTTCACGCTATAATGAAATCCATGCTCCGATTCTCAGAAATCTCTTGGTGGAGCATCAGTCAGTTTAATGACCTCTCATCCCCCCGTCACTTAAGGAAGTAAACAAAAATATCCGATAGCCCCAGATCAAATTTGTTCAAGAGCACAAAGTTAATGCAGGCTTGTGATTCATCGCTGCCCTTTCCACGTTTGCTGTATCGCTGTGGGAAATGAATTTTAAAAAAGCATAGGGGCAAATATCCATCTCAGCCTTGGGGGTGCTGTTGAGTTATTAGCCTTTCTGTTTAATTTATCCGGCTCATTCATACACCTCCAGGACATGGCGGGGGCTTGGGGCAAAGCCTGGGGCTAATTGGACATTTGTTATGTAAGCTGGAACTCTTCGCTTATAACTCGTAGCTGCAATTCATCAGCATTACTCTGCTACTTTCTACAGTGGCAGATTTACTGCAGTGAACAGAGAGGCTGACTGGAAGAGAAATGAACAGTCTGTACTCATAGCAGAGAGTGTGTATCACCTAGTGTTATTGGCTAACAGTTAAGCATGGAGCAGTACAAAGCCTAATGAATTGTGTTTTCAGCTCTATGCACAGATATGCAGTATGCCCTATTCTTGCTGTGGTTCAATCCTGCTTATGGAAGATTTAAAGATGACATGTAACTACCTGCTCTTAATTAGCTCAAGTTAGTTATGGTTAAGTTAAAGTACTTATTTGTATTGATGTACATAATTTAGCAGGTTTGGGCAGACTTCACACAATATTACAATCTATTACAATCAAAAATTGACCACCTGCATTGATTACATCGGTTGATTTAAAGGGACTTAGCATTGAACACTGTTTTTTTCCATCTTTAGAGGACAGGCAGAAAAAGAAGATGCAACAGAAGGTAAAGAGTTCCGGAGGTGGTAAAACCAGCCTTCAGCGCTCCAAAACCTTTGTCAACCTGTTGTTTAAGAAGAATGGTAAAGAGAAGAGCCGATCCAAGTCACCATCCCACCGTGCTGACAAAGGTGAGGGTGCAGATGAAGGACATTAGTTTCTTTCCTGGTATTTATTTTGCATCCCACAAAGAAATATAGCACAAGGTTATGACTAATTTCCCATTTATTTTCACTTAGTTTCTTCTATTTAAACTGATGAGAGGCCAGAGGTCTGGAACCAAGCTAAGCAAAATACAGTGTGCTGTTTCAGATTATTTTGGATATGTGGGGTTTCTGTGAAGATGTAAATTGTAACACAGGCCACCACAGAGCTAATTATTCAGTTTTTGGAGCTCTTACATTTATATCCATTTTGGATATCAGTGGTAATATGGGAACAAGAGGTCCTTGAATTTATCTGGCAAAATGCTCACTGCAACAGCATTTGTGGTTGTCTTGGCATTTTCCATGTAAGTAACTAACTACACAGAAAGTCATGGCACTGTCATTCGCCCTTGCCTAAAAAATAACCACCATACCAAATAAATTAGGGCTACTTGCACTGAACTGAAGTAATTTGAAGGTAAACTAATTAAGAAATTTGCTACTGATGATTCCTCAGACAGGGAGCGGGGTCGCCCTTTTCAGCTTTTAAGTTCCCCAAGAGAATCTCGTGCAGGGGTTAAAGACTGCATCCAGCTCCCCCGACCTGAAACCTTGCAGCATGTGGAGGATATGGCAAAGAAACTGCTCAGCCAGGATGAGGTGTCTGCTGTGATGAGACATTGTCGACGGGTGGGTTCCTGATGTGAAATTACCTCAGTGGCATCCTGTGTGTGTTTTTAAATCAGCTGAAAACTTAACTCTGCAGTTTTGTTTCCTAGTGATAGATGTGTCTGGCAGCAGCTTTGACAAAAGACAGATTTGGACTGTTAATTCTGATCAGGATCAAATATCAGCCATCATCTGATCCCCTTGTCTCTCTCGATCAACTGGCTGGCACCACTGCAGAAGATGTCAAGTCTCCTTAGACACACTGTGACAAATTTTTTAATACAGTAATTAAACACCACTGGAAATAGTGAAGGTGCTCGTGGAAATATGAATATTTAATGTACACGCAACATTTCAGAAGAACAATCTCCAATTCGTTTGAAATTTGATCACAAAACAACTTGATAGAGTCCTGTCAGTATGGACAACTATCCTAAACTAACTCTTTTAGATTCTTCTCTACTGATTTTTGTATCAATCTAATCTTTCCCTCAGTTTTTGTCTGACAATGTGATCGAGGATTTAGTGCGTCCACTTTTGGCGATCTTGGACAGGCCAGAGAAACTTTTACTTTTCAGAGAAATAAGGTGAGATACAGACGCTGTACAGTACAATACTGTTTTACATGTATGCATATATAAATATGCACTGATCTGTATGTGGGTAAATCTGTCTAACTTTGACCATATCCTCTGCAGAATGCTGATACCTACGACCGAGTTGGGTCAGTTCGACAGCATGGTCATGCCCTTTGAGCTGGAGGCATATGATGTCCTCAAGAGTCGCTCTGGTAAGATTTTCTATTCCTGCAGCTTAACACACATAATATTTGTATGCAAAAATGAAAGGGTGTAGGTTTAGTTGCAGCAATATGTAAGAGATGACATCAGAGGTTCTTCAAAAAAGTGAGTTCCTCTTTTCTTTGGATTATAGCAGCTGGACAGTTAGATGAAACTTTTGAGAGATTTAAAAAAGATACGAAAGAAACAGATAAAATTACACAAGAAAGTTGACAGAAAATCAGTGAGTTATTTTCTTTCTTAGTGCGTTCACCAGCTCTGCGCTCCCCTCGCAGCGGAACCCCTCGACGTCACCTCATCACCCCGATCCCAGGTACATGGGCTGTCCTCTCAGCCTTTCACTTTCTAGATTTCATCTCTTTCTTGTCCCACTCTCTTTGTCTTTGTCTTAATGTTTATTTATCCCAGAGGAATATGAAAAAACACACGGGACTTAAACCTCTCACCTTTTGTCTGCTTGCACTTTTCCATCCTCACCTTACATTTTTCCTGCCTTTTGTCATGTTGGTAGGTAACTCCCAACCTCAAATAAAACACACCTTTAAACACACACACACACACACATTGTCATGTACATAATATCTGAGGTATCCTGCACAGGGAGAGAGAGGCTTGTGTTACATGTCTGCAGCCTATAGAAAAGACTGAGACATGCCTGGTAGGCCAGTATGACACAATACAAAGATGCTTTAAGCCTTTTCCACAATCAAGAGTCACAGAGGCATAGTTAATACTGGCTCACACACTTCACTGACTGAAGCCATCTCGCTTTCTGAGGTTACAGGTTAGGGGTCAAAGTGCGACATTTTGAAGGCAGACGGAAGCTGACACGGCATCTCTAAGGTGTCAGTGTTTTTGGAAGAAGGAGGGATTACCTTGTGCTGTAGATTGAGATGCAAATTGAGTCAATTTTGTCTTATTTAGGAGATGAACAGTCAATAGGCTGTTGAATTATCCCTGGCCAAATAATATAGTTGGTACTGTAGATAAGAACTTGTATGTCATAAGAGCAGGTACACCTTTGCTGCAGTGGATTTCAGTTTGGTGCTCTGCTTTGGATTTTTGGATAAAATTGTTGTTTCTCGGGCTTGACTCTGAATAATCTTCATCTCATCACTGTGTTTATATATAGACATTAAAGATGAAACAATTGTTTTTATGTTTGTCCAGACTACAAGGGTGGCTTCTACCTCCAGCCGGTCCAGGACACCCAGCGGGAACGTCAGTTGATTGAGGAGTTGGAGAGACTACGTTTGTACAGCCAACAGACAGACCATCTTCCCCCATCCCGTGCCTTCACTCCCTTGCTGGATGTACCTGTGGACAGCTATACCTCATCCACTCTACGCTCCCGCTCTCTGAGTCCCTCGCCCACTCAAAGCTTCCTTCTCACAGAATCCCCTCATAGCACCCAACACGGGCACCAATCCCATAACTCCCCAAGCAGAAGAGAGAACGGAGCATTTCGGTTTGATGAGGTCTCCTTGTTGTCTGTGTCTGACCAAGGAAATGTGGCTCCTGAGCGAGGAAGGTCTCCTCTGAGAAATGGCCATGGGATAGCGAGGAGGGATGCCAGTCCTGACAGCCTAAATGGCAGACAGAGCAAGCAAAGGGGCTACACAGAGGTCAGCGTACCTGTTCCTTCGCAGCGGCGAGGGAGAGCTCCTCTGGCTGATGTATTTGAGCCCTCAAGAGACAAGAGCTCATCCAGAGAATTCAACAGACAGCAGGTAAATGGACATTCACAAAATGGTCACAGAAGAGCAACTGTACCACCTGAGGAGTATGACATCACCACGTTAACCATCTCTAAGGCCAAGCAGTCATTGGGTGAGTACAATACAGAAAAATGTAACTTATTTTTTAGTGCCAACAGCTAGCGTTATCATTATTTTATCTGTTGTGTGCAGCCTTTCATATGCATTACATCGCCAGTAGAGGTCAGGGTATCATTTACTAAGTTGAAATGGATTTGGTGTAGTGATAGCTGAGTTTACTAGGTTTGCCTGTGTGTTTACAGGTATTAGTATCTCTGGAGGTATGGAGTCTAGAATCCAGCCCATGATAAAGATTGAGAAAATCTTTCCAGGAGGAGCTGCATCTACAAATGAGGCTCTGAAGGTGAGCAGTAACAGACCAAGAAAAATAAAGTCTGAGAAAGGCTAGAAAAAGGTTCAACATGTTGAACACAAAACATGAGAAATGAACCTTTGCTCCCTCATTACACTGTGATTTCAAAGCATGATAGATGTCCACCGTGGTTGGAGTGCATAGTGAGTACCTGTCAGACCTCTGTCCTGTGGCTATGAATTGTTGTTTCTATAAGTATGCATGTCTGTGACGAAGAGGTTGGAGTTGTGCAATGAGGAGTGGAGAGCTGTGATGAGTGAGAAGCATCTCAAGTAGCCCATTGCCTCCATTATTGATGAGTTACACGGGTGCTGGTCTGCTAATGTATTGGTAATGTATTGCCTGCACAGTAACTTAACAGTGTTTTGTGATCTATGCCTGGTTCACTTAAACAAATGTAATACACACACTCATTCACTAACCACAGGCCAATTCTTTAAGGTGCTGGCTTCAAAGACACACTAGTAAAACAACACTTTAATTAAGACACTTGTGAATGTGTATACTTGTTAAGTGAAGTTTGAAATATATAGAAAGTACATCTGTTGTAATAGGTTGCACATGTAGATGTGCGTTTGTGTAGGTTACTTTGCATGCATTTCTACCAATTAGTGATCAGTTGACAACTGCTACCAGGGTCTAACGCCTGATTAGAGTGTTAAACATCGGGGGGATCCAGTATCCAGTATGCTCAGCCTTTCAAATTCAAAGAACTTCTCTTACTTCTCTTGTGTTGTACACACACGCCTGTGCACAGATTCACACAAACAACACACATACACATGAACACACACAGAAGAAGATAGAAATGGAAAAATACCCCAAAACCTAACAAAAGAGACAGACTGGAACAATAGTAAGCAGCCATGTTAGCACCTCTATGACGCTGAACATGTTTACATACTAACATGTGACGCTAAGCAGGTATGTAACTATGTTCACCATATCAATTTAATGAGTGAGCATGCTAACATCTGCAAAGTAGTATTGCACAGAAAGTGAGGTTGTATTAATGCTACTTGCTATGTCACAACTAGGCATGTGGCCTTAGTGCTATCCCGACACCCTCTGCAGAGGGAAGTGACACCAGGGCAGCTCAGCGTTAACATACATCCTGTTGTCTTAGACCCACATGATAATAAGTGAAGAATATTGTTTTGTCTGTATATATGTGCAGTTGTGTGTATACACTTTACTGTTTGTTAGATTAGTCTACCTGCTTACATCAACTGCAATCTGGACAGAATCTGCTGTATGTCTGTATTAAACTGAGTGTGTAAGAGCACATAAATGATTTAAAAAAAAAAAAAAAACATTTTCTGTCACCGTGTACAGTTTTCCTTGGGAATACTGTTTTCTCTATTGATGAAATAGTTCTTGTAAATTTGAGTGTATTATCAGGTCATTTAGATATAGCCTGCTTTGGCCCCTAGAGGATGAATATTAATGACTTTGGCTACATTTACTTACATTTAATCTACAGAGATTCCACGTTTAATAAGTAATACATGATCTAGCAAATTATCTAGTTGAATTAACTTGTATTGGCCTGGTAAACCACATTATAATTGATTCACTGATTCTTTCATGTAAGACCGTAATCTTTACAGTCCTTTTTTTTTGTGTGGATTTATTGACTAGAAAAGAATTCTGAATAAATTACTCTAAAGAAAATGGGGGAGGTTAGGCTATAATCTATTTAATTCAATTAAACTGCTTTTCAACAATGACAAAGTGCTTTTTAATATTCTCCTTGGTTAAATGGTTTTTTGATCTTTTGATACTTTGATATGGTTTGATATGGGTGTAGGCTCTAACACTTCTCTTATACTACTCTACATAATAAGAGATAAAATGGACAAGTATGGAACGAAGAGAATTAATCTATTTGTGTCTAATGACTGAAAAGGAAGAGGGAAAATGACATGATTGGTGGAGGTACAACAATGGCCACTGGCCTTGCTTGCATCTGTTTTATGTGTTGCTAACCTTCACTGAGGTTGAACACATGAGGCAGGTGCATCCTTGGCAAACGCTGATGACATCAGAGGAAGTTCCTCTCCTCAGGGCTCCAAAGATCTGCCACTCTCTGCTCACATCCTGCAGGAAACAGTGAACAAACAGTCCTAGCTCTCTGTGTCTGTGTGCCTGTCTCAGTGTATGTTCTTTTTTCAGCAACCTTATGCTAAAGGGGAAACTTTATATGTGTGCTAGTGACGGCCTTCAGTGTGAATATATTAGAGTAACGGGAGAGCCCCAATTCTCTCTGGCATAAATCAGCTTCCTGCCAGGGGACACAATCACTGTAGATTTATAGAAGCTGTCTATAATACTGCAGTGGAAAGAAGAAAAAGTTATATATCATGAAATAGTAACTCATTCTAAATCTTACATAGAGTTGTGCATGAACATACCTTTTCACCTGTTTTTGCATCTGCAGGCGGGGCATGAGCTATTGTCTGTGGATGGTGAGAGTCTGCAGGGGGTGACTCATCAGCATGCGGTGGACGTAATTCGCCGTGCATTCGGCAACAAGGCCAAAGACCCGATGGTTTTTGTGGTCAAGGTCCCCAAGGTCCCTACAACCCCCACCAGTCCCAGGAGAGCAGCTGATTAACCTCTCTGCGCCTCACAGCCAGATTCTACTTCAGGCATGAAGGACACAAAACATGAGTAAACTACAGGACTCACTCCAGAGGAAATATGGGACAGGTCTAGCTCTAGTGTGGTGGAGAGGAATGGATGCACAAGTAACACTTGTCCTATCAAAGGCAGCATTGTGGAAAGAAGAACCAGGAAATTTATCAAAAACAAATATGAACATCGGTGGAGCAGATTTTTTTTTTTTTTGTCTGATACTGAAGATTATTTATCAGGATAAAGATTGTTACAAACAACTTTTGCTATGATGCAACGTAAGACATGGTGTTGAAGTAAAAATGTAGCTTTACAACTTCATAGGGTTCTTATTGTACATTTTACCAAATGCATTTATTGCACATTAACTTGACTAAACATAGTGTAACATGTTTTCTTAAGGTTATTTTATGATAAGATGACATGGTTTCTGAATTCTTCCCTGGTTTCTACCTTTTAATATGTGGCAACCTTGTTGTGACCTCTGAGCACTGTCTGATTTTGGAGCCAGTGGTCTGCACTTTTCAGCTAGAGAAACTCAGTCCACTAGCCCTGACAGAGGGAGATTACTCAAGCCTGCGTTATGAGATTTATAGATTTATACCCAGATTAAACCCCTGTATTATGTCAAAACTGATAGTTTGGGTTTAGTGGATGTCTGGGGGGATTATTACAAATTACTGCTCAGTATTTTTTGTGTTGTATTTTTCTGGCAGAAGCGCTTGTGCTCTGGAACACTCCGCCACTTTAGAGGCTTAATTACACCATGCTGTGGACTGAGCTTATGCAGACATGTGGAGGAGCTGGAAAAACATGTCAATGAGAAATGCGGGACATTGAGGCCTGTGGCACGGTTTAATTCAAAGTAGGGTAGAGGAGATATGGGTAGCATGATAACTGGAACATAGTCTACATGGTGCCTTTACTTCTGCAGATGGCCAGTGGGGGGAAAAACACTGATAAGATGTAAACCTTAAATAAAAAGTGATAGTACATTAGATGTTTGACTTTAATGCAATAAATGCTCGTTCAGTATACTTTGCACACCAAGGCAAGCGAGGAAATAGTTGCTTTAAGGTGTGACAACATGTTCTTTAATTAAAAACAGTCATTTGTACAAGAAATGTACACATAAAAATATACATACAACTACGTACTTTAAGAATTGATGAAGACAGTGTAAGCAAACATAATGCACACAAAAGGGAGAGAGAAATGCCACAAAAAAGAAGTATGTTACTTTGCTTTGGTCTAGTCACGGCGGCTACATTGGAAATAGATATTTGTCTAAATAAAAGACAATGTCACTGTTAATTCTATTTAATGTTTTACATATTTACACAGAAAACAGTTACACACCAATGACAAGAACTGAGATATGAGGAAAAAAATGGGATGATGTAGTCTGGGAGTGACATAGTACTTTTCAGTGAGGGAGTTAGTTTGATTTGCAACACCTGTGCTTGTTGTTCATCTGTACCAGTGCTGCATCTGCAGTGAGTAACAGTCTAGGCTTGGTTAGGTGAGTATGGTTGGACAATCCCAACTTTTTCCATTAAAAGTCACTTTCCATGGATTTAATGTTAATTTACGCACAGTGCAGTCTTCTAATGTTCTTCAATCTCTCATAAACCACAGTGATTGTGGCAATGTCATGCAAAGTGTTGACTGATCAAATTTGCTGAAAGGGGTTTGATTATATTTCCAAATATAGGAAATATTGGACAGTTAGCATCAGCTCCAACCTCAGCCTAATGAAGAAGTCACCTGCCTCATGCATTTATAAACGAACGTGCACAAAATCCAATGATGAACACATGGATCAGTGTAATAATACGATACTGATAATCAAGTGACAGATTAATAAAAATGGAGAACAGCAGGCCAACAAAAGCTCCCCACTGCTTTTTCAGCTGCAAAGTTTGGTCATCACATGGTGTATAATATTTGTGTCACACAGAGTATATAATGTAAACAGATTTTCATGCATTACAGTATCAGGTGCACTCGTTCTATGCTGCTGCCTCCATTTATAATTGATCTATCATTTGAAATATTGGTATGTGATATATATATTTATATATATATCTATATCTTTATATAGAAGTCTTTATACTTTGTATATTAAACCCACACTTGCACCAGTACTACAACAAAATATCTTCAGGCCCTATATATAAAAAAATATACAACATCTCCTCCATTATTCCTTGATATATACTCTTTGTAAAATAAAAGTTCTCAGACCACTACTTTTTTTTTTTTGTAGAGACCTGCCAAGCTCAGTGTTATACGCAGCCCTGCATACATTGTGAGAAAACACAGCAACCCACAGCTTTAAATGTTAACATGCTCTTCAGCAATTTATATTTAGGGCTTCAACAGCGACCTGCCTTGAGGACATTCACCGCTGGTGTTACTGCATTTGAAAATTCTCCTCTCACTGCTCTCTGAACCAGCTTCTTCTGAAATCTGATACACCAAAGACATGCAGACATGCCAGTCTCGCTATACCTGTATAGCAATCAGTGAAGAGTATAGTCTAGATGAGACTAGGAAGACTTTAACAGTGTTATTTGGCTTTAGGCTGCCAAAGGCTAAGCAAAGAGCTTGGATATGAAGAGGAATAAACGGAAATTCTGAATAAGCATGCCAACGATTCAAACACAGGCTTAAATCTCTCAGCGACATCATGACAAAACTGAAAGAACATGCTCCATTTTTAGTTTCCTGATACCGATCGCTGAGGTGCTTTCACTGTATAAAAATAGTTGAATAAGAAGCAGAGATAGAGAAAGTGTAAAGTGAGAGTAGACATAAAGACAAAGGCATAAAAAGAGAGAAAAAGAAGACGGTAACATCCTGATCTCTCCCATGCTACACTCTGCTTCCTAGGGCTACATAACTGTAAAATGTAAATATTTATGTCAGAGCTCGCTGCATTGTATGAATGAGTTGACACATTGAGTGCATGACTGTTGGTGGTCTTAAATCAGCAACAGTTCAAATAAAGCATTTCCTTTGAACATTTGGTTATTTGTGTCCTCTGGGGTTTATGTCCACATAAGCAAATTTCAAAACTGTTTTTTTGAGTTTGTCGCTGTGCTTCACAAAAACAGTTATATCCCACACAAAAGAAAACAGGAAAGTTGTGCAAAACATCATCTCCCAGGTGAACAGGTTCTTTCACTGACAGTGACAATTTATAATGCATTTCTCTGGAGTGGTAAGAGTGTTAATACATACCTTTTCAGATACACACTGCTGAGGAAATACCTGCAAAATGAGCTCAGGAACAAAAGCATTCCTCTTTATTATTCCAAAATAAAATGACCTTCTGGTCCTCCGAACGCCATAAAACACGAACAGCAAATGTTGTAATGTTTGCTGTTATTTTCCCTTTAGCAGAACCAGTGCAGCTGTTGTTGCTGATGTCGCAAATTAGCACAGTTTGGACGGGTGATGAGGGCGGTGTCTTTAATAGCCAGCAGTGGTGGGGTTATGGAGTTACTATCATGATGCATCTCTAACATGCATGCTGGTGGCCGGTTATCTAACCCCATGTACTACCAAGAAACATGTAACCAAATTAAAATGTAAGTAGTAAGTTGTTTTTTTTTTTTTTGCTTAAAGTTCCCATTGATTTTTTAATACCCTGATTTGACAAACACCTTTTTTTCACCACCTTTGCTCCCACAAAAGGAAAGAAGTCTTTGTGCTGGCTTTGTAGTGGAATAAAACCCATTAAAAGCGCCAGTGGGAAACACCTTGTAAAGATTTATGATAGTACTCCTCTGGTAGCAGAAAGTGAGAATGCACCTTTGGGAGATCTCCCTTTTGACAGTGACGAGTGCTCGCTTGGTGGTCCAGGTAAAGCCATGTTAAAGTATTTGGCTTGGAGTTCAATGTTTGGTTTAAATATTCAGAGTCTTCTGTGAGTTGTGCTCCCATGTATTTCTGTGACTATATAACTGTAAGTGTGTGTGTGTGTGTGTGTGTGTGTGTGTTTAGATCTCAGTGGCAGTGATTTCTTCAAAGTGAATGTCATTGCTGCCGCTGTGCACCTCATAGTCCTCCATGTCCCTGTTCTCCAGCTCCAGGCTCAGCTCCCTCATCACTCGTTCGAGATCCCGGTTTCGACGATACATCTGGATGTAGTTCTGCTGCAGCTGTTTCTGATAGCAGATTACCTAGGTGAAAGTTTTAAAAAAGTAAGTAGTTAAACAGGTAGGCAGAGAAGGAAAAAGATTTTAAGAACTAAAACTCTGTCAAGGAATTAGAGAACAAATCTTCATCTTCCTCCTTCTTACCTTTTCCTTTTCCTCTTGCCACACCCTCCTCTCATCCTCAAACCGGGAAAGTTGCTCCTCCCTGGTCCTCCTCTCGTACATGAGCTCAGCCTTCAGCCTGTCCACCTTAGCAAAAGAGATAAAGCAAATGTTAGACACATGTACTGTTTAGCGGTACTAAGCGTGAAATTTTGTAAAATTCTGTGATCAGTATGTAGAAGAGTTGAAGTAAAAAGCAGCATAACACTGAAATACTAAAATACAAGTACCTCAAAACTGCAGAGGATGTAGTTACAGTCCATTAATGTATAGTTTCTCATTTTAAGTCGGAAAAAGGCGCAGAAAGAAAATGTGTACCTGTTGTCTGAGTGCAAACACAGTTTCTGCATTCTGCCTCTGTGCTTTGGCTTCATCACTCTCTCCTCCCCAGACCAGATGGGTCTCCTCTCCATCACGGTACATGGAGGGACTGGGCCCCCCCCCTTCCTGCCATACTTCTTCCCTGTTGGAGGGACAGGCTCATGCATTGTCCCTTCATGGCTGCATTTCCACTGTGACTAGACATGTCACGGAGCCGCACTGACTCCTCTTCCAGACGGCCCACTTTCTCCCGGAGTAGCTCGGCTTCACTCTTGCGCCTCTGGAGTTCGTTCTCGCAGACTTCCAGCTCCAAAGATCGTGTCCGCAGGGCCGTCTGGGCCTCCTGGGATCGAACCTGACTGGCTTGCAGTTCAGATCGAGCTTCTCTTAGCTGAGCTTTAAGGACCACAATGTCTCCGGCCTTTTGACTGAGCTCCGACTGGATCTCCTTCAGCTGCTGCTTCAGGAGGGAGATCTCTCCTGACTTCTGACACACCTGAAGAAACAAGGGAAAGGGACTTAGAGAGCTTGCTCCTTAAAGGTAAACCTCAAATTCTTTCGAGTGTCACCTTGGACTTAACACTTTTCCTTTTGTGACATTTCATGGTTTCATGAGTGAGTCAACAGTACAGAGATGAACAGGAAATGAGGAGTGAAAGAGACAGGAAATGACATGCAGTAAAGGTCTCCTGCCAGACTCGAACAGGAACACACTACATCACCATGTCTCCCCTGACCTAACACCTTTTCAGTGTCTGACTCTCACCCACCTCCCACTTTGTCTCTTCCAGACGTGGCCCCAGCTGCGTCTGCTCCCTCTGGATGGTGGCACATCTCCTTTCCAACGTCTCTCTGTCCTGCAGCAGAGAGGAAAAGTCCTCCTGCAACTTCTTTTTCTCTTGCTGGAGCTGAAATACCTGATGGTGCACACAGATGTATATATTACTTATTTTCCATACTACAGCTTTCTTCAAATTCCCCACATAAATATCACTCCATGTAAACGCTTTGAAATATTTTAAAATACTTAGCATACCTGTAACTGGAGCACCTGCTGTGCCCTCTGGGCCTTCTGAGAGGCCTGCTTCATCTTCGTGGCACAGCTCTGTCTCAGCTCTTCCATCTCTCTTTCACAGCGACGCTGCTTCTCCTCATACACCTTTTACAGCAAAAGACATGGGTGAGAGGTCAGAGGTTAGTTCTTCATTTGTGCTAACAGAATATCAATTATTGAGTGTTTTAAAATAAGATTAGTGTGGTGAAGTGAGTGCCTTTATGTGTCACCTGGCAGATGGCAGCTTCATTTTCATCCAGATTTTCACGAAGCTGCTGGAGCTCCAGGTCTCGTTCCCTCAGCTTCTCCTCCAACTCCCTCACCACTGCCTCGTAGCCCTCCACTGGTGGCGGCGAGTGGCCACAGGATCCGCTGTCTGATAGGGGCTGTCCACGCCCACTGAGTGAACCTGAACCTGTGCTCTTGCTGGATGAGGAACGCCCACTGTCTGAATTAGTGTGACCATGGCTTCCACTTCCACCCGAAGTGTTTCGGCCCAAGCCTGAGGTGGGTTCCAGCTGGCCCCCAGAACCAGACCTGGAGCTGGAGCCCTCACTGGGAGCTAAACTGTAGCCTGTACTGCTGTGAGTAGGGAGGCTGGAGAGGGAGTTCCTCCCTGAATCTGACATGGAGCAGGACTGACTGCTCCGAGCATTACGACTTCCACTGTAGGAGTTGCGTTTTCCTTCAGAGCTGGAACTGCTGCCCCCTCCATTGCCATTTGTGCTATTGGCACTGTTGGATCCTCCAAGGGGCAGCACAAGGTGGAGGCTGGCCTGGCTTTCCGACAGGCTGCTGCCGCCTGGCCGTGGTGACAGGTACTGCACAGAGTGACGGTTCTTTGGAACAACAGGTTTGAACGCTGTAGGACGGATTAACACTTTCTCTATGTTCTGAAAGTACAAAATTATATAAAAAGCAGCATTAGTGATAAAAGCTAAGCTGTGCTAATTAGCAGTGGCTGAATAACATGCATTAGAAAGGGGTGAGTGATATGCTGGCAGGTCAGCCCTCAAGGCCCTGATTAGTTTAATTTGATTTAATTGATATTCATGGGCTTCATTAAGTAATTTTCTTAATGATTTTCCTATCATTTAAAATAGAGAGGCAGGCAAGAGAGAGAAGGATAAAGAAGAAAGGACAGAGAAAATCTGATTAAAAGCCACAGAAACAAAGGAGGAGGAGGAGGAGGAGGAAGAAAAGAAAGACAGTGCGGGTGAAAGCTCCTCACATGTTCTCAAGCATTTTTCTTCCCTGAGGTTCAGTAAATACGTCACTGAACCTAAGTGAGCTCATGACGTATCTGCAAGGTGAGTAGCTGTCAAATGATCCATCTGAGCCTGTCAGGCCAGTGATTAAGTTTCCCTCTGGATCAATGGGAATAAAGGGGCAATTAGAGAGCTGAGGTAATCTGCCATAAAACATGTCAGCACACGCTGCAGAAATTCTGTTTAAGTGTTTCATGAGAACAGTGTGTATAATATTAGCCATACTAATGTACTGCTCTGGCTCTGGAGAGAATGTAAATATAGCACCATCTGCTACAACTGACTCATACTGGATTATTGAGGCCAATGCTGATTAGTATTTACCTTTTATACACTTGATAGTTATGTTTTTTTAACATCTACACACACAAACAAAGAATATAATATTTTTTAAAATCTATTTTTCAGTGCTCTTATGTATTGGATACTAAATGAGTTTGGCATTTCTGTACTGCAGGGTCTCATTCCTTCTCAACAGATATACTGTTTACAGCTCTACACACTGTTTCTCTTACCTTCTCTAACTGTCCTGACACTGGGATGAGTTTGGGTGGAGGCCCTCCAATGTTGCCGTTCAGAGTCCTGTTGTCCCTTTGGTCCTCCGGGTCACTGCACGGGCTTGCAGCTGCCACCACCAGGTTGTCGTTCCAGTCTCCAACCACCACTTCATCACTCACATACTCTAATTTCCCATTAGAGCCACCACCTACTGCCCCAGCAACTGTTTCACTCCTGTATGCCCCAGCAGAGTTACCAGGCCGAGGCTGCTTCTTGGTGGGCAGTGGAGGAGGCAGAACCTGGGGCTGAGATTGGTTGCTGACAACCAGTAGCTGCTCCAAGGAGCTCCCGCTTCTCAGGGTGTTATCCTGGAGCCGGAAACAGCTGGTAGCTGGCGTGGAGCGTCGTGGCTTGGCGTTGAATTCACTACCAGCCCGACAGTGTCTCTCCTGGTATGTACGGCCTGATATGAGACTGCTGACAGAACCCATCGCTGTCCCAGGGCTACAGGGCCCACAGGGGCCTGAGCAGGGGGCCGAGGGGGAATGGGATGATAGTGGTCGGCACTGCTGGACGTCGAGACCTGGATTGGGGTGGTCAGTCACAGGTAGCGCCTGAACCAGAGCCATGGCAGCCCGATGGCGTCAGACACACCACGCACTCTGATGAAAGAAAATAAAGAACTAAATTGAATTCTTACTCACAAAAGATGTGACTATTACAGATGCTCCATTGAAGAGTTGTATTCATGCATGGAAGGTTTATAATTCAATATTCATGAGACATAATATTTTCCTCTAACTACCAATGATGTCACAACCGATTTTATGGCCCTTTAGGCCCCAAATATGTGATGTAGTCCTCCCAAATCATTTACTCTGCCTTTTCTGTTTTGCATATGAATTTATGAATTAAGTTTACTACTGAGTTGTCTTTCCCACCATATAGAAGAGTACTACTTCTGGTTTCAGGACTCTATTATTACATACAACTAATGTGGGAACTTCAGCGTGCCAACATCTGATAATGTTATTTGTACTTAACATCTCAGACATGTGTAAAAAAACTTTGAGAACCATCCCCAGCAGAGTTTGTGCAAAAGGTGGTGAACAATCTGGACAGATGACCACTCTATCACAGGGCACACAGAGACAGACTGTTTATCTTATCATTAACCTTATTATTCATCTCAGCATAAAAGTTAAAATTTCAAAATGTAAATGTTATAGTTTTAATTTGCATACAAATGTATTACAATTAAAATTTTAATTCTTTTTCGGCAAATTATTTATTGATTTTAGGTCTGTTCCCACTCAGAAAACTCATTAGCTACAGCACTTCAGAGCTGTTTTTGAAACATTTCTCTTGGAGGAGATCCCCAGATCCCACTCCTGTATAAGCTCATCCCTCATTAAATACAGACTATATCTCTGGTGACACCGTTGCTAATTGTCAATGTCATTAATGAAGCAAGAAGAGAAAAAAAAAAGAGGATGGATTTAGTGGCGACAGACAGTGGGAGAGAGAATGAGTCACGGTCATCGCCGACTGCAGCTGCTCTGTGATTATCCTAAATGTCCTCATCTGAACCTGGTGTGCAGTCATCTATGTATTACTTCTAATACTGTTTCCTGATCACAATGCACACACACGTATCAACAAATCTTTCAAGTAATGAATAACTGAGTCACTTGGTTGCTACACTATTTTTAGAATGAGAAATAGGGATACAGATTACTAACACAAAAAGTGGCAGCAGATTAAGTCTTCCATGTGCAGATAGTATTATCAGTGTTAGTGCCCCATAGGGACACTGATGGGACACGTATCCTGAGCTTGTCGTGCCAAGTCCAAATCCGTCTGGCCAAGTGGAATAATCCACGTCAGCTACGGCTGCACACAGTCTGTTGGGACTAACATAATCGTACAGACTGACACCCAGACAGGGCATGTACTGTACAGGGATATCCATACACATAAAATAGATGCAGCAATCATGGGAGACCCAAACAAAGTCTGTTGTCTCAGATATATAGATATATATGCCAGAAAATGTCAAGGGGAGATAGAGAGAGAATTACCTGAACAGGTGGAGCTTTTGTTTTGTTTATTGAAGCACAATTTAATCAAAGAATTAGATCAGATTCCCTTGTATTGCAGTGTCTTACACCATGCCTGTACCGCTGTGGCATTGAGCATCAGCATTGGTGTGGCATTGAGTTTTAGGTCATCCATGTTTTTGCCATGCTCAGAGGCCAATAGACTGCAGTTACTTAAATGGAAGAAGCATAAAGCTTGTCCACATATACTGATCTACTGTATAGTACAAGCAATATGCAGCCTGTGTAGATTGGAGCAGCTGGATTGATTAAAATAGGACTGCATCTGTTCTGTCAGACAAATGCAAAAGGGATGACTAAAAAACACAGCTGAAGTGCTTTCTATATAGACATGCCAATGCAACACAGGCAAACACTTTTACACACACTTTCCCTTACCAGCACACAAAAAGTTAAAGTACACCACAATATTGGGAGATGAGTGTTTCTATTCTGGCAGCCTTGGGGCCTCAGTATACTCTAAAGTAGACTGTCAAACAGTGCCTGACCCCCATTCTCAAACACCTTCCAACTTTCAAATGTCGAAAAGGGTTGGGGGTGGGGTAGGAGGTTAATGCTGGGGCCTGTCTCATCCACTCTGTTTAAAGGCAATAGAGGGTGGAGCAGACCAGGGTAACCACACATTTGGAGACAATGGTGCAAACACTATAAAGTTGAAAATCATGAATGCCTTCAAAGAGAAACATCCTTATAGTCCCTATTATTCCTGTTTGCCATTAAACGTCGGTATGAAGACGTTTGCCTTAAGGTGTGTTTGGATGACATGCTGCACAAGCTAGTTTGTTTCAAGTATAGTGCATCCTTTAAGATGTAATCACTAGCTGTAAACAAAAAAATGAGTGAGCAAATCAGAACAAACTATAAATACGCCATCAGATTGTCATAGTATATTATGAATACTGGTCGTATCATCCAGCACTACAGGAGTCAAGGAAATATGGCAGGTCTTATTTGTTAATGATCAGTCAGTAGGATGATTCAGTTCCTGACAGCTGACTCCATATTGACTAAACTGAGATTATGCCTGTGAGTACAATGACAGGGAGTGAGAGGGAGTTAAAGAGAGAAGACAGACAACATGAGTACACATGAGTCAAGGAGATAAAGATATGTGTAGCATGTGATCACTTCCTCTGCCAAAATAATCACACCTCACGTCCTCCTTTCACCTTTTATTTAATATCCCCACATCGTCTTTGCTTCTAGTCCTGACAAGGATCTCTCTGAGCAGGGATAATAGTATTAACAACCCGTGAGACTGTCCTCATGCCTCCCCCAGATCCTAACCCTGTGACCCCCTCTGGTGAGTGAAGGGGAGCCGGTCTGATTCTGTCCTCCCACTGCTGTGATCTCCAACGGTCTGGTTTTGTTCTGGCTACTTGGACAACAAATCCCGAAAGCTATTTTCGCTCTCTGATGTTGCTCACTGGTTAATTCTTAAAAGTTATTAAAGCCCTCCTCTCCTCCTTGGCTGCATTCCTTTGACAAAGTGAAAATACTTTTACCATCCCTCCATCTGCCCCTACCATTTCCTCCACCTTCCTCATTACATGCATCCTCCTCTGCTGTCAGCAGCAAAAGGCAGGCAGCGAAAAAAACAGAATTCATCACTAAAAATAGAAAACATCTCAAGTGCCTGAAATCATTCTGATAGTCTTTCATAAGGCGTTTCTCTCAGTGAGGTATTTGATTCGATGTTCAAAAATAAACTCCAATAGCGTTGCAGTCAGCTATTACAGGGTCAAACCTGGGGCACTTTACACCACATCCTGACACACTAAAACGAGTAAATGATGCTGAATATCCTAAAGGCAGATTCACTGCTTCTGACTGGAGCTGGAAATACACAGAATGCTTGTGAGAGTCTACTGGCCACATGGAAGCAACTGGCCTAGGATGAGTAAAAGCAGGACTGACAGAAGAAAAAAGTTCCCAGGTAGCTCTCTAACAAGATCCACAAATGGGCTCAGTGATGGGGAAATAATCCTGTTATGATAAGTCTGTTAATAATGCCAGGAGAGGAAGCCCTTTATTCCACAGCAGCAGATCACCCCTTGCAATAACACGCAACCTTTGAGCTGTTCCGGAGACTCTGCTGGGCTCAGGACAGAGTTAGAAAAGCAAGAAGAAAGACAAAAAAGAAGGGGGTTTAGGAATGAGGACACAAAGGGAGGCTGGGTGGGGGCAGTGGTTGGGGGTTTAGGGGAATTCCAATACCAGGTAGTGGAAAGAGAGGCTCCAAAGAGGCCAGAGCTCTTGGGAAAACCAGGCATCTATAATCCTGTTTGGCCATTATTTGGTGAGCACACAGACACCAGGGTCTGAGCCCTTTAAGATCTCCTGACAAAATCAAATGTGAAGGGGGACATTATTTGCCATCTAAACCATCTCCTCTACTGCTGAGCAGCAAACATGTTACTTATATCACCTCGTTCAGTTTTCATTTCTTCTTTCATCATCATCCTTTCACATCTGCCTCGTTCAGCTACTGGAATGTTAAAAGAGAAGAAGAAATAGGATCAGAAATCTACACTGTGGCCTTTTGACTCAAACTGCAGGAGTTCCGGTTGGTGTGATCCGTCACTGTGAAAACAAAGCTGAAGTGGGCTCATTCCTGTAAAACCAGTGAGGTTATGGGTACATTGTGTCAGCGTTTACAGCAGCAAGAAATCTGCAGTAGAGCACAGGCAGCAGATTTGTTGTGGATAGTTGCGTGGAAGCCTGTTCAAACTTGGATAAAGGACAAACTAGCAAAGTGCAATGCTAGGTACTTATGCATGATTGCAAGATAGACAAAAAGCAGTGTTAGTGTGCCGTCTCTGTTTTGATCTCTTTTCAAGCATGACACAAGTAACCCTACAAATCATGACGAACCGATCATGATTAGGACCTCACTTCCTAATCAGGCACAGTAGTATAAAACAGTAGTATGAAACAACAAATCCTAATGCTGCAGAGGCCAAATCACAAAATTTGGCCTTTTTATTCAATAACAATCAATTTACTTAGTTAAAACCGTCAGAACATTTTCTTTGAATCTGCATTAATTGGCACCTGATGCTAAGATTATCAAGTGCATTAGCACTTAGCATTAAACACTGATTTAAGGAATTGTGACAGCATTCTTTGAGTTAATTGCTAAACTGACCCCTGTGTCTTTACGCTGATTTCATTAATTGTTAATACAAAAATATTGATTAGTGCATCTGTAACCACTGATAAAGGTGACCTCTTCCTGGTGAACTACCATGCTATCAATACCATGTGTTTTAGGGCCTTTCATCACCTACTTCCACTTTTAACCCTCTTTCCTGTTCCTGCTCATTTTCACCCATATCCCTTTTCCTACCTTACCTGCTTCCTGTGCTGGACTGTTGCTCCATTTCCATCCCCCCTTCACTACAACTCTCTACTCACTGGTCTATGCAGCTAGATTTTCATCTGCCCCTGCTCTAACAGCAACACAGCGTGACTAACCAAAGGCAAAGCCAGTGTGAAGACTAGAGCAACAGGTGGAAAGTATAAAATTGTCAGATCAGAGCAGGCACAGTACAGACGAGGGCAAAAGTGCAAACGACAATAATAAGAACCATTCATGAAAAGTGCTTTTGTGCATCGTTCCTTTGTCTTTAATGGGAGGTCACTGAACAGTAGAGTTTCACTGATCATGAAAACAATAGTCAGTGACTACTGAGTTTCCAAAATAAAGCAGGATACTGAAAGACTGTAGAGTAAAGTCAATAACTTGTTGAGACCAGCAGAAATATTGCACTTTGGTAAACAGAGCCTGGGTGGCCATGATTAAATCCTGGGACCAGTAATCCCAATGGATGGAGAGAGTGAAAAAGACAGAGAAAGTGAGGTGGAGAAAATCAGGCTAGGTGAGTTACCATAATCCTTACAGCCTGCCAACAAAACACAAATCCACAAGTACAGGCAAAGCAACAACACTCTGACACATACAATAACTCAGCAAAGCAATCAGTCTGCACCTAATCTACTCTCCCATTTATTTGTCACGCATCTACTCACCGAAACTCCACAATAAAACTTCAAACAAGACGGAAAATGGTATTGTAATGAAGTCAGCTAACTCTGCTGTAAAATGAGAGAGCCTTTTAATGTTCTGCCAGACGACCTGAGGTTATATTATGCCTCCATTCCAACACAATGACTGTCTGTCTGAGTGGTCGCTCACTGTCACCTACCCCCACATGGCTTGGCTTTAAGGCTTCACAGTGTGAGTGTGTGTGTGTGCGTGTGCGTGCGTGTGTGTGCGTGTGTGTGTGTGTGTGTGTGAGAGAGAGAGAGAGTGTGTTTGAGATTGCCGAATGCCTGTAAACCCAGTCCTCATTAACCTATCGCCTCAATGCCAAACCTATTTTCATTCAAACCACAGACACTGTCCTCTTTGGCATGGTAACAGTAACATGGTTAACACTGTAGCCTAACAAAGGCTGTGAGTTTAAGCATCCAAGCTGAACACAGAGCTCTGACTTTATTGAACTAGATTTTCTGTAACGAAACAAATGAGGAAATAAAGTTTCTAAAAAGTCGGTCTGTGCATGAGTAATTGGCAACAGGCCCTCCATATTCCAGTTTTTTCCTCCTTTTCTTGTTGCTGTTGCAGACTTTGGCTTCGCCTTCTGTTTAGAGGCATTGCCATGGCAGCGGAGGCCCACATTTGTCAGGCATGGGGCGAACAGAGATACAGAGACAGGAAGAGTGGGGAAAAGAAGTAAGCAAAAAAAAAAGAATGAGTGAATGGGTGAATTAGCGAGTGAGTTTTGTGTGTGTGTGTGTGTGTGTGTGAGACAGTCTGACAGCAGCAAAGTTGACTCTTTAGCATCTCAAAGCATCTGGGCTCAATTCGGACGTGAGCAGCTGCTGAAGAGTGGCTTCGATTGAAGCTTGTATACTTTTATCCTTTTTCTCTATCACATGCACATATATATTGGCAAAGCTAGCAGCCAGTAGTCTATTGAAATGGGATGCAGCAGACGAATAAGTAGCGACGCAGTCTTGTCAAAACATTATGTCAATCATTTACTTTACAGTCCCGGTCTGTCCTGTTAGTTTTGGACAATTTTATCATAGTAAAATCTTTAGCCCTGACAAACTGTATGATCACACCTACATTGGGCTTCATCATGTTGTATGGACTAAAAAAGCATATACATTAAAATGTAAATCTTTCACCTGTATGTCTTAACAACACCTGGGTGATCTGCATGGATTTTTTATTCTGGTGCAAATACCACAATAATACTTTTTTTCAGTACCTTCACTTGTGAAGTACTGTTTTAATACATTTTTCTAGAAAATCCCTCTTTTCATTTAACAAGGCTAATTTTTCCAATTAGACATTTTGGGATGTATTGCATGTTATTAGATGCCTGTTAAATGTCTGTGTGGTAAATATGAAGGTTAACTTAGCTCAAGGTCTGACCAGCATCTGCAAAGATCACTAATTAACATGTTATATGTCACATTTCTTTCAACTAAACTGAAGTTGTCATTTTTTTGGGTAGCTATGTGTCAAATTATTTCTTGCATTTACTTCAAGTTTTCAGTACATTCCACTTGGTAGCAATAAGTATTAAGTTGCAGACAGTGGGTTTACTGGCACTGGCAGATATTAGGGTAACAGTATGTGAAAAAGAGGAAGATGGCTGACATTCCTTGTCCACCCCAAATACTGGATTTTCCAGGAGGTTTTCCAGCCACTGACAGTTATCCAACAGCGGTCAGTGGTCAGCCCGCAGACACTGGAAATACCAAAAATGCCAGTGGTACAGACACAAGGATTAGTCTGGGCAGTGGACTGTTTATCTGGATCAATGACTATAGACTTGATACAATAACTAGGAGTAGATATGATTTCCTACCACTGGAGAAGCTCATTTTATGTTAGCATGATGTTTACTGGAGTATATTTTGGAAAATCCAGCCTGTTCTGGCTTCTCATTGTCTCAACGCTGGAGAGAAGACTAAAGTTTTCCCTCCTAAACTTCCCTTCCTTCCCCCCTGCTGGTTTGGCTGCATGAACAGTGCAGAGCCATTGTTTCAGTATAACAGAGGGCAGAGAGCAGGGAGAAAAGGCCTGTTATCTCACACTGAAAGCAGCAACACTTTGACTGACAACGTGACCCATAATGTGAGAGAGAAGGAGGTGGGGTCAGTGACAGGAGTCAGGAGTGTAGGAGAGAGGTTTACTTACTATCAGGCTTCAGAGGAGACGTAGAAATTAAAATGGCTCTGCTTTTTAAAAAACATTTCAGCAAAGGCGTCAAAGCTTTTGTGTGAAATCACTGATCACAACTGAAGCAGCGAATACAACAGACACAATGCCACCCACACACACCCAGTGCTACTAAGTACAGCCAGGCAAATGAGTTCCACAGTAGCTATTACATAAGCAGCAATGCTTCAGTTTTACTCCATAAGCCTCAACATATAATTTACTTCCACTCATCTGAGAAAATATATGACACTGCAAAAATGCACGTGTAGCCACATTCAGTCATACTATCTGTGCCGCTGTAAACTCAAGAAAGATGGAGGGGGAACAGACTGGTGTGGAAAACACTCATTCAGCAAACTGAACAGAAGCCAGGCCGTCGTCTAATCTCTCGCTCTCTCGCTGTCTCCCTGCCGCCCTGTGTTTCTGTCTGCCTCCTTCTCTCAGTCTCCCTCCTTCAGTGTTTCACCGTGTTTCTCAGCTAGAGGCTTTACATAAACACCTGGCAAGAGATTTAGCTCACTGGGGGAAAAAATGGAAAAGAGGATAGAAAGACAAATCGAATCTGAATCCAGTTCTGAATCCTTTATTGAATCTTTCTGGAGTAGTTAATTTGGTGGGGAACATATTGCACCTAAACCATGGAGATTCTAGTGAAACAGTCTAAGTCTTTCTCCACATACTTTGTCACTGCTCTGTGACATTAATTAACCCTGTCCTGTCAGCATTTTCTCTGGGGGACTGCGGTGTTGTATAAACAACAAAGTGGAAACCAGTAAACCAAACTAACCAAACTGCAGATTTTTTGTGTGCACAGTGCTCTTAGTATTAACTGAGCTGTTGTTGCAGGTAATAAAAAAAATAGTTGGCTGTGCTTGTAATCTTCATGTTGTCAGGAGAAAATGGAGGAAATCCAAAGGAGAAAGAGAGATGCTTTGCTAGCTTTTAATAGTATACATATACACACGTGCACAGACAGAAAGCATGAGTCAACACGGCTGGAAAGTGTTACGTGTGTAACCTGCAACACACATTTACCTCATTTGTTTTGTTCAGAGAAGATGAGGTAACCCAGCTTCTCCATCTGTGTCCCCACTCCCCTCCAACCGCATCCCTTGAATGAAACTTTACGTCAGCGTTTACGTCTTGACACCTGCCATTTTTACAGCTGCTGTGTTTACGGAGTTAAATGTCAGTACTTCGAACTCTCCCAAAATCCAATAGGTAATTACAGTCTTCTTCCAGTCTTCTTCCCCCTACAGCATGACACGGTCAAACAGACAGCTACTACAAAGACATAAGTGAGTGGACGGCCCTCTAACCGCTCTGACTATAAACATATTTGCTGACACATGTCTTCTGGGCCATAACAAAGTTGATGAGAAACTACATTATGTGGCCCAGGGCGCTCAAGGAGTCTTGTAATTACACACACAGGGAAGACAGAAGAGAAACAGCAGCTGGCTGTGTCTGCCAGGACTTCATCACCAAGAGGAAAACAAAGATTATGTTTGAGTCTTCTGGATAAACGTGTTTTGTTATGGGGTCACGCTTCTAAAATGCTGCCTGGTTGTGTGCTCTGGTAGAAATCTATATGCAGCCTCATGCTCTTTCTTATCTGCCATGTGAATGTGTGCACAGACAGATTGAATAACACCCTCCGCCTCCTTCCTCCAGGCCAACTGTCCAGAGGGTGGAAAGCTTTCACAACGGGCAAAAATTACAAATTTCAAAAACTCATCATCCCACCTCAACAAAAACAAGCTGCAAGGTTTGTTTGTGCTTGTTTTTGCAGGTTAAAAGTGTCCAGGTTCATTTAAACCAGCTACGGTCGTAACAACTTCAGAAAACTAACTTTAAGTTAATGCCAGTCAGCTGACTCTGAATCATCCTGATGCCTTCAATCTCTGTCAAAATGAATAAAAACCAAGTTTTCTTCCTCATTATTTGGCCCCTCAAATCCTTACCAACTTTTTGGTCTTCACTGGCTTCACATTCCTAAACTACTTTCCAGTCCTGTTAAATTCAGTCTTTCTGTGTGACTGGGCCTGCCATGCAACTTTTGTCTCCAAGTCTTTCCGTTACACACCTTCCATTAAAGGCATCTCCACAGTTGACACCCTCTTAAGTGGCTTCACACTGACTTAAGGCGTGCATGAATACAAAGTGTCCTCAAGCAAATCTGAATTCATGTAAACAAAACCAAATTGGAAGGAGAGAGTCTGAGGTTGGAGACACACACACATACATTCACATTTCACATACAAACACAAGCACAAAAACACACTCTCTTCCTCACTGCACACTCACCCCAGTGAGACCCCTGCATCGCTGCCTCCACTTGTCTCTGTCTCTCTTGGAAAAAAAAAAGATTAAAAAAAAAAAAAGACTCCAGTCTGTGTTGGCTCAGATTCTCCGCGTCCTTCCTTTTTTCCCCTGCTCTCTACCTCCTCTCTGCCGTTGCCTCTGCACCGCTCCAGGACTTCATATCCCAACTCGAGGACTTTGAAATGAAGCCTCCTTATTTTCTTGTGCTGTCCTCTCCTCCTCTTCCTCTCGCTTCTCACTTCGCTCCACTGTTCCTGTTCTCAGCTTTCCTTCCCTGCTGCCTGCCTTAGCACCGCCTCCTCCTCCTCTTCACTCCTCCCTCCCCTTTCTCACTTTTGTCTGCCCCCCCCCCCCCCCCCCCCCCCCCCCCACCCACCTCTAGTTTCCCTATTTCACCACACACACTAGTCTCCTCCACCTCTCTCTCTCCTCTCGCTTCTCTTTTCAGCCGGAGCTTCATCCATCCGCTTCTTTTTTTACACATATTCTCTGCATCAACACAATCCTGCATCAACATTTTTAAAAACCTTACTCACTATTTCAGTTTGGTGGGTGTGTGGAAGCAGAATGGCCCACACGCATCAAGGGATCACCTCGTCCTATCACTCCAACTGTCCACATCTGTCCTGTGGCTAAATAACAGCACTGTTACACTCTGCTGTGCAATTATGCAATTATCAAACAAAATCAACTACATCAAAAGCTGCAGCACCACAGGGTGGGGTTAAATTACATAACATGTTTGTGCTCATTTTTCTACTTGCACAGGGTGCATGCTCTCCTGTGCATGTGAAGGTGAGCGTTATTTGGCAAGTGACAGAAAGCTGGGAATGAATGAGTGGAAAGTCAAATTAAAAAGGGAGTGAAAAGGTTTTGAGAAACGTTTTGAAGCTGTTTGGACATGAAGCTGAGAAGGTAATGGTGGAAAGGTGTGTGCTGTTGGACAGACATAGTGTGATTGCATTAAAAGTTGAAACTGTTTTATTGTATCATTAATGTATTGGATTTTTCAAAAATGAATCTTTTCATCTACTGTCAACGAATAGCAAACCACAAATCAACATTTTAAAACCCTCTGCTATTATATTTAAAATAATGATAAAAAACAAAGAATCCCCACATAACAACTTGAATAAGCATATTTTGGCATTTTTAGTTATGCTAGCTGGCTCTATGATGTGGGGGAGGCAGGAGTCAATCCCAGTTGACTCCCCTGGACAGATCGCCACTCTATCACAGAGACACACACACACACACACCTACGGGCAATGTAAACTCACCAGTGAACCTAACCCCAAACTGCATGTGTTAGGACTTCGAGAGGAAGCTGGAGCACCTGGAGAAAACCCACACAGACAGGGAACACAGGAGAACATGCAAACTCCAAAAAGGCTCTTCTTATTGTGAGGTGACAGTGCTAACCACTGCTCCACCAAGCAGCCCATAGTAAACCCTGGTTAAACATCTGCATGTTTGCACTGGCGTTATGAGCGTGTTTGCATTCTGATGTTAGAATATAACTAAAGCAACACTGTGCTCAAGTACTAACATGGCACTAAAAAATAATGTCATTATCAGGATAGTTAGATAGTTCATCATTTGATTATTCACCATTTCTTTAAGCATTCAATTATTTCTAAATCTAACAGGCAAGTTTTTGCTGTGTGGTAACAATAGCCACGCTATTTGTTTTTCTGTGCTGCCATGGAAAATGGTCGGAGGACTGAGTAATGCTGGAGGGGAAGGGTGTGTGTGTTTGTGTGCGTGCATGTCTTTCTGTGTTTGTGTGGACAAGTTTTCAATACCATGTTTGTGAGGACATTTTGGCCAGTCCTTCTACCTTCAAAGGGTCGTTTGAGGGAAAAGACTTGATTTAAGTTTATAACAGAATCAGGTCACGGTTAGGGTATAAGCATTTAACTGTGATGATTAAGATTAGGGTAAGGGGTTAGGTCAATAAACGCATTAGGTGAATTAGGTCAATAAATGGCCCTCACAAAGTTAGTAAGACCATCAAGAGTGTGTGTATTCTCTCTCTTCCTCTCCTGAGCCCCACCATGTTCTAACAAGTGAGAAAAGAGTTCAGTTCTGCTCTCTGACTTTGCACTTTACTGCCATTAACTCAAACCACCTCTCCATGCTGAAAATACAACACCAGAAAGCTTTTGAGTCTTGTGTATGTGTGTTTGTGTCAGTGGGTGTGTGTGAGTCAGCAAGTGTTTCTATCCCAGCCTCCGAACAAGTAATAATAACTGTGCATCTATTCAGCGTAAGATGCTAAACTCTTCTAAGTGCCAGGCCGGAGTGGGAGGCTGAATGTAATGCTAAAGAAAAGTAGGAAGAGACGTTTAAAGTGTTTCTAAAGCGATTTCTTTTAGATGGATGGAGCGTTCAACATACACAAGAGAGTCCACCATTTCTCTTTCTGTATCTTCATTCACATCACAGCGTTTTCCCATTTTCTCCATTTGGACCAGCAAAGCAAAAATCAGTGACCATTTTTCACCATGTAACCTCAAGCCAACTCCAATCACATTACACATACATTTATCCTTTGTTAAGTGTAAACTATAGATAAGTGCAAATTCTATGAAATGTGGATCAACCAAAAGTAAGGGTCTGTACTGAGTCCTCCGTATTTTGACGTGACCTTCCAAAACGGGCAGCAAGTAGTGTTGGACGCTAATGAAGGAAGGGGACAGCTGCGGGACAGATTGAGCTGGACTGGAGGAAAAATGGAGAGCGGAGGAGACAGCAGCTATGTAATGGAGACGGTGGAAAGAAGAGAGGAAGACAGCTGCCGCTGTGTTGATCACACATTATTGTCAGCCCACATATGTTACAAACACTGCCCTTTACTGTGCAGCCTTCAGCCTGCAGGATTCAGTGCTGTGTGACTGCTCAGGGCCAAAAATCAAAACAAACAAAACACTTAGTAGCTATCCAATGCAGGCTGACATGACTCGTTATGTTTTATATAAGGTTTGTGAAAAAGGTGCCGTACAGAGGAAATGACTTTGTGGAAGAAGGAAACTGACAAACACACGTTCCCTGAGTTTGGGAGGTATCTCTGCCATCTGACTGGTGTATGGAGCAATACCAGCTCAGCTCCAAATTCCTAACCCCCTGACCCCTTATCTCCTTCTCTACACCCTCCTCCCCAATGTGTCACACATTCTAACTGTCATCCATCTCCAAACCTGATCCATAACTGGACACTTCAAAGACTGAGGGCAAGACCCCCCATTTCCATAAATGTGTGTGGATCCGTGTGTGTATCTGTGTGACAAAGTGACCACAGCAGCTCGCTCCAAACTGAGCACACATCAGTCTAGGTCAATGATTAATGTCCCCCTCGAAAGACAGGAGAGAAAAGGAACAGAGAACAGGAGAGAGAGAGAGAAAGAACAAGAGAGGCAGGAGGAGTGAGGAACGCTTGAGTCAGCGAGAATTGAAGGTCAGTGTCGTCAGAGAAGGGTTTCGCCTGCAAGTTTGATTTTATTTGGTGGTTCTTTACCTCAGAGTGTCGCCCAGTTTACTCCTCCTGGAGGTCTGGGGGGGGGGAGGGAATTGGCAATGAGCTCTCATCCCAGGACCTCGTTCCTCTGTGGGCTGCTTCTGTTCAGGCACACTGTGACCTGAGGGAAAACACCAGTCATTAATGTTAACTTGCTGACTTAAATTCACTAATACTAATACTAATAAGAATAATAATAGATTATTTCAGCGGGATCAGGCTGTGAACACAACACCGACATGTCATCATTTCATTAATATGGTACATTAATTAGCAAAGAGTTGCTTTTTATATATCCAGAAGCTACAGAGCAACATTATCATTCAGTTTGAAGTTATGTTTCTGGCCACCTGATAAATTAATGTCCAGTATTTCATCTTTTTCAGCTCTGTTTTAGTCTCTACCAACTCTGGATCGAAATACATCTCTGTTTAGTTCCACAAGTGTTCACCAGTCGCTGATTGTGTCTATGTTCTATTCATTGCTGAGCAGGTAGTTTGCCGTGGCTTTATGCTGTTTTTATGTTGCTTGCCTTTGACAAATAAAGGCCCAAAATGCCCCGACCCAAAACTAAGACTGACTTATTTTAAGCCTGAAGAGCCAGGCAACCTGTCCTCACACTGACACTCAAGACTTCCATGCCCCTAAACAAGCATCTACACAAGACAAATTACAACTAAAAACAGCAAGAATCTGATGGTGACCCCAATTCTAATATAAAATGAAAAGAGTTTACATTAACAACCCACAACTTCACTGTGTTTTGAGAAGAAGGAAAAAAGAAAAAAATAAAGAGAGAATTATAAAAGAAAAGGAGGTAACAGGGCAGTATATCTTATGCTTTTTTTATTTTCTCATTTAACCCATTCTTTGTCTTTGCTTCCTCCCAACAACCTCTACAGTTTCTACACAGGCAGCCAATGAGGTGATCAGTCAGCTTGTTATAGTCTGATAAGTGAAACTATACAACTATTGATTCTGGTCCCGGTGTCCCAGTCCAGGGATCAGTTCTGCCCCATCTCCCTGCTGCCAGGCCAAACCTCAGAGCTGCTTTAAGGAACCATGAACAGATGCTGATTGGGCTCTTTCACAGTTGCTGTCACAAAATGTCAGACTTTAGGACTATGGACAGTCATGCTGACAAATTTTCCTTCTTACAAAAAGTCTTGTCGAAACAGATTGCGTCAGCCAGAGCTTGATGTTATATTGTGGCTGCAAAGCAAATTAGAAAGAAAAGCTCTTCAGGTCAAATTGTGATCAACAATGGATGAAAACATCATATGGCCCCTGCACAAATGAAAATAGATACCAGGGTACATTATATACACGTCCGTACAGACAAGAGCAGAACAGCACAGAACAGAAGTCTAACCTTTTCTCCAGCACCCATCACCAAATATCAGTACCGAAGTGCTACTCAAATGTCAACTTTACTTGGAAAACTAAACATAATGCATAACCTTTCAAATGAAATCAATATAATCTGTTTCATTCTGACAAATGGCCACATAAAACAATTACTGATTAACATTTTGATTTCATTAAATCTCCAAAATTGCTGATATTTGAGGGAAGGACAGATCAGTATCAATATGGAGCAAATGTGAAATAAATTCATGTGTTGGTCTGTGCCTGTCAAACAAAGAAAAAAAAGCCCACAAATTTATGAATGATTTCCATGGAATCTGGAGGTCAGTTTTAGTCCATGTTTTAGTCCATGACTGATTAAAGTGGCAATCAGGATCAGGGATTTCTGCCATTAGATGATTATTGTGTTTCAGGCATTCAAGGCCTGATTTGATGGCTACGTGCCCTGTAGTTGTTACTGCAAACATCAGTTCACAGTTTGATCATCTGAAACTGAGCATGAAGTGTGGGCTGTGCCAGGGGGGTAAAGACTTCAGTCTGGCCTAATGAGGAGACCCCAGGAGGACAGATGGTGAAGGTCTTCTTTTAGGGATACAGGCATCAGGGTGGTGAGATAACACACACACACACACACACACATACACACACGTCAAACCTCCCTTCCATGCACCACATCTAATCAAATGACATCTCACCCAGTATGATGGATTCAAATTAATAATCCTTTAGACCACTATTAGATAAATTACAGTGCTATAACAGCACATGTCCTCACTGCAGGGACGTCACTTTGTGTGAATATACTGACACTATGATTCAGGCTCAAACTCCCATAGGGAGCTGCAGTACTAACCTCCGCTGAGGATTTGATTGAGGTTATGCAGCTTGTGTGCCTTGCCGCCTTGGCTTCATTTTGTTAATCAGTAGCGTTAACCTGGGGCTTTGCTCTGTCTCCTCTTTAGAGAGCGCAATGTTGCACTGATGAGGGAAGAATAATGGAGGCTGAAGGAGAGAGTAGCTGCCGTCACACAAAAGGCGTGGTTAAATCTGTGCCAAGGTGACTCTCACGAACTGAAACAGGAGAAAGAAGTGTTCAGCTCAGAATGGCATAAACACACAGTGTATTAAACAACGTAGTAGTAGAGACAAAAGTTCATATTACAGTATGTCAGTTTATTTGCTAATAACAATGTATTGCGATACATTATAGAACAGTTTATAAGAAACTGTCAAGAATCGTGATTTTCACATTTTCACACAACTATTAACCAATAATCAAGAAAATAATCACCAGGTGCGTAGATAATTAATCCATAGTTGCGTTGTAGCCTGATAAAATCAGAGACACTCAAGTGATAGATTCATGTACACAAACTGAAAAGTCTCTGGCAAAGGTTTATTATCTCACTGAGACAAATCTATGAAATAATAGAGTGGAAGAGTGTGCAGCACAATATCTACAGCAGAACAGAATCAATGGAACTAGTAAAGCAATTCCCAGAAATAGGGCAGTCAGGTAATGCAACTTCTATGTATTTCTATTTTTGCTGTCATTAACCCAACATTCATATTGTACTCTCAGCCTGGCACTTTGGCGGCTGCTGCTGTCGTTTTTCCAAGAAAGTGGAAAGCTGCTTTGTTGCCATAATATGCCCTGTGTGATGCTTGGCCCACTTTCCAGTCTGCTTTCATTGTGTAAGCACACATACATAAAACATGATTTGCTGCTTCAATTTCTGACTTTTATTCAGCAGGGATTTGGTGACAGACAACATCACAGCCATGAAAAGCAGCGCATAGCAGCAGTGAAATGCAAGTCTCCCTCTGATCCTCTGAGTTAGGGAGAAAAAGAGAGAGAGAGTTGGCTACATTTCAGAGAACAAGGTGTAATCACTGACCTCTAGACTTACAACTGAAGACAAATGGCCATGATTAATGAGGGCCATTCATCGTATAGGTTAAGACAAAAACAATGGGAACTGCATTTGCCCATGCTGCTCTGATAGATCTATCTGCTGTATATATTAAAGTCCAGTGTTGTTAGTTTGCGCTTCATTTATGATCAAGGAGCTCAGGTCAGGCTCGGTGTAGGTCCAGTACTGCTCACTAGAGGGCAGCCTGTCTAAGTCTGGCAAATATAATAGCAACCACTCTCAAGCAGAACTGATTTGATATTCAGACCTCAGCGAGACACAACAAATAAAGAATAAATAACAGCATCTAAATTGATTGTTAATACCTCTGGACAAATCTGAGCCCTCCCAATACTCCTTAAAGCATCTTTCACCTGTGTCCAGCAATGTACAGCTTGAAGACAAACAAGTGCTGATCATAATACATTGGTGGCAGATGTACTGAGATCCATTTCTTAAGTAAAAGGATCTGCACAACCTTCATTTAAACTTAAGAGATATAATCAGCAAAATGTACTTAATTTATCAAAGGTAAAAGTACCGGTCGTACAGAAAAATGTGCCCTGAGATGGATATAATGTTATATATCGAGGAATTAGATTGTTGATACTGATGTATCAATGCACAGTATAAGTAGCTCTTTACTGTTGTAGTTTGATAAGATGGACCTTGTTTGTCTAGGTTAAACACAGCTGGGTAATTTTTCAGTACATCTCTGGGCCATGAACACTTATTTATATGAAAATATCAGAAAAAGAGGAAATCATGGAGTCAAGACAAGAGTCACTGCTTTTTTTTGTCACAAGCCAAAAAAGTCAAGTTGGTCAGTTTAGTAAATGTACTCAACTTACGAAAATATTCTCAAATGTACTTTCTTTCACCACTGTCAGAAGACAGAGACATTATCGTGTATCGTATGCAAACCTCCCTTAATCAATACACTTCTCCTCTACCTCTCCTTTTACAACCCTTCTCTCCACCCAGTTGTTCCTCTCAGATTTCAGGTCTTAAGTCATCCTCCTTGATGGGCAGATTAGCTGAGAAGACATGAGATCAGGGGGGTGGATCTGCTGTAACAGATTATAAGAGCAGCAGCTGATGCTTGGCCTCAGCTGCATACAATCAACCTCTACTATGAAAATCTTGGTTGAAAAAAAGCAGACAGACATCTGATGACTAATGAGGGCGTCCTGTCAGGAAACAGTGGATCGTAGGAGGAGCGAAAGGTGATTGCACAGGGGAAATTAAGAGCGGAAATTAACAAATGAGAAACAAAAGACTATAGGAATGTTTTCATTTGCCTTTTCAGTGCTTTAACCACAGCCAAAGCTGAAAGCTTTGCCCTGGCTTTTGTCTGTCTCCTCTCCTGCCAATGTTGTAATAACAATTTGCCTGTCTGGAGGCTGTGAATCATTTCTGTCCATTTACCCACTCTGTGTCATGTCATATTATTATCTCTCTGTCTTCACATTAATTTTTCCTCTATTACATCAAATAGGTTTCTATACACAAATTCCCTCTTTTCAGCTGAAAGGAGTGAGAACAGTTTGTGAAAGCAGAAGCTGCCACACTACAGGGGGACTGTCCGGTGGGAAAAGCTGCATAGTTTCATAGAAACACACTTGAGTATCTGTCAGCATCTGGCTGCACTTGCTGAACTGTGCATTGAAGTTGTATTGAGACAAACAGCATGAGAGTGGCTGCTATCATGCTTCATGCTTCAAGCCGCAGAAAATGGAGCGATTTTGTGTCTCCGTTGTGTTTTACCAACCATGACTACCACAGTATGCTTGGTGATGTCAGAAGAACACATGGAAACCACTCTCAGGGTGCATATGTACTTCATTTATATCCACAGACCAGTAAGTAAATGGACCAAGACAAATATGTAGAAAAACCACTTCCAAGTTCTATTACAATTCAAAGTCATGCATTCAAAATCTTACTAAAGAAAAAATTCAGAAGTACTTTGAGAAAAATGTACTTATTAGAGGCTGTGAAATGATGAATGAGCGTTGGAGAAAAGAAACATTCTGCTACACCCTTTTGTAATCTGTTAAGAGTTACCCTTTTAAAATCTATGAAGTTATTTAAATGAAACCATCTGAGCAGCTTAGAGGAGAAATGTTTCTTTGGTGGCATCTGAAATGTGACAAGAAAAGTAGATGATGTTTTTTTTGGAGAAAAAAAAATATGCCCATAACCACAAAGCAACGAAAATGACTTAGCCGAACCAGAGAACAAGGAAAAACAAATGTTAAAATTTGTCTGAAGCCTTGAAATGATTTCCAAGTTCTGCCTTTATGTGCTACTTATTGTGGGAATAAAAATGTAAAAATAAATATATAAATATATTAGCAGATGCCTTTACATGTGCATGTTGTGAATGCTTGTAGTTGTGCCCTTTCACAGGGTATCTGCAGGTTTCTAAGAGCTAGATTTAAGACTTTTTAAGACCTTTTTAATACCACGCTGAATGAAATTTAAGACCAATTTTGTAGAAATAAAATAAAACATCCCACAATACAACCAATTACCATAACACACTGTTTATTGATATAAACTGTTTACACACCGTTTGATTTATTGAGTAAAACAAAAATAAAATGCCAGGTGTTTTCCAACAGGTTTCCACAGCTGCTTTGTCTTATTCACACTGCATGTGGGTCTCCAAAGCTTTCATACCCATTGTTCCGAGTTTTAAATTTTTTTGCACAGCCTGCACCGGACCTCGAACACGTTGCCACTAACTGGACTTAACCACGGCGCAAAATTAGGGTAACCAATTGTCATTAAATTTACATTTACCCATGGCAAAAGACTAATGCTGAAACTTTCCCGCAGTTCACGCAGCTGCCGGAAAGCATGTGTAAACTCCCCTCAAACGCGTATTTTAGTTGGTTCCGCCTATTTCGTTCTGCGTAACAAATACGTGAAAGGCTTTCAAATAAAATCTTCTTTATGGGGTCGGTTAGATTTCATTTTAAGACCTTTGAAATGCGAATTTAAGACATTTTAATGCTAATTAAGGCCGTAGTTTTATAATATGGAATTTAAGACTTTTTAAGGATCCGAGGACACCCTGCTTTCATGAACATGTTTCTGTACGTGTGTGTCCTCTGTCACAGCCACAGTAAATGTGTTATTGGAGCAGGGTGAGCCGGGGGCAGAAACAGCCGAAAAACAAATGAGGTCCTGTGCAACCTCGAGACTGCTCCATGAATCACCCTGGACCTTTTACAGTAGCTGGTCAGTCCTCGCAGCCTTCAGCTCACAGTTAATGACTTCCCATGCAATGTTTCCCAAAGCAGGCTCATTAAAAATAAAATCTATTTGGTTTTACCCATACTCCCACCCCCAAAACACAAATAAATATAATTGGCCAGTGTGTTACTGACTTAAGAGCTGTTTTTGTGCAACAGAGACCAAACAAATGTGCGAATGAATCTACAGTTACCCTGAGTCAGCACAGTAAATAACTAATTAAGCAAAAGCATAAATAAATGAAAAACAAGCTGAAACACTAAATATCTGGCATAGTGAGTTTAAAACAGTGGCTGTTTCTTCTGCCTGTGATCCAGTTAGATCATATAAATGCGCATTTGTGTGTGTAGGTGTGTGTGTGTGTGTGCATGTGCCTGTGGCAGGTATAATAAACAAGTGCACTGATGTCATCAAAGTCAGCCAGAAGGGAAGCTCAGACTTAAATGCAGTTGAGGGAACACGTTTCTTTCTGTCTCTGAAAAAAAGAATTGAAGAGATAAGTATAAGGATGATGTACGGTCTCAAGACTGAAAGGTAAACCAAGGAGGAAATGTAGAAATAACTCTGGTGTGTATGCGTTTCACGCTGAACCCAGCACTCTCAGAAGTGAACCATCTGACAATCTGTTCACCCAGTGAGCTGAGTGGCACACCATTTCACCCACAATGCCCAGCATATTTAAGCCAGACACTCGTTTGACCGTTAACTCTAGTGCCTTACACACACGTTGTCACATCCGTCAGTGTGGAATTTCTTTCACTCCTACTTCAGCAGCAAAAAGTCTCTGTAGCCACATTTTTGTGACAGCTTCTAATTATTTGTGTCAGTGTGTGTATTTAAAGCTAATGGAGACTGACATGAGGACTGACATGGATGCTGAGCCGTGCTGCGCTGAGCCAGGCGGTCTAACCCAACAGCACGGATAAACTATAAATAGACTATCTCATTTACTCCCCCCATCACCCTTTTCCCTCCTGTTTCCTCTTTTCCTTTTGCTTTATCTGCAGACCTTTTATTACCGTTGTCTCTTTAGCTTTCTATTTCCTGCCTCTTCCTAATTTGTCGCTTCGTTGTCGCCCCCTCCTTGTTGTCTCTCTAAACCCCAATTGCAATCTCCTTCAGTCATTTTATCTCTCCAAATTTTTTTCTCAAAGAGAAAATGAGCGAAAAAAAAAAAAAAAAAGTGAATACAAGTAGGCCAACACCAATATTGTGATCCCAGAAGGGAGGGGGAGAATGTGGGCTGATGGGAAAAAGGGGGAAACAGGCTAGTTAAGGGGGAAGATGGGGGGAGTTATGTAAGCAAGGCTAATCCCCTCCCAACCCCGCATAGTAAACGAGACAGGATGACACTGGCCCCATTTCATCCGTTCGTCTCTGCAGCCGTCACTGCTACCCCTCCAACCTGCTGTCTCTACCTTAAGCCATCTGTTTGATCTCTGACAGCAGACTAGAACCACATTTTAAACTCAACAAATCCTGGTCTGCTGACAATGAGTGGAAGTCTGAGATAGAGCAGATGAGCGCTTATATAATTCATGGTTTAATCGTGAAGATGCTCCCAGAAAATCTGTGTCCCTTCCTCCCACTTTGCTTTACCCTCATATCAATGATAACATCTGATTTTTGAAAGGCCGCTTACATAACACAAGCCAACCAGGACAGTAGGAAGGAACTGAAAGCAACAGGACTATGTTCCTGTTCAGCAAACTGCTCTTAAAACCACTATAATATATATTCCAGGTCTTGTCTTCTATCAGATCCCAAACATTTATGCTCTTAAAGTGGAGCTACAGTAAGAGCATGTCTTCAAACTTCATATTACTTTAGATTTTGACACTAAGTCAAAAATGTAGTTACCCCAACTGACCCTATTACTTCTAACAGTCTGACTTCTCCTCTGCCAAATCCTTAGTCACACAGTCACCTAAACTCCTAAATCTCTAGAGGCAGTTTTAGCTGAACAGAAGGAACAAGAAGGTTTTTTTGTTTAGTGCTAATTAATAAATGCCAGCATGCTAACCCGCTACATTTAGATGACACATAACATAGACACTTTAGAATGATGTTTATATACATATTTACAGTATGAATTTACTATACAGGGATGACACGAAATGATCACATTTGGCATTTTAACAATGAAATTATTTTTAGCAATATTTTTTCTTTCGGCTGCTCCTGCTTCCGAGATCTGATGGGATCGTGCACTCGCAGGATGGCATGGCCGACATTAGTATAACCAGGACTAAAATGATAAAAATAATACTTAGCTATACTCCTAGATTTTAATGAGTTTTCCTACTTTACAAGCATTCCTTTAGCTTAGCTAATAAATGACTATTGGCTCAGATGATTTCCAACATTCTTCCAAAAGACACAGGGTCAATTTTTCTATCTCAGCAAACTTTAGTGCATCAGAATGGATTATTGCTTTCAACTCTAACCTTTAAACTTTAAACAGACATACTGCGGGGGCAGCCCCCATGCTGTTGGACAATGATCCCTGATAGCGACATCGCCCTTTAACCCCCCTTCTTCTTCTCTCAAATCCTCCTGCTCAGACAGGACGCTCCGCTAAACTTTGACCTACTTCTGTCTTCCCTCAGTCTGGGCCGAGAGGGGGAGAAAAATATCAAGACCCCAAACAAAGTGAGCTTCACGCTGACCCAGCAAGCTAATAATAATATGAATATGAGCATCAAAGGCTTAATTGGACAATACATCTTTTGAATGGCAAATCACAGAGGGAAACTGAGGGAGGCTTGAGGACGCGTGCATATAAAATAATCACACTGGTGTCATTGTTTAACACTGTACATTTAAAATTCATCTGGGCACACACCCACAGAGACACATAAATACTGTGTATCTCATGCTGAGGAGTTGATTTCACTTTTCTGCTGATCAGGCACAAGACGAAGCCTGACCTTCTACTTTTTATCCATGCTGTGTCTCTCGTTTCCAAGAAATATCACTCAGCAGATGGACACAATCCTCCATAACCAGTTGATAATGCAGATCAGGTACCGTGACACAAAAGCAAACAACACCTCCAGGATTCAACTCTGTCAGCCTGAGCACAAGTCCCAAAGAAACCGGAGCTGGAACCAGTGACAGCATCACTTCATAAACTACGTCTGCAACTATGTTTAAAATCTGCCAAATGTTTCATAAGCGCTGGACAACTTCCAGGCCAGCAGAGTGTGGACAATCCATGTGGGAAAGGACTGCTGAGGGCTCAGACAAGAGGGTGGTGGGAGTTATGTTACAGAGACCGTGGCTGGGACAGAATCCCAGAGGTTCCTGGAAGAATTCTGGGAGCATACCCATGTGTGTATGAGAAAGGAGGAGTTGGCAGCGTGGCTGATGAGGAGGAGACATCTGTCACCAATTAAAAAGGAGGGGTTGATCCCACAGTTTCACTATTGAGATGAAAGCATGCAGAGATACACTCTGGTCATGATGTAAACACTTTCTCATGGTTAAATCTTTCCAGCCTGCCCACCACCGCTCAGTAGAGCTCTCCTCTCTGCTTCCACAAGATGAGCTGACCACAGTTAACCTAAGCTAGTCAGCTGACACAGGAAAGGGGTGGGGCATGTATGGTACATGTTCTGCTAAGGGATCATCTGGCAGATGCATCCTCCAAGCTGGCTTCAATTCACTGATCAAAACACACACACACACACACAGGGGAAGAAGCTGGCTAGTATGGTGGAGGAAAGCTGATGTATAAATCAACTGGGTGTCAACAGATATTTGCTGAAGTTATTAGCTCAGAGGTGTCCTGCTGTAACATACTAAAAAACTCACTGATTCAGTCCAGCTGAAGCAACTGGAAAAAATGTGTAGGATTTGTAAAGACACAATCGTATCTGAGAGGAAACTACAGCTAAATCACACCAGTAGTGGCAGATGAGCTTTCATGTCAAATCAATATTTGATGTTTTGCTTTACTTGCTGGCACAAATCAAGTTTCCAATAGATACATATTAACAAACAGCTTAATCAATGGTTTTCACTCTTGTTAATGAAACGCAGCTTTGTTAGTCATGTTCAGAGCCCAGCTCTGTCAGAGGATTTCTCTTCTGATTTCACACTAGGAGAAGAAACGTTTCTCTGAGACTGAACAGCGCAGGAAATCTAAAATATGTTTTCTCGTAGAGTTAAGACTGCTTCCAATAAAATCATGTAATGCTGCAGCTGTATGCTGTCTCCAGCTAGTCCTCTCCCTACCTCCTAAAACCATACATCTGCCACCAGGCAACAAGCCTCAATTCTGCACCTAATACTTGTGTCATCCATCAGTCCTATGTTTGTGTGTTGGTGTGTGTGTGGTCTGCTGTTTCAGCACTGGCCATTTCGGTCCTCATACATCAACCTCCCGACAGCAGTGAATTGACGCTTTGTGACATATGAGGCCACTTCTCCTTCTCCTTGGAAAGCGAAAGAAAGAAAGAAAGAAAGAAAGAAAGAAAGAAAGAAAGAAAGAAAGAAAGAAAGAAAGAAAGAAAGAAAGAAAGAAAGAAAGAAAGAAAGAAAGAAAGAAAGAAAGAAAGAAAGAAAGAAAGAAAGAAAGAAAGAAAGAAAGAAAGAAAGAAAGAAAGAAAGAAAGAAAGAAAGAAAGAAAGAAAAAGAAAGAAAGAAAGAAAGACAGAGAGAAAAGCAGTGTTGAGCTCAGATGGATGGAAACCGTTTCCATGTGCGATCATGGTACTTAAACTCCGCACACCAGACAGCTGCTGCTTTTGTGCACTGTCAAGGCAGTGATGATATCTGTAGTTAGGAAATAACTGATTCTTACTGCACTGTAACATAATGAGGCCTTTCTCTACAGTGTCTTTGGAGTGCAGTGAACAAATTCATGAGCACTGAGGAAACACTGTTTGATTGGCCTGCTAATGGATGTTTGGAGCAGTTGGCAGACTTCAGCACTCCTGGTTATAATGTGATCTTTGCCAGAGCTCTGCCCACTAATGTCCATTATACACAGCGTTTCTCCACTCTGCATTGATTCCGTCTCTTCTTACAGACTGTAAGAGCTTTCAGAGACCATCTCCATCTGCCATCTCAGCTATCAGATTCCAATAGCAATTTAATTGACCTGTAATCTACTTGCACAAAAATAAATAAATAAATGAATAATAAAAATACACACGTGCATTTTGAGTTTTGTTGCACACTGCTGAAAGGTTCTACATAAGCAGGGTAATAGACAGGCAGTGTACAAACTTATGGGGCATTTTATGGCTACTTCTGAATGTAATGACAGGCTGAGTCTGTTTACAAGCAAATGGCAAATGTGGTCTACCTAAGTCTGTGCAGCCACACCTTGGTGCTGATGTTCTGACTGGGCAAATGTCTTGGTGAGCTCTGATGGCAGCATATTCCTCTTGACTAAACAGGTAAAACATAGCAAACTCTCATATGGCTACTCTTTTATGCATAGAGTCACTGTAATTGTCATATGCACTACAACTCAACATCCCAGACAGGGTTATCTTGGATTGGTATTGAAAATTGGAAGATCTACTGTTGCAGGACTAGAGACTAAATGTCAGTGTGCCTAAATCGCTGCTGCTTCAATTTTGCACACTCTTTTGTTAACAGTCTTTTGCAAGTCCCTCAGCTTTCCAGAACTATAACACTAAATCACTGGAGTACTTCTTTAACCCCCCTTTGCAGGCCTGGCCTCCACTCCTGCAGCTTGATGGATAAACTGTCTGCACATATTCATGACTTGACAATACCAGCAAACTGTGTTGCAGTCAGGAGAGTTTCATAATGATCAAAGCCAATTCTGACTTCAGTAAACCTCCTCTCTATTGCATTCATGTTTTACTATTGAGAGCATGTATTATTCTGTTGCACAGACTTGTTAATTACCATCAGTGCACAAATATCCTACTACTGCAATCTCACACTTAATGAAATGTCTTCCTTAGTGATCAGACATAATGTTAATGTCTGAATAACCCAGATTTGAAATGTCAAGAGTACAAACGCTTCATTCATTTATTATTATATTATTGAGAGACCTTTGTAAGATTGACGTTGAAAGTGAGAAACCACACCTGAAAAGTACAGGTCAGGAAGGCAGGGCGAGAAACCGGAAAGGTCCTCAAAGTTCATCTGGTTCAGGTTTCAATCCTAAGTCAGTTTTTGTCATTTTTTCAATAAACAAATACATAAACCAGGGTACTTTAACAGAAAGTATTTTTGCTCACATGTTGATGTATTCACTTGTTTATAGGAAGCACCATATTATTTTCTGACCAGTGTCACTTTTTGAGAATTTTACTACCTACATTTTTTTAGTACACTGCCACTGTAGGAATTGACTCATTTTAATCAGACTGGACCCGTTACTAATGCACAGGCTCACAGGCCCACACAAAACAACAAATACTACTCAAGCTTTGCAAGTCTATTTTGGAAGAATACGATTTATTATGGTGATGACTATGATTATGATTATATAGAAAATATTTTTAAACAAATAAATCCTAAATGCTAAAACCTGGAAGCACTTCAAATGCTAGAGATGATTTATGAAGTTTCATTTTGTTGAATGGCCCAGGTTGCTGTATTTATTTATGGCCACAGTAAAATCTCTGAAATCCAAGTTGCTGAAATACATCTAGAAATGAAGCATATATGAAACCGCATAGCTCATTTGTTTTATCACCTGAGAGCTTATTTTACTGTCAACTTCAGGGGTTTGCCGACTTATGGTGCGCTCACTCTTACCTGCATGATAGATGACTGGTCTGTGGTAAACTGACAAGTTAAACCTTCACAGTTTTATGTATCTGAAACTCACCTATAGCAGATGCAATAATCTGATATAACATTGAAGAATGATTATGTAAAAGACAAATATATTATCAATTGCTACTCTTTCAGGCAAGAATGGGCTTTTAAAAGCAGGAGAAGGAAGGTCACTGCAAACTCATGCGCTAATTACAGTTTGGCATGTAGGGGCCCTCTTTGTGTTTGTCTGTGTGTGTGTGTGTGTGTGTGTGTGTGTGTGTGTGTGTGTGTGTGTGTGTGTGTGTGTGTGTGAGTGTGACTGACAGTTTGTCTCTCCCCTGCTGTGTTCCTGCTCTTGTCTTGATTTAATGGGCTGACAGCAAGAAACTCTGATGGAAATCTCAATAACGCACCCGCTGTTAGACGCATCACAGCTGAGGGAAACCGGATCTCAGGTCCAACATTACTCCCATGAACTCTGACTAGAAAAGAAAATACCTGGACAGGAGAAATGCCGCATTACATCAAACAGACCTTCTTGCCTGACATGTAACGTCTGACACAAAATGAGTAACAGAGGGAAGTGAAAGACAAAACTAAGAGGACGTATCTTTCGAGCTACTTTAAGTGCATGGTTCCCTCAAAGGAACTGAAGTCTAAAGCTACAACACTGGCTTCTCTTAAATGTACCTACAGTAGTATTTAATAAAAGACGAGTTTTCACTTAAAAATTATGCAGCTCTGTTGAGGTTCTGTTGCGTAAGATGCTTTTTTGTTTTATCACAATGGATGGCGATGAACTAAATACGCCCACATGTAGCTTCCATGCTTTTATCACATCCAGTACTCAGCGACATCAACATCGCTGCAATGAAATGAACTGGGCATCAGTCATCATTGCAATCCCAGATAGCCAGAAAGGAATTGTGCAAGGTGAGCCTCACAGGTGTGGTGCATATTGTGTATAAGTTTAATGTGGGTTATACTGTATGATGCTGCATGAGGGATTTCTTTCACTTGTTATGTAAGAGTACTTCCCCTGTGTGTACACTTATGCGTTATTTTCAGCCGAGATCATCTAATGAGCAAATTAAGCTGCTACGTTTTGAAATGTGGGCGTGTCTTTATTGTTTCAGAGCAGGTACATCAACTCAGTTAATTTGACAGCAGCAGAAGAAAGAGTTTCATAATCAAGACTCAGAAGATGAACAGGAGCAGAAAGAGCAAGAAAAAAGAAAGTGTTCTGAGTCTACGTGCTATGAGAAGCACCATGACTTTGGTCCATGTTCTTCGTTCATGTTCTTGCATGAGATCCTTTAGTAGTACCCCCTGTCTGCCCCTTCAGCTGCTCCCATCCTGATTGCTCAACAGCTTGGACATCGACTCCCACCACCAAATCCCCCTTTCCCCCTGCTGCTAGTCTGTGCAGGACAGTGGGGAACATGTACAGAATATTTAAGAACTCATGTCTGCAGTGCCCAGGTGGCTTTCTTAATGCTTATTCTGAGCCAGAGTCTCAGTGACACCCAACCCATCAATTAACTGCAGGGAGGGTGTTCACCACAGAGAAGGAGAAGGAGAGGATCTCAGGCATACTGCTGCTCCCTCAGTGTTTATATCTGCTCCTGTGGGCTTTATTTATGATTCAATCTGACCCTGGGGATTTCCAATTCAACTTTAAACTAATCCATATATTAAAGCAAAGCTTGGGAGCATAAAACAAGTGGTGCTATGCTCTCTCTCTCTCTCTCTCTCTCTGACCTTTACTTCTCATCACATTCCTTTCATCCTCTCAGTATTTGCTGCCTTCTCTCTTTATGCTGTGGATATGAAGAGGGAAGTGTCATATCAAGAAAACTGATGTGGAAAGCAGCTGTGCCAGTTGCAAGAGACAGCTGAAAAACAAAAAGCATTTCAGCTGGATGGAGATAACAGAGCAGTGCTTATTCTCTAGTTTCTCTCCCCCACACCCCCTTTCTTCCTCCACACACACACACACACACACACACACACACACACTCTACATGTCAGTTCTTGAGGGAAAACAACTGAATTTAGTGCAAGAACAACTTAAGCCAGTGCATTCAGCTGAATCAACACAAGGCAAACTAGTAGCAACCAATCAACCATGCAGACTAACGCCTTATAACAGAGACAGCAACTTTACTAACATTACAACACCAAACACAGGACAACCCCACTAATCGCTGTTGTTGCGTTATTTACTCACCTTTAAGATGTTGTTTACAAGTCGGCCCGTGCTGTAATATCTCCGCCAATAAAAACCTCTAGCGTGTGTCCGGACGCCTTTTCATGCGGATAGAACTTTTCTGAGAAACGTAACGAGCCAAAAAAAAAAATTCTACTTTTCTTTTCTTTCTGTAGTTTGCTTCTTTTCCTACACACGTCCAGTTCACGGCAGCTCCGTAGATCCGCTGCTGATCCGCCGCTGCTTCTCAGGCAGTGTGCTCGGTATTGTCACCGGCAGAGCCCGGACTGCTGCTCTGTGGGGCGGGCTCACTCTCTGCTCCAGCACGGACTCGACCACGGATCCACAACAGTAAGTTTTAGGACCGGGGGGAAGAAAGGGCAGGGGTTCCTTAGAGGGGGGGCTGCGACCCCCGATGAAAAACCTCCGGTTCTACCACAGGTCTTGTCTTTCTAAGGACAGCATAGATTTATTCTTCTTACACCTCATGTCATGATATTTCTGTTTTTTACTGGTGTGATATTGTGATATATTCCTTTGCTGTAAATACAGAGTGTCACCATCTGTTAAACTGTGAATGTAACTAGCTGTTGAGCCATATGCCAAGTGGCTCCTTTCGGCCCCATCCATCAGGGGGCACCCAGGTCCAGCATTCAGTATTTAGGGTTTTTTCACAGAAACAGTTTTTGCAAAGTACATTTTTGGCTTTGAGGTTGCTTAAAGGTTCAATGTGTAGTGTCTAGAGGGATCTATTAGCAGAAACAGAATATAGTATTTATAAATATGTTGTCATTGGTGTGTGATCACCAGAAAATACCAACTGTTACATTTTCTTAATCTTAGAATAAGAGTTTTAAATCTACATTGGGAGCAGGTCTCTTTTCACAGAGGCAGCCATGTTGCACCACCATGTTTCTACAGTAGCCCAGACAGGACAAACCAAACATCAGCTCTAGACAGAGAGACATTTTGTTTTAAAGGTGACAGCCACTGTCTGGGGGATGAGTGTGAGGAATGCTCAGGAGGTTGCATTCTGCAATCTCACCACTGGGTGCCACTAAACCTTTCAACTTGCACCTTTAAATGTCTCATATTCTAGTGTTAATGCCAGTTGATTTGCCTTTTCAGAATAATTATTTTTTATATCTTTTGATTATTTTATGATTCATGTTTATCTGTTGGGGTTCTTTGCCCCTAAGTTGGAACCAAATTATGTGACATTACCATACCTTCAGAACATTTAAAGGATGTGTTGCCCATAAGAACAAAAGGAGAATTTATGATGTTAGAATTTTTGATTTATGAAATATGTCATTGATTAGGCCTTTTTACGTTTTTACCCAAAGTTCCTTGGCTCTATCCTGCTTTGAACTCATAGGTAAAGAACACCCTGGAAACACAATATGGGGTTTTCTCTTCTCACCACAATAGACTGCCACCTGCCTGATTCACCCATGAAAGAGGAGCTGTGTGAAAGTCTGGTTGCTGGTTGATGTAATTTGTTAGAGGAATGTATGGATTGATTTCTGTGGCAGCTGCTTATTTTGAGCAGCTCATGTTCAAAGACACCTGCGCCAAGACGCAGACAGTGAACTGTAATGTGCCTGCTTCAAGTTTGGAGACCTTTGTTGTAGTTCACACTATCTCCCTGGCACAAGATTCTGCACAAACATAGATGGTTTAGAAGCATTTATGACTTAAGTACTTATTTTATCACATCTGAGCCTCCACAGCTTTGATGCTCATCCAGCCCTCCTGCCTGAGGAGAAAGATATTCAGGAGTCCCGTCACTGTTGAACTCCAAATGACCTTTCCCCCTGTGTGTATAGCACACCTTTATTTCCTGCACAAGCATGAAAAATGTAACACCCCCTTCCCAGCCAATCCCATCCTCCATGTCTGAACCTTTATTCTCTATATGATCGTCTCTTCCTCAAGATTGTCAACCACCTCAGCTCTTTTTCTTCTCCCTAATCCCACTCCATCCAATAACCTACCTTCTCAGCTCTTGGTTCACCCACTATCTATGAGCTCCATGTTTTCCCTCTCTGCTATATTTAACCTCCACCTCCCCACTTGCCATCATAGCCCGTCTTTTCTCAATCCCTTTCTCCTTTAAATCGTCTCCATGGTTCATTTCAACTGCAGGCTTCAGCGGCCCGCAAAGCTAATACGATTTCCAGCTGAAATGAAACGTGCAAATGTGCTGCAGCCTCTCCTTATCCCCAGTGGGTTCTCATTGGAGTCTACTTCATTAGGCTGGAGTGGATGGATTTTTTTTTTCTCAATTGCAGAAGATTAAAGTTGAACTTTTCCATGCTTCATATTTGCGGTTTGAGCAACACTTATTTTTCCAACATCTCAAAAGGTCTATTAACTTAAAGTCTGCACAACATGAAAAATATGTGTGCAGGTATGGTTGGAGCATTGTAGGTGGGTGCGTAGATCTCTATGTGCTCAAGTATTTATTCTTACAAAAGACTTGGCCCTTGGCGAAGGTTTGTACAAGACTGTTTATTTCATAATCACTGAGGAGGATGTTGCTTGTGCAAAGCAGAGAAAATTCCTGCTCATACATTTTTTTTCTCATGTTTCTATAAAAACTGTGGTTTAAGTCCAAAATAATGCAACAAATATTAAACTATACAACTAGCTATACAAACATGACATAACATGGTGCTTCTCCTTGCACATGGCTGCTGTTCTACAATAAACATGTGCTACAACCTACACATGCTGTGTTAGTTGAGTGCACATATGCCTCTGTAGCCACTCTGATGCCGTGAGAATGGGAACAGGGGTCCCAGAAGGGGGACTCTGAGAAACAACTGATTCATCTCTCACACGCAGTTTAGTGAAACAGCTTCACACAACAAGATGAAACAGCTAATAATAATTCCTCACAGTCATGCCTCGGCAGAAATAATACAGTACACTGCAGGCCTTTGTTTCCAGTCGGATTTGGTCTGTGGCTGTGTGTATGAAGGCTGAAAAACGCGGTTCATATGATTTACACATGTTCTGTCCCCTCAGGGTCTTCATCCACTGCCAGACACCTGACCAAAGCCCAACCCTAAATCTCAACATGATTCAGAAATATGCTTCTTAAATGTTTCAAAAGAACCTGACACTCCTCTAGCTCATTATCACGTTTGTTGTCTTCTGTTTCTATATAAAGCACCCTTTACTTGTTCCACCTTTTCTATTTACTCATGAATTGTTTATGCCTCGTTTCCCAAGCAAGGCCGGCTCTCTGAGGAGGTTTATTTACATATTTCCATAATGGTCAAATCAGGAGAGTGCAGTGTAGCATGAAATGCATTATTGCCTCTGATTCCAGCTTGAGCCTTTGAGTTCATCCAAAACTGAATTCTTTGTCTACAAGGAGAATCTGTGTGGCTGGGAAGCAGAGAACTGGGGCAGAAAACAGCTTCATCTCTGTTTTGATACAGCTGTCTATTCAGAGAATCTCATCTCTTTGCTGCCAAGGTCTCTCTTACAAACCAATATGACAGCTCAGTTTCTGTCTAATTCTGTGAAATACTTGCTGCTGCAGTCAGAACCGTGCAGCACAACTCAACTCAAACTAACCACAGAAGATGATTTTTTAATACTGCTGCTTTACATATGCTTATTAGGAGTATTTCTGTGCAACAAAAATCCATATTGATAATTTATACTGTAGCCAGCCACCACTTTGATCTTTCTTTTATTACCCATCCAGATGCACTTCAATATGTTCTAATTGCTATCCCAAACTGTATGCTCATCCATCCACTGCTACTCTGGCACTGTAGCTGAACTCTGACCGCAATGAAACCCCAGCATTCAGGAAAAAAAATCATTAAAACTCATAAAATATATAAATGTAACCACAACACACTAGGAATGACTACATGAATGCATAAGATCCTCTGGTAACATGAAAATCAGACTTTTTCTCCTCATTAGTGTTCAATAAGAAGGAGCTGTGAATTTCAGATGAGTTATATAATTAGTTTTGTGCACTATGAGTGCATGAAGGTATTAATATAGTTTTTTCCATCCTTTTCCATCCTTTAAAACAAGATACTGAAAATGAGCTCAATGGGCACAGGAAGTAAAAAATACAAAAAACAATTGCTCTAATTTAAAGATTTGCTTACATTTTATTGAATTTTGTTGTTTTGTTGTACAATGTTGTAGCAATAGCCATTGCTGATATACCTTACATATCAAGATCTGTTGTGTTATTTTGCAGTGCATTTTTCTGGTTGGCTAAACATAAATGATGTGACCTAAGGTTGGCATTTCAAGGGCAGCTACAGTACAATGTAAAGGTTAAAAATAGCTTTAGCTCTCTTGATGGTTAAAACTAACACAAAAGGACTCCCTTCTAGATTTACACTTCACATCAGTCAGACATCATTAAGGGTGAATGAATTCTAATGTCTCTATCCATCTCGACAGTTTGATTTGAGCACATTTTCTCCTTTTTCATTATTTCTATCATTATTTCTAGCTCACTGCTCTCGCTACCTGACATATGCCACAAGGTCATAATGGATATTCCTGAAAGTAATTTGTGGAAATGTAGGACATCACTAAAGTGTCCTTTAAGTAATGCAAAATCAGCCTGAGTGTAAACCTAACCTCCATTAGCTAACACTGTATCTCAGCCCCAACGGCTAGATGATTTTTAACTCTGTTTTATTGATAGCTCAAAAAAAAACTGTGTAAATGTCATAGCAGATAGAAAGGAACTACCAGAGACGTAATAGGGTGTGTAGAATGAGTCTATAGCAATATGTCTAGATGAAGCCACAGCCTTCTCAGTGTTTATTCAGAGATCACATACATGCAGGGCAAATAGAAGTAAGCCACCATATACTTATAAACATGATACTGTAGCTGTAGTTTTGTTCATAGGGTATTCTTGTGAAACTCGTTTGTGTGCTTTTATCTGTTAGTGTACTGACCCAGTAGTTAGTAGTAAGTGACAGTGAGTTATGCTGCACGTGTGCCAGAGAACTCAGTGCAGATGGTTATTTTCGCTGAGCAAAGGCTGCAGGCTGCACGCTGTCATGATGTGTAAATCTGGCTGCAGGAAAAGGTGCCTGTCGCTGCAGGTTAATGATGAAATGATGGCACGTTTGAGAAATGATAAATGAGAAGACTGGGCAGTATAAAATTATGTAACATTCAGCCAAGTGGTTGTGATTTTGCATCGTGCAAACCTTGCACTAACTTCGTGTTCATTGCCACCAGCACTGCATGAATAATGACATTATGTGCTTCAGTGAACTTGGTGTATTCAAAATATAGTGACCTTTAAAATGTCTGAATCAGGATCAAATGGTTTTATCCCCAGACCTTTAACTTATCTGAAGCTCATAATACAGTCCATGTTTTTAGTCTTCTAGCTTATTTTTGACCATTTGTTTAATGTCTTTACATGATGAAGATCGCAGTTAGCAGATGTGCACAGTATTGGTCGTACATGTTGAAAGCTGGATGATGGCGTGCTGCTGGTTGTTGACTTAATTGCTTGCGTCAAAAACAGGTCAAGATCGTGGCAGCAGGACTGCTAGACTCTTAAATCATCTCTGCACATTTTCACACTGGCACATCTGAAAGGATCAAGACAAAGACACCACATGCAGAAAAATAAAATCGCCAAACTTTTGCCTTGAAAATATTCCTTACATAAAGTCTACACACAGACAGATGCACAGCTGTGTGGAAAACAGAATGAGGGGTCACTTTATAGAGTTTAGTTTAAAGCAGCAGCTGTAGGAATGTTTGGGTTGGCTGAGGGGATGCAAACAGCGTCACTCTCTCCAGACATTTAGCAGATGTGGGTAAACACATACTGTATAAACAATCATCATCCACTGTACACCCAGCTAATGGCGCAGTATGTCTCTACTGCAGCCATAAATGTTGTTGTTGCAGGATCCCAGGACAGCAATATTAGTCACGCTGACTTCTTTGTCACAGAAAAAGGACATGCAGAGTGAGTGTACTGTATGTAAGTGTCTGTGATGTAGTTATAGGGAATGAAAGCTTTCAAATATCAGACATGGGCTTAAAACCCTTCTATGCATATTCTCTTACCCTGACCTTTGACCCGGGGCATTTCAAAAACTTTCTACCAGGATCACTAAAACAAGATTATTTTAAGAAAAACAGAAGATGATGAGCACGAGATCATTAATATATTGTATCAGGTAGCTACAGTACAGGGGTTTTCTGGATTGTGACAGAACAAGAAGTGCAGTATGGGAAGACAAGGTCAAAAGGCAAGTGTTGGGATGTGATTAATGGATAGTCTTTGAATGTATTATGAAAAATGTAGCACTTGCACACTGGCTGCTAATAAATAAAAAAATGAATAAATCAATTAATTATTTGCTGTTGTGAGTCTTTATGCACTCAGGAAAATATTACTTGTGTTCTTGATACTACATTACTGGTAGGTGCTTTACGAGACTGTACTTGTTCAGAGCTACTGTACATGCTATCGACCACATGATAACATGTTACCATGTCAGTGCTAAGTATCATTTTTACAGTTATATTAGAATATCCCAGAATTTGATATTTAGGCACAAGCATGACGTCTTGAGGTGTTATATTTACTGTAATAACATCAGAAAACTTTTGGTGGCACTATGGGTAACGTCATGAGCTCACCAAAGTCAGTAGGATTCATCCTCTGGAGACCATGACATTTTATGACATGCAGTTAAATTAAAGACATGATCACATGAATTTAAAAACTCAGAAAAACAGACAAACTGATGTTTGTGCATAGATGACTTTGTTATACAAGTAAAATCTTCATCATGGTGCAGAGCAGAATTACTATAGAAATGTTAGGATGGTTTTGAACACAAATAAGCAGCATCAGGGAGGTGAGCAGGGACTGAGAGGTACAGAAAAGACCAGAGGAGGGAGGGATAACAGCGGTGCAGAGGAAAGAGAGCACACTGCACTAATGGGGGGGAGACAGAGAGTCTAGGGAGCATCTGTTTTTAGAGTCTCTAAACCCTGCTCTTCATCTATCCTTTCCTCCTGACCCCTCCTGCTTTTTTGCCATTATCTCTCTCTCTCTGTGTCTCTCTTTGACTTTGTGCTTTTGTCCACAGCTTGTGTTTTACCATCAGAAAGCACAGACCAGGAGCTTTTCCCAGAGGAACTGGAGAACGGTGAGATGAGGCAGCATGACAGCTCATGGTCGGTCAGGGCTCCTCTACTCTATAAAAATATTGAACTGTTATTGCGGGCAGAGGTGGGGGATGCTGAAAAATAATTCAAAGCATGTGTGTGGAGCTTTATTACATAAGAGATTAGCATTTGCAAAAGAAGAGTGGGGTTGGTCTGGATGCAGAAACAATGACTGGAAAGAAATTAGTGAAAGTCTGTCCTCATTTATTTATTGTTGCAATTCAAAGGAAGGAAATCTGGAGATGATTTGAGGTCAATCAACCCTAATCTTCCATAGTCATTCAGTCATTTAGGGAATATTTAATGGCTGTTGGAATTGTGTCACTTGAACTCTGCTCTTTTCCTGCATGCTACCTTTAAATTCTCCACTGTAAAGGAAAATTTCAACCCCACAACTATTTTCCTCTTTTTGCCCGGGACTTGAAAGCTCCAAGTGGCCCTTCTGGACAGCTACATCATTTCATCAATGTGGTACTTCATACAAGATGGACGGAGACTGTAGAAAAAGAACACGTTCGTGTTATTGCTCAGGCTTGTGGTGAACACACAGCAAACACTGTTGATCAGAAAGGATGGAAAAGGGAGAATTCAGGACAGAAATAGGAGAAAGGTTTCTCCAGAAGTGCATTAATATAAACCCTGGAGATTGTCTGACCTTCACTTTCAAAGCAAAAGAAAAAAAAAAACTAATAATAATAGAAAACAGTAAAAACTCAACCAGCAGTAACAAGCGGAGTCATATCTCAAAATGTAATATTGGGAGGAACAAATGGCACAAACTGCTAGTTTGCATCTTTCTCTTCAGTCCTTCGTCTAATGTTTAATGGGAGCTGTGCTACTGTAATGTCAGACCCCCCCCACAGTTCCTGTTAATTAATGTTAATAGCTTTTTGCTTCGACAAAGTATGATACTTGTCCTCATTAGCCAATTCAATAACTGCATCATTGGTTATTTGATCAACATTAATGATGATAATTGCTGGGGGCAACTGCTGCAATGCAGATCTCACAGGAACATGCATCAGTGAGCCTGAAGTAAACGTAAGTACAGTCACACACACACACACGCACGCACGCACACACACACACACACGCACACACACACACACACACACATGCACGCACATGCACACACACACACACACACACACACACACACACACACAGAGCCATTCATTGTTCCCTGCTGCCTGGACACCTGGTACTGTTATTTCTGTTAATCAATCACTAAAGCAGTAATTCCTACACAGATTTCTTCATTATTTTATGCTTTGTGTATTTATGTCTGGGTATCATTTTGTGCTGCTGCCATGCTGCTGTGTTACATGTGTGTGATTCTGTGTCTCTAACTGGGTCAAACCCCTGTGTTGCCTCTCACATAGTCCACTGAGAAATAAACACAGAGAGATGAGCTTTAATCCAGGATTGGAGCTGGGTCCTGTAACTCAATTAAACATCTCTGCCTTACAGGATACACACAAACACGCACACACACACACACACACACACACACACACACACACACACACACACACACACACACACACACACACACACTCTCCATGTTAGTTACAGCATTTTAAAGGTACTTTATGTACATTTCGCTCATAATTCTTTTGTACATTTTGAAGGCAGGTGGAGTAGATTATTTTAAGCCTGTTATTTCTACTTGTACTTAAGTAATGTAGCCGAATACTGCTTATGAGCCTCCCTCTAATCTTGATGTCCTATCTTGAAAAAAAATCCTTTAAACCTTCATAGGCTGTGATATTGATGAGGTTGCCACAAACTCAAATACTTAATTTTTGTCCCAAATTTAAAAAATACATAAATATTTTAATGTGAATATGACAGAATAAAATGTGTGACTATATGGCCAGTGTAGGCACCGTCAGTATTATACAGAAATGTCACCACTAAAGATTATTCCAATGAAATAGTTTGGCAGTGTACTGATGCATAGACAGCAATGGAAACGTGCTTCCATTAAATGGCAGAGCCAAATGATGGAAAGACGTAGGATTTGGTGTAAGTCAGCAGAAATGAGACACACATGCATGTGTCTCTCTCTCTCTCTCACTCACACACACACAATGTATTTGACTTCTCCATTCACCCTAAACAAGAATGACACTGAAATACAGACAAGTGGTCTTGTTACTGGAGCCTGAAATTGCCTTTCCTTCCTGTTGTTGTTTCTCACACAGTGAAACAAGAGCTGGGACCCCGTGACATATTCAATGTGTATGCATGTTGTGTGTCTAGTCATATTCATTTGTACAGTGCTCACACCAATTTGATAGAGATTTGATACTCTGTATGTAAGATTGAATTTATGCATGGAGTGTACACACTGTTCAACAGGTGTGTTTTCCAGTCAGTTAAACCAGCCACCAATCTAATCTCTCCTCCAGGTACCAAGATGAGACTGTGGCTGTGAAACGCTGCAAATAAGTTTAAACTTTTTTGCTAATTAATTTATCTACAACACTGTTTCCTTACTAGAAGTCACTACATCTCTCAGTAAAGATTTTTTGTTTCCTCCAGCCATACCACACACAATTAAAGAAACAAAGAGAGCATAGTAGAGTAACTGAGTTAATCTTCCATCACTGGTGTCACTGTGCTTTAGTATTAACAAACTGCAGCTCTCACTTGTAGCGTGGCTGCATAAGAACAGGCCTCATTTTGGGGAGTTTCCTTATTTAATTCTTGCAGCTACTTGCATACATACTGTACCACATGAGTAAAATTATTGTGGAAGCTCTTGTGCAAAATCTCTAAACACAAAACAGCAAACACCAAATCTCAGCCATACAAAGTTCACTCCCACTGTCAGAAACATGTTTTATGTTTACATAATGTTTAGCTATTGCATTCCCTGAGGGAGATTTGCTCTTTGCACAGGGAGGTCAGAGATTAGTCTTGTTTTGACAGTACAACAAGAAAAAGTGATACAATCAAATAAGCTCCACTCAGGCTTATCTGTCATTATCAGAATTGTCCTTGTGTAGAAGAAAAACAAACATTTAGCTTTCAGGTTAAAACAAAGACTTTTTTTTTCACTTACCGAGGCTGTTTGACCCAGGTCTGTACCACAGGTCGCCTCAGACATGAATTAAACATGAGAGAGGCAGTCCTGCTCAGATCTCTCCCAGCAAGGAGACTACAGAAGACCTACTGCCCACTGGAGTAGCAAAACAATTAATACTAATATTTGATTTCACTTTACCAGGTATGTCCAAGCTCCAAGGAAAGAAATTATTTTATTTTATTTAAAGGAAATGTGGTGTTTTTGGAGTTATATTGTAAAATTTAGCACATGGTCCAGTGTATTTCCTGGTGATTTGACAGATCAAATTGGGAGGGTCCAATAAGTGGACTGTCTGTGACCTCCAGTGGTGAACAGCAGAAGTACATTTGATATTATTAAAAAGCAGGAATCACTAGGTGGCGCCACATGTGTAATAATGAAATGTATCTGGGCATGAGAAGTCAGTTCAGCCCTGCTGCACACACAGACTAATACACTGAAAAACATGTTCATTATGGGTGAACATGTGATGAATATACAACCATAACATGCAGTATAGCTCCCTGGGGCCTGATTCAAAACAAGTGCTCCTTTCTGTTATTTCATTTTAAAGATTACAGATAAACAGGATATGTGTGTGTGCCTTGTCTGAGGTTGTTTACACACTCAATATTTCCAAAGTCCAAAGGACAAAGATCAGACATTCTGTCTCTTCTTCTGCAGGATATTTGTCACAACAGCCATGGATCTGTATACTTCCACTTTTCATCTACATAGGTACACAACACCTGAGCGTCAGTCTGTGTCTGGCTAAATCTGGTTGATTTATATTGAGAAAGAGAAGAAGATAATATGTGCATGACAGCTTCCGTGGTAATTTTAACAGAGCTTCAAGTGAAACTGTAGTGAGCTGCTATGAAAACATCTACCTGGAGTCTGTGAAGATGCTCAGTCGTCCAGGTGACGTTATCTAGAGGTTAAGTCATGGCAGCAACTTATCCAAGTAGCTTCATCAGGCTGAGGGAAAGATGGTATGGAATCTCAAATTTAACCTTCAGGTTGTTTTCATTCTACCTCTAACCCAAATAGGCTCATTAGGTGAGCCATGTAATTTGGGGGAAGAGTCATTAGACCCACACTCCTGAGTTGGTTTCACTTCACACCTGACCTGAATAGGTTCGTTAGTTAAACAATAGTAGTGAGCACAGGTGAGGGTCAGGTAATCTAACAAAAGTCTGTGGCACAGTGTATGTATGTGTATGTATGTGTATGTATGTGTGTATGTGTGTATGTGTGTGTGTGGGGGGGGGTAAGTGGAGTGAGGACATTTTGTCCAGTTCTCACTTTGACTCTTGTTTGAGGGTTAAGCCTTGTTTTTAGCGTTCAGCTTAGAATTAAGGTCAAGGTTAAGGTTAGGGTTAGGCATTTAGTAGTAATGGTGACTGTGATAGTGGCGTGACAGTGGATCATCCAGGTGACGTGTCACTAGAACACAGTCACCTGGGTGTGTATGTTCCCCTCCAGCCGGCTAAAAATCTGATGTCCTTTTTCCTTTACTTCCTCCACTCCTGCTGCATAAACAGAAAACCACAGGGCATCTTTTAATGCACTTGTTTTAAAAAAGCTGCCTTTGTATTGATTTTATTGGCTGCTCTCTGGAAAAAGTCACATAAAATTGGCTGCTGCTTGACTACAACAAAAGTCAAAAGTGGTTTATCCAGGTGTACATTACAATATGCCCAATAAGCCATAAAGACCATATTGCTAATTCAGAAATTATTTTCATTTTTGTGAACCCAGCTTTTCAAAGGAGCTTCCCAAACACCACTCACAGGTTTATCTGGTTTATCTGTAGATGTGAGTCTGAGTCTGACAGGGCTTATCTGAAGAAGCTGTGACAGACAGTGTCGATCGGGCTGAATGGAGGAAGCAGATAGAAGGTTGATTGATGTAGGAGTGTGGAGTGTGTGACAGCGGATACGTGTGGCTTTTCTGCTGTCAAACCGGTCCGGGAGGAGTCTAAGGAGATGTTTGTTTGCATGAACCAGCAACAGTATCTGTTTGTTTTTGAGAAGAAAAGTGCAGTGTGATACACTTCTCTTTGTCAGCTTAAGAGACAGGCTTCTGTCAGCAGCATCGCACATTATTATGAGCCAGTTTACATGGATGATTGTTGGCTGCATACAGATGTAACATTATAGTCTGAATGCCATCAGTGTCTTCGGACTGAATGGATACATTTGGATTTTTCTTCTGTGTATCCATTTTTCAGATGTGAGACCACAGTGAAGGACTTGAAAACAACTCTGTCACGCTTGTCCCAGCAGCTTTAGCTGTACTGTACTTCACTGAGACTCCAGATCCTCCTAATTCAGCCTGACTGTCAAAACTCTAATACCACATCTCTGTCTGTCTGACATTTCCAGCATCATATGGGCAGCAAAGATTGAAACACTGAACGGACAGTCTGGGAATGTGAGCTATAGGGAATGGTTGATAGGTTAATGGGAAAGAAATGAAGGGAACATTACATCAGAAGAAAGCTCAGTATGTTTAATTCCATTGATAAATTGTATCTGCATGACAAAGAGGTGAGCCACTACACTGTCTTTGCTTTTTGTTCTTCTACATATAGAATTAGCTGCTTGTGTGGCTGTGATTTAATATGTGCAGTTTTATGCACGGTTTCATTCTTGTTTATTAAACGCTCTCCAACAATCCCAAAATCACTGCTTCTCACATCTGCATCAAAATTAAGAACAGCGAATAAAGGAGACAAAGAAGACCAGAGATGAAAGAGCCAACAGGAGCAGAAAGAAGAGGCGGAAACTATCAAGTACACTGCTATAATTCCTGCACCTCCTTTTTCTACTCTGTCTCACTGAAGGTTACCTTGATATGATTGATGTCTGCGAGCTAAAATCTATTTTTTATCCTCATCTGTCACTGACAGCCCTTTCATCTGTCTCTCTGGGGATGATCTTTATCAAATATCTACACCCTGGATTCACAAGGAAGAATGAAGATCTGATGAAATCATTTTTATCTGAGATTTAAATCCTGTCCAAGAATAGAGCAGATGTTTTAATCTGAGTTTAGGGTACCTGAGCTGGCATTCAGATCATATATATATGTCAGTGTAGCTGACATATATATGAACTCTTATCAAGACCCATGTAAATTTCGTAGGATTCATCCACTGGGATTCATGAACATGTGGTCAACATGTTGTTCTAATCCATATATTAGATGCTGAGAAATTTGAATCCAGACCAAAGTGGTGGAACACAATTGTGTGGCTCAAAAACAAACTTTAGAGAATAAAATGAATAGAATTTTTTGAAGCACAGATCTGTTTTTTTCTTGCCTAGTTTAAATCATCTCATGAGCCTTGAGATTTTTAGCTTGCGACCCCTCACAGGAGCCCTGACGTACATGTTGAGACCTCCTGCGCCAGAATATACACCTCGTCTGTGTACTTACAGTCCACAACAACATTCAACTTACACTGCCACTGTTTTTATCACGTCAGTTTCCATAACATACAATAAGACAATATTTTTGTCATGCCATAAATCTTATCATAGCAGTAGTGTTTTCTTTAAAATGTGCATTTTAAGTGAATGACATGATGATATACCAGTCTGCCACTCAAGAAGGCAGAACAAGCTCTTCCTGTTGACCCTGATTAAACTGAGGGAGAATTACGTAAATAACACAACAGCCATGACAGCAAGTTAATCACATATCAATCTGTACTCACAGCAGGTGCCAGGTACTTTTACAAATCACCCTTTGGCTGTGTTTGTCTGCGTGTGCATAACAATGCTGTCCTATTTATGGGCGTTCTGTCGTGCTGCCGGCAATATATCATAACAACCGAGTTATTGTCTGAAATCTGGGTGTTGCCTGCTCACCCAGGAACATGTGAAAAGGTCACATGGGTGATGGAAAAATCTGTGGGTGTAGTATATCGACTGTGGCATTTCTGAAAGATAAGTTCAAAAGGTTCAGATTAAAAATTGATGTTTTATTTTTTTGTTTTTTTAACGTTGCATTGATTGAGGTAACAATTCTTCTAGTCTGCATGTTTGGGTTTTCTCAACACACAGCACTGTCTTGTTGGATGTGAACCAGTCCTGGGTTAATCAACCTCCCAGCAATATTTTCCGTACCAGTCTGTGCCGTTCTGCAGGAACTCGGGCCTGCGTCCAGCAACAAGGCAGCCACCTTTTCTTTTTTCTTTTTTTTTTTTTTTTTTTTTGAGCACTTGGCATTATTAATCGCCTGACACAATTCGTCCATCCTCTGATAACACACCATGGCTGTGCTCCAATAATTTGACATGGGCGAAGATTTATTTCATCTTTGCAAAAAAGGTGAAGTTGTGTAAATATACACAAGCAATGATGAGGAAAGCGACGGACAGAGTACAAAGTTTTATTACGGCTGAAATGTGATGGAGCACACTGCCCTGTTATACTTTGTGTTACCTTAGTAAAAACAATCTGATTTGCTGTGTACAAGCATGGCATAACATGCAGATAGATAAAAAAACGAATATAGAGACGCAGTGACAGGTACCCTAAATGCATCATAGTGAATAGGTAAACTGCTGTGTTTTTCCTCTCATTAGTAGGTTATTGATATTAAATTCAGTGGTGCTGGAACATGCTTTTGACTACCGTGCTTCTACTAACACATTCTGTGCAATACAGGCAAATTGTGACTCCCACCCCACCCCTCCTCCACCCCATGTGTCAAGAGGGTGTCTCACAAATAGCAATTCAACAGCCACACTGACTATAACCTCCAAAACACAATTAACAAAGAGACAAAATAAGTATACCTCTTTTTTTCCCACTGGTTTTGCAATTAACTAGGCTCAGAAAGAAGTTTTTAAACATCAACCATGGCATTTTTCATTAATATTGTTGGTTTCTTAAATTAAAAAACAACAGCAGGGTTGAAACACAATTCATGCAGCTAGTGTGAGAAAAAGGTCATCATACATCAGGTTTGGTCTAACAACTTTGGATCAAACAGAGGCAAGGACACACACAAAGAGCTTCTGTCTGAAGAAAAAATGCTGCATGGTAAGATACTGCAGCAACAGTTTTCATTGCAGCTGTGGGGAAGCAGAGCTGTGCTCTAGGTGCAGAGACTTTCATGCTGTAGCCCTTATCCAGCCTCTATTTCTCCTCTGGCTTCGCTGTCAACTAATGATGGTGAATTTCATTTCACTGCTCATTAAAGGAACATCGCTGCAGCCGGTCCTGCCATCTGACGCTGGTTGGCAGATAGTATCCCCGAGAATGAAATTAAGAGATATTCAGACTGACCTGTGCTCATCAGACCTGCAAACGAGAGAGAGAGAGGGAGAGTAAAAATATTCAGGCAATAATGGCAGCCATGTATCTCCACTTCAGCACTGTTGTTTTAAAAGCAGCATCAGAGCTGACTCTATGTAGTCTGGGCTGGACTGGACTGAAAAAGCTGGAAGTATTTACATACCAGCAACACTGATGTGCTTTTGGCAAATGAACCCCCTGATGTGCTCATTGTCTAGTGGTTTGTAATGAGGTCAGAGGGCTTTTAAAGTGTGAAGTGTGCATCTACATCGTTTTCTTTTCATGTCTTTGATCAACGCCACCCACTGGAAGGCTTGGCTCTTTGAGCGTCGTGCTTTGCAGCAGCACATACGCTGTCTCCCACTGTGTCACCACAGACCAGCAGTACGCGCACATAAGCATATGGCATGAACTTGAGTCGCGTTTGCATTTTAATTTCTTAATGTGCAATAATAAAATATAAAACCCCACCCTGTGTCTGAGGGTGTGATAATTGGAAGTTTAAGAATGTTATGGAGTGTAAATGTCTGGGGAGATCTCCGGGAAAACTCACTCTGTGGCTTCTCTCCTTTCGACAATAAGGTCAGACTTGTCAAAAGACAAGTGTTTAATTAAAGCTGCTCTCTGACAGAAGAACAGTGAGATGCAGAATGAGTACGTTGATAAGGGAAATGAAACAGATGGTGTGTTAGGCTGAGAGACATAATGGCCATGTACAGATAAAACTGTGATGCAAGTAAAGTAAAACAAATTCTGGATGTAGTTCGAGCACCATGTCAAAAACCAATCTGACAGCCTGATATTGCCAAGCACCAAGCTCCTCCATCACTCAGATTTCTAGAAATTAAGCCTTGTTTGTTTTAATGTCTTCTTCTTGTTTGGGTTCCTCTCACAAATGATTTAGGCTCTCGGACTGTTGATTTGTGTGATGCCATATACTGAATAAGACTACTTAAGATACTGACATTTGTGCATCTTTTAAACTTACAGAAATTAATAACAACCCAATATTCCAAACATATTTAAGTCCAGTAAACTGTGGGATAACACTGTGCTCCCAGTGATCTGTACACCGATCTTTAAAACACTGGCACACTGACCGTGCACTCTAACTCCATGATCTATTCCTTTAAGTGCTTGTTTGGCAAAGTGCCTGTGTATGAGATGAGTCAGTAAGATAGAAAAACTATCTACCTCGAATGCTTTTGGCTGTACCCCAGTCTGTCGTTCTATGTTATGGTCTCTTGCAGGGTGTCACTCAGCGATGGATCCGAGCTCAGATGAGACACAGTCTGTGTTTTCCTTCTAATCCACTTGTTTCAAACAAAGTCCAAAAGATACAGCTGTGGCCTTCGCTGCTGAGAGAAGCGGTCAATCAAAAAGCTCCTCAGCACCGCTGCTACTTTGAAGGTTGTAGTGTCAAAATCCAAAATAGCATTCAGTACCTTTCCCAAAGTACTTTAAAACCAGCATTTAAAGTGCATTAAAACCAATAACACTGTCATATTTTCAGGTTGTGTACTAATGCTTGGTGAAATAATCACTATTTAATACTTCTTCAAGTATTAAGAATTTAATAACATTATTTTCTTTTTTATTAATTAATATTATGGGAAATAAATACATAATATGGACTCTATAATGGCAGTTACTGTTTAGCCACTTGGCAATTTTAGTAGCAGACATAACTTGAAACATAAAAACATCACTATGCAGTGGTTTATATATGACGAACTGTGAGTATTAGACAATTCTCATTTATTTTGGCAAATATTGTAATTATAATGAAAATTTTAACCATAAATTATGTAAACGCCAAGAAAATGTTAATTTTCCCAGTAGGTGTCTGATTTAATGAATTATTTTAATATTGTGATTCATTAATAAACTAATTAGTTTTATTATGTTGTTAATGATTAATTATCAAACAATGTCACAAGTTAAGAAATCTTCAATTTGGTTAATATAACAACTTCAAATGATAATTAATAGTCATATTAAATAATGATTAGTTCACCACTGTTATGTGATGGCTGATGTAAAGAAGTCCATGCCATCATGCGTTACTGTGTATTATTTAGTCAGTATTAAAAAAAACATTGCAAACCACCACGTCCATTCCCTCAATATTTAAAATGTGTGAATGTTTTAAAAATGCATAGGCCATCTGTATACTCGTCAGTGCAAACTAACTTTGTCTAGTTGCCCTCCAGCTTGAATTGAGCCAAATTTGGCCACTCCGCAGCAAAAATCTTCACATGACTCCTCATTGGAGTCTGTGTATCGCACTTCATGCTTTTGTGGATCAGAGACCTTTCTGCTGCTCAGCCCTTAATCTCAGATCAGACAAAGGGCTGACCACACATGATCTTCAGAGATGAGGTAGATTACACACAATTTCAGCTTATGTCCTTCACTGGTATTCCTCATTCTCATTTGTCATGTGTTGGGAAATTTGGCAATAAAGGTTGAGAAACAGATCAAGGTTCAAAAAGCAAGAGTAAGTCTCAATGTGGACTCCAAAGTAAAGAATGTAGATAAGACTCTCTCATTGCTTTAGTCCTTGATAATGAGTCATATGACAGGCACTTCAGCACCAGGTACAGTAAAAACACAGCAGTCCTCCCACCACAGGGGGAGCCTCATCTCTCTACACAGAGCTCTCATCCGGCCTGGGCAGCAGCTGAGTATGTTTCCTCTTCTCTAAGATCCTGTTGAGCTCCTCAGCAAAAGAGTAGCACAGCGGTGACGTGTTTTCAGAGTCGCTCTGCCTCAGTAGCATGTAGCTGTTACTGTTCATCCGTCTCAGGACGCTGGGCAGCGTGGCTGAGAGACCATTGGGGATGTCACATACTGAAGAGGGAAGTTGTACAGTGGGAGGAAGGGGAGGGGCTGGGGGAGGAGGCTCCTTATTTGGTGATGGGTGACCCTCACCAGGGACAATCTGGAGGAAGCCTCCATCCTGGATGTCGGCGTTATGTTGCTTTGAAACCCCGTTACAAATGCCGTTGCCATTACAGTTGCTTGAGATGGTCTTCAGTTCCATGTGTGAGGAGCTTCTGTGCTGTTTTCTGTTTCTGCTGTGCCTCTTATTGTTTGGGTAGGCAGCAGCCGCAGTGCGTAGCGAGTACTTGCCTCTGTTGCCCACTCGCAGGCAGAATCCCACATAGACAAGGACCACAGTGAGAACCACACACAGACCTCCGAGGATGGTGATGAGGGACAGGTACATGGCCTGCATGTTCCTTGGGGAGAGCAGCTCTGAGTGAGGGAGGAGTGGGCCTGGATGTGGTGGCGGAGGCCTCTCAGAGGATGGATGCTCAGTGGATGCTTGGAGAGTGGCAGGGAAGTCGAAAAGGGTTTCAGTTATATCAACAGGTGGAGGAGGCGGCAGGTCCAAGCAGATGGTGATGTTGTAAGAAACTATGGCGACCTTGATATTGTTCTCAACGGAGTAGCAGCTGTACAGCCCACTCTGGTCCTGCCGGGCCTCGATGATCAGCAGGCCGTCTGTGCCGGTTCTGAAGCCAGAGTTGAGGCCGTAACCCTGCAGCTCGTGGCCACCCAGAGTCCAGATGGGGGTCGCTAAGTTGGAGCTGAGCTCACACTGCAGCAGCACATCATCACCCACCCGCACAGAGCGGTACCGGAGGGCAACGTCTGAAACACACACATTAACACAGTGAGAAAGGAAAACAGGAAAACTCACAAAACTCACAACTTAGTCTGTGTCTGGTTTTTAACACCTACTAAATTCATCAAAGGCTGTTCGAAGTTATTGGGTAATAAACTCCAATTACAAATATTTTAATTTTTGGCGTCATATCACTTTGAAGAGGGAGACAGGGCAAAAGTTGCTGCATCTTATCTGAAACTGAAGTGAGAGAATAAATTTGCCTGCTTTGAATATCAAACAGATTTGTCTCCAGAGATGGCAAAAATGTGATTAAAAAAGGGAGGAGAGGATTTTGCCAACACAGTGCACATAGTCAACTTTCAAACAGGCCTTCATGCCATCAGATGACAGCTATGCATTTCTCAACATTTTCTATTTTTAATCTCCCTTTTATCATGTACAATATAGAAGGGAAACTGTTTTTAAAGCGACAACAACCAGCAGCAGATGAGATTTCTTCATACCATCTTGTGTGTTCTCACATCCCCTGCTGCCATTCTGGATGTCCTGAATTAATGTGGATCTGTGGAGAGGGAGAAAACATAACAATAAACACATTAGTGCAACGAATAAACACTTATTCACTGTAACAAAAAATATGCAGTATTTTTGGTACATATTCTGAAATTTCTTTTTCTTGCTACACTATATTTCATAGTATTTAATGCCTCCATACATCTTTCAACAGGGTTAGCACGTCTGTCCAGATTAATCAGTACACTTCAGGTACACAGCTGCACGCTGTGTTTACACAGTCAACATTTCTGCCAGCATTGTGATTATGCAACATTTCCAGGAGCTGACACTTTGACAGGTCATAGTGATACTTGATGTTATTCCATTCAACACACACTAAAGGGCACCTGCAGCGCTATAATTACCTGATCGAATCACACACACACACACACACACACACACACACACACACACACACACACACTCATCAGCACCCACCTGTCTGTGTGTGTCATTATGTCCACGCACTGGGCTCCGTTCCAGGCACAGTGAGGGTCTCTGGCAAGGATACAGTCATAGCAGGAAGTGTATCTGCGGCAGTTTGAAAGCGACAGCTGCACCACACCTGATGGAGATCCCACGTACACGCTCATCTGGGGGAGGAGAGCAGATTTAGATACTGTAGGAGGCAGGTTACTCCTCAGATATTCATGTGTACATGTACTGCTCGAATACACTACCTGTTTTGCAGATATCAGTACACTGTTAACAGGCTGTGGTTCATCAAACAGTTGAAGCTCCTCAATAATGTGCAGCTGACCCTCAATCTCTACGGCTTTGTGTAACCAGCCTTCATCTGAGTGGCGCATACAAAATGGAGACGTTAGTTGCAAGATTCTTGATTGTGAATGGAAATGCAGGAATAACAGTTATTCAGAAAGGTTCAGACATTTAAGATGTGGACTTGTCTTACAAACAGAAATCCTGTTAGTACAAGAAAAAACAAAATCTTTGTTTTTGTTGTCTCATGCATTTTGTAAATTGCTGATGTTGTTACCACATTAATTAGTCTGACATTTTTTGAAACACATTTTTTTGTTTTCTGAATGAGAATAAATTCAGAAGAATTACACCACTCCGATACACAAAGCCACAGCCCGTAGATGGTTATGTTAGCTTAGACTGGAAATAGTTGGTCTGGTAATAAAATCTGTCAAAATTATGAGAAGTTAGAAGAAGCAATTTCTTGAAAAAGTGCAGTAACTACCTGGAGTCTTGCCGTCATGGTAACCAGGTAAACTGCATAGATTACTAGTTGCATGTACTTTTAGGTATATTTCTCATCTTCTGTAGTGGGCTACTAGTGTTTTCCACTCATTTCACTATGATATGAAAATGAGTACCACCAACTAATCAGTATCTCACTAGCACCAAATTGCTCCTAAACTTATTTTTAGCCTTGCACTCTAAAAATCACCTGTCATAAATTACAAAAATATACGTACCTCTGTTCTAGCACTTAAAGGCAGAATAATATCAAATGCAAACATAAAGTTACACTACTCAAATTATGCATGCATTGTTGAAATAACCATTTGCACAGCTGACATACATTCATACACACCTGTGCCCATATATAATATATGGTACATCTGCCCGTCTAAGCCTTGGCTCGTGTGTACGGCCATGTGTGTGTAGTCTGTGGTCTTCCTGAACAAAAGGGGGCGTTTGTCTGAAGGTTGGACCTGCTGGGACATCAGTGGATGCCTCCTGACAAAGTCCAGCACATCATCAGGTAGGGAGGTGGACACGTTTATGTCCCTGGCCCTCAGAGCGTTGGTTATACACTGCAGGAAAAGAAGCCACAGAGATGAGAGGAGGGATGATGAGAAATCAGAGATATTTTTGGCTCATGCGTAATAAAGGTCTCTGAATAGAGAGAGATAGTGTAAGGGAGAGAGGATGTCATGAGACTTAGTGGTCTGCAGGGAAAATTATGGGATCAAGAAGAAACGAGAGCCTGTGGAAGATTGCATCTGGGGAAAATGTGACTTTTCACTTAGACTACAATGAGCCTGTGTGCAGTCAGCTGCTGGCTTGTGCTGACATGCGGGAGACTCAGCTCTCTCTACACCTGACTAAGGAAACTACTTTCCTTCTCTCTTTGTCCTTTTCAAGTGACTTCATCTAACTCTGCTAAGAGGCTTTCACGCCTCCAAATTAAAGCACTTGACCAGTTCTCTTTTCGGCTTAATAGCAAAGTTAAAATTAAGTCCCACAAAGTCTTGAAGCGACACTACAGTGGATGATGTCTGCTCATGCTAACGATGCCACAGCCATGGATGCGGCACTAAGCCACTGCCGCCAAAGCTGTGGATTTCAGGGACATAAGCTGGTTGTGTTTTGAGTCTCATCCTCATCCTCCTCTCATCATTTTCCCTCCCTCTTAATGTTTACGAGACTCAGTGAGGAGTAGTGAGCATGTGGATGTGTGTGCCTGTGTGTTTACCGTTCCAGGTCGGGGGTCGGGGATCTTTCCAGTGTACTCCTTCCACTTAAAGCCAGAGTTCTGGTTCTCCATGTAAGGTCCTTGAAAGGCCTTTTGGACTTCGGACAGAGAGAACCGACACACCGCAGATGCCTTCACGTTTTTCCTAACGATGACATCACACGAACAGAGTGAGGAAGACCAGAGCAGAGGCCGTGAACAATAACAGCAGTAAACCCAGTGTTGCCATAGAGACAGCAGTAGAAGTACAGTAGATCAGTGGCTCACCTACATGTAGGTGGAACAATACAAAGACACAAATTAGGAGGAAGGCACAGCAGAGGAGGGAGTGGACCAGCGCTGACAGGAATAGTATGAAACAGATTAGAAGTCATGCATCACTGGGAAGAGTAGGAGGGAAGGACAGAACTAAAAAATGGTTTCAGAGATGTTTAGTAAGAGATTAAGGTAAAGAAGGAACAGCCACAACTGACTTTCATTAAAACAACACAAGTTTGATTGACCCGGTCATAAACAGAAACGCCAGTTGCCCTTCTGTTGTATTTCTAACAAAGTACCTGCTCAATAATTAAACCACACTGTCTGTTAGTGCAGTATCCACATGCATCAGATTAACCATGACTGAAGTCTTGAGTAGAATATCTTTAATTTCTTCATCCATCTACATTAACAGCTTTAGTATTCGCTCCTCAGGCAGCTGTAAAACTCCACCCAGCTTCTTCACAACGTTTCTTCAGAAAAGTTCTCCTCTCCGTCTCGCCCCTCTCTTTCATCTCGTCCCTTCCTGTCTACTTCGTGTGTCTCGATGTATCGATTCCTGCCTTTCATCTTTGTCTCGCTCATTTGCATTTGCATCCTCAAAGCCCCAGTCAGTCTGAGATCTCAACAAGACACAAGTTCCCACTCACCACTCCAGGCCAAAGATGCCATAGAAGAGCGTGTCCTGTGGTGTGTGGCCAGGCATGACGAACACGCTGCGCAGCATGTTGAAGTGGAAGTCGTACTCTGGCAGAGAGCACAAAAGCCTGGCCTTTAGGAAGGATGTCCACCGTTTCTGGAGAGTTAAACGGCCTCCCCGGTCACCCTGAGGTAGGACAGGTGGAGGAGAGCAGAGTTTATGTGAGGTACAGGCCTGGAGAAAAGCGGCACACATGAGGCGCTGAACCTCCTGAAGAGCACGACAGATGGTAAGAGAGTAATAATAATACATTCAAAAACTTAATGGGTAAGAGTCCCCAGGTTTCTGCATGACTGTGTGCTTGTCACCAGTAGTTGTCCTGAGGACTTAGATACTTACTGGATATGAAAGTAACACACACACACGCACGCACGCACGCACACACGCACGCACGCACGCACACACACACACACACACGCACACACACACACACACGCACACACACACACACACACACACACACACAGCTGTTGAAGATGCATCTCAACACCCATTCTTGATCCAAAAAAAACATTTCACAATGGAAAAGCTTCACTCAAGGCCGTGATTCTTTAACTTATAAATGTATTCAGCCAGTGGCAAATTGCAAATGTCACACATGCTGCCACAAGATATTTCTATTACAATGAAAAAACAAATATGCTGCCAAACCTTCAAGAGATAAGTTTGAGCTGACTACATTTTAAGGTGCCATTGGAGAAAACAACAAGATTATTGCACTGAGCTGTTGGCTCGCTCTTCTTAACTCCTTCCTGGGCAGCAAGAAATTTAATTTATTCACATTTTAGGCAGCAGAGGATGCTAAACAGTCTATTTCCCCACTGCAGTCATCCATCTCTCTCCTTCCAAGCCACACTGAAGCCCATACATCAGCTGCACAGTCTGTTCCTTTAATCACACTTGTTCCTTGTAACAAATTCATTCCCCATCTAGCCCATCATCTGTTACAGTTTCCCCCCACTCCACCCCCCTCCCGATCATCATCAGCAGACAGTTTTCACTTAAGCCTGATGCAAAACTTCACTCCCAGCTGCAAAATATCTCCTGCTTCTTCTTCTAATCTGCTCTCACCTTACAAACCCGAGCCACTCGTGTCACCCTGCTGTGGCTGTAGGATGTCGTCTGCTCCTGGCTCTTCTCAGTGAAGAAAAAATAGATCTTATCATCATCACCAGTGCTGCTGCCCAAACTCTCCCTCACAAGTGCTGATCCCACAAAATCTGCCTCTGCATGGAGGAGACAGAGATACATTTAGTCATACAGGGTTCTTTTTCTCTTGAGAAATCAATCATCTTAGTTAGGGTTAGATAAAAAAACCTTTATTCTTAGGGGATCAAGAATATCAGTACCAGATTTCATGACAAACCAAATATATGTCAAGATATTTTACTCAAACCCAGAAAATGTTAACCTGATGGTGGTACCAGAGGATCATTAGAATAATGGTTTGTTAGGGAACAACAAACATCTTTCCAAACCGTCATGGAAATCCCTGCAGGAGTTGTTAAGAGTGTTTTATTGTCTGAAACAAAGTGTGGACTAACAGATTGAGACTAACAGGGTAAGTTGTAATGCCTTGAGCGGAACAATGTAAAGAAAGCAAATGAATGCATTATTGATCCACTGAAGCCGATAGAGAAATAGTTGCTGAGGCTACTTCAGCAGACTAGATGACAGAGTATGGAGGCTTAACCTGGTGTTAACCGGTTGATGGATGGATGCTCTGACCACCCGGACCACCCTGCCATCCAAACATGTTAATGAGGTTTTATCATTCCAGGAGATTAACTCACCGTTTAACCAGCGTGTGGGGGCATCTTCTGTCTTCAGTGTGGGAGACGGTGAGTTGCGGCGGATATCTGGAAAGCTCCTAAACTCAAACTGGGAAGCTGTATACATCTCCTGGTCTGGAGGAAAAAAAGTATATCAGGTCATTTAATTGGTGAATGAAGCTCCGGAAGTGACCACCAACTGCCAAAGGGCCTTACCTATGATGAGGGCAGTGTACCCTGTTGTTGGTCCATAAGGACATTTGTCTCTGCCTTCTTCTGGCTGAGAGGACATCACAAACGTCTTCTCATTCTGTACGGGGGGAAAACATTTGGGTGAAGACGAAGACATTTAGTTACCTTGCATTGCTATGAGACGAAATTCAATATTAATTGAATTGAACATACTATATATGCACAGAGTGGTCTGAAGGCATGAGTCCCACACATGTAGAGATGTGTCGAGTTGAACCTCTGGAGGAAGCGGATGTGATTAAAACACTCCGTCTGGAAGAGGAAGAGAAAAAAATAAATCACAGCAAAGTTACAAATATTAATACACTGGAGAGAACCAAACACAAAACCATGAAACCAAATGACTGAGGGAGAAAGAAACATTTAATGCCTACCTTATTGTCTTTTCCCTTGAGCAGACACTGACGTTTTTGCTCGGGGGATGCCTCCCACTCGATCTATAACACACCACAGAACATACACTAAGACAGAAGGAGACCACAAACAGCTCCATTGTTCTTTTTTAATCAATGCATAAATATCAGCAAAAATACCAGATGTGACAACAGATAGATGAAGAACAATAGATTTTTGCTGCTATACTTGATATATTAGGAATTTTACCTACACAGAAGTTGATTTTACTATATTGTTAAATAGCAGCTGCTCTTATGTAACAAAGAAAGAAAGTTGACTTAACAGGTTTAGATTCAGATGGAGGAGAGGTTGTGAGGGAATACTACATACACACACATACTATACACACAAAAACAAAGTCAAAGTAATTATACCCTATGACAGACACCACTGCTCAATTAACATAATTAGCAGAGCAGCCTAATGTCAAACTGTCACCAGATAAGTAACACCCCAGCAAGGCAGTGGGACAGAGGGAGGTTTTCAGCTTCTGTGAGTAGTTAAAGAGACAGTGAACTTGATAACATTATTGTGCAACATGCAAAGGTTTGAGGGCAAGAGTTAATGACAGCCACATTGCTGAAACAGAAATAGACAATGTTGAAGACATCATTTAAAAGTTATAATCCTTAAGATTTCTAGTTCTAGTTGACACCTGAAGAACTGGTGAGAATATCTAACCAGTTCTCTTTGAAAAGACACATTTATCAAGAATTGTAGGCAGAAAATACACTTTCTACAGCTGCCATTTGTAATTCGCTGTGGATATACTGTATTGTTACTGAAGTAAATACAAGTTCTATTCTGGATTATGTCATTACTTGACTTATGCACATGCACATGTTGTTTCCTGTGAATGCATTGTCCATATTTGTGCCATCTGGAATCTCGTAGTTAACCAGGACTGGTGGCAGATGATGCACTGATGATACAAAATACTATATAGATAGATGACTAATGGAGGGCAGATGCTTTTAACAGTATCAAACACTTGGTGTGGATTGTAGCTTAAATGTTTAGAACAGAAAATGGGTGAGATCATAATTACACATCAAGCAATATATTAACCTGCAGTGTTAGCTATAATGGAGTCAATCCCAGCTGAGACTGGGAAAGAGTCAGGGCCCACCCCGGACAGATCACCAGTCCATCACAGGACCAACACAAACACCCACATTTCACAGGCAATTTATAGTCACCAGTTAACCCCAAACTGCATGTCTTTGAGCTGTGGGAGGAAGCTGAAGTACCTGGGAAAAAAACCCACGCAGGCACCAGGAGAACATGCAAACTCCACACTGGAAAGACCCCAGGGTCAAATGGGTTTCAAATACAATTCTTATTAATATTGTAAGTTTATGCACCAAGAATCTCCTGTGCCAAACGCACAAGGGGCAATGGTGGGAATAAATACTTTTGTCTCAAAATAAAATACTGCTGCCTCAAAAAGTTCCTGCAATGTACAATGCAAATGAAGGTGTGGCACAGATGAAGATATGTCAGTTGAGGAAAAACCACATGCAGCAGCAGCCGAGGAACAAAGAGACTCACAGTGAGAGCAGAGCTCGCTGAGATATCAGAGGCATTGAGAGCAAATACAGCCCCACGGGCCCCGACATAGAGGCGCTCGCTGTCAGCCTCCAGTAACATGGTGTTGTAGTTGACTGCAGAGGACTGGAAACGCCTGCAGCCCTGGAGACCTGAGGATAGAGAGGAGAAGAAAGAGAGGAGAGGACTGGTTGTTAATAAAGGTCACCTTTTTTAGCCCCCTCATTGTTTTTTGATTTGATGATTTATGAAAAACCTCTTGTAATGTCCTTTAAAATACATCACGACAGTGGCATAAAAGCAGGTTAACTCCTTTGCTATTGTAATGTAATTCAGCTGGTGTTATCAGTAGCAGTGGAAATAGCTTGACTGTAACATATGTGACTACGAACATTAAAAACCTGAACATGTATCAACAGAAACACTGTTCACTGCTATTTCCACATCCTCTTTTCACATTCATATTTGCTCAAACAGTCCAGGAGAATTGTTTATCCTCTGTAGTACCACCGACTGTGGCTGACCGACTGATTATGGTATTGTATACATGCAAATACATACAGATTCTATTGCCATCTGGATTTTTAAGTGATAATTTGAACAAGAAATAATGAAGAAAAACAAAAACATGCTGCTGAATGTACCTACACTAGCACATCTGGCTCAATACCTTTGAAAAGCTCCCTAAAGTGCACACAGTTATTACCATCACTGAGGCATATTAAAAGCAGAAAAGAGATGGTTTTTTCAATCAAACCTGACAGTATGTGAATAAAGGGAGAAATGGAAATTCTATTCATCATCTGTGACTGTTGAGCATCTGCGCAATATTAAGACGAATCTCTTGCTCTTTGATTCTTAAGTCCTCACTTTCAAAACTGAGATTATTTTTAGGTTGATTCAACTCTACTGTACTGTAGCTGTACAGAAGATCTCTGTCTTCACAGCTCCTTCTGTGCTGTCAAAAATAGAAATAGAAAAAATAGAAAAGAATACACAGTAAAAAGTGTGACATCAATAGCTGGGTTTTGACAGATGTATAGTTTTAGGAGACATTTCTTTTGTTACTATAAATCTACTGACTTGCCTTTGTTCATTTATAAGGCTGAAATTATCAATAATGAAATCTCGTTCTAATCAAGTCAAAACAGAAGAAAATCTGCTTAAAAGTCAGTTTCAGCAGCTTGAGGTTTTTCAGCTTTGTGTGTACGTTCCCCATATGGTTCTCCGGGCTATATTGGGATGCATCTGTTTGACAAGACAAGATACTGATGAGGTTCAGTCATACAAACACTCAGCAAAGAAACACACAGCTCGCACACACTCACAAAAAATGTCATAAGGTCTCTTGCTGCAGTCAGTCACAAAGACAGAGATGTCACAGTGTTATGTAAGCTCAAAACATATGACCTCCCAGGGCTCCATTTAGCTCGGTTAACTTGACACCACTGTCAACCCACACTCACATAAATACCAACAACCTTTAGCCATGTTTTAACTACAATAATGAGTCCACGAGACAACTGTGGTGTTGTGAGGAAACAGTACTGTTAAAAATAGCAGCAAAGTTGTAACTGAATGTCTGATTAAGTTATCTGACATGCGTGACGTTAAGCCGGTTTTACAATCAGCCTGGGTGGAGTTTTGACAGCAATTAAACCAGAGAAACTTGAAAGCAAGCCACACTCCATGTCTACTAATGATTATACTAGCTTTACAGTGCCAAAGACAAATGTGTCAGACTTCCTGCATCCTCAGCCAACCGACTTCCCCCTGAAGACTGCACGGTTATCAAGTAAGATGTCATTAAGATTCCTATCAGCCACTGCAAAACACAATCCACTCTGCTCACTTCAGCAGCAGCAGCAGTCAGTTCCCACTCCACACTGCTCCTGGGCGATCAGGTGTCTGCTTTTCTTCCCTCATTCTCAGCAGGAGGAAGAAGTGTATTACCTCTATGGGATTTTCAGAACAATAACTTCCTATGTGGTACGAGCCTTTCATTGTGGGTGAAGACAATGCATTATAACAGAGACGATGCCTCAAAGTTCCCTCGGTGTAATCTGAGAATGAGTACACTAAATACCCTCTGTGTGTGTGTGAGGGCCTGACAGCTGCAGCCAGGTAACTCAAAACAACGTTGCTGACGTTGCTGAGAGAGTAAAGCTGCAGAGCGGTAATTACTGACCTGTACTTACATACATCTCACAGCACATTTTAGTGTTAGTTTACAAGATAATGTCAGACGTATTCTGTATTCTATGAGGGGGGGGGGGGGGGGGGGGGGCTGTGAAAGAAGGTCAGAGGGACCTCAGCTGATCAGCACAGTACACACTGTTCAGGGACACACACACACACACAAAAAGATTCACATAAACACAATCACTCAGAGTCTACGTGTCAGACTGTGACGTGGCAGCATTTCATAGAAATTCCCAGTCACGTGACTGACCTGTTTACAGTTCAGCTATTCCAACATGTGAAAGGACCGACAGTTGGTACTGAATAAACAAAGTTGAATCCACTTTAATTGATGCCAAATGCAGGTTGCAATACGTGTGTTTTTCCCTCTGGCTTTGCAGCTTTCAGCCCTTCAGTTATGGAACTATCATCCTAATAACGCTTAATGACCCAAATCATTTCTGTAACCTTGTTTAAGGGGAAAAAAAGGTGGAAAGAGGAGAGAACCAAGGTATGAGAGTTTTTGCCTGTGCTTGCGTGCATGCATGTGTGATTCCACTGCCCTGCACACATTTGGAGGCTTTGCCTTTAGGTTGCTAAGAAACACAGAGATTAAAGGGATTAGTGGTAAGTTTGCACTTCGACGTCTTCTCATCAGGAGGAGGGAAGCTCAAGTAACAAAGACAAGACGTAAAAGAGAAGAGAAGGGAATTAAAAAAAGGGAAGTGCAGCTGTGAGAAGTAAAAAAACTAATGAAGCATAAATGGAGTAACAGATGGAAATGAAGTGCAAAGGAAGGAAGAAGGATGAGAGAGGTGGGAGAGTGGAAGAGAGAGTCACAGGGCAGCAGACAGGTTCATCAGCTGTGTACCTGCGGGCAGGCTTGACCACCAACTGATGATTTACAGGAGCCGAGATAAAAGTATCAACAGAGGTTCATAGCAAGGAGAGTACGAGTGAAACAAAGCAGGGCATTTAGTGTGAGAAAGACAACTGTTTGGAAAAGGAGAACCAGAGAGGAGGGATATTGTTCTACAGCACGAGAAAATCTTATAAGCAAATTCCTGCGAGTGAAAACGGAGACGTGAGAAAATTTCTTTCACACGTCGGTGTATCAACAAATAAAGTACAGGATCAGATAACAGTGCCGCTTAAAGGAGATACACACACTTGCCCACACATGCACAAAGAAAAACACTGTATACGACTGTCTTCTGCCATACTACAACAGTTGTCATGGTTACGGTGCTTCTCTGCTACCTACAGTGATGTCAGTCTCCCCGGACGCTCTTCAGGGATCCAAATGTGAGCACTTCACTGACATGCCTCTGTCTATGTGGCACCTCAGGCTACATGCCATGACTCACACAAGGCAAATGATTAATAATCACTGTCTCTTTTATAAAGTCATGTTTAACAGAAGGGGCAGGTGAGAAAAATGACTAGAGGCAAGTGAATGTATGTGAAAGTTGGTGTGCAACAGGACGCGGAAATTTAGAGGAGTGAAAGGAAAGTGAGGGGAAAAGAGAAAGCAACTGTGGCAGGAGATAATAAGATAGTGAGGGATCGAGGGCAGAGGAGAAATAAGGGAAAGTGTCGGTAAAGAAAAAGAGAAGACAGAAGCTGCAACACTGCAGATAAACACTGCAACACTGCAGAGAAAGCATGTAAAGAGTTTCTTTTCAAAAGGAGCATTTTTAAAAACTTTTTTTTTTTTACATTTTCCTTCAAATGAGCCTTGGTTTGAATATAAAACATACATTAAAATTAAAGATATGAGTCATCTTCAACTATTTTGCCATTTTTAAGACATCTCCTGCTTTGTTCCCCTTGACAAGAGGACATGTCACACATCAGAACCAGAACTTGGAACAAAACCCTCCATGTGTTTCTATGAATGCTTACCACTGCTCAACACCGTGATGCGTGGAGTCACATCCAGGTCCAGAGGGGTTCTGACCGGGTACGCGCACACACAGCAGCTCAGCAGCAAGAGCTGCAGCACCGAGGATCGGGCTCCTCGCATCCCCTCTCGGCGTCTCGCGGGACACACACACACTCTCGGTGCAATATGCATACACATGCAAAGGCACTCACACAGACATAGTCACACTACGACTAAGAAACACCGCTGCACACACCCACACGCTCGGGCGAACACTGGCAGGAAAGCAGGCAGCCTCTTTCACTGATAGCACTGACGAAACCTGAAAAAAAAAAGAAAACAAAGGCACAAAACCAAGTGTTAGCAGTCATGTCTATGACAGAAGAAACAGAAAATGCTGCATGTGTGGGCACTGTGACTGAACAGGTGACATCACAGAGAGTCAGAGCACAAGTTGAAAATGAGGGGAAGCCAGTGAAGTTCAGTGGCAAAGCCCAAACACATAAAAAAGGCTGATGTGGAGGATTTCACAAGGATGACGACAGAGATATGAAAGAGACACAAAGTGCATGCGCTTGATAAAATATCGGGTGCTTTTAGAAATCAATTGTGCTCTGTGACACCGGGCTGTCTCCAGTGTTGCAAGCTCTTGCGGTGTGTAGTGAGTGAGCTGCTTAGTCTAAACACATGAGTGAAAAGATCATTAACCAAACAATGACTATCAAACCGTGCTACGTGCTGATATCACAGGCAAACACTTGAGGATTAAACAGCAGTGTGGAGCAATCCAGATCGATAAGGTATCAAAACCAGATGAAGCACCTCAGAGGAGTCACATCCAGGAGGGGGAAATATGGAAAAACATGATCATCTCTGAACATCTCAGATGTGTGTGTGTGTTGGCATGTGAAAGCCAATGCTGTTCTGACAAAACAAGAGCCTCTTTAGGAGGGAGAGATGACAGTGTGTGTGTGTGTGTGTGTGTGTGTGTGTGTGTGTGTGTATCACATGAACCAGTGCACCCAATAACACTGACAGGCACTGGAGCATCCACATTACCCAGCTTTATTTGGGGCAATGGTGACATCTCTCTTTGTCTCTCTTTCTCTCTGTGCCTTTCAAACACACACACACACACACACACACACACACACACACACACACACACACACACACACACACACACACACACCACCTCTGTCTTTAAAATGCTTTCCCAGTTCCAAATGTAAACAGTCACACTCTTTTAGTGCTTTCCCTTAAACAAAGCAAGCCTCCAGCACCCTAAAGAGCTGAGCGTCCAGGGAGCCTGCTTGTTCCTTCTCATACTAGCACACACACACACACACACTAACGTAGATCTATTTACACACAGACACACACACTTGGATGCCAAACAGTAATAAATAAGCAAAAAAGTGAAACAATTAGCATAAGTGTACATATACATATCTTGATACATCAAACTGAACATTTATTCCTCTTTATTTTTAAGGCAAAGTCACAAAGTATCAGTCGATCAGTTAGAAAATGAATCCTATTGTAAGTGTTGTTCTAAATTTACATTTGGGTTGTGGATATTTGGTCAGAGAAAAGAAGGAATTTGCAAAAGGCAAAAACAGCTGTTTGGTAGTGATGCCTATTAAAATCATTATTATGGTGCCGCTAACTGTGAAGTCATGGATGTCAGGGACTTTTCCACAATACACTGGCAAGGAAGAGTCCTTTTAGAAACTATGACATAAAAGTAAAGTCTCCTAAACAGTCACAGTGATGGATAGATTTCTACTGGGCTTAGGGTGAAATTAAAACAAAATCGATCTAAATGCTCTGTGACTTGTAGAAAATGTGAATCAAAAACACCTTCCAGAGGGAGAGAAACATTTACACCTACTTGGTATGCTTAAAACCACACAGTGAAAACAAGGCTGCTTTAATGAGCCCCAAAAATGCAGCGTTTGGGGAAAATGCTACTTTTTACTATGGGTGTTAACAACCGCTCATAGGTTTCAACAGGTGAGTCTTTCTCCCAATATGACAAATGTACTTCAGGGACACCAATTATTTCAGTGATCCATTTTTTTTCTCTCCATGTGCTGCCTCTCCTGAGGCTTGTCAAACACTGAAAAGATGTGGCAATTGCCCTCCCAGCCTGTAAAAGGGTGACATCGGAGGTGCACTGAAGGGCTTTTATAAGTCATTTATCAGACTCATGCACACTAACCCACTCAGATGGGATGTCAGGGTGTAAGCCGTTTCAATCTGTCAGCCACACTGGTCTTGATGTGGTCCTATAGTCCTGTGGAAGAGGAGTCTTTTCAGGTGGAATATGATAAAAGTGAAACAAGGGAGAGAAATCAGCAAGGAGGTAGAATGCCATGGTAAAGTCCAGCAGAGCTGAGGGAAGATCCAGTAATTATGACATTCGAAGTTCTATGTCATGTAAAATCCTGGACTTGCTCTGAGAACTCAGGACATCCTGACTGCAGAAGTGTTCAATTGTTAATTGGCCACTGAGCGCACCACTTAAAACTTTAAGAGACTCTGCTTAAGAGAGATGTTGAAAATAAAATGAGGCAGACCCAGAGGAAATCAAAGTAACTCTACCCCTCACAACCTCACCTTTCTATTCCGTCTTCCCCCTGATCTCCCTGCCAGTTCCCGCTCCCGTGACATTCATTCATGAAATGGATTTTATCAGGCAATTACTCTATAAAGTAATATATATTAAGTATAAGCCTGTCTGAATACAAGAGTTCCAGTGACAGCTCTGTCAACAGACAATTGTCCCAAAGGACTCAAAACTGTTGTTACTCAGATTTGTTTGTGTGTGTGTGTGTGTGTGTGTGAGAACAAATGGAGAAAAAAGAGATTACAGTCAAAGCCATTGAGCTGTGCATCAACTGAGAAAACGACTGCTTCGAAATGCTTTTGTTTCCCAGACAGACAAAAGGAAGCCAACTGAACTGAACTCTATTTATTCTTAGTACTGCAGCATCATCTGTGTCTGCGCTCTTTAAACCGACAACACGACAGACAAAGCTGTGTATGGTCAGCACATTAGTCAAGTTATTTACCATCGTTTATAACAGAGCATAACACAAGCTCTCTCAGGCTTAGCAGCACTCCAAATGCATCACTGGGTCTTTAAGTCTACACTTGGTGCTTTCTGAGGAGACGTTTACATTCTCAAAACCATAGATCCAAACAAAATCCATTCAGGCTTGTATAAAATTGTTTTGTAACAACAAAACCTCCCAAGTTAGTTAAAATGTATTTACAGTAAATAACCCAAAATCCCAGTTGTGCATCAAAATGCTTCCTCTTCCAACACCATCTGTCAATATTCCGACCCTCAAAAAGGGGAAAAATTTGAAAACCATCAGGAACAGAAACAGAGGAACAGTAAAATGATACTGTATATGAACAATATAAAAAAAAAACTTTCTTTAGGTTTGCAGTGTAGGTGTAGTTGAAGAAATCAGTCCTGAGTGAAATCATGTTTTGTTTATTGATCTGACTTATTAAAAACCCTTCATGACAAGCTGCAGCAGGATACTGAGCTAATCAGAACTAAAAACATTGGTGAAGAAAAATAAAAAGCGTGGTTATAATCAATCGCAAACATCTGAGTTGAACAGAGTTGACCTGTCTCTTGAGGAATGGGATGGAATAGAAAACAGTGAGAAGACAACATCAATGTCTCCCACTCACTTTGCTTTAAATGCCCATAATTTTTAATATCTTCCTCATAGCATCCTGCTAAGTCAGGAAACTGCAAACAGGTAGAAAAGTAGGTTGAATGGATTTAGGCCTGTATGGGTTTGACTGGGAGTCTGATGATTAGATCACAGCTAAAGAGCAGGATGATGATCCACCTTCAACAGAGCAATCGCTCTTTAAGCACCTGGAACATCAGCACCGTGTGTCTGCAGCCATTTCACTCTAATCAGAGCCGCACAGCTGGCACCTTCTCATATGTTATCCATCTGCACTGAGAGGCTGCAGGTCTTCACTTCACATGTTGTGCAAGTGGTCCACGTCCCTGTCGAAACCTGACAGGACTGAACGTCGCCTCACTACCGCGGACCCCAGATGGGATATAACGCAGAAATGCAGTAAAGAGAGGCAGGACGCGCAGGTTTACGCACATTTATGGTGCCAATTCGTGCCACAGTCGGTGATATCTTAACACCTGCCTGAACTGGACTAATATGGAGGAGCAGGCACACAGCTCACAGGCAAACAACTCACAACGAGACGCACATATTGTCCAGGAGAATATTATTACACAAGAGAACTGACAAACCTGAACAGGACCATTGCATAACTGTATATCACCCGACGGCACTGAACTGTATCCTGACTATGACTGTTGGACCACAGGACAATGCGTATCAACATAAAGTCACTATTAGAAAGTCTTTTATTGCAACTCGTGTAATGTTCAACGTGTCTTACCTGAATCAAGTACAAATTCCTCGGAGAGAAGGATATACGCGTTTCCTTCAGCTGAAGATAATCCAACTGGACTTTAAACGCACTCGGTCACACACATACAAACACCCACAGGACCAATAGTGACTCGGAGCTCCTCTCCACACATTTGCCGTCACAGGTGACCCGCCCTCCCGACGCGCTCAATTCTGCGTCTTTGTGTCCGCCACACCAGGCTCCGGACCGGACAGCCCGCTGCCGTCACCACCGGCTCGTCGTTACTTGTTGATGACGCGGTCCCCGGTTCACTGTCACTCTTGTTTTCAGGTGTATGATCAGATCCAGGCCGCGCAGGGACAGTTCTGTGGAAAAGTGTAAAAAAGGTGCACATATGCAACCTGTCCGATTCCATGCGTCAGAGCGGCGCAACAGCGACACCTAGCGCCCACAGAGGGAATTACACACAAGCGGTCTAATAGTTTCATTTAATAACTTTTAAACTGAAAATAAGAGACATTTGTTTCAGACATTGCTTAAACAGATCAGTTCTATTGTACATATTCACCACTACACAAATGTTAGTACATGTGGTGGTTTATGCCGTGTTGTTCGGGTCTATACATTCATTTGATTAATCAAAAGATAGATTTGTATAAAAATGCTTCCACTTTCATTTTGTTTCAAGTAATTATCAGTCAGAAGTGGTGTTAATCCATCTCACCATAGGGCTGCTGCCAACAGTTACTTTCATTATTAATGTATGTGTGAAGATTTGTATTAATCACTAATAAAGACAAAAATACTTAAAACACAACTGAAAACATCCAGATGGAGGTTTTTTGTCTGCCCAAATGTTCGGTATAGAAAACTATGAAAACAAGCAAATATTCACAATCTGAGAAGCTGTTTCTTTCTGTGGCTTTTTTTTAACAACTATTGAAGTTGTCAACTAATTTTCTGTTGATCAGCTAATCATTTCTGCTGATTGGTTAAAACCACTGTTGCTTTAATCTCTCCTGACAGAAGAGGATAAGATTAACTACAGTAAACATGTGAGGGGTCCACTTGTGTTTAATGTTGCTTTGTAAATTCAATCAATAGCTGAATAGCTGTTACTTGAAAACTCAGAGGTTTTTATTTGCCATGATCTGATTCATGTACTTCCAAATATTCACTGTGGAGCTGTGAGATATCATCTTTTCTCAAGCCAGTGAGATGAATACAAACAGGACAGAAACTATGAAGATGATTGAGATCTTTAAAAAAAAACTAGCAGAGAAACAACAAAATTTTCCAGCACATGAGCTCAGGATGTACTGACTGCAGGTTTGCTTGGAATATAAACTAAAGATGTGTCTCTGGCTTTTGCTTTGGGTGTTCTCTTTATTAAGACACTTTTCATTCGCTTGAGTCACTTCCAGGCATGCAGACATAATTCTACCTTTCGGTCCCTCGTCTGTTTTACCTCCTTCTTTCCTCCTCTTCCAGACCCTCGGGTACAAATATTATGTTTTGCATTTCTAGATTAGGAGATTAGGTGAGATTCATAGTGAGGCTGATCTCATACATCAGTAACCGTGGCTGTTATGTACACAGGAGCTCAATATTTAATGAAAGTGTCTGTGAGGAAAGCTGGCTCCATCACTCTCTCCAAAGATACACAAAGCTAATGAAATAACAAACCCAGAGGGGCTATACATGGGATTTGAGTCATTTCATCGCACAGGGCAACAGCAGCAACCGTAGCAACATAGATCAGATATTTATCTGTGTGCATGTGACCGGCAGGTTTTCACACTGTTCAGAAGAAACACAAGGGACTCGTGACAGTGTGCAGCAGAGATCAAGGAGAGCCCCAATTAGGAAGGGAAGCAGCAGCAGCTATCTGTCATTCCACATATGACTGCTCTCTTGTTTATACAGAACTTTTAATCCATTATGGATGCAGTTAGCCATGTTCAGTGGCCGGTGTCAGTGTTGAACTCAGCCTTTTATCTCAACTTATTGTAATTCAGCAGGGGATTTGTGCAGCATTGGCTTTGTATCTTAAACACTCAGCTCCATTAACCCCAGTGACACAAGAACTTATGGAAGAAGTGAGTGTTGCTGGTCACCATGGCAACAGTGGTACCTGAGAAGGTGGGGTGGTGGTTAGTTCATGTTAGTCTCTGTCTGGCCTTCTGCTACAGAGATCTGCAGAGACCTGTACCCAGAACATAGCAAGCTGCAGGACTTTAAACCAGTCAGTTTGAAGTCAGTCAGAAATTCCAGTCATGAATTATTTTGTTCATACAACAGGTGTCTAGATCTAAACACAGGTCGTGTCTTTAGGAAGCTGCTGTGGCCTTGCCTGCAGTGAGGTTCAGTGGGCAGAAATATCAGTCTTTTAGAAAGAAAGTAGTGTTGATACATTTATTAATATATAGTACTTTATTAAAACCCTTCTAGTTTCTCATTAGATTTCACTGCATTATACTTTATTATTTTAATTTAGTTAGTAGCAGCTTTATAAATTAAAACTTTTTGCACACAGAAAATGGGAGGGGCTTATTATATAAATGAAACTACATGACAGTAAATACAAATAGAACAGAAAAAGTCGACTGACAAAAAATGAATTAGCAGCTTTTGAAATAATTTTTGAGTAATTTTTCAATAAAAACACCAAAGAGTTCATGGTTACAGTTTCTCAAATGCGAGGAGCCATCACAGAGGCAACCTTGCTGTACAGAATACTTACTCTGTATTAGTAACTTTTATCTTTTGTACCTGAATACTTCCTCCACCACTGATTCAGCCTAAGAGGATAAATACTAGTGGGTTTTATTTAAGTTTCATTTAGCGCCACCCACAGGAGAAACTTTTCAGTCATCAAGTGAAATATCTCAAAAGCTAAATAAACTGGCATTGGTTGCCAGATATGTACAACCAACACTTAGGCTCAGTAACATAACTGTACCTGGCAACCTTCAGCCTCACGGAGCCTCTGGAAGGACTGTAGGTTCCTTGTCTTGTTCAAGCAGCATTTCATGAATTCTTGAAGCATTGTTTATTTATGAAGGCATACCTGATAAACACCAATGTTTGAGCTTGTATGGATGGTGGAGTCTCAGGGAGTCTCTGCTGTGACAGATGCACCTGTTCTGACAACATTCATTCACCAGCAATCACTTCAGCTGTGCCATGTGTTTACCCTGCAGAAGCTGCAGTAGCCCACATTATCATTATGACAACAAAACATGCACTTGGTAAAACTTTGTTATAAATATCTATCTGGGATTGGTTTCTTTTACCTCTAATTTATGCTAATGCTCTTTAGATTCTAAATTGTTCATTTTCTTGTCCACTCTTTTGAGACCATGCTGCTTGTTCTCATTTTGAGATAGGCAAATTAAAGGAAATGAAGTTATTACTTAGCAAGAATCTGCAATGGGAACATTGCTTCATGTCTTTAATGTCATGACTGCTTTTTCATTAAAGATAGAAAACAATGTCTAGTGTCAATGCTCGCTTTGATAGAGGCATCATTTATTCCATATGACCTGTGTATTGGAAAACACTGTCTCTTGTTTGTCCTCATATTTAAACACAAGTGTTGCATAAGTATGCCTAATATGAAAAGTAAAAAAAAGAAATAAAACATTGCTCAGAATCTTTATATATTTATCTAACATCTAGAGAAAATAACCATTGTTCACAAATAACATCCTAGTACATGCTCCCATCTTTCAAGGGTAGATATCAATTTATTATTTAGACATCATTGCAGAAATAGAAGACTCAAGAGTGATCTACTACACAGTGTGACAAAAAAAAAAAAAAAGATGGTCAGGTATCACCTGTCATGCTTGCCTGAATCGAGATTCCCATATTTCATACCCTCCTCTTTAAGACTCTTTTCTGTATTTGTGTTCCTGCTCTGAAAGGTGAAAGCTTCACCTTCTGTCCACTAGAGGGCAGAAAATGTTTATTTTAAAATGAACCTTCATAATACTGCTCAGATAATTCAGTCTGTATTTGCAGTCAGTAACAAAAACACTGTAGACGTAGTACAAAGTATTTTTATTCTAAATGGTTGAAATACTACAGTACATTTGTGGCTATAGTTTTGACAAAAGGGCTAAAGAAAAAAAAGTAACAAAATAAATACATCTGCCACTAAGACATATGTTGAGTTTTTTTTGTTTGTTTGTTTGTTTTAAGACACATTTAGACTTAAAAATTGTCCACTGCCTTTACAATGTAATGCCTCATCTCTTAGGGATTACTACAAAAAGTCAAGGTATCCGTTATTAGGTTTACCTTCTTACTTTCCTTACAGTATTTGAATGGATTGGCTGTAATAAAATATTACATTTCATACTGCATCAAAACTTATTCTTAGTTAAAGGGCATCTTGAGCGTTTGAAAGTCCATTTCTCAAGAAAGTTTCTACAGCAGCTACAGCAACATGGAAAAACAATGGAATGAAACAGTATCTCCAACATGTGCCAATGCCGGAAAGCAGACTGGCTTTCTGGGTATCAGAGACCACAGAATGAACAGCAATAATCAATAAGAAGCTTATCGATCTTTTTCCACCGATCACTTTGTTTAGCCAGAACGATCGTCGTCACAACTGAACCTTTCCATCTCCAGTGCAGTTATATGTCCAATAACTCAGCACGAATGGCAAGAAACAAACCCCTAAAGATTGTCATAGACCATCATCATTCACCACAGGCAAGGCAGACAACCAACTGTGTTACAAAATACCAGAAAGTAAGTTTTAAAAGGCTACTGAGTGTAAAAAATCACTGTCTAGCAATAAAAATACTGCTTACATCCCAACATTTGAATCTGCCATGTGAGAAATTCTTTCAGACACAAATTAAAAAAACATATGGTATACAGGAAAATAATGCCATTAGTGTCTTAAGTACACAGTGATCTGTACACAGTGTGGCCTGGAAAAATAAGTGAGGGAATTCCTCTCTTGTAGATACAGAAAAGTGCCAGAAAGAGTTTTTATCCTTCATATCATTTGCTCCGTCTTCATCTCTTCATTTAACAGGGTCCCACTCTTCTCCGGTGCTATTAAAGCTGGTGTGTGTGTTTTGGAGAATGCAGGGATCTTTCTGTTTTAAGCCAGGGTCCTCTGTCTTGGCTTTATTCTAGGATAGAGCTGTTAGAAAAAACAGAGACGTGCATTTGTACATAAGCTGCTTCTGCATGAAATAAAAGCACACTTATAGTACTTATTGCTTTACTGACTCACCCCTAGGAGGTTGCGGGGAATGTAACCCTCAGTGTCACCCATGCGTGCCCACCACCACTCAATTTCATCTTCGTCTTCTCTACGGATGATGGTCATGCAGTCTCCCTCACGGAAGGACAGCTCATCAGGGTTTTCACCAGCGTAGTCCCACAGACCGTAGACCACACCCCTATTCATGATCCCCATCTTCTCTTGCACACCTAAGGGAAGATGGATTTAAAAATAATAAAGACAGAAATTAAGCACAAAAACACTTCAAGTACACAGAGTCAAGAAAATGAAGAAACCAGCAACAACAGAAAACTTTCACTGACCATAGAGGAACTGAGAGCACTGGGTATAGCCCTCCTCCATCTCCTCACATTTATCAGCTGCCGTTTGCATGTCGCTATAAGTCATTGCAAACACTGCTGCACCAGACTCCACCAGGAACTTGCACACTTGGACATTGTTGCAGGATGCAGCACAGTGAAGAGGTGTCCTAAGTTAGAGGGTGGGTGAGAAAGGAAAAGGAAGAGGTGCACATATTTTAGAAACAATGAGAAGCACTAACAGCTGCCTGTGATTAGCTCTGAGAAGGACAAAATTCTGAATATCATATGATTTTGGTGATTACAGACAGACTGAAGTGCACTACAATTGCCTGTTTGTTGTTAATCAGCTTAAGTTGCAGCACAATAATCAGAGCTGTCCAGTTGAAAAAATTCTAACTTCTACATCAACAATAAGTTATCAGACTTATTTGAGCATCAGTGGTAAGAATCCAATAATAATAAAAAAAAGCATGTTTGCAGTGAACTTGAACTTACCAGCCATCACTGTCGGCAGCATTGACATTGACACCAAACTGAACCAGAAACTTGACAATCTCTGTATGTCCAGCACAGACAGCGTTGTGTAGAGCAGTGATGCCTTCATCGTTGGGCTGACTGGGATCCTCTACCTGTGATTGGCAAGTTACAGGGTCAAAGGCAGAGTAAAAGCTTTATTATAGCATCAGAAAACAGTGATACACAGTGACTACTTTAAAGATATTGTCATCTGAACTCCTACGATACAATGGCAGGAGGAGAAAAATATGACATTTAGGAAATAATTCCTGAGGAGAAAATGTCTTACTTCGTAGATGATCCTCTGGACCAGGTCAAACTCTCCCTCCAGTGAAGAGTCCAGCAGCAGAGCCAGTGGATTGAACTTCACTCTCATGTTGTGATCGATGCGTTCAGAGCTAGGCTTGCGTAAGTTGGTCCTCTTGCCCTAAAAATCCAAACATAACTGTGTATTACAAAATGATTTTAAGCAGCTATTACAACATACAAAGAAAAATATACATCCAGGGCTAGAGTCTGTCCTGCTACAGTGGGAGCAACCACTCTACTGTGTTCATTCAGGACTGAGAGCAGAGGAGGGACTTGTTTTTTTAGCTCTTGCTGCACTGTTAATCCGGTTTATTAGCACAAACTGTACAACACAAGCTCATTTCATAAAAACCACGATTATGCAACCTGATTAGGACAGAAAAAAAGCTTTCTTTAGTTTTTAAATGGGTCTTAAATGGACTTGGTGGCAACTGGGGGAAAATGGGTCGTAACATTGAAATCTCATTGGTTTGCCCTTTTGGCAAGAGCTTAACAAGAAAACAAACTGGTGTTCAAAACCGAATGTATCTAAGCAAATAGGGGTAAGTCATGTGGCTATCCACTTAGTGTAAGCAGCATAAGGCCCATTTTCTCCAGAAACAATACAGTACTTGGTAGGGAGTATTTAATTTATGTAACATCAGACCAGGTCACTGCTGTTGGCCTGCAAGTTTTTAAACTGCACTAACTAAGGAGATTAAAGGGCACAAAACCCAATGAGAGCAGTTTAAGATGCTGGTTCATACCGGGGGCAGAGTGACCTGGCCTGTGACCTCAGGTGCCTTCATGTTAAAGGTGTCCTCGCCCAAGCTGTCTTGCTCCGCTCCACTTGGATATGGGGGTGGTGGGTAAGGGGGGAATTCTTCCAGGAAGCCCTCGGAAGGTAGAGGCTCAGATATTGTGTCCTCCAAACCAGAAGGTGGTGGTGGGAAAAGACTGTCATCTGGCCTAGGGGCTGGATGGGATGGGGGAGGAGGAGGGATAATGTCCTCATTCTCTGAGATGGCTGAAGATGGTTGGGTCTGTTCACCAGGGACTGGAACGGAGACATTAGAACCTGGTATGTGAGATGGGAGCTGTCCTCCCTCTAGAGTCTGCCCCGCCTCTGACAGGTGGTTCTCTGCACCATTCAGAGGTCCCATAAATCCCTCTGCCCCTTTCTCTCCTTCACCAGTATAAGTGGGAATGGTTGGTGTAGCCACAGTGGTCTCCATAGCTGCGAGAGTGGTCTTCTGATAGAGGAGTTTCTGAATGTTGGGCCCTGCAGGACCTTCTGGTTCAGTGATAGAGCTACGTTTCTTCAGAGGTCTGGGGGCATTGTAGAGCTTCTTTCTCAGGGCTTCCAGCTCACCATCTACCTGATGCCTATAGGGGTTGGAAATGAAGGGAAGCAGCTTGGTGGGGCTGAGTGGCCGAGGGATGCGCTCAGTTTCTGGCTGGGGGCCCTCAGATGAGCTGGAACCCAAGTTGGCTCCATTGTGGTCCATCTCTGATTCTGGAGCAGGGGAGCGGCGGTCCTGGTAAGGGTTCTCTGGATGTTGGGAGGCTCCACCAGGAATCACTGGTTTACCATAGACTACACAGACAAAAAAACAAGCGTTAAGAGTGTAGAGTCTACAACATAGACTCAACAACAAATTGTGACACTATTTAAATTCTTCTATGTGAATTAACCTGTCTGTAAGACTGGTGACAACAGACTGAAATAGACCGCAAGTTGTGTCAGGGTCCACAGCAATAAAAACAAAGGAATTTTACTACCTTTGCCTTAAATCACAAATAAAATAGATACTAAGAACCCACTTTGTCAGAGAATTAACCCAAATGGACCTAACGCAACCTAAAGCACAAATGACGTGTGAGAAACAAGTGTGTTTATGACCGGACAGACTGCTACTACCTAGTCCACTGTGCAGCAACCCAAAGCCCCATTCATCTGTGACATATCAACAACTGTTCAGACTAATTTTAACATGGTACATCTGGATATTCTTACCACTGACAAATCCATTTGGGCGGCTTTGGGCCCTATTGAGAGCACCCTGCACACTAGGCTGGAAAGGCTTCCCCGAACCAGGCTGCTGCGTGTACATGGAGTATATAGAGCTGGCTGCTAAAGTCTGGGGCTTAGTCAGGCTGGCATCTTTGGAAGAGGGCAGCTCTGGGGTGAAGGGCCGTACTGTGGCTGCAGGTGGGGTGTCCTGCTTGGAGGGTAGGGGAAGTGTCTGGCTTTGTGAGGGTGGGAGAGTGCTGCGGCCCTGCAAAGCCTGGGGCTGCTGGCTGGGGGACTTTGCTTTAGGAAAGGTGCCTGTGTTCAGGCCTGGTTTGGTGTAGGGGATGACACCAGGCCCTTTCGGTTTTGTGGGAACAGGAGGAGGTACCTTGACTGGAGCCTTGGAAGCGGACTGGAAAGATGAGAGGAGAAAGATAGCAAATTAGATGCGAAGGTGTAGTCCTTTGGTAATAAACACATCTGACTACTGATTTGCTCCTGTGAGGATATTAATTAATTAATTAGGTGTTTCTTTGTCCCCTCTTACCTGAGCATCCCTGACTAGGTCATCACTGCTCTGGTTTTTGCGGAGGGTGGTGGTAGGAGCCTCCATAGGCTCAAACATGGAAAATGGACGCACTTTCCTGTCCCTCTTCAGTTCTGTTTCATCTATTTACAGTCACCATGTAGAGGCAGTAATCAGTTCAGTGTCATGTTCAGATAATTCTATAAAAAGCTTCCAGAGGCACTTTTGTTCTGTCTTATCAACTGTTACTGTTTTCACAATTACGGTGTAGTTTCTGAGGAAATGTTATAAGCACGAGGTGCTTGGACACATTTATGCCACTTACCTTGTTCTGTGTTAGAGTTGGAGTGAGAGGTCATTCGTGGCAGTGTTGAAGCTGGACCATGACCATTGGTGGATTCTGGACCGGAAGAACTCCAGTCTGCCAGCTTGGATGTCTGAAGGCCTAGAAGCCCCGTGAAAGAGGAAGCAGTGAAGAAGTGAAGGAGGGAAGAAAAAAAAAAAAAAAAAAAAAAAAAAAAAAAGAGGCATTGTACAATTTTTCAAAGACAAAAGGAAACAAAGCAACAATAGACATGGTGGAGACATTCTAAGTTCACAGCTGTGTGTTTTGCAGTCACACAGAGAAAGCAATCATGCTTTTTTCTATGTGAAAAACTGCTTGACTCATCCTGCCAGTGGCCATGCATGTCCAGGCAGCCACAGTTAGATGAGCCACAAAACATTGGGCTCTTCCAAATGCCAGATTAGCATCTTGCCAAAAATGGTAAAAAGATCATTTCCACAGTGCCTGTAGTTTAATGCTCCCTCTGAAGTGGTGTTGTAAAAATACACACATTTTTAGCAAACACACATTTTCAGAAAACAACCTGACTGGATTGGTCAGAATGTCAGCTCAACTGAAGGTTATGCATTTGTTCCAACTGACCCACTTAGAGTGTCAGAAAAAGAACCGAGGAGAAGGCTAAACAAACAGCAGCACAACAAGCAAATCATCTTTCAGTGATAATGTTGAAGACAAATAAACACACTGAAACAAAGCTGTTGAGAAGCACACACGCACAAAAATACAACTGTGTACCTTTTCTCTTAGCCCGCAGCTCTTTCAGAGGTTTAAGCAAGAACATGGCTTCTGAGGAAGATGCAAGAAAAAAAAAAAACAAAGTAGCCTTAGAACTGCAGATCCCTTTGCTCTAAACATGCTGTTGGCTGGGCCCAAGCATGGGCCCCCCCCCCTGGGGCCACACAGAGACCAGTACAACCCTCAGGAGTCTGCCTGATACTATGCACTATGTTCCTGCTAGAGAAGAACTGGGAATGGGTGTATACTGACAGCAGATTCCTCTGCAACCCCGCCCCTTTCTCTCTTTTTTCAATAATGCAAATCAACTCAGCATGCAGAAATAATTGCATGCAACATCATGACAGACTGGGAAAAACCTTTTACTTTTACTTCCTGTAGGTGGAATTACTTTAAATAGGAAATTGGGGGCAGATGAGTTGGTGGGAAAGGGAAAGAAGGAGGGGAATTCCTTCTGCTGTATTATGTCATGACAAAGTACATTATTTATTTTAATACAGCATACTGTTGACCCACTATCCCTGATGTAGGGTGAAGAGAGCGAGTCAATGTAGATGAAGGCACAAAGAACATCCTTAAAGGAATATTTTGCTTTGGTCTGGCAATGGTTTGGTCAGACTTTCTCCCCTTTCATTACATCGCACACATATTATTTCATTGCTTCCTCTGCTAATTTAGGTACATATAAATAACTCCATTCACACATCTAAGTATAGTGTGAGCTGTCGTGAAAAACAGCAAAAAGAGACAGTGTGAGAATAAAAACAGTTGTTCAAACACACTGCAAAGCGTATGAAAATCTTTTGTAATGTTTAGGCTCAACAAAAATAGATCACAACACACCATTCAGGAGGTAACTAACTACCTTCTGAGCTCAGAGTGACATCATAACCAGTGGGCATCCAAGACCCCTCTGTTGCTGCTGGAGGCAGGACAATCTTGTCATATTTCAAACTAAGAAAAAGCCTACTCCAAAACGACACACAAGGTAACTGTTTCTTTGAATATTTGTGATCCAAAATATTAAACCTCATTTTTAAACTTTAGTGCTGAGGGAGATTTTGCAGGCTCAGCAACTGCCAAATTCAGCTGATTAAATTAAATGTAAAACAACAAGAAGGACAAAGTTGAGGCCTGCTGCCAACTTGGCCCCAGCAGAGTTAAGAAAGGCTACAGACAGCGCATTGTCTCTGGGTGCTCACCTGTGCCAGCCTTGCTCTGTGGGTCGTGAGCTGGTAGAGTGGCAGTTCCATCTGGATAGGCTGGTTTTACAAGCATGTCATGTCTCACTGGGCCCCGGGGCATGGTGGACGACTGGATGTATGGGCCAACTGCTGCCACACGTGACGGACCCGACTGCTGTCCGGCTTGGCCATCAGAGGGCAGCTATACAGTGAATAGGTCAGAGACAAAAAGGACACTGTTAGGCTGAAATCTGAGAAACATTTGATCAGCAGAGAGATTTTGGATAACGTGTCGATGACAAAGTGGTAACCAAAATTAAAAAAAGAAGAAAAAAAAAAAAAAAAGTTAAAAACTACGACGTGTCACAGAAAACATGATAAAATTATTCTTAAAAGTGAGTTACTCATCAACAGCACTACAGTCCACAGCATCCCTCTAAAGCTGTACTTTTCATTACATAACAAAAATTGTATGATGGATGATAATGATGAGAGAATTATTAGACAATATTATAATATTCTTAGATCCTTGCTAGAGAGTCAGTATAAACCTTGGCCTGAGGGTGGCACCAGAGCATACCATCTTACTACTCAAATCAAAACAACAGAAGTCTCCAAAAAATTTGCTGACAGCATGGTCATTACAGTGAGACACTCAGAGGTTTGATTTGTACTGTTATGGAGTGTGGGATGGTTGGAAAATTACATGAGCTGGTAGGGCTTAATGACACAGCAGAGTATCACAGTAAGTAGGATTTAATCTGAGTACTATGAATATTCATAAATGTAACCAACTGGAAATTTGCTGAACAGCAATTGGGAAATTTTACTCAGGAGCCAAATGCTGGATAGATCATCATTGCCATTCACTGAGCCCCATCTTGAACCACTCACACAGGGTATCTATGTTTCTTTGCAATCACTATTAAGTTCTACCTAATAGCTATGTTGCTTAAAGAGAACAAATGGATTGCAGTTATTGATTCGAGATTAATCAAATATTCAAACCCTCTCATTTTACTAACATCACAGAATGTTAATTTACAGTGATTTCAAAGCAGCGAGAATAGACAGAGGCTCTCCATATAATGAGACAATAACAAATCCTGTAGCTACGGAAATCTATGAACTTAGTAGACATTAACTTTGTCATAGACACATCATGTTACAGAAGAAAGAAAACACCTTTGAGCTTTCCAAACCCACTTTGACCTTAACCTTGGGTTAACTAATTAAACGATCATTAAAAATATGGCTCAACCACTGGACAGTGAACTTATCTTACAGCTGATGACATTGTAATAAGCTGTCCCTTTAAAACAAGATAAACATGGCTCCCTTTGCTCATCAAGGATCTGAAGCAAAATAAAAACAGAAATAATGGAATCTGGAGTCATGCTCAAGAGATCAGATCAGAGAGAATATAACTCTAATACTAATTTAGTTACCTGAAGATGAGTGTCTTTTGAAGCCCTCTCTTTAACAGGATAGCCATTCTTGAGAAAACAAAAGCACAAACATGCAACAGCAGTTCAAAATACCAAATAATGCCCCATTTCTGATTTAATGTTAACCTTTTCTAATTGTTTTCCCAACTCTGTAACTAAGATGGAGTGCGATGACTCCAGCCTGGCATCTCTCAGACTATCCCTCTTCAGTCAGTATGGTTATACGTGTTTGTCGGGTGATGTCAGCCAGGCACCTGCTGTTTGGTTGGAGGAGACAGCAGCTTGGATGGAGTGTGTCTTTGTGCTGATGTGAAAAAAGCCCACTCATTATGATTCCAGGCAGGGTGTGGGTAAATCACCTCCTCACTAGGGCCCATTCAGGCCTTTATCTCTAAAACACGCTCACATGCTATTTGCTGTTCCAGTCCTACTCTTTAAAAATTTTTTTTTTTTTATACGTCAAGCAGACATTAACAGAGAAGTTGGGCTTCTTTAGATGTGAACTTCAAGTGTAAATTGCTTAGTTATCTAAAAGCTTTTAGTAGAGCTTTAGAGGGATATTATGACATTTCTTATGTGAGTTCTAACTTACAGGCCACTAAAGATCTTATACTACATTTGCTAATTAGATTATCTCTCTATACTATACACTAATATACTATACTATACTATACTATACTCAAGGTTATTTTTTGTATCTACAACACAGAAAAAAAAAAAATTCTGAATAAAGTGTTTTTTGTTTGACAATGTTGTGAATTAGTATTAAATAATGAAAACCAATCTTTGTGGTTAATTGGTAGAGTGTTAATTTGGTTGAAAGAAAGAAAGTTAATGTTGAAGGCCACTGAAACAATCTAATTATGTTTGAGAGAAAGCCAACCTAATTTAGGCAAAAAATAATTAGAGACCTACACAGAGGAAAGAGAAAAATGACTCATAATTTAAGAAGAAAAAAAAAAAAAACATAAAAAAAAAATCACCCTTCCTTTAATCGGGATGATTATAGGCCACTCTTATATTTTTGGTCTCCCTACACAAGCATTCAGCCTCAAGAAGCAAACATGTTAATTTTTCTTCCTCAGTCTGTTTCATAGACAAGCCCTGTTACTTACAGCCCCATGGTAACCTGTGTTCAAAACAACCTCTGGAAAGTGGAGACATGAGACAGCAGGCAGCAAGCTCAGTGCCAAACACCCATCAGGGCTAATACAAAGACAGGATAATTTAGCCTGCCGATTTTTACTACATGTTGAATCCTGTCATGTATTTTATCATAAAATGTGCCAGTGTTTTTAATACAGTGGTTGTTTACCTTTAGTAAAATGTTTTTTCACCTCTTCCTGTTTCTATCAAGGCTGCAGCCAGAAAAGATAACATCTCCCCTGACATTCCTGCCTGCCTGCGCTGTCAGCCTGCACTCATTACTCCTATCTCATCTTCAGGAGTTGTTTCTGCCAAATGGGACTGAAAACACAGCTGACTGAAGAAATGGGAGTGTAAACTCAAGATACAGTTCTGTGACATGATCAAAACAATGATCAATCCCCACAGGCTACCTAAGACAGAGTTAGAGTTCACAGAATGAAAAAAGATGGATAGAAGTGACTTTATCAAATGAGTGGGTCACACAGAGGATAGCAAGTCTGAGCAGCCTTACTTTGGCATGGGTGAGGTCTGAATAGTGGGGCATCTGAGGCTTTTGAAGGTAGAGAGATACAAACAGCCTTTACTATAAGGCCACTAGGGGGAGCACTGATTAAAACCATTTTCACCACTGTCCTGATAAACACCTTCAACATATTATGAAAGATGACACCTGAGGGTGTTCTGTCTCCAATGAATGTTTTTAATACTGCTGTGGTGTGAAAATACTCACAGGCAAGTTCTCTTTCTGCTGCAGTGCTGCCTTCTTCTTCCACAGCCGATCTCGGAGCTCACTGATCCGTTTGTCCATGGCAGCCACCTCCAGGTTGCGCTTGTTTAGGCTCTCTCTCTGCTGCTGCAACTTAGAGTTTTGATCCTGGTTGAGCTTGTTCCTCAACTGACCACCAAGAAGGACAATATACAGATAAGAGTTAAGTCAAAACCTGTGCTCATTTAAAACTAACCGTCTTTGTAATTCTGTTTTGTTTTGGTGTTAAATTTCATTTAGTAAATTATATTTCTGCACACCTGTAGCTCCTTGTAGAGTCGGTCTAATTCAGCCACAGAGCTCTGGTTGTCATGGAAGTTCTCCATTTTGCCATTTTTTAGCAACTCCAGCTGTCGACTCAGCTCCTCCACCTTGGATGCAGCCATCACTAGTTCTCTCTGCTTCTGCTGGAACAGGTTATTCATCTGCTCTATCTCCTCAACTGGAGATAAAGAGGATTTGGAGGTGGGGAAAGAAGGGAACAACCGGTAGAAATCAAATCTTCCATGCTTTCAGTCATGCATAATATTCTGAACCCACTAGTGAATGCATCAAATCGATGAATGTACCTAGTTTGCCATTGCTAAGGCGTTTCTGCTCCACCTGGCCCTTTAGAGCCCGGACCTTCTTGAGCCGGGTTTCCTGGTTCTCAATGTTCTCTCGCAGGCGCTGCAGCTTTTCCTGCTCAGAGGCCTGCTGCTGCTGACGCTGCTCCTGCTGCTTTAAGTAGCGCAGCCTCTGCTCCTGCAGAAAAAAAAAAAAAATGGAGGAGAAACACAAGTCAGAGACATAATTAAACATGTCCCTGTTAACTTCGTTTGGAGTAAGCAACAGCTGAGTTTGCTTTCCTCAACAGCTATGGCCATGTGTCCTCATGCAAGAATCTAAAAAACAAACTGGTAAATTGTTTAGGGGCTTGCAGTACTATTGCCGTGGGCTATTGGCTGTTTTGTTTCAATGAGTAGGAATTCATACTATGTCTACATGTTTGTAGACTTTCAAAATCTATCATCAGTCCTGAACTATGCCACAGCGGGTTATAAAGCTGACAGGGATCTCCAAAACAGGTTTCAAGATGAGCACAAGGCAGACTCTATTCAGAACTGTTCACATGATGTATACTGATGGCAATGCAGGTTTGTTTACTTGACTTGTGCGCAAGTGTACGTGAGAGCATGAAGTTGCATTCCTTGGCTTGTTATATTATCCTCAGGCAGACACTGTGCTTGGATGTAAATTCTGAAATGGCTCAAGGACAAATTGCAGGCTTCTTAGCATTTTTAAAGAGGAGAACAGTTTCTTAAAAGTACATTTTAGAGGTAAAGTTATCTAAATATATAGTAGATGTGTCTCTATCAACAGTACTGAACATTTCAACATAACCTAACAAGAACCAAAAAAGGCAAATGTTCAATTACAGGCCTGTTTTCTGTCAAATGTCTGTCTTGCTGTCAGTAGGTCCTGAGCAAAGTAAGAACCAAATCCTAAGACAAAAGATGAGCCCTGCACTCTTAAGAATTCAGGGCAGGCAGGTGTTGTTTACTGCTGCCTTCAAATAATTGTTCATCCTTGTTTTCTTAATGTGCTTTTATGTCTTATTTTAATTTACTTTATTTGATTTAAATTTATTTTATGTTAAATGTCTTTGTTTTTAGATGCTCTTTTCAATGCTTTTAGGGTAATTATATGCCTTGTAAAGCACTTTGTATTGCATAGTGTATGAATGGTGCTATACAAATAAATTTGCCTTGCCTTCTCAAATTATACAACACTACAACTGCAGCTATTCACAATTCATCTCAAATGTACATCACAACCTCCAAATGCACTCTATTTTAATGTTTTCACTTCCATAAATGGACTAGATTATTTTTTACTATCTTTCTTTTGTGTACCAACTCCCCACTTTCTGTCAATTACCCCTTCTTTAATCTTGCTCTATTACAGTGTCTTTTTACTTTCATCTCAACCATTTAAACTCCTACATCCCCCATATCCACCCATAGCTCTCAAAAAGTCTGAGTGTCCTTTCTCTTTCATCTAGCACTTCTCCTTCATGCACCTTGGAAGCGAGGAGCTGCTGTTGAGCCTCTATCTGCTGCTGTTGTCTGGCAGCCATCTCCTGCAGCTCAGCCAGTGTCATATCCATCCGGGGTGCCACCTGGACATGGGTGAATAGAAGGACAAAGAGTATGTACATGTACACAAGAAAGGATATTGGTTCATGTTTTATTAGACATGCTGATGGTTATCTACTGACATTCACTCAAGACCTAAAGATAGACTATAAGTGTAACCTTCAAATCAGGGAAAGAACAAAAATGAAACTGTTTTCAAAACTCACACACATTCTTTTCAGGCCTATTTAAATGACCAAAAATACTAAGTAAAAGAAATGAATGTCTAAAGGTATAGATAGCTTTTATTATCAACGCGAACTCATTTTAACTAACTGTGTTAGTTAAAATATTTACCAATTTGATTTCCTTTCCACTTTGAATACCCAACAAAACTTTTTTAACAATTGATCTTACCCCATTTTCCATCCTTCTGTCTGGGGGACCCTTCACTCCATTTCTCTTTGGCTCCGAGCCTCTTGACCCTCCTAAGTAAACAACATGATAAAAGACTACATAAGACACTGAAATCTCCTGCAGAGCATCACTAAACCCAACAGCTTCAGTTTAGTCGAGGAAAGAGCAAAGTGAGTAAACTATTAGCTGTTACAGACAAATGACTAGAACAACTTCTGCCATTTTTGCTTGTCATTCTCTCTGACAAACATACAAGGTTACAAACATACTGAATGGTCAGCTCTTAGCTCTTGAATGTGACATTATTTACATAATCATTTTATCTCGTTAGAGGAGAGAATAACATTTGGCTTCTGAGTTAGTGAAAAAAGATGCCTGCACAGTATAAGGGAAGTGAGAAAATGTCACTGAATTCATACTACAGGTAGGGCTGAGTACAACAGTGTTGCCAATATTTCACCACAGAAAGAGAAGACCAAATAGACCTGTCTAATAAAAAAATAATGTCAGAACAGAAAAGGGTAATACAGCACTGTGTTGCAAACTGAGTAGATCAGTGTGGAAAAACAAGAGCAGGTCAAGATAACAGGAAGGGCAAAAAGCCATCTAATCCCTGGGCCAGACTCAAGCTGTGATGCAACTGGGTGCTGAGAGGATAGCGTACAACCAATATACAAGACTTTTCTGTGTTCTTAAGAAAACTGAAAAGTAACAGGCTTATGGTGATGTGATTAGGACAACTCATATTTAGCTTGGCCTCCAACGATACAGCTTAAAAAAAAAAAAAAAAAAAAAAAGGCTTGTTCAAGGATTTAAGGCCTGGTAATATAAAACCCTTTCCTGGATGAAGGCAGTCTTAAGAATACCATTTTCAAATCTCTCGAGAGGGGAGGTCATCTGGTTCATTCTCAGCTTCAAAGAGTTGGTAATATAAATTTAATTTGACAAACGCTCAACTCCACAGTGGTTGTGTGTATTGTGATGGACTGGTGACCTGTCCAGGGTCCCTTTCACCCAAAAAGGGCTGGGATAGGCTCCAGCAAATCCCCGTGACCCTGGTTAGGAATAAGCAGGTATAGATAATGATGGATGGTTATATGTATGTGTAGAGGGTGTAGTAATCTGTAGAGTTTACTGTGTTGGTGTCAAATGTCTTATCTCTGAAAACCATGACTCTTATGTTTATCTTAGAGAAATGACCATACACTGTCTACTGTATGTCTCGGAAATGGAGACTTACCTGACTCCCTGCTAGGGGCTCGGTTATGACGCAGGAAGAAGCGCACCTCTGCTCTGTGTTGTCCCCATCGTTGGAGTACATCCAACATTTTCTCGCCCTCACCTACAGCACGCTCTGCAGATAGAGTACATATTCAGATGTCTGTGTTCACATGCAAGATAAAACACACCCTGAAAGTCAATATTCTTCTAATAACATTAAGCTTGGTAACTTTAGAATGGGGAAATAGGTTAGGTTTCTGAATTCAGTCCAACAGAATTCAGACATTACTGGCCTACACTGAAAGGAGATTTGTTTCATCATAACCATTTGCATCTATCTGAGCAATGACCTCAGGGAAACAACTGTGATGTGTTGTCAATTACTCTGCCTGGTACTGAGCCAAAGGGCTCATCATCCATTCCTTAGACATTTTCTACAACCTGCTTAAGACCATTTTATTACACAAATGGACGGACACAGCGCAGTCAAGTAGAAGTCAATGAAACCGATCTATTATAATGATATGACTGCAAAATCAGTAAGCACTGTAACATACAGATTAATAGCTTTACATTGAAATTTGATGCAAAATGTCACTGCTGTGTTTTCAAGGAGAGTGAGCACTGGCCTCCAGTGAGAAATTACTGCAAATTCAGACCATCTTTTCAGACTACTTGTGGAAGTACTCAAGCACAATAATTGGCACTTTCTTCACTCTTATGGTAGCATCACCATGGAAACAGCTACAAAGCATGGCTCCTTGAGTTTTGATTGTGAATACTTGCTGATAGAGATGGGGAAAATGGAGCAGGCATGAAGTCTCAACAGCCCCTCCTACCTGAGAGATATTAGGGATGTCTGTGTGCTAATGTTTGTCACAAAGATTATGAGCTCCACTTCATTTGCTTTGCTGACCCAAAAGAGATAAGCCATTCAAAACGAAGTCACCAAGTAATTGACCATATAGATAATCCCTATATACAGCCTATTTCAGAAAAGCAATTTACCATTAATTAGAGGACAAACAAGTGTCTGAGCACTGACTCCTGTCCCTTGAGATGCCAGCCATGTTCCACAAACAAAATAGCACGTGCCTGAAAATCTCATGTTCTGCATAGTGTGCAGATGGACAGAAGTAACACCAGGTAAATTGGCATTGTCAGTTACCAGATCCACGCCACATCTCAGACAGATGGCAGTCTGTCTCCCCTGGCTCCTTGCACAGCTCCACCACATCCCGGCATAGGGTCTCCGGGGTAACGGGAACCTCAGTAAAATGCTGGTCATTGTTGCTGAGGTATACTGTCAAGAACATCTGGGGACAGCAGGAGTGACAAAGAGACGCAGAGAGCAGATTAGATAGAGAAATTAAAAAACAGGAAGACAGAATTATACAGAAAATGAACACCATAATTTGTAACTGGTGTCTTATTTCCCTGTGGTTCAGTGTATGCATGAGTGATATGTGTGCCTCACCAATAGCAGTATCCATTTCCTCATTCCTCTGTGTCAACAGAGAAATCAGAACCCCGCTCCCAGAATGTCATATTTCACCTCACACCATATAACTGCTAACTAGTGCTGTCACCACTGAGAGAGTCTCTTCTGTCCCAAAACACACACACACATACAATCCCTGCTAAGCACGCTGAAGGAGCAGACTACTAAGGAATCCGGAGAAGGTGGATTTGTATGTCACTGTGTGACTGACAGATAGTACAGACTTGTTTAGGCCTATCTAAAGAGAAATGGAAATGGACTATCTCAATGAGGCTGTCACTAACTGAATGGGAATGGGAAAACCTTCAGCTACTGCAGGAAAGAAAACAAACAAAACAACGCTAAAACTGAGCAGAAAACAGGGCCATCAAATAGCAAGCATCCCAAATACTGGCACCAAACTGAAACTATGACTTCCACAGTATTTCCTTTGATTAATCAGAATTTAAAAGTATTCTAAAAACCAATACTTTTTAACACATTACTACATTTAGAGATACAATAGGCATTCAGAGTCCAAATTAACAAGAAAGTAAGCCTGCCAACTAAACCATCAACAAATGTCATGTCCTGCTTATGTGATACACTAAAACCACACTGACAGTATGCCTGAAAGTGAAGACAAAAACAGATGTTGTTTAAGAGGCTTTTAGGCCTGTACTAGAATACGTTTCCATCTGTAATCTGATCACATATTTGTAGTGGGGGCTTTGATAAGGCAGTAATAATGGTATGACTTATCTGTTGTTTTAGCTGGGGGTTTTGGCTAAGTGTAATGTCTTCACTGTGACTTCAACAGAGGCAAAATACTCCCCAAAACACCCCAAAACCTAAAATAACCTGGAAACTGTATAACTGTTAGAAATGCATTATTGGTTTTGCTCTAAACCTCTGAAAAAGTCAGACCATTTCTATTCTCTGCAAGTTGCTGTGAATGGCTAAAGTGGGAACATCAGGTCAGTGGGGTCACAAGAACAAAGGGCTTGGCGGGGTGAATACGCAGAGCAGCTGCAGCCATGGGGCAGAAGTAAAAGTATGTGCTTTTGAAATGTGGGATACACAGAGAAGCGCAAGAGCCTTTGGATAAGTCTTTTCCCAGCTTTCCTTTTCAGCTGAAGCTTAGCAACATCCACAAGCAGAGGAGGTTTGTTTTATTTCATAGTGATGAGATAAAGGTGGAAAAAGGGGTAGTGGTCTGACTCAGAGGACGTGACTCAACTGGTTTGGTCCGTAGGGAGGGATAAATAAAGGGAGCTAAATAAAAGAACCCATTAATAAAGCGAATCAGCAGTGATTAATCCATGTTAGTAATCTACACTAGAGAAAGCCGTAAACAGACATTGGCCCTGTGTTCCTCACTGACCATAGCAGACATAACAGCCCTGTGGTAGAAGACAGAACTACACTGGAATCAGTTACCATAGTAAATGACAGTGTCAGAGCGAGTAATTAAAAGAAAACCTCAATTGGCAGCATATTCATTTGATCTGCCTTTGGAAAAGTATTCCAAAGAAGAAAGTCATTCGGAGATGAGCGCAGAGCAGCTGATATCATCAAAACTTCCCAGTAATGTAGGACATTCGAATGACCCTGTTAATATTTGGAGAGTAAAAGAGAGACAACATAGCTGGGGGCAAGGGTGGGAGAGAGCTGAACTAAAAGAGTCAGAAGACAGGAAAACTGATGGGAGGAAAATGGAGTCTTGGGTTAGGAAATACCTACACCCACAGCCAATTCTGCTCACCACTAAAGTTAAGGATGCAGGACCATGACTACCAAGTCCTAGCCTCAGTTAAGATGAGTTAGTGCTGTGCTGCTGACCTTCACCCACCTAATGCTTGTGGTCACTGCCAATGTGCATTGATATTTCATGTGATACTTATATATAATTAATCCAGCTAATCAGGACAATTTTCATACATATTTGCTTAATGACACTGCTTTTTAACAGATTACTACTTTATTTTTTTATACTCATATTGTAGGATTTTTCTTAAACACAGTTGGTCATGACACACAATATTTCTCTCTAAATTAGAACAGCAAAATGACAGTTCCACTTTGAGATTTCAAAATCACTAGAGACGTGTATGTAAACCAGATGACTGCACATTGTACCTTTCATGTAGAAACAGTGGAACTCTTATATATGGTATATCTTATATATGCTACATCAATATCAAAAATAAGACGTATAGTGACTATAATATTTGACTTACCCCATAATGCCCAGCCCTACTGCAGAGCCTCTGTTAGCCGATAAAAAAAAGAAAAAGAGTGGTGTACAAGAGGGGCCTGACTCTACATTTTGACTCAGCCAGAGAACTTGAGAATGCATTAAATATTCATAGATACAACAGCCAATAAAATAAAACAGCTCAATAACAATCTAATAGGCCTCAAAATAGATAAAAAGCTACAAACTTAAGCAACCAGGGAGTCGAGCTGTACCAATTTGTATTGTAGATGACGACATCTGACAAAAATGTGCTATACTTGTCTTCTGTCAATCAGAGGTGATAACAGAAGCAAATGCTGAACTGCACTTCGTTCCTACCTGACAAAGGGCAAAGAGATTGCCCTGGGGAAGGCGAAGGAGGACATGCTGCCTGTGCTGCAGTTCACCATTAAGGCGGTATAGTTCTAATTCCATCATAATATCAGCTAAGTCAAAGCTGTCTCCCAGCGCTGGTGTGACAGCTCAAAACTGCAAACTGACAATTATAGCCAGCCCAAGAAAAAAAACACGGAATGTGTACTGTAGATATTCTCAAAGCAGAGCAGCTATAAGGCTAGGTCACTGGGGCTATATCTCAGGGATTAAATTAATCCGCTATATAAAAATATAGCCTTTCAACCCACTACTAGCTCAGTATTACAATACTAAGCTTAAATTCAACATTCTGCAGCTAGGCCACCATACTTTAAGATAAAAGAGATACCCTTCTGGATAACAAAGGCCGAGGAATGTGTTTAACTGTACAAACTGGTTTCACTGTTTAGTACCTGGTTTAATATGTTAAAATTCACAAAATTGGGAACTGCAGTGACCTGGGCAGATCAAAAAAAAAAAAAACAAAAACAACAACACATGCAATTATTGCTTATGACCCTTTGTTCAAGACACAATAACACAGATAGGTGTGTGTCCCTCAGAGATGAAAAGCTGGAACATCAAACCCCAGACAAAAGACACTGTAATAAGAACACACCTAAGAGGAGGAGAGTGACTGCAAATATAAAGGGCTGTGAAGAGGGTTATAAGCAAGGCTGTGAAAGAGAGACTGGAAAAAAGAGCCACAAAGTAAAAGTTGCTCTGGGTTACTGCATGAAAGCCCACTCTGTCAATTCTTTGTCTGTTCTCCATGAAGTTAAAAAAAACTGCATTGCATGTAGGGAGGTCTGGGACAATATACTGTATACTGTATATAAGGCCTAAAGCCCATGAAATTACAATTACAGCCAGAGGGACCATGATGCGGAAGGCATTGACTGTTGGACTTGGGGGAAGAGCTTTTTAAAAATCTCTCAAGTTGTTTAGACAGAGGACTCCGAGATGGTTTGAGTTAAAAGAACAGTACTGGACTCAGCCAATTGCAGGAAGGAAATCAGTGCTGGTGTGTGTGAGTGGCACTCCCACTGATTGTTTAGATAAAGCACATGTGCACCACAGCAAAAGAATGGTGTACGTAAACAGAGTAGGCAATTGCTGTCTTGTCCAAATGGTTTTAAGAAAATTAAAAAGTTTGAAGAATGATCCTTTGATGATGGTACTTCATACAGTCCTGACAGCATATCACCCCCCATAATCCCACGTTGAAAATCAGCTCTGTCCTTGGGAGGGTCAATTCCCCTCCATTAGTCTCTCAAGTCTATTGTCAAAATGCAATTGCTCACATATCAAGTTAAGAGTGATCAAAACTGTCTGCCACTGCAGTTTCTCATTTCTACGAAAAGACAAGTTTCAGTATACAATAATGAAATTACTCTGAAATACCAGAATAACTAGTTCATCCCATCACAAAAACATCACATCAATAAACCTAAAACATAAACAGCAAAATTAGAGACCATGCATTGTCTTACTTTAGTGCTTTTAAGAAAAGTCCAATTACAGATATTTACTGATGTTCACTGTAAAATTACCAGGCAACTAATTTTCAGCTCAAATCAGTTCTAACAAATACTAGTACCTCACTTTGTTTTGGTGCAGGTTTCTCTCTTTTAAAGATTATATTTTTTAATTTGTCAATTTATCCTATTGATCATGGTTTATACTGGAAATGCAGCATGGTGGTTTTTATACTGTACAAAATGGAAAAAAAAAAAACCCTATACGCACAAAGTAAGGGCTGCTGGACCTTCTGTCCACACACACACTTTCAATTACGTCGCTGTGCTAAGCAAATAAATCAACTAGGATTCGGTAAGGAAGTCACCTCTGAATCTGATTACATAAAGTTTGAAAGACACTGCAGCAGCTGTAGTACTGTAGCATCTTGCTCTGCTACAGTCTCCCTGCCACAGCTTTCATTCAAAAGGCTCCAGGAAACTCCCAGGTGTCTTTATATGTTACACCCCTCGGTCTCTCTGTCTATATGCTGCATTAGGGGGAAGAGGGACACAGAGAAAAGGTCAAGGGTAACAAACAACAGAACGCATAGTAGCCTCTTTCAGCTGCAACATAAAAAACAAGCAGCTTTTACAACATGCTGGAGCTGCAGTGAGCTGTGACTCTTCAATCAGGACAACATCTTCTTTCTGTCTGCACTGCAGTACTTAGCCTATCATTTGATATTTTGCATTCCGGCAATACTCTTCCATTTCTGGTCTTTGCAATGAGACAGTTCCTCTTTATCTGAGCGATAAGGTAAATGGGAGTGAAAATTAAGCGGAAGGGAGAGGATGTACTGTATCATGACTCCAAGACTCTTTATGAGTGGTTGAAATCATTGAGAGAAAAAGAAGGCCACAGAAACCTGCAGGTTATCCATGACAATTTAGACAGACTAATATCACCTTAAATTGGGGTGCTATATAAATATCAGTGCCTGAAAACACTAGCATTCACAGAATTGTAAAAAGAGACAGGTTGTTGCATGAGAATCTACTGTATGCAAAATTACCTTTTATCAACACTTAACACATGAAGAAATCCAACAGCTAGCAATTCAAATGTGGCAGACTAATTAGCCTTCTACAAAAATACCAACTGAATGATGCCTTTGTAGTTTTTAATCTGTCATGCAAAAGAGACCTCAGTGAATGATTGAAGAGTACAAAAGCCCCTTTTCCAGTTCAAGAGCTTTTTTGGGAACTGAAAGTTTATTCAGCTCAGAATTTGTATCATATTAACCCCAAGGTGACTAAATATAAAATCAAAATCGTTAACATATTCAGTACACTGCCCAACATGTGTCAGTGCGTTTGACTATTTCTTTCCAAAACACTGAGACAGGAACAATGGCTTCGCACAGCTGGACAAACGCTGTAGGGTTTGAATTTCTCGTGCAAACTCTCTTTGTTTGCTCATTACATAGCTATTTCTGTCACATTTCATGTGAATGCCAGAGTACAACACTATGGATGCCTTCGTTCTCAAAATGTGTGCTGGTCTCACTATAGGTAAACAATATTGCATCATACCCCTCCCTATGGCAGAAGGCTTTGCTCTTTCTGAGTGTTGCTGTGCAAAAACATTTATAAATACACTTGATTTCCAACATGGTTGGGCAAAACGTCTTGCAAACTACTTTGGATTAAGCTTAAACCAATCTTTAGTTCCTGGGACTTTTTAGTCTACAAAAGACCACAAGCTTCCTAGAAGGCTAATTCTCAGGACACTGCATCAGCTGTTCCCCTTCACTAGACTAGTGTCAGAACAATGCTGTGAAAAGGGGTCTTCCTATAATTGAACCACCTGAATGTGTAATTGTTATGTTAATGTTAATTATCAACTTCTTTAGAAGATGATCAGTTGTCTTGGTGGAAGGCTCTGAAAGGATTTGTTGGAAGCTACCCTTTTAGCCCGTCACCAAATCTACCTTTTTACTTCAGCAAATAAATATTTCCTTTTATGCCATACAATAAATAAATCAGCCTCATGTACAAAATGCTACAGTAGTCAAACCATAATATTAACTAGATAAACAACTTGCTTGATGTGTCATTAAACCAGCCTACCATATTTATACAGCCATCCTGATAACTCTTCTTCAGTCAAAATATCACCTTTGATGTCACTGACATCACTGATGTCACTATCTGCTTACACAGCCAGCACATACTCTCCTGCAGAGTAAACAAGGACTGTGGGGGCTGCAGAGAAAGCCCATTTGTGTTTCTGTTGACACAATCAGGCTTTTCAGAGCATCTCTTCTCATTTTCCCACCATCACACTGCCATAAATCTAGCAACGATGAGATTTGTTGCAGTGTAACCAAGATATGACACAAATGTGTGCAGTCAGTGAATGCACTACATAATAATGCAAGCTAGGCACACCAAAATGTATCTGCTTTAAAATCTACACAGCAAGCAACTCATATTGAGGGAGGAAAAAATGAGGAAGTAATACGAAATTTTTGTCTCCGACACTTAAAAATCCAGACACAGTTATTGATGTTGCCAGAACAGCATATTAAAGATAATTGGTCTTGATGAAATAAACATTTACAACAAATATGTGATAATAAAACAGCAGATGTCTCTAGCCTAAATATGGCTTTAATAAATGTCTGCCGAACACAGACTGATTAAGACAATATTTAACAACTGTAAGTCCAGGGTAAATGAGTAATACCATGGTGTGGTTCAATAAAGGGTGAGCTTCTCTTATCAGGATGCTGCCACAGAACAGGCTCACACACAATGTGCTCTCCACAACACACTGTTAAATAGTCCCTGCAGCTCATTGTGTTCAGGGAACAGTGACCCCTTATTTACCAGCCCAGCCAGCAATTACGACACTACATTCTCACCTCCCCCGAGCCCTGGCCTGTAGAAGCAGGGTCGTGGGCTACGGGTGTAATTTCTAAGACAATACCTTAGATCAGACATGGCTACATAGCAGCCATTTTGTGTTTATCTGACTAACACCAGGAGCTGTATCTTTTTGAAATCCTCCCAAACATATGTGCAGATGTATTCTTTACTGCTGGGGCAAAGGGGCAATTACTACAAAAAAATGTAAACGCACCATTTATATTGGTGTTTATGAAGAACCAAGCTTGGTGATAACAAATGACGTTGTAAGTAGCAGACTTAGGTCACGCACCAGACAGGAAAGCCATCCAAAAATGACTCTACTGCTAAGATGATTAATTCACTGATCAAGCTGTTTTACTGGAAGCACAGGTCTGAGCAGAGAAGGGAGCTATTGGTAGAACCTGAGCATTATGACACAGAAGATTACACTGGACTTTTCAGTCTTTGTCAAGAATGTTGTATATAAAGTGTAACTGTATTTTTTATGACTGGCATGTTTCTTCAATGACAAAAAACCCAGAATTAACCTAATGCGGAAATTCTTGCATCCCTATATACCACTACGTCCAAGAGAGATTGAGTTGAATTAGAGATGAGTATTAGTTTCTTTATTCTTTGCTCCTTTTTTTACAAGCAGATAAGTTAAACTATTGTATTTAAAAACTTGCCACTATTTTCTATTTGCTAGGACAGTTATTCCTCCACACTGAGAACATACATGCATGCACATCACTGTCCGCTGCCCTCTCTATACACAACAAAGAAATACTGAGAGACTGAGGCTTGCACTGCAGCAAAACCAATGGATCTCTGATGATGATGATGATGGTGATGCTGATGATGGTGGTGGTGATGATATGGCAGGAGTCCAGAGCAGGGCTTAGTGCCAACCAGACTTGGCAGGATCCTTCCGTTTGTTATTTGTTCCGAGAAAGATGGATGCATATATCAACACTTCCAACAACTGAGTAGTATTAAGAAATAGATGCACCTACAGCTAGATGAGGTTACTGTCCCATATCTGGATAGACAGGTATAACAAAGCATTCTGACGCAAGGGACTTTGTGACTGGTTTAAATACAAGCACACCGTGTATATGTGGAATAACACGCCATAAAGCAAATAAATGATGTAGTTAACTTGCAGCTTAATCACATGCTCCGATCAAACACAGCAAATAAACTTCACAACCCAAACCTGCGCTGCCATGGCAATGGCTCGAAGTAGCAACCACATCAACTTGCCACGTTAATTTAAATGTCCAGGTAATTCAGTTTCACGGCGCGACGATATAACGTCGGAAACATAAATATGAAGCTATAACACAACGTCGGAACATAGTAAATAGAAGATAAACTCACCGGCATCATCTTGGCTTCGTACCGCATTTAGCTAACCACCACAGAAACGACTCCACTGGCAGTTTCGACGAAAGCGGTGGGTCTTACTTTAATCCCCGAGCCTAAACCCGCGACGGCCAAGGCGACTTTCTCCTGCTGGTGGTCCCGTCCTGCGTTAGAAACACAGCAAATTATTATTTTATTAATACTACCAACATTAAAAAACATAAACATTCGAGTGTTATTTGTATTGCGTGTCGTGGACCTGTTGCAACAGATAACGAGGCCTTCACGACAAAAGTTTCCGTGGTAGTTAGTTCGATGTGCGTTAGTTTAACTACTTTGTAACGGTTCGGTGCGGCCGCAAGGAATTATTGGAAACCCTCAAGTGTTGTAAATCCGTTAAAAATAAAAATATGAATCTATGCAGCAATTTCTGGGGTTTACTTACCCACGGAAGGGAAAGAAATCAGCTCCAAACCCCGCTAACTGACAGCGTTGCTCGACAGCTCGTAGCCTATCCCAGAGTGACGTATGGTGAGGAAACTCATTCCACTTAGGAATTCAAGCCCCGCCTCCTTCTGGAGCAGACAACACCCCCACCGACCGGACTGTTCCGGTGTAATTACGAAACAACCCTCCTGTAGGAAATAAAAGCTAAGTTATATAAAGGTTTACTGCAAGGCAACGATATACAGTTTGAAAGCAAGTTTCCTAGTAGCAATCAAAACTACATTAAAGCTAGGATTGAACCTGTGATGAATTGGAAAAAGTAAGAGGTCTCACTCTGCTTGTATTCTGTTTGTTTAAAACTAAGGTTGAAGTGGGCAGGGTTACGACGAGCAGTGCAGTCCTGTTAAAACTCAACATTACAGATAAATTTATTAACTAGCAAAATAGCATTACTTATTTACAGGTTAGAGCATAGATAAAGTTGTATAAATATAATCAGGAAATTTCACTTAAAAAAAGACTCCATGCAGAAAAACCACCATGTCATTAGATTATAATTACTTCCACAATAATATCCAAGTAGCAGGTTGGTTGAGGTAGAGCAAGTTTTGATATGAGACAGCAACTTATGATCTTTTTTGTTATAAATTAATTGCTTAATTGATTATTTTTTGTTTGTTTGTAAAAATGTTAAAAAATGTTCTTCATAATTACCTAAAATGACCCCTAGAGAATGCTTGTTTTTCCCACCAGTAGTCCAAACTTGAAAATTAATAGAGGTAAATTAAAATAACAATATATTTTAAAGGTAAGCAAGAAAGGAAAAGGAAAGGAAACTCTTCATAGTGAAAAGAAATGGAACAATAAAATGTTTGGCATCCTTGCACGAAAAATGGCTCAAACTTTAATGAAAATAATTGCCTATTAATTTTCTGTTAATCTACTTTTGTTTTAGCTCGATGTCAGGTATCTTAATTTATAACATAACATTATATTTTCATGTTTCGTGTAATTAAGTCTTACAACAGGTAGAAGCAAATAAGAATGGCTGGAGGATGACAGGTGATAAAAGTGTCATTATGAAATGACATTAGGAAAATGAACTGCATTGAACTGGAATAACAAACGTTTGTAAAAAAATCTATGAAAATAAATTAATTTTTTAATAAAGAAAGTGATGAAAAAAGATTTTATAATGTGATTAATTTTAAATATTGAATAAATACACTTGAGTTTCCACCTAAAGACGACAACCCAATTGATTGGATCACTTATCTGAAAATAATAATTTATATGATAATTTATTTCATAACATAAATTAAGAGGATCACTTTGGGGCGTCCAGGTTATTAAGTCAGACGTTTTTTTTTTTTAAAAAAAACACACACAGGAGTGATTTCTCTGTTAGTATAGAGACGATCTTTAGAAATGCCGCTTCGACTACAAATCCCAGAATTCTCATTCAACGGCGAGCGAAACGTTCAAACGCGCACACACAGCACATTTTGTGCACGTTGGTGCCCTCCCTGAGCGTACGCAGGTTGCTGCTGTGCAGGTGTTTTGCATAAGGGAGCTTCTCGCTTTCGTCTCAGCAGTGAGCCAGTCGCTACCTGAAGTCATGGCTGAGCAGGTGGCTGCCATGTGTGAGCAGCTCATCAAAGCTGTGAATGTGATCATGGACGCAGAAACGAGCCAAATGTTCCGACTGGAGGCCCTGAAGGTAGCATCGGTGTGGGTTGCTAGCTATCGGTTAGCTAGCTGAGAGTGTCATTTATTGTAGCCGAAAGTAGAACCAGGTGCCTACATAGCTGAATAAAAAGTGCGTTTTTAACCAGTAGGGTTAGAAGTAACGACATCGTTCGTACAATCTGTTGACGTTTGTTAGCGTTAGCTCACAGCTGGCAGCGATAACAGCCAGATGCTTTGGGAGTTAGCCGGTTTACCGTGATCATTACCTCACCACCACGTCCACTCATGCTCCTTTATTCATAGACCCGGTGTCACACTGATGGTCATGTGGAGGGATCTATTTAACAAGGCTAACGTGATGTTACTAATTGGCCACATTACACCCAGCTTCAATAGCCAGTGTATAGCTGTATGCTATTTAAGTGTTTATTGTAATGTTGCTGTGACAGCTGACACTGACAGATGACCTCTATGAGGTAATACGGGGTTCATGTAGGTGTTAGCTTAAAACGTGGTGTCTGTAGGTGTTTGGAATATAACACTTTTGTCTTTCACTACAGTTTTGTGAGGAGTTTAAAGAGACAAACTCCTTATGTGTCCCATGTGGAATACAACTAGCAGACAAAGCCCAGCCAGCTGTTGTCAGGCACTTTGGTTTGCAAATCCTGGAGCACGTCATCAAGTGAGTGTGTCCTTAACCATCATATGCAAAGTATAACACACAAGTGAATGCTAAAAGATGCATATTTGAAAGAAAGCATGCCTTTGTTGTAGGTTCCGCTGGAACAACATGCAACAACAAGAGAAAGTCCACTTGAAGGAGTGTGCCATGCAGCTGTTATCAAACGTAAGTGCGATAACAACAGGCTGTTGGGTTGTTATATGGTTGAAATTCTTGAAGTGTGTTTTTCTGTCACAGTTGTAAACACTTTTCTGATGTTTGTTTTGGGTCTTACCAGGGCACCCATCCTATCCTGGAGGAAGAGAGCCATATCAAAGATGTCTTGTCAAGAATCATTGTGGAAATGATAAAGAGAGAATGGCCTCAACATTGGCCAGACATGCTGAAAGAGATGGAAGCTCTTACTAGCCAGGGGGTGAGTGACTATTTTGTTGCATGCAATTTGAATTCATTTATGTAATAACTTGTATACAAATAAGTACCAGTAGATGATTAGTTATATCCACTTTCAGGGGTTTCATTGTGGTGAATGTTAACATCTTTCTGCAATGATTTGCTGTAAACAGTACCTTTCACATTTGATAGTTTTGTAAGAGTAAACTCAGGCTTTGCCCTTTCGGAGCAGCTCCTCTACAATACAGACAGACCTTTAGTCCTGTGAGTGAAGAAATTGAAATAAAAATTCACTTGTGCCTTTAAAGGAGGCGCAAACCGAGCTGGTGATGTTGATCCTGTTGAGGCTGGCCGAGGATGTGATCACCTTCCAGACGTTGCCCACACAGCGACGTAGAGACATCCAGCACACACTCACCCAAAACATGGAAAGCATCTTCAGTTTCATGATGGCCATTTTGCACATTAATGTCGAAGACTACCGTAAACTGGTAAGTGAGGCCTTAAATAACTAATTAACTGATCATCAGTTTTCAGTGTTTTGCTAAACCATAAATTTAACAGTGAAATAGTTACCACCATCTTTGACTGAGATTTTTTTTTTTTTTTTTTCCCTCCCCCCAGAAAGAGACACCTGGACATGAACTTCAGGTAAGAATACATCACTGCATCACTGCTCTGCAATTAAGTTCTTTAGCTTGATTAGTTTGAATTACTCTCTTCTGTCTTCTCCACATTTTCCACATTTTTGTTCAATTTTCCACGTGCAGGCCAGAGCTCACTGCCGGGTCGCTGTGGCCACACTGAATACCCTTGCGGGCTACATAGACTGGGTGTCTCTGGTGTACATTACCACGGGAAACTGCCATCTACTGGAGATGCTGTGTCTGCTGCTGAGTGAGCCGGAGCTGCAGCTGGAGGCAGCAGAGTGTCTGCTCATTGCTATCAGCCGGAAGGTGAGTATACATCTAATTTCAATGTATTTTTAAGCCCACAAACTATTTATTGTATGGTTTCAGATACATGACCTTGTTGTTATTGAACATAAATTGTCTTAACACACTGAAAATGTCCTAATTTTAGACCTGTAGATCAGATGAGGCCTGCTCGAGTGTACATAGTTCCATTTCAAAACATTTTATGTAAATATATTTTATTATATAAATTAACAGTAATAATAACCTGTCTGTAATAAATTTTGCTATTGTAACACAGGGCAAGCTGGAGGATAGGAAGCCTTTCATGCTGCTGTTTGATGATGTGGCTATCCACTACATCCTCTCTGCAGCCCAGTGAGTACTGATTCTCTCCATTATCCCTTTTTAACCTGCTATCTTCACTGTCATCAAGTGGTTTCTCTCTGTCTGGTTGCAGGTCAGCAGACGAACTGGCGATATGCAAGCAATCTTCCAAATCACAGTAAGTAATGTGAAACATCTGTCCACATCTGTGGAGGTAAAAGGCTGATGTAAAATAGTCATTAAAACACGGAATTAAGTTTAGTATGGTAGTATAGTCCTATATATGTACCTTTTTAGAGGAGTAGAGGTGGTGGAGCGGCGCTACATCTTCCTCAAGAGGCTGTGTCAGGTCCTGTGTGCTCTGGGAAATCAGCTCTGCTCATTAGTGGTGAGTTTAACTTAGGCCGACTGCACATTTTGTATCTGTGCTTGGTCTGCACATAATGTCACATATTATCACAGAAGTATGTTGTTTTTTTTTATTTGCTGTTTGGACTTTCTGTTCATGGTTGATCAGTGGGTTAATGTCATGTTCTCTCCTCAGGGTTCAGATGTAGAGGTTGATATACCTGCAAATCTCAGCAAGTACATGGAAGCCATTTTAGCCTTCACTACTCATTCCAGTCAGGTGTGATGATACTTATCATCCCTTTGTTAAAAACTGCATTGGAGTACAGAGTGAGTATGAATTGTTCACTGTGTTTTTCTGCAGTTTTTGAAGTCATCCACTGTGCCCACCTGGGGAACTTTGTTCAGACATGAGACTCTGTCAAAAGATGCGGTTATTGTGGACATGGCCATCAAATATCTCAGAACATCTATGACCAACCTAGTCAAGGTGAGAAGGTGATGCTGTTGCACACAAAAAAGCCAAGCAGAGTGTTACTAAATGTTTTACCTTTCTTCTGTTTGTCTCTCTACAGACTGGATTTCCATCTAGAGACGACAACCCAAGCTGTGAGTACTCCCGTGTGGACTTTGACAGCGATGAGGACTTCAACTCCTTCTTTACATGTAAGTGTTATAGAGTTAGCTTTCCATCACTTGTCATCATTACTTTTTATTTTATCTCTTGATGACTTTATAGTGTGTTTTCATGCTTCACAGCGTTTCGAGCACAGCAGGGAGAGGTGGTGAGGAGTGCATCTCGCATTGTTCCTCTGGAGGCCTTTCAGATAGCAGCAGAGTGGTTACAGTATCAGATTGCCAGCCCTATTGACGTTGGGGATACTGCATGTAGGTGTTTGCCCTCCCTTTTGTTATTGTTCTACATGAGAGAGGAGGATTATTATATCTCTACCTAAGGGTGCAGAACTCTGGTTCTCTGCGGGGAAGATGTTTCTTTGCATTTGTGGTAGATTGGTTGATTTAACTTTTTTTTTTTTTTTTTTTTTCATAACTTACTGCCAGAATATTGTTGTCCTAAGTGGGAGAAAAAAATCAGCCATAAGTAGATAATTTTTTAATATGCATATAATCATCGTTGTTTCTGCACCACTATAGCTAAGACTGCAGAAGGCCTGTGTACTGCCCTGTCTCCATCCGTGATCCAGTGGGAAGCTGTGACCTTCTTTGTGGAGTGTGTGGTCACACAGATCTTTAAAAGTCTGGAGGAGAAGGTAACAGGAGTCATTTTCAGTAATGGAGCATAACTGCATATGAAAGTACTGCTGGTTATACTGATGTGAAGGCCCCCCACTCCCACTTACTGCTTTGCAGAAGTTGCCAATAGAACAAAGCATGGAGCTGCTGCAGGCTGTGCTGAACTACGACACCAAAGACCCACTCATCTTGTCCTGTGTGCTCGCCAACATCTCTGCCCTCTTTCCTTTTGTCACACACAGACCGCACTTCTTGCCGCAGGTCATCTACAAGGTCAGTCATGGGTTACTTCATTTAATTTATATTGTCATACATGTATTCATTTAAGATATACCTTCAATCATATGGAAATGCATAATATGAAATTTAAGTAGTTTCACATTGGTTAGACTGGTGATATGGGTGGTTATGGACTTGTCTTTGATGCAGTGTTTGAGACGTGGCTTGTAACCATTTCACCTCTGCATTTTTTTGAAATTTCCAAAAACATTGTCACATGTTATATTTAATGTGGCTGTGCCTGCAGTTTCATCAGCTTCTGTTAATAATTGGTGACTAATTATCATTAGCATTGACTTTACAGTATTTATTTCTGTCTCTACAGCTGTTTAAAGCCATCACATATGAGGTTGGTCAGGATAATAAGGTGAGTTGCCTTCACAGAACCAAATATTGGCCCTTACGGTAACCTAATCCGTCATGAGATTCATCAAAGAATATTTTCTGCCACTAATATCTCCAGGCACCTTGGACGAAATCTGTAAAGAACGTGAGGAGACATGCCTGTTTCTCAATCATCAAAATTTGCCGGGATTACCCACGGTTGATCTTGGTAAAAGTCTTTGTATTCTAGTTAAAAAAGCATGACATAGGTTTTATGCACAAAATCTGTATTGTGCCCACGTATAGACATAAATAAATGTTTGACTGTTGTATTGTTTGTTTCCTTTTCAGCCATGTTTTGATATGTTCTATAATCAAGTCAAGAAGCTGTACTTAAGCAACATCACACTGACTCACATGGAGAAATGTTCACTGATAGAGGCTCTGGTGCTCATCAGTAACCAGTTCAACGATTTTGCAAAGCAGCAGGCCTTTTTAGACGAACTGATGGGCTCAGTGGTTGCAGAGTGGACCTCAGACAAGATGAGACAGTATGTTGTAATTCCACTCAAATTGAAGATGATGCATTTTGGCGGATGAATGACTGTTAGTTCTTCTTTGTGTTGCAGTGTGTTGTGGGATCCTGCTACATTCCTGTCCTTTGTTGGAGCTGATGAGGTGGTCAGTGAGCAGAGTACAGATGCAGACACAACAGCCCATAATAGGGTGCGGGTAAGTGTGTGCAGTGTGTGAAGTCTAAGGCCTTTATGCCTTTTATATTCTGTCTTGTCTAAGGATTTATGCCTTAGGCTTGCTTACTTTACTTACTTTAGTTTGCTCTGAATGAGTTGCAAGTAAGGCTGAAAAAAAAAATCACACAAATGTACAAGATGCAGTTAAACACAAGTAATTTTTCTCCCCCTTTTTAATTTTTTAATTTATTTTTATTTCTCTCTAGTTGAGTTTCTGTTTGTTTGCCATGCTGGGAGTGGTGAAGCGGGCACGTTGGCCAGCAGACCCAGAGGACGCCAAGGCTGGTGGCTTTGTGGTAGGCTACACTGCTGCTGGAGCTCCCATCTACAGAAACTCCTGTACGGCCCAGTTTCTTGCCTTGCTGCCCAACCTGCTGGCTCTTATCAGGTATGCCTGTGGGTTGACTCTGTCTTTTGCCTTTCTCGTATTTACACCCAAAACATTCCCATGTCAGAATAACTATGTGGGATTAATGCTGAGTTCCTGAATTCCTGTCTCTCCCCCCCCCGACTTCTGAGTGTAGGACTCAAAATAGTCTGTTCATGCCAGAGAACATGGCTCGTCTGAGTGAGACCTTCTCCAAGGCTCATGAAGTGATGGATGCAGAGAAAAATGTGGTTCTTGGTAAGAGGGGTTTTCTGCTGATACTTTTTGGCCACGGTATGCCATTATCTGAAATCCCATCAATGTGTGCTTTCTCCAGGTCTCCCTCATCATCTTCTGGATAACTACGACTCTCCTCTGTATAGAACCCAACTTGAGCGCATGCAAGGATTTTTCACTGCATTGTATGACAACTGGTGAGAATTGTTATTGCAGTTTTTCTCTAAACCTTTTTTGTTGTATTCTTTATATATAGTTGTTGCAGATGCAATTATACTTGTTCCTCTGATCACCATGCCTCTGTAGCTTCCAGGTTCTGGGAAATGCAGGTCCATCCCTGCAACAGGACTTCTATACCATAGAGAGGTTGGCTGAAGAAATAACTGGCTCTGCTTTTGTCTCCCTTGACCATGTGCCTGACCACAGACTTCGCCCTATGATTCATATCCTTATTTGATTAAACCTTTTCTTTGTATTAGTATGCTCTTGTCGTTAGTTTGTTGCTCTACATTTATAAGATGTTATTAGACTTGGATAATGCTCTGCATCATCAAAACTGGTTGTTACTTTATGTTAATGGTCAAATTTCCTTAACTGGTGTACGGTTGTTTTTGAAGCAGTTGGTGCTATCATGTCCTCAGGAGTATTATAACAGTCTGCTCTGCCCCCTGCTGGGCCCTCTGTTCGCCTACATGCAGCAGGTCAGGATCTGCACATTTCCCATCCTGTAATCATTAATCTCATTATTGGATACACTTTGCACACTCATTCATGGTACTCTTTGTTGCCAAATCTCATGGCCATGCATCTGCTTCTTACTGCAGAGACTTAATGCCAAATGGCAGGTCATCAACCAGAGGACCTCCATCAAGTAAGTTGTGGGATAGCATTACTATCTGCCTGTTTTGTCATTTTAAAGCAGTTTGTTTAATTCTTTAAGGGTTCACTGTATGTAAGCTATTATTAATTGGATATGTGGATTTGCCGGTAACCTGTTTGTTGTGATCTTAGTGGTGAGGATGAGGAGGAGGTGGTATGTCAGGAGAGCCAGGTGACGCAGGAGATGTTGGAGGAACAGCTGGTTCGCCTGCTCACCAGGGAGGTGATGGATCTTCTCAGTAAGTTTCAGAATCTCTAGTAAATTTTATTACAAAGTAAAAGTGACAAAATCGAACATTATGGATTATAAAGATGTGGTAAAACATCAGTTAAACACATTTTATTTATATTTATAATCTAACATGTTCTGAATGAAACACTAGAAGCATTTCTTAACACATTAAGAAAATATGAAAATATCAGTCATTCTGGAATACAGCTGAAACTCTGCATATTATCATAGATAAGTATTTCATTGTAACTTGTTTTGGAACCTTCTACTTGGGTTTATCCTAAAACAGTGTTGTTAAATAAATAATTACTACAAAATCAGTTTTTGTTTAGAATCTCTTACCTTCTCGGTGCACTCCCAAACTAAAATAGCTAAGACACTAGGCAATGACGGTGGTTTTAACAGTAAAATATAAGGGATGGGCTTTTGAGAATATTGCATCCAATCACCTGATCAGCTTTTAGTGAGTCAGGATTTTATGGAGCTATAATACTTCTCTTCCTTCTTCTAGCTGTGAGCTGCATTTCTCGAAAAGTGCCTGAATCAGCAGCAAATAAAGAGGAAATAGAAGGTATGTGCCAATTTTAAAAATCTAGATCAATAAGTTGATTTTTGTTTGTTGGTTTCTATTCTGCTAAACATCTCATTGTTTTGATTGAAATGTGCTTTTACAGAGGATGACATGATGATGGATTCAGTGCCGTCGGCATCTCCTGCCCAGTCCACGGAGGAGCTGACCGAGCTGGGAAAATGTCTAATGAAAGACGAAGTCAGCCTAAGACACATCTCATTACATTTAGAGGAAAGCATCGTCTCAAATTAAATAGTGTATATAAACGTCTGTTTTTCTTTGCCCAGAACATCTATATGTCCCTGCTGACCCTCTCCTTCACCTCACTGTCATGGAAGGACACGGCGAACTGTCAGCGCACTGCAACCATGGTCTGCTGGACTCTTCTGCAGCAGGTAACACACTAAGTGCAAGAGTGTTCTCTATAAACCTGGATCAAGTTGTTCTCTCATCTCATATACTTTTAAAAGAATAAGATATGATAAATATAAAATACTTTTGTAACTCTCCACAAACCCCACAAATAGACCAAAACCAACAGTGAGTGTCTCACAGCGTTGTGGCTTCTGTGGCTCTTAGCACCAAGAACATTTGTTGCCACTGAACATTTACACTTTAAAAGCAAGGCCCAGATATACTTGCATTTACAAAAAAGACTAAACGTCTTGAAGCTAAACACTAGGCTTTGGCAAATGTAACTAAAACAGAGTTAGGTAGTGACTTTGTTCTGTCCCATTTTCAGCCTAGGATTGACTTGGTGCACAAGTTAGTATTTCAGCAGCAGGATAATGTATATGGAATTGACTCAAAATAAACTACAACGCCCATGTTCATTGTAATGAAGGTCCATCCATCATCCACTGCAACAGTGTAGCTTATTGATGTGTTCCACATAGTTTGGGGCAACATTGCAGCTCTCTGACAAGGAGTAATAAACTGCTTCAGCTTCTGGCTACACAGACAACTTCAGTAGGATGCGTTCATTGTTAGATTTGGTCTTTTCATGCAGTTTGTTGACACTGAACAATAATCATATCGTATTTTATTAGCGTGCTTTGATGGCTGCATGCTGTAATGCTTTTCATCCAGGTTATTTGTTACTATGGCTATAAACAGTGTCTTACATTTCTACATGGTTCATTTTCTGCCAAAAATAACTTTCTCTTCAGGTTGCAGGACGTAATCTTCTTCCAGAGGCGGTCACATGGTTCTATACCAGTGTTCTTAGGGGCCTTCAAGTTCATGGGCAGCATGAGGGCTGCAACTCTGCCCTCACTCAACTTGCTATGCACGTCTATGAAAACTTGGTGAGACTAATGGCAACAATCTCTGCAATATGTGCTGACTAGTTTTATCTTTGGTACATTTTTGTTCTACAAGCTACAGAAATCATCCTGAGCCCCAGTTAAATGTTGTGTTCATTATATCTGCTAATCTGCCCTTTATTTACTTTAATCTTGTCTCAAAATGTAAGAAAATGCCAAAGGTGATGTTTGCATATTGCATATAGCAGCACTGAGGTAAAGAAAATGAATATATATGTGGGTATTTGTTTGTTGTTTTTTTTTTTTATGGCTATATTGTTCCCAAGTTTGAAGTGAATTTCTGAGAATGCTTCTCTTTCAAGCTCCTTGCTTATGCATAAATTTGTTTGTCTGTCTTAGCGACCTCGCTATATGGAACTGCGGGTAGTGATGACCCAGATACCAAACATCAGTGTGGATGCTCTGGACCAGTATGACCACAGGCTCATAGACCCCAATGCCCAGAAGGCTGGAGACAAGAAGAGGAAAGACCAGTTTAAGAAGCTCATCGCAGGAACTGTTGGGGTAATGCCACATACAGCCACTAGGGAGCAGTGCTTTACTATTATAGCTTAGTAGACAGCTCATCAGAAGTGAATAGACATGCTGGTTTTAACAGTGGAAGTCATTACTCAGCAGTGTGATTCTGGCTCAGTTGTAAATCTACTGTGCTAGTTAGCAAAAGATGTGAAGCAGCTCAACAGGGTTGTACAGTTTAATAAAATGCTTTCTGGTAGATCTCGGATAGCTCTATTTAACCTTTCTTCTCTGTTCCCCACCACCAATAGAAAGCTCTGTGCCAGCAGTTCAGGAAAGAGGTTCATATCCGGAATCTTCCATCACTCTTTAAAAAGACGAAACCAGACAAGGACATGCTGAACAGTGAAGCATTTAGCCTGTCAGGTCTCTTCTCTCCAGAGGATAGTGCCCTGTAGAGGCACACAGTGGTTCTGCTGGACTTCATACTGACTGAAGACGGAGTTAACTGTACAAACCAGGGTTTGCCTCATCATCCTTCAGCTGGGAAGTGCGGTGCAACCTAACGTAATGGTCAACACTTTAAAAAAAAAAAAAAAAAAAAAATATTTAAGCCCTCTCCACTGCAGTTGGCGTCTGCCACAGGAAAACTGGCCCTGATAAGGAATATCTTCAACCAGATCTCTTTTTAAACTACATTGCACACTTCAGATCCACTTCTCTGAGCATACCATGAAATGGGGATACATGAGCTATGTAAATTCATAGGGAATGTTTCCATGTCAGATTTTAAGGGGCAATCTTAAATCGTAGACTCACATACCTTGAAATAGGATCATTGTGTATTCTGTCATTTTACTTTGGGCTTTTTTTGTTTTAAGGACAGTAATTACTAACCATTTCCTAGATTTATAAAAATAGGAAATCAGCAGGAAAGCCCATCTGAAATCGGCTTCTAATAATATCCAAACACGAAAAGCCCGCAATCACAACAGTAGCTTGTTAGGAAGTAGTGTGTGTATGTGTATGTTTGTGTTTGTTGCAGAGAGTTGCAGACATTCTGTATTTAAAAAAAAAAAAAAAAAAATTCAGAAATTGTTGACAGATACATGTTGTGTGACCACACTAGTGCTATTAAGTTCCAGGTCAAAAAGGAAAAAGATAAATGTAGGACTTTTTTTTATATTAAGCATGATTTCATTTGACTGAACAAGCTGGAATGCAGTTTGGTTCTAAAGGATGTGTTAATGGTTCCTCAGGTGTGGCACTCTATGTTGGGGTGAAGACTTTATGGAATCAAACCCTAAGGCAAAAAGCAACTGGAATGTACTTTTATGAATGGTTATTGTAGAATGAAATAAGAGCAGCATTTTCTTTTTTGCTGTTATTCCACAGTAGTTAATAACGGCAAGAATCATTTGCATTTTGCAGATTCTTCCTGTCAGCACAACTTAAGACAGCCCAAACAGTATTTGCTTGTTTAATGCAGAGCACATATCATACTACAAATAATGTGCCAAAACACTTGTGGTAGAATTGACAAACATGACCAGGTAATTGTATCTGAGAAACAAAAACCAACATAACTTTGATAAAGATTATTTAAGGGTGGACTGAACAACTAATGTGTAGCTTAATCCAAGTGTTTTTGTTGTGTTCAGCTGGCAATTACACCGTTTTCCACATGTTGTGTTTGTACTGGTATCGCCAGCTATGAAAACAAAGATGAACCAGCACTACATTCCTTCATCGTCATTGGGGTTGATTTTAAACATAATATGTTGGATGTATTTCACGCTTATAGAGATGTCATGGTAGAGACTGATATGTTTTTTTAAACTAAATGTTGTGTAGATTCAGACCAAAAACTAGGGGAGTTTGGCTTACGGTAAGCCCTCTTTAAACGCACATGGATCGGTCTGCATTTCAGATGCTAGTTTGTTAAAAACAGGTTCCCATCATACTTGTCCATTTATGAAACTTGATTTTCTATTGTATTGATTTATCTGTTTTTGTGATAATTGTTCACATTTGGCCATTGTTAAACGTTCTTGTTCAACACTAAAATACTCTGTACAAAAGAAAAAAACAGGCTTTTTACAGTTGTAGTGTGGTTTATATTTTGTTTTTAAATAAAAAGTCAAATTACCTAAAATTCATCTTTTGATTACCTATGTAGAATAAAGTCACATTAACATATTTGGATCTAAATTATGGTGTTTTATTTTGCATATGCATCACTGTCAACATATTGCAATGTGACTAACAAGTGTACATATATGTAAATGTGATTTTGGGAAAAATAAAATCCCAAAGACAAACAATAATAGTGGTAAGTAATACTAAATTGTTTATAAGAAAAACGTTTGCTGTGTTTCATCTTCCTCCTGTAACTGTTTTTATTTTATTTTTTTTATTCTGGTCCTTACTGTATATTATGTTGAGCTCTCTCCAACTTATTAAATGTTTGCTGCTATTAAGGTCAGTTTTTTCAAGGCATTTTTTTCTATCGCCCATTATAACATCATAATTTTGACTCAAGTGGCTTTACAGTGTTTACAGCCTTACAGCACCCTTGGTCTTTAAACTAGATAAGGAAAAACTCCCCCAAAAAACTTTTATCGCAAAAATTTAAGAAACCTCAGGAACAGCAATCGAAGAGAACTTGTCCTCTCAGGACAGACTGAGAAATGCAGCTCACAGCTTACACATCAGTCCACACAGTAGATTTCACTTTTAGATATCAGAAGAACCAAATTTTACTTGAAAGCATTTTAATGCAGTGAATAAAACAAGTAAAAATGAATTCATAAATGTCTGATTCTCATCCAGAATGAAAGATAATTCACTTTTGAGGCACTGGAAATCACTGAAAATTCAAGAGGGAAAAAAAATCAAATAACAGCAGATGGATTTTTGCAGTGATCAATTCGTTAATGTTACAGGTACAAATGTGAGGAAAAAATAACTGCACAATTGGTACATACATATCCTTGGTTTACCTTTAAGTGTCGGGAACTGCTCTGCACTTTACTTGCTTGTCCTGATTTATGAGCAGAATGTTGTCACCATGAAATATATTAGCCTATAGATGAATATTGATGATGGAAGTCACACCTGTGCTTGGTGATGATGATTCAATCAATAATAAATAATAGTTTAGGTTACTTCTGATTTTGTAAAGCCAGTTTCAATTAATGAAAATTAGCAGGTTTTCGACCACCAGCACCAGCTTCACGGCACCTTAGCAACGCGGTTGCCGCGCAACACAGGAGATTCTGGCCGCTTTGGCGTTTTTCACTTCGGACGTTCATTAACAAGCACATGGGAAACAGGTGCGCGTTTTTAGATGCCCTATTTTAAGCGGCTTTGACGGCACATTGATTAGCTCAGACCGACAACCAGGACTCTGCTACTCCAGAGCGACTTGTTGGATTTAAGATGTTCGTCTGGTTTATTATCTTTGTTTGTGCCTCGGTCGGTTATGTTGAGACCGCCGCAAGAGCGATGCCCGGTCAGCCAACCGACGCCCAAGTTAACAGCCCCCAAGTTTTGGCGGCAGCATCGTTTGCTGTGGATGAATTCAACAGAGGCAACCTGGGAGACCCGTTTCTCTACAAAATAGTGAGGATAAAATCTGCCAAAGTTCAGGTAAATGTTTATATCGGTCTCATAATCCACATAATGTTAAACCTCGAATAACGCTTAGTCTATTCTAATTCGTGGTGTGTCTTTTAGGTGGTCGCGGGTCTGAACTTCTTCCTGAAAGTACAACTGGGACGTACAACGTGCAGGAGAAGCGGCTCGACTGTTAAATCCTCTTGTAATTTCCAGTCTCCTCGCAAGGCAAGTTTAAGATGTCAGGTGGTGTAAAACAAAGGTACCCAGAAGTGGCACAGAGCCACAAACGGGAGTTGTGATTTCTGTATGTCAGTGAGTTGTTGTCGAAGTGGAAACCTGTTAAGAGGGCGCACTAATTTTCTATTTATTTCAGGACTTGGAGTGCCAGTTCACCGTTACTGAAGTTCCCTGGGAGGGTCCGCGATACAGGCTTATGGAAAAAAAATGTACCGAAACAAAAGTCTGATGCATCGCTCTTTTTGCCAAATAAACAATTAGCTACTGAGCAGTGTTTTGTGTTCATTTTAGAAATACTGCTGCTTAATGTACTGTACCTGCGACTCCCAGTCGTCTGGTGGCGCTAATACGTCATTTCCAATTTGTCAACTACCGTAAATACTTAAATGAAGCGCCTTGTTTAGTCATGGTAGACAATTTGCCGTGGTGTTACGTTTCTGCTTCTGTTAGAGGCAGTTTAAAAAAAAAAAAAAAAATCTTTGTACGTAAATTTAACTCTATTGCTGCTAAAGTAGATTTTGAAGCACTTTAGCATTTCTAATTTAGCGATCAACCATAACATGACCACTAAAAGTGACTAACACTGATTCTGTTGTTACTGTGACACCTGCCAGCATGTTGGGTATATTAAGCAGCAGGTGAACATTAAGTCATCAAAGTTGATGTGTTGGAGGCAGGAAAAACGGGAAGGTGTAAAGATCTGAGTGGCTTTGACTGGAGCCGAAGTGTCGTAGTTAAATGACTGGGTCAGAGCAGTTTTTGTTGTGTGCCCCTGGTCTGCAGAGGTTGGTACCAACCCAATGTTGTCTTAGGAAGGATGAACAGATGACAGGGTCATGGAAGTCCAAGGCTCACTAATGAGCTTAATCTGTTTAAGCTTTCAAATTTTATACTTTTCAAATAAAAATCCCATTTTGAGTTCTCACTGCAATGTTGAAATAATGTACCTTTGTCTCTATGCAGAGAAATATTCAATGGCTGTATGACAACCAGAGTGGGAAGAATGTTTAAATAACTAGTTCTCATGACTGCAGTTTTCACTCCTTTTGATAGGTTTTTTGCTGAGTGCTCGACAAATGTTTCTCTTCCTGACAGAACTATGAAAGCAAACAGATTCGCAGAAGATACACCGTGAGCTGCAGAGTGATCACAAGTGGCAACCTACTGCTGCACTGACTCCTGTGTACGCAGTGTTGGGCAGGTGGTCTAACTGATCGGTGTATGTTTTAAACCTTATGTTTTACTGCTTTACTATATGAAGCACTTAAAATTTGTTCCATAATACTAATAGCATCAATGGTAGTAGTCCAGTAAAACTGTGATATAAGATTAGATAACTATGTACCTTAAGTACATTTTCCTGATAGTACTTTTGCTTAAATAAACATATGTATGCTAGACTGTTACTTGTAACTGAGTGTTTTTGTATTGTGGTAGCCTATACGAGAGTAAATAAGTACCTGTCTTAGTAAAATTGCTATGGGGATCCATTTTCATGTTCTTCCACAAATGCTTAAATTGAAATCATTGTATTTGGTGTAGTTCTGGTAGAAGATAAATCTTCCAAAATAGTTATTTTACAGTTTGAAGTAAGTCTTTCTCAAGCATTTTGCTATGTTTGCAGCATTTCTTTGACCCTTTGAATTTGTCTTTTGCCAGTCCCTTTATATAATGTGCCCTCATGTCTGTTTTCAGTTAAGAAGCCTAAAATTCCCCTTGAATGTCAGTTGGCTTCAGTATATAATATATGAAATATAGTGTCTGCAAATATATAGCTATACTGTGTATTATGTGTCAGATTATTCCTACAATTAATGATGCTTTGCCATTAAAAACAATACAGTAAAGCCCAGTGTTTTCAAACGGCAGCAGCATTAACCAGATAAACTGCATTATGCATCAGTTTACCTTTGTATGACGTTCAGAATGACATAGGGTGTTTTCGTGTTTGGAAACAAAAGCTTAAACAGCTCAGCTGCAAACATGTTTTATTATATGCTTCTTTAGGGTAGAAGAGGCTTAAATCTATCTTAGGATGTTTATGTGTCTACTGTATGTGAATATGGAAGGAATTATTAGTTGAAACACTGCAATTCGTTGATTAGATATTCAACCGAAAATTATTCTGCAATCATTATTTTACGTCATTCATCAAGCAAATATGCCAGCCATTATCTTGTTTCAGCTTTTCAGAAGTTAGGATGTGGTTCTCTTTGTCAAGTGTGACAGTAAAGTGAACCTCTTTGGGATTTGAATCATTGATCAGACAAAACAAGAAATTGATTGAGAGTGCCTTGAGGTCTAGAAAATTATAATGGGAATTTTAAACTGCTTTCTAACATTTGATTCATTGAAAAAAAAATTGATGGTGAAAATAATCACTAGTTGCAGCTCCTGTCCAATTTGGCTTTAAAGAACTCCTTTCCTTCCTTTTCAGTGGAAAACAAACCTATGGATGCAGGTTGATTTTCCACCAAAGGAAAATTTTGCTGTGTGCCACCCACGCTCCACTGTGTTGCAAATCCAAAATCTAAATTCTGCTATTGCTTTGTTTCCACTAATTTTGATTTCTCTACATGTATTCTAAGTCGCATTGCACATCTAGCATCACCATGCTCCTGATTTGCTTGATCACTGCTCCCTGGCTGCAAGAACCTCTCATTAGTGTGACTCTGCAAACATGAGCTAAAGACATTCCCTGACATTTAATTGCAAAAAGCAAATGCTGTATGATATGACATTTATAGATGACACAGTATTTATCATTTAAACCCCTAAAAGGAATGGATGGAAACACACCTTTTTCATCATTATAGATTCAAGCATTAGCAATTCATAATCCAAATAACTGCATACTTTGAACTGCTATGAAGGTAAATTTGTCCAAGGCATTTTTTTCTATCGCCCATTATAACATAATTTTGACTCAAGTAGCTTTACAGTGTTTACAGCCTACAGCACCCTTGGTCTTTAAAGTAGATAAGGAAAAACTCCTTGATTACAGCTAAAACTACTACTACCACTTTCAAAAACCTCTTAATGGGAAAACATTTAAGAAACATCAGGAAGAGCAATGGAAGAGAGCTCATCCTTTCAGGACAGACTGATGTTGAGCTTACACATCAGACCACACAGTAGATTTCACTACTTGATATCAGGAGAACCAAATTCTAATTTGACACATTTTAATTCAGTGAGTAAAACAAGTAAAAATGAATTGATAAATGTCTGATACTCATCCAGAATGAAAGATTATTCACTTTTGAGGCACTGGCAATCACTGAAAATTCAAGAGGGAAAATGAAATAACAGCAGATGGATTTTTGCAGTGATCAATTCGTTAATGTTACAGGTACAAATGCGAGGAGAAAAAACACAAATTGTATATACAAATGTATCTGTGGTTTACCTTTAAGTGTCAGAAAACTGCTCAGGTTCTGTCAAGCTGCATAGGGAGTCAGTAGGTATTGTCAAGCCTGGACACAAAATTTCAAATGGAAGGGTGTCTGAACTCTCATATGGTTCTCATCTGAAGTCCTGCTGCATATCCACGACATAGTGTGCTTCTGTTAATGTGCAGTGTTTGGCTTTCACTAATTATTGCATTAAGTTTGATGAGCTTGTAAGTTACACTTTGTTTTATGGTGGCCTGGTACAAGTGCCCTTCTAACTACTAACTACTAACCAGCCTTTAGACTATCCAGATCACTTGTCACACCTTGACCTGAACCTCCATGGACATGAATTTTGTTTTGCATTTGTATAGCTATATTTTATATAATTAGCCTATTGCATGTGTGTGTGTGTGTGTGTGTGTGTGTGTGTGTGCCAGCATGGAAACAAGATTTTAAAAATTACACTTTACTTGCTTGTCCTGATTTATGAGCAGAATGTTGTCACCATGAAATATATTAGCCTATAGATGAATATTGATGATGGAAGTCACACCTGTGCTTGGTGATGATGATTCAATCAATAATAAATAATAGTTTAGGTTACTTCTGATTTTGTAAAGCCAGTATCAATTAATGAAAATTAGCAGGTTTTCGACCACCAGCACCAGCTTCACGGCACCTTAGCAACGCGGTTGCCGCGCAACACAGGAGATTCTGGCCGCTTTGGCGTTTTTCACTTCGGACGTTCATTAACAAGCACATGGGAAACAGGTGCGCGTTTTTAGATGCCCTATTTTAAGCGGCTTTGACGGCACATTGATTAGCTCAGACCGACAACCAGGACTCTGCTACTCCAGAGCGACTTGTTGGATTTAAGATGTTCGTCTGGTTTATTATCTTTGTTTGTGCCTCGGTCGGTTATGTTGAGACCGCCGCAAGAGCGATGCCCGGTCAGCCAACCGACGCCCAAGTTAACAGCCCCCAAGTTTTGGCGGCAGCATCGTTTGCTGTGGATGAATTCAACAGAGGCAACCTGGGAGACCCGTTTCTCTACAAAATAGTGAGGATAAAATCTGCCAAAGTTCAGGTAAATGTTTATATCGGTCTCATAATCCACATAATGTTAAACCTCGAATAACGCTTAGTCTATTCTAATTCGTGGTGTGTCTTTTAGGTGGTCGCGGGTCTGAACTTCTTCCTGAAAGTACAACTGGGACGTACAACGTGCAGGAGAAGCGGCTCGACTGTTAAATCCTCTTGTAATTTCCAGTCTCCTCGCAAGGCAAGTTTAAGATGTCAGGTGGTGTAAAACAAAGGTACCCAGAAGTGGCACAGAGCCACAAACGGGAGTTGTGATTTTTGTATGTCAGTGAGTTGTTGTCGAAGTGGAAACCTGTTAAGAGGGCGCACTAATTTTCTATTTATTTCAGGACTTGGAGTGCCAGTTCACCGTTACTGAAGTTCCCTGGGAGGGTCCGCGATACAGGCTTATGGAAAAAAAATGTACCGAAACAAAAGTCTGATGCATCGCTCTTTTTGCCAAATAAACAATTAGCTACTGAGCAGTGTTTTGTGTTCATTTTAGAAATACTGCTGCTTAATGTACTGTACCTGCGACTCCCAGTCGTCTGGTGGCGCTAATACGTCATTTCCAATTTGTCAACTACCGTAAATACTTAAATGAAGCGCCTTGTTTAGTCATGGTAGACAATTTGCCGTGGTGTTACGTTTCTGCTTCTGTTAGAGGCAGTTTAAAAAAAAAAAAAAAAATCTTTGTACGTAAATTTAACTCTATTGCTGCTAAAGTAGATTTTGAAGCACTTTAGCATTTCTAATTTAGCGATCAACCATAACATGACCACTAAAAGTGACTAACACTGATTCTGTTGTTACTGTGACACCTGCCAGCATGTTGGGTATATTAAGCAGCAGGTGAACATTAAGTCATCAAAGTTGATGTGTTGGAGGCAGGAAAAACGGGAAGGTGTAAAGATCTGAGTGGCTTTGACTGGAGCCGAAGTGTCGTAGTTAAATGACTGGGTCAGAGCAGTTTTTGTTGTGTGCCCCTGGTCTGCAGAGGTTGGTACCAACCCAATGTTGTCTTAGGAAGGATGAACAGATGACAGGGTCATGGAAGTCCAAGGCTCACTAATGAGCTTAATCTGTTTAAGCTTTCAAATTTTATACTTTTCAAATAAAAATCCCATTTTGAGTTCTCACTGCAATGTTGAAATAATGTACCTTTGTCTCTATGCAGAGAAATATTCAATGGCTGTATGACAACCAGAGTGGGAAGAATGTTTAAATAACTAGTTCTCATGACTGCAGTTTTCACTCCTTTTGATAGGTTTTTTGCTGAGTGCTCGACAAATGTTTCTCTTCCTGACAGAACTATGAAAGCAAACAGATTCGCAGAAGATACACCGTGAGCTGCAGAGTGATCACAAGTGGCAACCTACTGCTGCACTGACTCCTGTGTACGCAGTGTTGGGCAGGTGGTCTAACTGATCGGTGTATGTTTTAAACCTTATGTTTTACTGCTTTACTATATGAAGCACTTAAAATTTGTTCCATAATACTAATAGCATCAATGGTAGTAGTCCAGTAAAACTGTGATATAAGATTAGATAACTATGTACCTTAAGTACATTTTCCTGATAGTACTTTTGCTTAAATAAACATATGTATGCTAGACTGTTACTTGTAACTGAGTGTTTTTGTATTGTGGTAGCCTATACGAGAGTAAATAAGTACCTGTCTTAGTAAAATTGCTATGGGGATCCATTTTCATGTTCTTCCACAAATGCTTAAATTGAAATCATTGTATTTGGTGTAGTTCTGGTAGAAGATAAATCTTCCAAAATAGTTATTTTACAGTTTGAAGTAAGTCTTTCTCAAGCATTTTGCTATGTTTGCAGCATTTCTTTGACCCTTTGAATTTGTCTTTTGCCAGTCCCTTTATATAATGTGCCCTCATGTCTGTTTTCAGTTAAGAAGCCTAAAATTCCCCTTGAATGTCAGTTGGCTTCAGTATATAATATATGAAATATAGTGTCTGCAAATATATAGCTATACTGTGTATTATGTGTCAGATTATTCCTACAATTAATGATGCTTTGCCATTAAAAACAATACAGTAAAGCCCAGTGTTTTCAAACGGCAGCAGCATTAACCAGATAAACTGCATTATGCATCAGTTTACCTTTGTATGACGTTCAGAATGACATAGGGTGTTTTCGTGTTTGGAAACAAAAGCTTAAACAGCTCAGCTGCAAACATGTTTTATTATATGCTTCTTTAGGGTAGAAGAGGCTTAAATCTATCTTAGGATGTTTATGTGTCTACTGTATGTGAATATGGAAGGAATTATTAGTTGAAACACTGCAATTCGTTGATTAGATATTCAACCGAAAATTATTCTGCAATCATTATTTTACGTCATTCATCAAGCAAATATGCCAGCCATTATCTTGTTTCAGCTTTTCAGAAGTTAGGATGTGGTTCTCTTTGTCAAGTGTGACAGTAAAGTGAACCTCTTTGGGATTTGAATCATTGATCAGACAAAACAAGAAATTGATTGAGAGTGCCTTGAGGTCTAGAAAATTATAATGGGAATTTTAAACTGCTTTCTAACATTTGATTCATTGAAAAAAAAATTGATGGTGAAAATAATCACTAGTTGCAGCTCCTGTCCAATTTGGCTTTAAAGAACTCCTTTCCTTCCTTTTCAGTGGAAAACAAACCTATGGATGCAGGTTGATTTTCCACCAAAGGAAAATTTTGCTGTGTGCCACCCACGCTCCACTGTGTTGCAAATCCAAAATCTAAATTCTGCTATTGCTTTGTTTCCACTAATTTTGATTTCTCTACATGTATTCTAAGTCGCATTGCACATCTAGCATCACCATGCTCCTGATTTGCTTGATCACTGCTCCCTGGCTGCAAGAACCTCTCATTAGTGTGACTCTGCAAACATGAGCTAAAGACATTCCCTGACATTTAATTGCAAAAAGCAAATGCTGTATGATATGACATTTATAGATGACACAGTATTTATCATTTAAACCCCTAAAAGGAATGGATGGAAACACACCTTTTTCATCATTATAGATTCAAGCATTAGCAATTCATAATCCAAATAACTGCATACTTTGAACTGCTATGAAGGTAAATTTGTCCAAGGCATTTTTTTCTATCGCCCATTATAACATAATTTTGACTCAAGTAGCTTTACAGTGTTTACAGCCTACAGCACCCTTGGTCTTTAAAGTAGATAAGGAAAAACTCCTTGATTACAGCTAAAACTACTACTACCACTTTCAAAAACCTCTTAATGGGAAAACATTTAAGAAACATCAGGAAGAGCAATGGAAGAGAGCTCATCCTTTCAGGACAGACTGATGTTGAGCTTACACATCAGACCACACAGTAGATTTCACTACTTGATATCAGGAGAACCAAATTCTAATTTGACACATTTTAATTCAGTGAGTAAAACAAGTAAAAATGAATTGATAAATGTCTGATACTCATCCAGAATGAAAGATTATTCACTTTTGAGGCACTGGCAATCACTGAAAATTCAAGAGGGAAAATGAAATAACAGCAGATGGATTTTTGCAGTGATCAATTCGTTAATGTTACAGGTACAAATGCGAGGAGAAAAAACACAAATTGCATATACAAATGTATCTGTGGTTTACCTTTAAGTGTCAGAAAACTGCTCAGGTTCTGTCAAGCTGCATAGGGAGTCAGTAGGTATTGTCAAGCCTGGACACAAAATTTCAAATGGAAGGGTGTCTGAACTCTCATATGGTTCTCATCTGAAGTCCTGCTGCATATCCACGACATAGTGTGCTTCTGTTAATGTGCAGTGTTTGGCTTTCACTAATTATTGCATTAAGTTTGATGAGCTTGTAAGTTACACTTTGTTTTATGGTGGCCTGGTACAAGTGCCCTTCTAACTACTAACTACTAACCAGCCTTTAGACTATCCAGATCACTTGTCACACCTTGACCTGAACCTCCATGGACATGAATTTTGTTTTGCATTTGTATAGCTATATTTTATATAATTAGCCTATTGCATGTGTGTGTGTGTGTGTGTGTGTGTGTGTGTGCCAGCATGGAAACAAGATTTTAAAAATTACACTTTACTTGCTTGTCCTGATTTATGAGCAGAATGTTGTCACCATGAAATATATTAGCCTATAGATGAATATTGATGATGGAAGTCACACCTGTGCTTGGTGATGATGATTCAATCAATAATAAATAATAGTTTAGGTTACTTCTGATTTTGTAAAGCCAGTATCAATTAATGAAAATTAGCAGGTTTTCGACCACCAGCACCAGCTTCACGGCACCTTAGCAACGCGGTTGCCGCGCAACACAGGAGATTCTGGCCGCTTTGGCGTTTTTCACTTCGGACGTTCATTAACAAGCACATGGGAAACAGGTGCGCGTTTTTAGATGCCCTATTTTAAGCGGCTTTGACGGCACATTGATTAGCTCAGACCGACAACCAGGACTCTGCTACTCCAGAGCGACTTGTTGGATTTAAGATGTTCGTCTGGTTTATTATCTTTGTTTGTGCCTCGGTCGGTTATGTTGAGACCGCCGCAAGAGCGATGCCCGGTCAGCCAACCGACGCCCAAGTTAACAGCCCCCAAGTTTTGGCGGCAGCATCGTTTGCTGTGGATGAATTCAACAGAGGCAACCTGGGAGACCCGTTTCTCTACAAAATAGTGAGGATAAAATCTGCCAAAGTTCAGGTAAATGTTTATATCGGTCTCATAATCCACATAATGTTAAACCTCGAATAACGCTTAGTCTATTCTAATTCGTGGTGTGTCTTTTAGGTGGTCGCGGGTCTGAACTTCTTCCTGAAAGTACAACTGGGACGTACAACGTGCAGGAGAAGCGGCTCGACTGTTAAATCCTCTTGTAATTTCCAGTCTCCTCGCAAGGCAAGTTTAAGATGTCAGGTGGTGTAAAACAAAGGTACCCAGAAGTGGCACAGAGCCACAAACGGGAGTTGTGATTTTTGTATGTCAGTGAGTTGTTGTCGAAGTGGAAACCTGTTAAGAGGGCGCACTAATTTTCTATTTATTTCAGGACTTGGAGTGCCAGTTCACCGTTACTGAAGTTCCCTGGGAGGGTCCGCGATACAGGCTTATGGAAAAAAAATGTACCGAAACAAAAGTCTGATGCATCGCTCTTTTTGCCAAATAAACAATTAGCTACTGAGCAGTGTTTTGTGTTCATTTTAGAAATACTGCTGCTTAATGTACTGTACCTGCGACTCCCAGTCGTCTGGTGGCGCTAATACGTCATTTCCAATTTGTCAACTACCGTAAATACTTAAATGAAGCGCCTTGTTTAGTCATGGTAGACAATTTGCAGTGGTGTTACGTTTCTGCTTCTGTTAGAGGCAGTTTAAAAAAAAAAAAAAAAATCTTTGTACGTAAATTTAACTCTATTGCTGCTAAAGTAGATTTTGAAGCACTTTAGCATTTCTAATTTAGCGATCAACCATAACATGACCACTAAAAGTGACTAACACTGATTCTCTTGTTACTGTGACACCTGCCAGCATGTTGGGTATATTAAGCAGCAGGTGAACATTAAGTCATCAAAGTTGATGTGTTGGAGGCAGGAAAAACGGGAAGGTGTAAAGATCTGAGTGGCTTTGACTGGAGCCGAAGTGTCGTAGTTAAATGACTGGGTCAGAGCAGTTTTTGTTGTGTGCCCCTGGTCTGCAGAGGTTGGTACCAACCCAATGTTGTCTTAGGAAGGATGAACAGATGACAGGGTCATGGAAGTCCAAGGCTCACTAATGAGCTTAATCTGTTTAAGCTTTCAAATTTTATACTTTTCAAATAAAAATCCCATTTTGAGTTCTCACTGCAATGTTGAAATAATGTACCTTTGTCTCTATGCAGAGAAATATTCAATGGCTGTATGACAACCAGAGTGGGAAGAATGTTTAAAAAATAACTAACTTGTTCTCATGACTGCAGTTTTCACTCCTTTTGATAGGTTTTTTGCTGAGTGCTCGACAAATGTTTCTCTTCCTGACAGAACTATGAAAGCAAACAGATTCGCAGAAGATACACCGTGAGCTGCAGAGTGATCACAAGTGGCAACCTACTGCTGCACTGACTCCTGTGTACGCAGTGTTGGGCAGGTGGTCTAACTGATCGGTGTATGTTTTAAACCTTATGTTTTACTGCTTTACTATATGAAGCACTTAAAATTTGTTCCATAATACTAATAGCATCAATGATAATAGTCCAGTAAAACTGTGATATAAGATTAGAAAACTATGTACCTTAAGTACATTCTCCTGATAGTACCTTTGCTTAAATAAACATATGTATGCTAGACTGTTACTTGTAACTGAGTGTTTTTGTATTGTGGTAGCCTATACGAGAGTAAATAAGTACCTGTCTTAGTAAAATTGCTATGGGGATCCATTTTCATGTTCTTCCACAAATGCTTAAATTGAAAAAATTGTATTTGGTGTAGTTCTGGTAGAAGATAAATCTTCCAAAATAGTTATTTTACAGTTTGAAGTAAGTCTTTCTCAAGCATTTTGCTATGTTTACAGCATTTCTTTGACCCTTTGAATTTGTCTTTTGCCAGTCCCTTTATATAATGTGCCCTCATGTCTGTTTTCAGTTAAGAAGCCTAAAATTCCCCTTGAATGTCAGTTGGCTTCAGTATATAATATATGAAATACAGTGTCTGCAAATATATAGCTATACTGTGTATTATGTGTCAGATTATTCCTACAATTAATGACGCTTTGCCATTAAAAACAATACAGTAAAGCCCAGTGTTTTCAAACAGCAGCAGCATTAACCAGATAAACTGCATTATGCATCAGTTTACCTTTGTATGTCGTTCAGAATGACATAGGGTGTTTTCGTGTTTGGAAACAAAAGCTTAAACAGCTCAGCTGCAAACATGTTTTATTATATGCTTCTTTAGGGTAGAAGAGGCTTAAATCTATCTTAGGATGTTTATGTGTCTACTGTATGTGAATATGGAAGGAATTATTAGTTGAAACACTGCAATTCGTTGATTAGATATTCAACCGAAAATTATTCTGCAATCATTATTTTACGTCATTCATCAAGCAAATATGCCAGCCATTATCTTGTTTCAGCTTTTCAGAAGTTAGGATGTGGTTCTCTTTGTCAAGTGTGACAGTAAAGTGAACCTCTTTGGGATTTGAATCATTGATCAGACAAAACAAGAAATTGATTGAGAGTGCCTTGAGGTCTAGAAAATTATAATGGGAATTTTAAACTGCTTTCTAACATTTGATTCATTGAAAAAAAAATTGATGGTGAAAATAATCACTAGTTGCAGCTCCTGTCCAATTTGGCTTTAAAGAACTCCTTTCCTTCCTTTTCAGTGGAAAACAAACCTATGGATGCAGGTTGATTTTCCACCAAAGGAAAATTTTGCTGTGTGCCACCCACGCTCCACTGTGTTGCAAATCCAAAATCTAAATTCTGCTATTGCTTTGTTTCCACTAATTTTGATTTCTCTACATGTATTCTAAGTCGCATTGCACATCTAGCATCACCATGCTCCTGATTTGCTTGATCACTGCTCCCTGGCTGCAAGAACCTCTCATTAGTGTGACTCTGCAAACATGAGCTAAAGACATTCCCTGACATTTAATTGCAAAAAGCAAATGCTGTATGATATGACATTTATAGATGACACAGTATTTATCATTTAAACCCCTAAAAGGAATGGATGGAAACACACCTTTTTCATCATTATAGATTCAAGCATTAGCAATTCATAATCCAAATAACTGCATACTTTGAACTGCTATGAAGGTAAATTTGTCCAAGGCATTTTTTTCTATCGCCCATTATAACATAATTTTGACTCAAGTAGCTTTACAGTGTTTACAGCCTACAGCACCCTTGGTCTTTAAAGTAGATAAGGAAAAACTCCTTGATTACAGCTAAAACTACTACTACCACTTTCAAAAACCTCTTAATGGGAAAACATTTAAGAAACATCAGGAAGAGCAATGGAAGAGAGCTCATCCTTTCAGGACAGACTGATGTTGAGCTTACACATCAGACCACACAGTAGATTTCACTACTTGATATCAGGAGAACCAAATTCTAATTTGACACATTTTAATTCAGTGAGTAAAACAAGTAAAAATGAATTGATAAATGTCTGATACTCATCCAGAATGAAAGATTATTCACTTTTGAGGCACTGGCAATCACTGAAAATTCAAGAGGGAAAATGAAATAACAGCAGATGGATTTTTGCAGTGATCAATTCGTTAATGTTACAGGTACAAATGCGAGGAGAAAAAACACAAATTGCATATACAAATGTATCTGTGGTTTACCTTTAAGTGTCAGAAAACTGCTCAGGTTCTGTCAAGCTGCATAGGGAGTCAGTAGGTATTGTCAAGCCTGGACACAAAATTTCAAATGGAAGGGTGTCTGAACTCTCATATGGTTCTCATCTGAAGTCCTGCTGCATATCCACGACATAGTGTGCTTCTGTTAATGTGCAGTGTTTGGCTTTCACTAATTATTGCATTAAGTTTGATGAGCTTGTAAGTTACACTTTGTTTTATGGTGGCCTGGTACAAGTGCCCTTCTAACTACTAACTACTAACCAGCCTTTAGACTATCCAGATCACTTGTCACACCTTGACCTGAACCTCCATGGACATGAATTTTGTTTTGCATTTGTATAGCTATATTTTATATAATTAGCCTATTGCATGTGTGTGTGTGTGTGTGTGTGTGTGTGTGTGTGCCAGCATGGAAACAAGATTTTAAAAATTACACTTTACTTGCTTGTCCTGATTTATGAGCAGAATGTTGTCACCATGAAATATATTAGCCTATAGATGAATATTGATGATGGAAGTCACACCTGTGCTTGGTGATGATGATTCAATCAATAATAAATAATAGTTTAGGTTACTTCTGATTTTGTAAAGCCAGTATCAATTAATGAAAATTAGCAGGTTTTCGACCACCAGCACCAGCTTCACGGCACCTTAGCAACGCGGTTGCCGCGCAACACAGGAGATTCTGGCCGCTTTGGCGTTTTTCACTTCGGACGTTCATTAACAAGCACATGGGAAACAGGTGCGCGTTTTTAGATGCCCTATTTTAAGCGGCTTTGACGGCACATTGATTAGCTCAGACCGACAACCAGGACTCTGCTACTCCAGAGCGACTTGTTGGATTTAAGATGTTCGTCTGGTTTATTATCTTTGTTTGTGCCTCGGTCGGTTATGTTGAGACCGCCGCAAGAGCGATGCCCGGTCAGCCAACCGACGCCCAAGTTAACAGCCCCCAAGTTTTGGCGGCAGCATCGTTTGCTGTGGATGAATTCAACAGAGGCAACCTGGGAGACCCGTTTCTCTACAAAATAGTGAGGATAAAATCTGCCAAAGTTCAGGTAAATGTTTATATCGGTCTCATAATCCACATAATGTTAAACCTCGAATAACGCTTAGTCTATTCTAATTCGTGGTGTGTCTTTTAGGTGGTCGCGGGTCTGAACTTCTTCCTGAAAGTACAACTGGGACGTACAACGTGCAGGAGAAGCGGCTCGACTGTTAAATCCTCTTGTAATTTCCAGTCTCCTCGCAAGGCAAGTTTAAGATGTCAGGTGGTGTAAAACAAAGGTACCCAGAAGTGGCACAGAGCCACAAACGGGAGTTGTGATTTTTGTATGTCAGTGAGTTGTTGTCGAAGTGGAAACCTGTTAAGAGGGCGCACTAATTTTCTATTTATTTCAGGACTTGGAGTGCCAGTTCACCGTTACTGAAGTTCCCTGGGAGGGTCCGCGATACAGGCTTATGGAAAAAAAATGTACCGAAACAAAAGTCTGATGCATCGCTCTTTTTGCCAAATAAACAATTAGCTACTGAGCAGTGTGTTGTGTTCATCTCAGATGGTCACTTTGATTAATGTACTGTGAGCGCACACATTTTTAGACTGTCATATTCATAAACCAATGATTTCATTGGCTCAGAGATTTGCCACTTGTTCTAACTGGGTTGAATCCAGTCGATGACCTGCGCTCGTTCTGCGTTGTATACAGCAGAAAAACGGCGTAATTATTGCAGTGAGTGACGAGGCCAGCTTTACTCTGCCTCATCTGTGTCCTGGCAGCTGTGAAGCTCTGGTTGTGTTAAGCTTGGCCAGACACATGGCTGCTACACCTCTCCTTACAATAACCACAGCCTCCAGAAGGGCTCTGTATCGAGGATTACAGGCATTTTCAGATTACTGCTCAGCAAGACTGGACTGTCTGTGTGTCTGACCCCGTTTTTTTTTTTTTGTTTGTTTTTTTAAACAGTGGGAAATAAAGTGAACAAAAACATACAGGAAAATGTTGTCTATTATGAATGTGTAAATGGGAGTAGTTTGGGGTGGTGGGTGTGCCTGCGTGTGTGCTGTATGGCCACACAGTGTGAGGACCAGTTAGTGTTTTTTTTTTTTTTTTTTTTTGTTTTTAAAGAAACTGCAAGAGGACATTTTGGTAGGTCCTCACTTTCTGACATAACTCCAGAGGGCTGTCTGCAGATTCACACTTAACTTAGTGTGAAGGTTAGGATTTGGGTTTTAGGAGTGGGTGGAGGTTAGGCCTTTAGTTGTGATGCTTGAAGTTGTGGTTAGGGGCTAGAGAGTCCATCAGATGTGTCATAAAAACATTCATGTTTGTGGATGTCCTGTCTGTTATAAAGGAGTGTTTCCTATTCAAGCCAATGAAGCAACTATTTAGAGACTAAATGAAAACAGCTGGGTATAGTGGCTGATGAAAGGTGCTTTCAGTGTTGGAGATATACCTTAGTGCAGTGTGGGGAACAGGAGCTGTGTCTGTTTGGCTTTGATTACAGCTGCAACTGCTACATGGATAAGCAGTTCCCACACATACACTCATCCAGCACATAATGTCTCTAATCATGGATGTCTTAATCAAACTGAGCAAAACATAAAGAATTGCCTGGCAATGTGGATTAGATAGTGGGGGTTAGGGTTGTGGGGGGAGGGGGCTATTCCTTAATGTGGGATGACTAACATTGAAGCTCTGGTGCCAGTAGTATGCCCTGTCCATCTGCCATTCTGGTCACCCACCCACCCACTGACACACTAACAGGTGCGTGCATGCAGATACACGTGTTTTCTGCGCACACGCTTACATACCCCACCCCACACTCTGGCCCTACCCCTGTCCTCACTTAGCCTGGGCAGCAGATGGTGAGGGGTAAGGCTTGTAGCTCCCCTCCCAACTCCAAGCCACCCCCTATTCCCCCCATGAATATCACCCCACCCCTCTTTGTGTTGTTGAAGAGCCTGAGTGTTGAAAGGCAAGCTTCAGTTTGCCCCGCCCCCCCTTCCTTTTTGCCCCCCCAAATCCTTGGCTGGCTGCCATTGGCGGGACTCAGTCAGGTGTCCTAATGCTTCAGTTAGGGGAGGAAACGCTGGTTAATCTGCCCATCGCGTGCCACCGGCCATGGCCTGGCCTCTTTGTGTCTGGCACCCCTCTGATCAGTCCCTCCACCCCTTCATCTGGCTTTCCCCCTTCTCTTCCAACCCAGTTTCTCTACTCTAAGAGAGTCTCATCCTTTTCTTAAAGATCAACCCCTCATCCTCTAGAGATCTGTTTTAACTTCGTTCCAGTGGTTGTGACGGTTCACCTGTATTATTAATGACTCTCAATATTTTATTGTCATGATCACATCACTCATCAAACCTGTCTTTATTTTGTGCTGACTCGTCACAAGCAACCAGCATACCAGCAAATGCAATGTACAAGAAAAACAATGCTGCAAGGAAAGATTACACTTTCTGAAACTTCTCTCCTGTCAGGGTTTTCAGCAAACATTTAGATGTACAATTACAACCCACTAATTTTCCTCATGCTTACTGCTCTTGTTTTCACTTCCAAGTTTTAGTAAAACATGAAATATTGTAGGCCAATTATAACAATGTTTCTTCCAATGGAATATTTTGATTGATTCATTAAGATAAAATTAATACCAGGAGTTAACACGTGTAAATGCTTTATCAGTAACAGTAGTTTTTGTTTTTCCTCTTGATCTTTCCTGCATCATCACATAGACTTTGACCTATTTAATTATACAGAGTGTGTATCACCCTGTACTACTGGAAGGTGTGCTGCTTTGATTAGGATAAATGATGCTTAGATGCTCCTTGGTGAAGGTTGATGTGGTGTGGTTGCGTAACCAGAGAGGGGTCATTACCATTTGACCCCTGCTGACCTTATTTTTGATTGACCTCTTGGGTTGGTCATCGCTTCAGAGCACAGGCAGGAGTATAAGGTCAGAGTTCAAAGTATCCTCAGCTGTGCTGTCATGGAAACAGTGGTGCTCGCTTCCCTCATGGTCTGTTTTAATCTAAAGGCAGTGGTTCACTTCAAACTATAGCACTTCATTTGCTCTTGTTTTGTCTACCTATTTATTGTATGTGTGCAATCTTTGTGGACTTACATCAAAATATTTAAGAACAGGTGTACATAGTAGTATCGATTGTAGTACTGATTCCAGGTTTTGAGGACATGGCTGCTGAAATATTTTTGAGCTGTTTATTACATTTTACTGTGGCTTTTTGTTTTACTTTTCTTTTTTTGTATTTTACATGCACTCTTCAAATTTCTTTTGCTATGTGCAGCATAGATCCTCCTTCTTCAGTGTCCAGTTCTTCAGAGCCCGCCATTGTGGTCAGTCGAAACACACCCATGGTTTGTTTTTCCACTTCCTGTTTGTGACTGTTGTGAAGGGTTTCCTTGCAATCACTGCTGCGGACGGAGGGGGGGGGGGGAGAAAAATCAATACTTTCAATGTAATGTGTGGCCAGAGGAATAAGGGAATGATTTATGTAGGGATGGCTACTCCCCAAATCAGATGGGATTTGTGTTTGGTGGCCGGATGAGTGGAGCGAAGGAAGAGGGGTGGTGGTACAGCAACCCAGAGGAAGAACTATAAATGGTTTAAAAAAAAAAAAAAAAAAGTGTGCTTTAACTGCTGTTGATCACAGCACCACTCCTCTCTATTTCCTACTGTCCCTCTCATCTTGTTTTGTCTGAGTGTTCCACTTAATCTTAGCGTAATATTATGAGACCAAAGAATAATGGGACACACACACCAGGAGTTTAGCAGGTTGTGGACCACCAGCCAGAAACAGCATATGTCCCTTCCCTCTCTGGATTAATGAGAGCATGTTAATATTACTATATAGTCGGAGGAAGGGATAGGGGCAAGGGGTAGGCAGGGATAGGAGATGAAAGGTAGAGTGTAAGAGCCTTGCAGACAGGCTGAGATTCAGAGGGAAGCACGAGGCAAGAGGAATGAGACCAAGTCTGCGAGAGAAGGAGGCAGAGAACAAGTCTTGGAAAGAGACAGAAAGATGGAAGTGTGGAGGCGGGAAAGAGCGAGAGAAGCGAGGACATAACCATAGGAAAATGTGTGTGTGTGTGTGTGTGTGTGTGTGTGTGTGTGTTTGCTTTATTGCAGTGGCCCCACCTACCCCTCCATCCTGTTAAGGAGGCACAGTCCTAAGGAGGAGGGGTAGGATCCCCTCCCTGAGCCACCAACACATACACACATACTCTCTCTGCCTCATACACACACTCTGCTCCATGAGGGAGCAGTCGCTGAAGAGCTCTGGATAGACCATGTAAGATTCTGCAGGTGTCCCACCCTTCTCTCATCACATGGATGCTTTAGAAGGTACTATTTCTTTTTTTTTTTCTGTTTCATTTTTGCCATTTATCCTTTTTGTCAGTTTTATTTGGTTTACGCTTTCTCCTTCACTCGAAGATTCCTCTCTTCATGTCTGAGTAATCCGTGAGCCTCTGCTGCTAACATGTATGTGTTTGTGTAAGACTACATGTGCGTTGTGGGAAACTGAATGCATGCTTGTATGCTTGTTTATGAGATCTACTATAGCCGCAGGTCTAACAACTTTAGCGAGTGTATTCTGTTAGCTACATGTGTTTCAGCTCGATTTAATTTTATTATCCTGTGATGCCGTTTTCAAAACTAATTTTATAAGGGTCATGGCTTTGGCTGCTTGTTGCATTACTTAGACTTCCATTTTATTATTTTTATTGGTGCTCAACTCTTAAGGATGGAGGGAGACAAAGCGCATTATGTATGCTCTGTGTAGACTGTATATGCGTACTCATGTTTGGGTAGGCTCTCAGTCCAATCAAATCTAGCAGAATTACATTTACACCATATTTGTGATTACAAATAGAGTATTGTGTTTTTTTTGAGGGGAGGGGTGCAATAGTGATAATGGTAAGTGTGAAAGTTGGAGAAGAACAGAGTGAATTTTGAGAGATTTAGTCTAATGGTTTTCAAATTGCACTGTATTCTTTGAACAGTAAGACAGTTTAAAATGTATTACTCGGTTGAGTTCTGACCATGCTGCATAATAGTTTTTTTTTTTTCTACATAGACTTAATTAATCAAAAGTCAAAACTACCTTATATGCTTTATTAGAGAAGAAGAGATGGCAGCAAAAATGGCTAGTAATCCTATAACTGGAGTCTGTGCCAGTGTATTTTGCATGTGGGTGTGTGTATGTGGTGTGGGGGCACATGTCTTGCATGTAACTTGCTGTATTGGCAAATACCCAGTACACCACTCCTGCTCATACTAAAGATGGAGGCACAACATAAAGCAACAATCACTGTTTAATATAATGATAAAAAATATTCTCATTGGGCATCTGTATTCAACAGAATGTCAAGTTGTGTTTTTGTTGTGATTCTACCTTTTAGCATATCTTCCGTGACACTTTAGTTTTTAGTGAGATGACTAAGCTAAAATGTTGGTATTATTTTGCTGGGACTTAGTCTGACTTTATTTTTTCTGAATTTTCTAAGTGAATAAAACTTGAATTGGCTCACTTTCATCGCTTTTGCTTGTTAGCTCGCCAGGTTGCAGTAATATATATGTATATTATTCAGCGCTATTTTCAGTGTAACCCTACTCATATTGTCAGTAATCCTCACATTTTGTTCAGATCAAATCAAATTGGTGACCATTTGTTCAAAAGGACCTGATGGGCAACCTCCAAATCCATCCTGCAAATTGGTTCTTCCACAATATTTCGCCCTCTTCCCTTTCTTTTGCTCATCCTTCAGGTTAAAGCAGGCTTGTTCTCCCCCCTTTTCCTGACTTGTATTGACCTGGTAATAGCATTATCCACAGAGCGTGTGGCAGGGCCAGGGTCACATCCCTCTAGGGTTTGGATGGTCAGCCTTCTGGCCACAGTTTGCTCAGAGAGTGGCCAATAGGACCAAAGCTGTGGTCATTCTTCAATCTATCTCCTTTCACAGCAGAGGTCACACAAGTCAAAGGGTAATAAGTTTAACCCCTCAAGGGGTGAAAAGTCGGAGGTCACAAACAAGGCTATAGGGAGACGGTTTGCATCATCAATCAGTGGAGCTCCTGGTTATATCTGTGCATATTGATGACACATGGTCATTTCTGCCAATCTCATTTGCAGGGCTTGCTAAGCAAAAATGTCAACCACTACGATCATATAAATGTGAATGAAAATAGCAAATATGGTGAAGAGGCTGGGTTGTGTCATTTTTAGTACTGTTCTATTTCATGTAATCATTTTTTTACCACTACCCATTACTTTGTGTAATTTTAACCCACTTCATTACGCAGTCATTTAAGTAACATTCTAATTGTTAATGTAAATTGACTTTAACCAGTTGTCACACTGCTTACAATTTCAATTTCCTTAAAAATACATACATATATATATATATATATATATATATATATATATACACACACACACACACACACACACACACGTATATATATATATATATATATATATATATACGTGTGTGTGTGTGTGTACGTATACACACACACACACACACGCACACACAGGAGATGTGTATATACATATGTGTCTAAGATATAGAGGTTACAATTTTCAATGCTGAAGTGATTTAAACCATGTACCAATCCATTATCTTCCATGCTATATCTTAATACCAGAAAGCGTTAAACAGAAACCACCAAATAAAAGGGTTTGTTTATCTGGTCAAGAAAAATAGGAATAACTACATTGGCCTTTATGTGAGTTATTAGAAATTGTGGCTTTTATGTACATTTCCACAATTTTTGCTGGTATATATCATTATAGCCTTGCAGTTACTTTTTAAAATACACATTTGTTGAGGAATTTTCTTAAAATAATATCCCATATTATATCCCACAATGTTAGTGTGACATATTCTTAAATTCTGCTGCAGATGAACAAGTGTATCCCTGTAAATTTGAAATGGTGCTGTGCTGATGTTTCAGCATCTCCCAGAGGTCTCCTCTCCCTGGCTGATGTTAGCGATGTGTCAGCACTAAGCTAGGCCTGCCTGCTCGGCTGCTGGGGCTGTGGTGGCGACCAGCCCATCCTGGCTAAAAGCCAGACCAGACATGTCTTGGCTACAGACAGCAGAGCTGTGACAGTATCAAGTATTGGGGAAATATACTTAAACAGTGTGCTGTGGTGTTGATCCATTTTATCAACAAAAGTATAACAGCGGTATGTTTGCATTCTGTAGATTTTAGACTTTTTATTTTTTTGATTTAACAGTGCACTGTAATAGGAGGAAAAAAATGGTGAGAAAGCGGAGTATGAAAGAGCACGTGTCACAGACCTCAGGTCGATTGCAGTTAACATAGTGTAGTCCTTCGCCAAATGAGCCACCATGGTGATGTGTATTACTTTAAGGAATGCTCTGCGTGCAGATTGCGAACAGTATATGGGCAGTAATGCCTCTATGTCAGACTGGGCACACAATAGGATGTGTGCATGCTATTAAGTGTGTGAATAACAGAGATGTACATGTTGCTCAGTCAGCTATTGCACAGACAGAGACCATCAATCACAAATGCACGGTAAGCCGCATTGCTCTTTTGCTGGTCCCTCAAGTCCTTTCTATGGGCTGGAATTACACAGCACTTTACTTGCAACACTGCATTTTCCTGGACTTTGTCTTAACCCTACACCGTAACTGACACAACACAGTGCGGTGCCATGTCTTGTTAAACCATGACAAGAGGTGTAATTTTATGATGTAACTGAGGCTCATATATACAGTTGGATAAGGAATGACCTGGTTCTGAGAGGTTTTGATTCTGTAGTTGCAGTGATATTTGCACATAGTAATGTCTATAATGTTTATGATTTAATTGACTAACATTAGGAATAGAGTCGTCACCCACCTTTACATACACAGTATGAGTATAGTGCATGTTAATGAACTAGCTCTAACTGCTGTACACATTTATTAGCCCCACAAAGATACTTCATGCTTGCTTAGCATCTTGTTCCCCTGCATGTACCTGATGTCAGTTGGTAAAGAGCTCTGCATGTGAACTGCAGTGAACTTTAAATCCTCATGTTTAACCAATATCAGTATTTATATTCTTTCTACGCATGTTCGTCTCTATCATCTAAAATTCTTTCACATTCTGTTTTTAAATAATTTTGCAAACTTTGTAAAATTTCAAGCTTCAAATAATTTTTTTAAACATGTATTAAGCCAAATTAACTATGGCTCTGTGGTATGGGCAAAAGCCAGCTGTATTTGATAAAAGAGTGTAAAGGCCTTGGGTTTTGGATAAGCGATGAGGTAGAGTGGGCTGAAGGCTCCACGCATTTTGCAATACTTGTGAGGGTTTTGGAGAGCATGTGTGATAAGCAGCAGGTGGACTGGTTATTGTTCTGATAAGAGCAAGTAATTGATCATGTGGCCAAGGTCTTGTCTTTCAGACATAGTTTGATCAGCTGAGAGGTTCACTTCACACTTATCTCCTGAACTACAACAGTAGTTAATTTAGTCATATGGCAAGTATTCCGTATGAGTAAAACATCCCTGACTTTCAGCAGTATATAGCCTGTTATTTAGAAAATAATTCCATTTTATTTAGTGACAGAAATGTGTAGAATGAGAATCAAAATAAATAATTATTGAAGGAATTGTTTGACAGTGGAATACGTGTTTAAGACCATTACATTTATTTATCTTTCACAGATAAATGTAGAAAGAAAGCTGCTCTCTGATGGGGCCTTAAGTGATGCAGTGCCCAGGTTGTCATGAAATGCTCTTTGTAAAGGTCACATATTACTGCTGGCCAAGTTGTGATGCGGCCAATAAAACAGCCAATAACTGACCCCGTGAAACACACACTAATTAGAGTGTTTTATCCTGAGGATTGAAAATATGCCATTTACCAAAATATGACATAATCCTCCAGCCCCATTCGTGGAACTGCGAACTTAACCAATGTCTTTACCAAGAACCCATAATTCAGTAGTTATTAAAAAACTGATTTTGATTTAAAAAAAAAAAAAAAAAAAAGCCTCGATATGACTGAAGCTGTTTATCTGTGTTGTGGTGAGCAGGTTTAAAAGTGTGTGTTCCTGTTCTGCCTGTGAGCACCTTTATAGACATACAGTGGTTAATCATACAGTGATGCAGTGTAGGTTAGCACACTGTTAGGAGTGTGCTGTTTTGTTTTGTTTTGTTTTTTCAGCTGAGAGAGTAACAAAGAAGACTTCATTAGTGGAACCTTTTTTTTGGTCCATTAAACATGACACAGCATTTTTAAAAAACAAAAAACAAAAAAACAATAGCTTTTACATTCAGTGAACTCTAAGTGTTCAAATTTACATAGCAAGCTAAATGTAAAGAGCTACATTTTATTATTATACCATGCATTTGTATGAATCAAAAGTAATAGTACCACAGGAAGCAATTACATTTAAGTGCATCGTTGTTTTTTTTTTTAAATAGGGTTCATGTGTTAGAGCATAGGGGCAATTACATTTTTGAGGAGATGCTTTGTGTTTAATTCTTCCCCCTGTAAGTTTTGTTTAAAAAAAAAAAATATATATATATATATATATATTAGGTGCTACTTTTTGTAAGATTGCATAATACTCGATCCAGGTAAGAAGCTACTGAATAGATGGCAAGGCCTCGTTCACTGCCAGTGCTGTCTGTTAAATCAAGGTGTAAACAGAGACCTTGAAATGACCAGGGGCCTATAACAGAATGCTCCCTGGGAAAAGGCCAGTCATCCAATGTGTCTAAATGGACTCCCCCCTCATTTACACGAGACATAAATTCACATTTAAATGGCAGAAAATTACTCTGGTGGCTGATACACTGGGGCATATCAAACTATAATTGTAGTAGGTTGTGCGTGCGCTCGTAATGTAAGAGTGAAGAGATGTGTGGACGAATTATGCATCCAATAACTAAGATGGGATGTAAATATGGCCACTACAGTCAGTAGTCTGATGGGCCACTAGCCCATTTGATGTGAGGCTGCAGTGCAGAGGCTAAATGGCAGCCTGTCTGACACCGCACAAATGGCAAATTAAAACTGGTCTCCACAGGACACATTAGTGTTTTATATGAAATTAAATATCTAGTTTAAATGATTTGTTTGACAACCAGGAGATCATTTTTGTGAAGGTAAGATTAATAGTGCTGCCACTAACGATTATAAGTTTTCTCCGTTAGTTTATAAAATGTCTGGGTTTTCTAGAGTTCAAGATTATGCCTTCAAAAATCTTTTATCTGACCAACCGTTCAAAACCCAGACTTTTTTTTTTTTTATATGCATCTTTACTAGAGGAACTTACTGCCTTTACTGCCTTTATGCTGTATTTGACATGACTAACAGTTGCATACTAGAAGACACTTGCCCTCAGTGCAGCTTGGACTGTTGCAGTTTGATACTTTTTACACTGCCAAGGATCTCATTGAGCCCCCTCCTCATCCTAGTATCCCTTCTTCCCTTTCTTTTTTTTATGCATTTTTTTTGGTTTCACCTCTACAGTGGACCTTCTGTGACAGAAAGGCTGGGACAAATACATGTCACATCAGTTCATGAAGAGTCCAATTGTTTTTAGCCATTGTGCACCTCAGAAAGGTCTACAGGTTGTGTTTCTCAGCCTGGCTTCGTATACACAATCCCACATTATTTCATACAGCTCTACTCACCATGCTCCACATGCAGTCAAGTCTACAGACGCATATATTATATATTATAGTCCACATCTGTATTTCTTTGTACTCACACACACACAAGTCTATAAACTGTCTGATTGCCTCCAGGTCATTCACTCCGAATAGGACCATCAACAAACAGCACAATATGGCTCACCAGGAGGCCCTTTACAAATCTGTTTCATAATTTGGGCTGCCTTGTCTATTGTATTGGCCTCCTTTGATAAATTTACCTCCAGCTGATACAATGCGTCAGTCTTTTTGTTAGAGGAAGACAATTGCTCATAGAGTGAAGGTCCAGGGCCTTAATGAAGAGCTAAAACACACACATTGGCTACAGGGCACAAAGGTCATTTTTTGCTCTTAACATTAGATGACAGCTAACGGAGCAGACGACACTGTGAAAGGATGGAGACTAGTATGGTGATATTATTTCATTGTTCAGTGCTGTATGTTGAGGTCATTAAAGCGTAGACCAATTTGTTCACAACTGGGTTCAGAATAGCGAGTGAGGAACTAATTGAAAGAAAATAATTTGCTGTTTGAATAGGTTGTCTATTCTCAACCTTCCCAACATAAGGCCAAAACATCTGCAGAATCATCCCTTTTGGGTCATTTGCTAAAGGCTTGTTATTTGTAGTGATAATAAGGCAATGACACTATTCAGGGGTCACCAGCATCAGCTTGGCTATTCCTTCCTTTCGTCTTTTCTCACTCCCTGTAACTCTCTGGCTCTGTTCTGTAGTTCAACCATACAACAAGGTTGGTGGATGCCCAAGATCCAGGTTACAGGTGTGAACCAAAAGAGAGAAGCAAAAAAAAAAAAAAAAGCTGATTTAAGTTTACAAATGTTATTAAATTAAGAAATACATTCACACCAGCCTTTATTTTCAACAAAAGCAGTTTTACTGATAATCTATAGTGTATATACCAGGGGTGTTTCCTTTTGTAAAGTACATTGTGGTTTTACAATCATAGCTATTGTTTGACTGGAAAAGTTAGTGTTTACTGATCCTTACTAGATTAATAATTTTTATTTAGGGACTTTATCAGATATATATTTATTTTCTCTTTCAATATCAGTATTGAATGATTTGTATTGTAAACTGTTGGGAACTGGTTGGGAGGGGGCTCACGATGTTGGGACAGATGGCATTTAGCTCTAGCTGTGCCGAGCTCAGTGGGACCCGAAGCTTAAGAGGTTAGGCCTGTCAAAACCACTCTGTTCATTCACTGCCTAACAAAGTGTGGTCTGTCAGCCTGTTCCGTTTAATAAACTTAAGATTTTTCTTTTGTCAACGCTCAAGCAACACTTTGCAACTCGATGACCTGAATATCCCAACATGACTCAGACTCAGCGGAAAAGATGGTATCTCTGGCAAAAACTTTCCAAAATGCTGGGACATATGCTTGATTTGGTCACTTAACATGTGATAGCTGATAAAAACAAAATAAAGGTCAAGAGGCTTTTTTAGCAAAATGTATGCCTGACTGTGATGAATATGTGGCCAGATTACATGTAAATTTACGTTTTGCTGGAATATTTCATGAAAGCACTGAAATCTTTCAAGAGGAAAAAAAGGCTGTTCAGTATCACACCAGGTAAACAAATATCTGAGTATGACATTAACTCCATGAGCCATGAGGATGCCCCATATTCTGCTGTTGTGTAGCAAGTCCTCAAAAATTTGAAAAGTATCATAATTTACCACAAGAGGGAGACATACTGTAACATGAGGAGTGATTCTCAACCACACTGTTCATTGCCCACAGGGGACCACACTGCTAATCTGCACTCTAAACATCTGAACATACTGTATTCAGAATATCCTAAACTTTTATGAGCTCCTGCAGCATTTTGGGTAAATATGTTTAATGTTGTCAATTCGTTCTCCCTTGTCCCCAATCTCTTAATTTGTTTCAGTGTTTGTTGGGGTCAAAGCAGAAAGCTGATGAGTGGTGACCCCAGAGAGGGGTCTGGATGACATCTGACCTCTAGCTGGATGTGCAGCTGACCCTGGAGGATACAGCTCAACAATGGGAGGCACGTGCCGTGGCCTTGTCACCATGGTAACACAGGACCTTTTGGAGCAGGGTGGGGTGGTTAGGGTCTAAGCTTGGTCTTCATCCTGATCAGTGTTAACCATCTGCTGCCAATTGACTCTTATAGATACATCCATGTACCCACCGCAGAACAGCGTGTGTGAGTGAGAGATGGGGCAAAAGTGAAGAATCTGTGGGCTGACTGGGTAATCTCTGCAGGCAACTGTGATGGTGCTTTATATTCTCACAATCACCTGGAGAGATTCTGCAGTTTGTCTAATATGCTTGTGTTTAATTCATCTCTATCTCTCTGTATTAGAAACCACAGACGCTATAAGATGTGTAGTTCAATCATGTGAGCTACACAATTTTATTTTCCATCTCAGTGTTGCCTGAAACAAGTTAGGAAGAGGCCAAATTGTTTACCGAAGGTTGGCTTAAAAATGTCTGCCTACCTGAATGTTTGATCAAAGAAGATTTCACACTTCAGCTTAAGGTAACAGACATTGCACAATGAAGAACCGTTGCCATGACCGCTACAAGTCATAACAGTTAGTGAGTGGTTAAAAGAAGAAAAAGGGGAAGAATTTTGAATTATACTCCTGAATAAGGGCCAACAGGTGCAGTGCACTTGGAAGAAAACATGTTTCACAGATGTTTTTTTTTTTTTTTTATTAATATACAGGCAGATGTTTTAGACTTGGCCTGTTTGATGCTTTGATGCAAAATGTACACTCACCAGATAACCACCACCATCGTCAGAATATGATCCTGCTACTACCAGAACTCAGGAAAACAATTATACACACAAATTCTTCCTCTTTAGATTGGATGGATTGTAATATTTGCCACATTTACATGATTTTCTTCATTAGCACCACCAACCCTGCTGTTTCTTGCCTGAGCCCTTTCCTCACCCTTGTCTCTCCACCATCTCGGATTTTCCTGTCTCATCCCCGTCTTCCTGTGTTCTGCTGTGTTTTGGTGAAATCTCAGCTGGCAACTGTGAGTCGTTCACTAGCTGCTCTCACAATGGCCTCTGGGATTATGCTAAACACAGCGCCTCGGCTGCTCTCCCCATCGACCGGCGTCAGCGACGCCCTTTGGAGCACGCAGGAAAGAGATGGAGGGCTCTCAATGAAGATGTCACTGCAATTACACAAGCACGTTTCACAGACACCCTCTGTGTCTGCTCTTCCTCCTCTCGCATCCCCCTTTCCCACTTTTAAAAAAATTTCTTTTCGACAGTCTTTTGAAGTGCAGCCTCATCTCTTGCAGCTCTTTCATAATGCATGCCCATTTTGAATTTGCATGAATTCACTTTCCAGATGCTTCTGCCATCTTGACTTACCATGATGTGTATTGTACAGTATTGCCTATTGTATTATTGTAGGATGAAAAGAATAATAATGTCTTGTTTTTTAGTTTTGGTTATTTTTGTATTACTCCTCTCACCATTAGATTTTGCAGAATGACCTGCAGTAAATATGTCGTAAACTATCCAGGTTTTTGGTACCCCCCACACTGATGTTGGTATGAAGGAAGAGCTTTCTGATGTGGATGATACTGCATCAGGAACTGATTGGCTTATGTTCAATAGCCAACAGTACCTGATGCATTGCTGTCAGCATCGAAAGAAACATCACAAACACCGGCTCCTTTTATGCTCTGAAAACGTACAGTACATCTCTGGTGTATTAGCCCTCAGTGTACGGGATTAGTATTTTTGTTCTGTTACACAGTAATCATGAACAAATTCTCCGCAATGTACCTAATATACTACATATATAGTTTTGCCACATTGTTATCCCAGTATATGTGTAAATGTGTGTATATACATACACACGTTTACACATGTGTATGTATGCATGTGTTTTCAGTTTACATATTAGTCACTATGTGGGTTGGGGAATTAGGTAAAAATGATCAGAGATGTTGTGAATCTCAAAGCAGTACTTAGGTTGAGCTGAGGTCCAATCTATTACATGTATGTTTGTGTTCTCTGGTGTATTGTGCTCCCCGCTTCATTCATCTATTATCTATTCCACTTATCTCGTAGAGAGTCACAGGTGGGGGCTGTTGCCAAACCAATGTAGCAGACACTGGATGAGAGGTGAGGTACACTCTGGACTTATCGGCAATCTTTGACAGAGCCGACACACAGAGGCAGACAATCACTCACACCTATGTGCAATTTAAAGTCACCAATTCACTTGTATGTCTGTGTGTGGGAGGAAGCCAGGTTACCCAGAAAAACCCCATGGGGAAAATATTCAAAGTTACACAAAGGCCTCGTAGTCAGCACAGGCTCAAGCCGACAACCTTTTTGCTGAGGCAACTGTTTGAAGCTAAATGATTTTTTGTTTTGTTTTGTTTGTTTTGTGGCCTAATGTTTTTACAAAAAAAATCAGCTATAAGTCTTTTTTTTGTCAAAATGTTCTTTATCTGTTAGCCCTGTGCTTTTATAACACGACTCTGAAAAGGATTATCTGCTTCAACTTTAGCAAACACTTTCTCACACCTAGAGATGCACCCAGGGGGATGCACCCACCTCAGTCTCGCCTTGATTTGTAAGCATAGCTGCCTGATTTTGTTCCAGTGAGAAATTGGACCAAAGGGAATGTTCTCTCATCCTGTCTTTTATCAGTCTTAGATAAAATCTTCTATTAATCTCTCTTTAAACTGTTTAAAGTGCCTTATCTCAGTTTCTATGTCTTTTGTGCATAGTGTGAATAGCTTGCCAAGGATAATAAACTATTAGTGAAGAGTTAAGGCTTTTGTTTTTTGTTTAGTTATTTTGTGGATCTGTGCTATTTACTTTACATACATATATATATATATATATATATATATGTATAGAAATGTTTTTTTTATAGTGTTAGTGTTTCTCTTACTGTGCAGGCCCAGTACTTGCCTCTTAAATTTCCAGGTTTAATGTGTTTATCTGTGCTCACTGATTACAAGTTAATGCTCTTACAACATTGCATTTGCACCTATGGGATACCGCACCATGCAGAAACTATCTGCAAATCTCTATTCATCCACACCCTCTGAGAAAAGGTCAGAAGGTCAGCATTAAAGGAGGTGGTGCCAAGTCCATCTCTATGCACTCATATTAGCAAGCTGCTGGCACGTCTACATGAATACGCACACAATCACTTGCTGTCTCTTCACCCATGGGAAATCTAGGAAGCCATGCCAATTCCAGCAGATGTTCCTAAAGTGCAGGCATCTTGTAAACACCGTGAACTGTATTAGGGGCCAATTTATTGGTTGCTAACAGAGGTCTTTAACACATGACTTGACTGTGTGACCTGCTGCACATGTGCTGTATATACAGGTGTTGAGGTCTCTTTCAGATTGATGGGGTCTGGATGTCACAACCCCGAAGGTTATGTAGGTCCATTCCTAGCATAACATAAAAATGCTGTAGGCCTATAAACCGGGGATTTCCTAAAGCTTTTCCCTTAGAAAACCATTGAAATCATACAAAAATAAGAACAGAATCACTCCCAACTCTCTGCTGGGAGTGTTTAAAGAAAAGAACATTGTGGTACAACAAGGACACACTTTTTTATTAGAGTTTAACTCAAAAATCTATTATGTTTGTTATTACAACAATAAATTCTAGGTTCAAGGATTATTGCATATATGAGACCAAAGCAGAGATATACTGTAATGGTAACCTTAACTCTTATTTACTTTAGCTTTTTAGTCTGGTGAAAATAGTTTCCCATGAATAGCGTGCAGCTGTAGAATCAGTTCGAGTTATATATCATTTTCTGATCTGGACTATTTCTTGCGATGATAACCTTTTTTTTTTAAATTACTATTCATCAGTCTATAGAGGGAGCCACTGTAATCTGCTGATCGCCTAATGCACCCCGGTGAGAGAAGAGCCCGGAGCTCAACCTGCCCGGTACACCGCCCCCAGCATGTCATACTGTAACGCGCCGCATGTTCGCCACAAGTGCCGCTCGCACTCCGACAACCATCCAACACCCTCTGCGCCGTGTGTCCGGTAAAGGTCAGCTCGCTTTGCGCACAACCTCGGAATTGTAAGAAAACATAAACCCGGGACGTTTTCTTCAGCACACCAGGAGAGTTGGAACCGCAGGTAATTGCAGGTACGTTGCCAAGGCGCCACGGGATGACAAAGCTACTGCACACACAGCACTGTCATCAGACAACAATGAAAACAATACGCTGAAGAATTATTACAGGAGTGTAAAACAAGTGAGACAAAACGTCAGTAGCACGTATTTCTAATGTAGTTTGTTCATTTCAGGGAATTATCCAGTAACAAGTGTCAGTGTCTTTAAAAAAACGCAGGGATGAAGAAGGGAGAACCAAAAAATGATTTGATGGAGCAGCTTGTTAGGTCGGATGTGTTGTGCAAACACAGACTTTTAATCAGCATGAGCTCTGCAAGGCTGATTAACTCGTTCATTTTCCTGACACACTAGGGCATGTTTACGCACGATCTTTACGCGTATTACGCACTAATCCTTTTGGAGAAAAGCATCAGAAAAACGCTTCACTAAGTTGAAGTCGCAGATTTACCTGGAGCGGTGCCAATGTAAACATCACGCCAGCAGCAGGAGATGTTGGGACTCGTTAAGCAATGCCATCAATGATGTAATAACTGGTATTAAAACTTGTAGCCTTGTCAAAGCAAAAATGATCCTGCACGCTCTATCCACTTGGTTCCACGTCTCGTTACAGTGTTGATCCGAAGTTTGGTCGTCATGCTGGGGATCTGCGTGTGTCTTTGTGCGGTTTTCACGCATGTTCTCTCCCAGGAGGCCGAGGAGCCCATCTCCTACACAGTAAGTCAGATATTTTTAACAGCTACTGTCTTACCTGTCTGGGTATAAACACAACCTGTCATGTTTGAAATGCTGTGTGCTTTATTTTGCTGATGGGGAAATTATCCAGTATTTGTTGTTACACCAAAGGATGTCAATTTATGGTAGCCATTATCTGTCCTTCACAGTGCACAGAAGGGTATGAGTATGACAGTGTCAGAGAGCAGTGCAGAGGTGAGAAATGCCAAATGAAATATTCAGTGTTAAACATGGGTTTAACACAGTTGTGCAGATTTTCATTCCTAATGGGTTCTATATTTATTTTTCATCTATTTTCACCTAAGTTTAATTAAAATGGTCTTTTTAGCCAATGAAATAATTCCAGTACAGAAAGTGCCACATGTAATGTCTTTTTTTCTGTCCCTGCATCAGACATTGATGAGTGTGCCTTGTTAAATGATGCCTGCAAAGGAGGGATGCAGTGTATCAATCACTTTGGTGGATACCTCTGCCTCCCCAAGAGTGCCGTCATCTATATCAGTAAGGAGGGAGAGCAGGTGCCGCCGCCAGACTCTGTCCTTCCTGTCCCTCCTGTCCATCCTGTCCCTCCTGTTCCTCCTGTCCCTCCTGTCCCAGCAAGCCAACCTCAGCCCCCACGAGTGTTTTCAGGCAGCCAGAGGGTCCCTCAGTCCGGCCGAACCATCCGTTGTACGCCTGGATTCACTGCAGATGAGCAAAACCTCTGCAGAGGTAAGATCAGTTCCTCAGGCACGCCTTCCCCTCACTGTTATAACATACAAAGTACCTTCAAACTACTTTGAAAGCTAGTCTTTTGCTATCTCCAACACATGGAGACAGTTTATCTCAGGAGGTGGTGTTGATGAGCTCCTCAGTAGAGAAACTGGACTCAGCAGGACCCGAGATGTGACCACAAAATATGGTCCTAAAGTGCAAGAGGGATGCCTGCCCCACTCTATTCATTATCCCGATTATTAAAGGTTCAACATTTCCATTCATGAAACAAATTACTCTCTAAAATGTGGTTGCAGATTGGAATCCCACAGTACTGACTGTCATGTACGGCAGTGTTTTTATTCTCCTGAATGTCAAGAGTAAAACCTCTCTTACTGCCCTTAGCCAGATGCAGTACTGCCACCTGGAAGAAAGTGCCTAAATATGTCTCTAGCAGAACTATGTAGGTATTCGCTAATTACTTGCTAGAGAGTTTAGAGCCTCAATAAGCAGAGCTCCAAGGTGAACTGACACACATCAACAACTAAACCATGCGTAGCTGCCAGATTTGTAGCGAGCTTCTCGCTTTTTAAATGTGATGTCATATTTCTTAAACTCTGGTAGCTCACAGCACGAGGTTCTTGGCTGGAGTTCAGCTTCTTTTTAAAACGTAAAAAAAAAAAATTGTTTTTGGTTTGGATGTTGAGATCCTCTGCTTCAGGCGCAAATGAAAGAGATTTTATAATATTGTGGCAAGCTTGGTGCTCACATGTAGCCTTTACACCTACTGAAAATATTCCCTGGGTCTTGAATAGCTTGTGATTTTGGTAGCTGCACAAGGCTGTGTGGGTGTGATCCTGTGTCTGAGGGAGACTCTTTGATCCTCTCGGATGGGGAGTGGTTTAATGATTCGTTCTTTGTCTTGCTAACACACCATCACACACCATCACACACAGACACACACACTGTTGGCCATCATTGCTGCTTTGTACCAGGTGTTCATAGCTGCACCTGAGAGAGAACATGTCCGATATGATTCGTTACCTCTTATGGCTTTTATTTTGACATTTGTTTTGGTCTGTGAGAGCTTGGGAAGGGGGGTGTGATGGTGGATGTGTCGAGCTCCATAAATGCAATGTGCATTACCGTACAGTAAAAGCGTTAAGTGGTTAATAGGAACTCCTCTTGCCAATAGGCAGAGGCATGTGGTGGGTGGCTGTGTGGTGGGGCTTGCTGTCACACAGCTCCAGTAAAAGTAGCAAATTTGATTTTACACCTGGGGCAAAGATCTGTGTGAATTGTTTTATGTGTTTCTCTGAGTTGGAACCCAATTAGGTTTTATTAGAGTGTAAAAGATGGCAGCATATCAGCTAAAGTAACCACACGAGCGAGCTAGCATGGGTAAAGTACATATTCATTTACTGGCTAAACAAAGATAGGCTGTTGGTGTCAGTGTTATTGACTGGAGTTTTAACTGGAAGGCGTCTTGTGCCATTATGTGGGTGTATGTTTCAGCTGGTAGAGTGATATAATCTTTGTTTACATCAGTCTCTGGTTTCTCTGTCATTACCTTTAACTCGCTACAATGAGCCAGTTGTTCTTGGAGACAGAATTATCTTTTCTTTTTCTTTTTCTTTTTTTTTTTTTTTTTTGTTCCACAGTGGCTGTTTTGCACAGTTATGTATACTGCTACCAAAGGAATTCCCATTAACTTTCAATGGGGGGAAAACCTCAGTGTATCAAATAGCGCTTACATCAGGCTCCCTCCCTGCTAACTCACCGCTCTGTGGATGAAACCTAGAGTGCAGAGTCAGGTAGGTCAAAAGGTGAAGATGAAAGGCTGACACTGACTGAAAAACCACAGACAGTGCCAGAGAACTGACCAAGCCTGGTCGTACCAACGTCATGGGTTGCACTGCTACTGAGTCATTTTAGTGATTTACTGCTGAGTGTGTGGTGAACAGTAGAGAGATCAGCTGAAATCGAGCCAGTTTTCCAAAATATAATTTCAAATATGAAAAAAAAAAAAGGTTATAAAATAAACTATCTTCTAAGTGCACTATTCTTTATGCTGATTAAAAGTGAAACAAACCACAGATTATATTACTTCACACTGATATTTTTCTTCTTAAATGTAGATTTAATGTTCATTCCCATGTGGAGAGCTATTTGCAAATGTGAATAAAGCCCTGTGGCTCTGAGTGTGAACATGAGACTAAGTGTGTGTTGTTGTAATGACATGTAGGGGAATTTGGTGTACTAGTCCAGCCCGGCTACACAGAGAAACTATGAACCTTTACTGTATGTGTAACAACTTAATGATGCCCCGTATTTCCATGACCTTCCCAAACCTCCAAACATACACACACATGCTTACTGTGTTTACCACTGGGAGATCCATACAAGTGGCTTGTTGTAGTCTTGCATATCCATATAAACTCTTATTCTCAGCAGAGGTGAGATCACTTCCTCCTAAAAATGAAGTCTGTCCATCAAAAAGAGTTGAATCAGTCATTCAGTCTAATGAAAAAATGCAAACAGTTGTTTTACAGTCGAGCACGCCCTCGTGTTTTAGAAACACTCCCATGACTGTAATGTCAGTGACTTGTGACATATAAAGTCGGCCAAAGAGATTAATGCAAAACATGTTTTACACTTTGTAGGTTCTGTTATTCAAGTCACAAGTTTGCATACTTTAGTTGCTGCCTATTTATTTTTCATCTCTAAATTAGATACTCTTGCAATGCAGTATAGGACATGAAAGGACATGCCACTCCTGTTTACCTGTCTGGTTTCCTGAGGTCATGTAGGCTACATTACCACATCCATGCCTGACTAATTTCAGCTACAGTATGTTTGGATGCTCTTCACCTGCAGCGGCTGGAAATCTTTGTTAAAAATGTTCTAATAGGGCCAGTAATCCCTGTGTGACAGAGAACTTGTGTACTTTTCCGATCAAGGCTGAGTGCGTGCAACAACATTTTTCCACACAGATGCAATGCACTTGGGAGGAATATCTCTGGAATGTGAGTGTTGGTTGTTTTTTTTTTCCATTTGCTCCCATCTTTTGTGATGGTAGGAATTACTCAGCACCTTGACGGATAAGCATCAGATCGATCTGCGAAGAGCAGGAATGCAGAGAGCTGGACAAGCAGAGAGAGCCCAGTGGTTGCAAAGCATAACATGACATCAGTGTGCTCCATGGCTTGACCTTTACAGTTTGAACTTCATAGCTGCACTACAAGCCCCAGTGACCAGTCTTTGCCAATACACAGACAATGTAACAAGATGTGATTATATGCAGAGCGTTTTTCAGGAAATTCCTTCAGATGTTATCTTGTTCGTGTTTGTTTCTTTTGAACATCCATCAAAGATTAGTAACACAAATTTAGAGAATGTTGGACAGACAAGGAAGACTTCAACATTAGGTGAACACGAGCACATTCCACAATATTTTGCTGCTCGACAGCAGGAAGTGGGATCAAACGGAAAGCCTTTTGATTGATGAAAACTGACCCACAATGTTTAGGCTTACTCAAACAAAAAGACACCTGAGGTGCAGCTCCGTGCCTGCTGAACCCTTCTATTAGCAGCTAAGCTCTTGTCTTCCACCTGTTCTCAGACTGATGATTTGCACTGCCCTACATCACTGCATCTTCACTATGTGATTGTCCTAGTGCTCTTTGGTTTTACTGTCCAGCTCGTTGCACCTGTTACACTGCAGCCCCACCCTTAATCACTAGTGTTGCTTCTTTGAGCCTTTGTATTGGACACGCAGCGTTGGTCAGTTTGTTAAACCCGCCACAGTTTATTCAACTAAGCAATGACAGTGCATAGTTGAATAAATTGTCAAAAATATTTATTTGACTTTTATTGTCATGCTGATATAAGCATGCATCTAGCACCTCTTACCTTTAAATAAGAAATGGAATAATAATACACTGTCTAAATGAATAAATCATTTTGTTATGGTGCCATGTAACATTTTAACACAGCAAATGTTGGATGTTGAAGTCAGCTAGAGCTCAACAGATCATCTTTTTATTTCATCACATATAAATCAGTATCTGCACATTTCTCAATGGATAAGTAACAAGTAGTGTGTTTTCAAATAGTTTAAAGATCTTTCAGACTCCATGAGTATATCCAAGCATCCTGCAGGCAGCCTGTGCAGCACTGCTGCACAGTGTGCCGTTTTTGCTTGTGGTTTGCGGTTGCCGTCACAACAATGGCAGAGAAAAGCAAGGGGGAAGCAGCTTTGCAGTGTCTCCATTGGTGTTCTGTAAGTGCTTGGCGTTGTTGTTATTATTCTCCCTGAGGTCGGTGCCTGTGCAACGGCCAGCTGCTTCCTCCTCTGATGTGCTTACATGTGTTGATCTTTCCGTTTACCTCATGATGGAAAGGGACACGGGGCTGTTATGAATCACTGTTGCGCTCAACTGGGTGACACTCGCATGCAATCACACAGTGCAGTTTCTCCTTGTCTTCTCTTTATTGTGGTTATCTCAGTGGTAGTTATACCATATGTGTTCTCCATTAGATAACAAAATCTCTTTAAAAGCTGTAAATGGCTGGAGAGTGACTACTGATCAGGTATGGGAGAGTGACTGCTCTTCACACTGAGGAGCAGGACAGTTGTTTTAAGGATTTGTTTTTTCTAGTCATTTTCAGAGTAATAGAAGGGATAATTATGAAGCGGAATATGGCTGGCACAACAGATGGCTTTTCAAGAACATCAAGACTTTACCCAACCTATAGAACAGTCTGGATCAAACTTGCAAATCAGTAAGTAGGTGTCAGCATGACTAAAATGCCTGTTCCCCCTGAACAATGAGAGCGATGAGAAGAGAATCTTGGGAGTGGTATGAATAGCCAGAGCATGGAAATATTTCATGTCCTAATACGGATGAAAATACATGGAATACAAGGTTAAGAGTGTCTTGAATTCTTTGATTTCTTATCTGCTTTGTGTTTGGACTTGCTATGAAAGGGAAACACTACCACTCCCATTTGTCCTGAGGTTGTGTTCAAGCCAGTGATAGCTGCATTTCACACTGCATTGCAGCAAGAATTATACACAAACAACGTGCAGTGCAGTGTTCGCCAGGAGGAGTGATATTAAGGTGTTTGAGGTTGAGCAAAACCAAACACTCTGGTGTATGACATGCTGATAAATTTGACATTGGGAAATTTTATGGGCTATTAACATCGCACATCTTGCCCCCTGCTTTCCCAAAGACTGAATTATCCAATAATAAGAAGGAAACATAGATGCTGTCCAACAGCGGGATGACTCCAACTGTTTTTTGGAACAGCTCCGGCTTTCCATTGCAGTGGTTCAGTGAAAACAAGACTAAATGCTCTCAAGTGATAATTACAACAAGACCTATCATGTCAGTTTAAATCTGGGGTAAATAACACATTGTTCTGAATTCAGGCCAAACAATTTTTACTCCCTGTTTTGGACACAAATGCTGTTTTATACACTAACACCGACCATGTGTGTCTGTATAGGTTACCATTCCATTCTGTAAAATGTTGTAAGTTCTGCAAAATGGCCATTCAGTGTTTAGTTTGAACACCTCAAATATGACCTCTGATGCACACACACCCATTCATCCACACACACACACACACACACACACACAGACACTTGCATTCTTTGAGCTCCCGCCATCCCCATTACTCCCCCAACTCCCGCAAGGCATTTAGAATTAATCTCCCCGAAAAGCAAGGAGTTTTTAACTCTGACATCACATATGCACACATAGCCGTAAATCTTAACTTCAAATCTCAAAAAGCCCTTTTTTGTTTAAAAAAAAAAAAGCCTCCACCCTCTCTCCTCATTCTTTCCTTCCACATCGTCCACTTTTCTGCCGACAGCCTTATCTTTCCCTGTGATGTTACAGCAGGCTCGCTCTTACGAGAAACATGAAAGCTGTGTTAAATAAATTTCAGAGAACAGTCTCCTCTCCCCACACGCAACACATCATCACATTTGATGGTTTGTTGCAGTTAAATCTGTTTCCCTGTGTAAACTGTATGAACTGGACTCCATGCGGTAAACTGTGAGACTTTATGGGACCTACGAGCCAGCCAATATGGGATGCCCTCCCATCCCACCCACACACGAACACACACGAACACACACTTGTACATACACACACGCAAACTTTTGTGGAACTTTGTATTGGCAGCTTCTTAAAGGTTTAGTGACAAAGTAACAGTTACCACAAGATATTCCCGTGAATGAACCTTTGGATTGAATTCAACACATATGTTTTTATTTAGAGCTCTCCGAGCTTTCTTAAAGGCAGCGAGGATGACCTAGACTTTTCTCTACACAGAACTTCTTAGGAAGCATGACTACATTGTTCACATTTAAACAGTTTAATGTTAGCCATGAGCAACTCCCTCTTTCTATAACACTTCATGCTTTCTACACACTGTGTATTTTTGCAACACGATCCAGCAACGAAAGGCTCCTCAGACACCTTGTTTAATGGTTCGCAACTTTTCCCAGGCTGCCAGAACTACTCTGCCCAACAGTGCTGTCAATGAATGACAGGTAACACACACCAAAATAATTCCAGGTGCACCTGATCTAATTTTGTTTGACATCAGTGACACAAAACCAGAGCAAATGCTATTACCAGTAATGGGTTTGTGGCTCATTTCTAGAAGTAAACAAATTACAATAATGGATTGTCCACTGTGATACTTTAGATGATCACCAGACTTTTTATCAGATGGCATTAAAATTTTAATTTGTCCACTATTATGGTTTATGACCAAATACAGGCAAAATTGAAAGCTTGTGGTTAGTGCTAAGAAGCAAATCTTAACATATGAACATTTTAAACTAATCAGGTAAACATCGTTAACAATAGAATGAATTCGCATCTGATTACATGTTGCTGTTCCTTAGTGTGGCTGTAATGTGGCTATAGTGTAGTGTTGTTAATTTATCAGGACAGTCAGAGATTTGAAGAACCGGTGAAGTCACCCAATTAAACCGAAACATTTTACAGGCATCTTAGCTTTGTGGCACTGTGACAACATCAACATATCAGGAATCAGCAATCACAGACGTGTATAGTCTGAATTTAGTGCCAGAAGGCAGGGCATTTCCAGACTCGATGAATCACCAAATACCTCCAGTAACTAGGCATGGTGATTCACAAAGGACTTGATGCTGGCTTCTGGCTGTTGTTGTTTCCTGTCTAACTATTTTTTTTTGTCATTCAGGTCTCTTGTTATTACAAGATTTTCACCTCCAGTTTTTTTCTCCCACAGCCTTATCTCTCTAAAGGGAATGCCAGTGGTTTACGTGATGGTTTGTGTCTACCTGTCACAGTAAGCTAAGCAGCACTGTGGCTACTACACTGCTGTCAGGTGCCATCAACCTGCAACTTTCTGCATGTTCACATTACAGTAACCTGATTACTGGATTATTTACTGAAGGGATGATCTTAGACAGAATTTGTATTGTCACCTAAACCTAACCAGATAAATCCACTCAGATCTCTACAAATAATACAAAAACAAACTCTGCTCAGTGCAGATGCACATGCATATCTGTCATCGTACAATTTTATTCAGGCTGTGCAGATTTTTTGACATAAGAGTCTGAATCTGGACACTGCAGGCCATCAACAGTGACGCAAACTCTTTTGAAGCCAATGGGCTGGTGCAAGTGGGTCAGTATCCAATAGTGTGATACTCTTGGAATTCAAACATTTGGTTTCTTACTGATTCTTAGTGCTTGTTTTGGATGCACTTTCCCAGATGCCTTTCAAGCCACATCAGAGCGTAGATTTTTCAGAACAGCACTACTTTTATCTTTGTCCTTTACAAAGCAGGCCAGTGAGCTACAAGCCTTGTCTGTGCATTCCTCCGTCTATGTGATTTGCACCTGTTGTCTTTCAAGTGTACCTTTAGATAAGCTCTGGTTTTATTCCTAATGTACCTCGCTCATCTTATCAGTGTGCCCCTGTAGAGTTGAACATATTGTAGCCCTCTCTCCTTTCATTCCTTTAAGGGGTAAAGACAACTTACCATCTGTCTGCTTTTGTTTAGTGGCCTCTTCTGCAGCAAATTAAGCCAATTTCTCACCAGAACTAGTCCCACTGAGTAGTGGAGCCTGTGGGGCATTTAAGGCACATGCAAGGGCAAGATTCTTGCCCTTGCATGAAACATTTCCAGTTGAGTGTCAGCTCAATACATCTATGCAGTAGCAAGTTGGGTTTGTGCACTCATTTTAATGGTTTGGTTTATCAGTTGTGTAGTACATGTTTGGTCTCTATAAATAGGAACCTCACGAGTAAGTCTTTGTTACATGTGCTGTGCGTCTAAACACAGCAGGGGGTAAAAATATTAATGTCTGTCACGGCAACACACTCAGCAAGGGTGGGCAGAGTGAATGCAACTTTAAGTTTTCCAGTCCCCTTCCAGTGAGGTTCCTCTGACTATTATTAGGCTGCACATGTGTTAAATCACAATGCAGTAATGCAGTAACAGTATCCCCTCTTTTCCTGTGTCTGCGTGTGGTATTGAGGATAACTGTCTGTCATGCTCTTAAACTGATGCCCACTGGCTGACTGCATACAGTTTGATGGGTTATGTCAGACCACCCAGGAAGACTGCTGGTGGGCCCACAGGGATGAGTATGGTTGTATTTGTAGTGTGCATGTGTGTAAGAAAGAGAGAGTTCAAAAATAAGAGGGTAAGGAAGGTTATAGTGAGAAAAAGCTGCTTCCAAACAAACCAAAATTGAGAACATGTTTGTAGGATCAACATAATCTTTCCACTGCTGTGTTATGTATTTTAGGCCAAGCTGGAAAATTCAAATTTATACTTAAAAGTTAACAAATAACTTGCAGGAGGTTTAATCAGTTGTTAAAACACAAGTGCTGATTGTACTTTATGTACAGTACAGTCCTTTGATGACTGTTTAGTTTGTACTTTTGAAATCATGCTTATCATTAAAGGTGCAATTTGTAAAATGTGAAGGACTTAGCAGCATCTAGTGGTGGGCTACTGTGGAAACATGGTGATGCTACATGGCTGCATCCATGAAAGGAGACCTGTAGATTTAAAAGGCTCATACTGAGATAAAAAGTTGGTTAGTTGGTATTTTTTTGGTGTTTACACACTATTGACAACATATTTATGAATACTAAATTCCATTTCTCCCAATAGATCCCTCTAGATATCACACATTGAACTTTTAAGTCAAATCTGCAGATTTGTTGACCACATAAATACAATATTTTTCACTGCAGTAAAATATTTGCATTGATTTGGGGAACATGATATCTTTGTAGAAGGAGCTTGTTGTTTTTATATTTCTTATGCTCACATCAGACCACTGCCTAATCTTGTAATAACACTATTGATGGTGTGACTGATAGACAGTGAATGCATTTGGATCTGTGTACTGTTGGCTTGAATGAGGTCTGTTGAGTGAGCAAAGCGTTATGGTAGAAAGCACATTAGTTATCAGTTCTTTCTCTTTGTCTCACACACACACACACACACACACACACACACACACACACACACACACACACACACACACACACACACACACACACACACACACACTTCATGTTCAAAAAACTGTCCTGTTAGTAGAAGATAGGATCTGTGTTTTCTCCTTCACCTGGAGCTGCTGAATGAAAGCCCCCTTCATTTGTTCACCTGGTATGTGTGAGAACATGAGTGTTTATGCCCACTTGTGTGTTGTGGTGGTGTCTGTGATTTTACACATTTTACTCTCACATAGGTCACAGATTATATAGTACATAAATTCAGACATGTGTTGCTCTAAACATTAGCTTTGTATACTGTAGATTTTGTTTTCAATATCTGAGTGTTTTTTGTGTGTTTCCTGCAGACATAGATGAATGTGCAACAGGTAGACACACTTGTGGCCCTGAGCAGACTTGCTACAACACCAGAGGCTCCTATACCTGCCAGTGTCCTCCAGGCTACCAGAGGAACGGAGACCACTGTGTAGGTGAGTCATTGTCGTTTGCATACACAGAACACACTCTCGTTCTGTCACCTGATGAAAACAGTTGTCAAGCTGATTTATGCAACTTCTTTTTGCAACGTACTGTACTGTGTCTTCATGACTGTCCTGTGCCTGGGTATTTGCTTTTTCCTGCAGACAGAGACGAGTGTGCCCTGACCCACTACTGCATGCACAGATGTGTGAACACCCCAGGCTCATACTACTGTGAATGCAATACAGGTCACAAGTTGGCAAGCAACAACCACAGCTGTGTTGGTAAGTCACTGAAAAACAATTTATACACATATGTGTTTGTGTGTACATTTGGGCACCTGCTGTTACGTGCATGTTGAGTGCAACTCACAAGAATTTATAACAATAATCATATTATGAGTCATATATTTCATTTTCTAAAAACTAATTACGGAGCATTAGAATGACACCACACGGCAGCACAAAGAATTAAATTTACTCTAACAACAATACAACAATACAAGTAAATGAAAGAACTATGACAGGTTCCCAGCTGTACTGAAACATGTTGACGTGTATATGCAATGAATGTGTGCATGTTGTATTTGTCAGTAAAAATGTTTCCACACAGCAAAGTATCACATATCATGGAATAGTTTATAACAAAAGCTACAAATACAAAATAAATAAGACACAGGAGCAACATACTGGAGTTAAAAGATGTTGCAAATCCTCCCAAAAGGCTGAGGTGGAGGTAAGAAATATGATGGATGGCAACAACACTCAGTTTGGGTTAAAGTTTTACTGTTTCCTTTTGTTTTCACTGATAAATGCTGTTAGTTTGGTCTGACTGCTTATATTATGTGTAATAAACCGTGATTATTCTTATTTTATCCATATCTTTAAAACATCTGCTTTTGTTCCAGATGTGAATGAATGTGATGTGCAGACTCCCTGTCAGCACCAGTGCTACAACCTGATTGGCTCCTTCCTCTGCCAGTGTAACCAGGGCTACGAACTGGCACAAGACCTGGTTTCCTGCGAAGGTGGTCACATGCACAAACAAACACATGCACACATATGTAACTCATACACAGATATACAGTGGCAGATTCATGCATGCTGATAGATATCCTAAATGCACTGCCTCATTCTTTACCTATGTTTGTATGTGCATGTATTTTCTGGACAGATATTGACGAATGCAGCTTTTCCAGTTACATGTGTCAGTACCAGTGTATTAACAACCCAGGAAGTTACTCCTGTGAGTGTCCAGAAGGATATCAGCTCCAGGGAAACAGGGTGTGTCAAGGTACTGTGGTGCTCCCTATTCCTGTTCCTTTCACCAGTCTTTTTGTATCCTTTTATAGTTTATTTTTGAATCTCTCCTACTCTCCTCTGTTTTCACATACAACAAACTTCCCAGGCAATTCTTTTCCTCACTTCTTCCTCTTCTTGAACTCACATGACCATTCCTGCTGTCATCCACTGTTCTACCTCTCAAGTGGGAATGAAAGCCACTGTGAGCCAGTACTGTCATGGAAAGAATGCAGAGGTTAAGCAACGAAAACACAGCAACTCTGTGTTTCCTTCTAAGCCACCTCTGTGAATTTATATGCATGATGTTGGTCTCTTGAAGTGGATTTATTTGAAGCTCCGGTGTGTTCTCAAAGCTGTTATTTTTTCCTCTCCGCCTCAGTCAGGTGTAGACTTTATATGGGGAACAGTGAATCCGGCCTGTTGTGTCACAGGGACCGCTTGGTGATGAATCCAGGTTGCTGTGCCAGAAATAGCCCTGTGGTTTGTGGTGCATTTGATGGGGCTGTTTTCATGGAAGCAAAAAGCTGCAGTTAGGCCTCTGTGGGGTTGCACTGGGGACTTCCCTCTCCTGTTTCCTTGCATCTCCAGAGCTGCTGGAAATGCAGCTACATCCCTAAAAACAGTATTCTCAAATCGTACACATCCTGAACTTTGACTATGTTTTCACAGCTTAGTTTCATAATGCGTGCAGAGTTTGTGTGTGTTTTGGAAGTGGGGGACACTAGTACTGGCAACCATTTTTGACTATTCAATACTTTTCTCTCTCTCTCTTCTCTCTCTCTCTGTCACTCTGCCAATCACCAGACATAAATGAGTGTGAGACAGGGGCCCATAATTGCCAAGATGATGAAATGTGTTGGAACTATTACGGAGGCTTCCGCTGCTATCCCAAAAACCCGTGTGAGGCGCCTTACACCAAAACCTCTGAAAAGTCAGTAATCATCATCCAGGTCTTTTTGTTTCCCCTGAGCGTGGGCGGTTTCACAGAGATTGTCATAATTGTTGTGTGTTTGCAGTCGCTGTATCTGCCGGTCTCAGGCTGAGTGCCAGGGTCTTCCAATGTCAATTGCCTACAAATACATGAGCATCCAGGCAGAACGGACTGTGCCAGCAGACATCTTCCAGATTCAGGCTACCAACATCTACACCAACACACACAACACCTTCAGGATCAAAGCTGGGAATGAGGCAGGAGAATTTTTCTTGCGGGTAAGACTTTTTTTCCGTGTTGCATGGAAAGCTGGGGTTAGGTGTAAGAGATGCTAATGGGCTAAGAAAAAGAACATGAGGCTACTGGGAATGCCAGTAATTACACTTTGTCATAAATCATAGTTCCGGACAAACAAATGTTGACCTGATGATGGCGCTATTTCAAAGGTTATGGGAAACAGGATATTTTGCCAATTTTGATTGCAATCTAGTCAATAGCTGTCAAGACAGTTCACTAAAGACAAAAACCGATCATCAAAGTTAGTTGTAGTAGATAATAGTGGTTGCAACCAGGAATATGTATAACTTTATCCTACCAATATTAAACTGTAGTAAAAAATGTATGATAAATCTGTATCCACATGCTTACATATGTACCAATCACGGTTTTTGCAGCGTTCCAGCAATGTGAGTGCCATGCTGGTGCTCACCAAGCCCCTGACAGGACCACGGGAGTATGTTGTGGACTTGGAGATGATCACTCACCATCTGACCATGAACTACCGCTCCAGTTCACTGCTGCGCCTCACTATCATCGTCGGGCCATACGCTTTCTGAGCCCCACAGTTCCCAGCAGCCAAAGCATGTCTGGTTCTACAAACAGCAGTGTAGCACAGCAGATGCCTATATCAGCAACAACATACTTTACATTTTCATTCACACATACACACACACACACACACACACACACACATATATATATGTGTGTATATATATACACATATATATATATAAATAAATAGGCTGTCCCAGACCCATACGGCAACACAGAAGTTCCAGTAGGTTCGATCTAAACACACCAGCCCAATGTGACCACTGGGCATCTTTTTCTATCAAGGTGCTGGGAAGCATTGTGGTGAAGACCTTTAGTGTCCTGAAGAGTCACGTGCTGTGTTTCAACAACAGCACTAAGAAATTTTAAAAAATTCATATTTTAGCAGTGGCAAAACATATTTTTTATATAAATGTACAAGACAAATATTCAATATGAGCATCTTTTGATATAAAAATAATTTACAGACCTTGCAAATCACAGCTTCTGTTCATAAATGTTGTAAGGGTTAGTATTGCTTCACCATGCTATTTGTTTAAGTTTCTGTATAGTTTTAATTAACTAATAACTAATTTCCAGTCCAGAACATTTCAAAAGTGTATAGGGAGGGAAACTGAGAGAGTACACAACTTTGTATGACAACAGGCCCAATGCTTGCAGATTTTATTCACAGGATTTAAGTCATGTACATAGGTAACAAACTGTGTGTGTGTGTGTGTGTGTGTGTGTGTGTGTGTGTGTGCGTGCCTGCCTGTGCCTGCCTGTGTTTATGCATGAAAGCGAGTGAAAGTGTGAATCACAGTGGGTGAAAAAGGGAAAGAATGAGAAAGCGCTTGTTTTTTACCCCAGGTTCAGTGCATGTGGTTGAACTGTTTATGTTTCTGTGATGACATCCTAACAGCCTTCGGTCACAGAAGCAATAACTGAGATTTTTGAACTCGAGAACATGCACAGGAAATGATGGCTTTTACAACACACCTTGGCCAACTGACCGCTCATTTTGTGCCACAACGATTCTCCACGGGACCAGCTGGGCTTTCTAATGTTGGTCCCAGTAAAGAAGTCACACCAGCACCAGGCTGGCTTGCGTGATAAAAATAATTGCAGTGCTTTGCCCTGTAGCTGATTCATGTGTGACACAGGGGATTATTAAAGTGCTAATGCAATGCCACCACACTTTTGGCAGAATAAGAAATATTTCACTGGCTGCTTTGCCTTTCATGACTTCACGTGTCAGCTCTACCTTATTGCTGAAACACTGAACACTGTAGTCATACTGCACTGAAAACCACATTGAAAGCCAACATGTTGTCACCACTCTTTAAGTGTAGAAAGTTATCCATCTTTGCCTAAAAGTCTTTTATGCGGTTTCAGCGGTGATTATGCCATAGTGCCTTAGAGGTATAAATACACAAAAAATGTAACACTAATCTAATCATACATGCTGTCAAGTCTGTTAACTTCATTTACTGAAATGCCTTAATGTTTTCCCTTCTATTTAAAATATATTTTTGTCATATGTATCGTATATTGATTGTACTCCGAAGAGCAAAAGTTATATTGTTAAATAAAATTTGATGGATAATTGGAATGTGTGAATACAGATAATAAGAAAAGCTGTTTTGCACTGTGTTTGTATCAAAGTGAACAAGATCTGACTTCACAGTATATTGGAAAATGCTGCAGTTGTGTGACATGCTCCACTGCTCTTCCCATGCGTTTGGGAAAACATGAACATGATATCATCTGAATATAACAGTGACAAATGCAGCAGACATGATGCCCGAGCCTTCATATCTATCTTATTTAAATAGATCCAGAGGGGATATACTGTAGTAATATAGTCAGCATGTGCTAAGGGGCAAATGTGAAGCTTGCAAACACACACACACACACACACACACACACGTTTATAAATTGGTAGGGAGTGGTTTTATGGTAAGTTGTTACTCAATCATTCTGCTGTCTAGAGCTTTAGTCAGAGCAGCGCTGGGACATGTAAGATGATACGTGATGTGTCATTGTTACCCTCTTCAGCTCCCTGCTCATTGGAGCTGTGTTTTTGCTGTCCATGCATGATTCAACCCCCAAGAGAAAACAGTGCTCACCCACTTTTTCTGTGACTCAACCATGCACTGAACTTCTTAAGAAAAGCAACATTTTCAGGTTCGTTTTCTTGATTAATATTTCACTCGGTGTAACGGTGAAGATAATTAACTTAACCTCCCTGCAGATAACTAGACAATTCATTAATCACTGTTAGATTTATTAAATAGATCAAGCCCCAGCCATTGTTGGCTAAAGATCACAGCAAAGAAAAAAAGTCATGAAATTGTAGTAAATTGGATGTTTTTTACCCTCTGTCACCTCCTTATTACAATATCCTAGTGATGCAATAACTGTCTTTTTTTTGTAGTTTTTATACTGTGAACTTGTACAGAGTCAGATGTTTGAGTACAGTTCCAATAAAAATTCATCAAATATCCCAATAGTCACTAAGCAGTACACCCAGTAATAAAAAAATGCTGGATCCTATATTTCCATCCATCCATCCATCATCTATACCCATTTATTCCTAACCAGGGTCACAGGGATCTGCTGGAGCCTATCCCAGCTCTCTTTGGGTGAAAGGCAGGGGTCCACCTTGGACAGGTCACCAGTCCATCACAGGGCCACATAGAGACAAACAACCTCACACACTCACACTCACTCCTATGGGCAATTTAGAGTCACCAATCAACCTGACATACATGTTTTTGGACTGTGGGAGGAAACCAGAGTACCTGGAGAAAACCTACACAAGCACAGGGAAACACAGCTATTCTTTTTTACATTTGAACTTTCATGCCTAACTCAAAATAACCCAAATTAGGTATTAATGCAAGTGTTGGAAATGAATTACAGGCTATATGCCACAAAGTGAACCTAGATAGATAGTTTGTCTGAGGCAAATATGAGGCTGGGTTAGACAGAGCATGGATATCTTCCACAATGGTTTTGGGCAGTTGCCTGGTTTGCCCAGGTGGTATACCAGTGTTGACACCAAAGAGATAAAATACATAGTACTCTCAGTGAAAAGAAACATAAAAACACACAGCTTCATAAAAATGTTGAAATTCAAGTGGTTACTTGACTACTGAGAAGTCTTTTGCAATCACTTCATACTGTACAGTTACTTTATGTTCTTCTCAGCTCTTTAGAGTAGGTGTCAGGGAAAGAAGACGTGTTTTAATGAGAGAATAGGTGAGAAATGAGGAGTTTACTGGAAGACATTTAAGATAGAAAATACATAACACCACATGCCCATGCACTTTTTCCCACATGAGGGTGGAGTGGCAACACAAGGAGATTCTCAAGGAGACACAGCCATACATGTGTGGTGCTCAAGAAGTCACTGAAGAAGTGTAATCGGCTAACAAGAATACATAAATTAGCAGATCCAGCCGTCCATGTGTGCATGTCTGTGTACGTAAATAATGAACTCTGCTGGTATGGTGTGCAGTCTGGTGCCACTGTGTGTGGCTGCTGAACATGTGCCAGGTCGTAAACACTCTGACTTGTGCCACAGGTACCACAGATGCTGTGCCACAGATGTCGTTTTCAGTCAGGCTGAAAAATAAGTCCTGGAGGTCCATACCTGTGTGATTACATTCTCTAATTATAGTTTGGAGCAGTAACTCTGAGATGACTAAATGAGACGAGGCCTCAGGGTGCTGTGAATGTAATTATATCCTGACAATTAATAGGCCTGTACCTCAGAGAAGAGTTTTCTATATGATGACGTAGCTGACTGTTTTTAGCTCACCAGGGAAAGCTTTGAATTATGACGTAAGGAAAACATGACATACAAGGATGATAATTATCCCCAAGTACAGTAACAGTAAAAACCTTTGTCTTTTCTCTTTGCCTGAAACAAGGGAAAGGTTTAGATTTCTCCTTAGAGGCTCTGCTACACAGTGTAGTGTTTATCATTAGCTGCTTGGCCAACAGAGGAAAATATCTTGGACCTGGACCTGTTAGTCCACAGTTACTTCTATACAAGTGGTGCTTTATTCAGCTGAGACTTAATCTATTGCTAAAGTATAAAATATGCACACACAGAGCAAAACAACAGAGGTCCTAGAGACTAATTACTAACACTGTTTTAAATTTAAAAGATACACAAGAAAATGCATTGATTTTATGTTTTGGGGCAGTACATAAAAAAGCTGGAGAGGAGATTTAAGATTTACCACTATATAACTGCTACATCACTGCAATGAAGGAGGACCTTCCCTGCTATGTGTGCTAAATGGTGCAAATGATCAATTAAAGGTTCTATTGCGCACCCACACAGGTAATTTCACTAATGCGACCTCTTCTCATGACAGTTTAAACACATAGACTGTGCTGGACTGGGCCAGTCTCCTATATGGTTTTGTTGCACTTTTCAAGGTGTGCAATCTTGAAACCCAGATATAAAGTACAGCCAGAAAGTGTTACTGACCGATTCTGAAGCAATGGAATTGAGATAATCCTAAAAGGAAGGTCACAGCTAGAGGAGAGGATTCCTACCCTGAGCCTCATACCCAGCTGTGTTAGTAATAGCCAGGTATGTGAATATCGAAACTAGTTTTGCTTGATCTAATCATTCCTCTTGTTCAAACTGACCATTATGTGATCCATGTGTAAGTGATGGGGGACAAATTCAACAGTTCATGTTCTGTGTAAAAATGTTTTCAAGTTTATCTGAGGCAAATATGAGGCTGGGTTATTCAGAGCACGTGGATATCTTCCAAAATTCAAGTTATTACTGTATATTCCCTGCCCCACTCTTCAACTGTGTCAGAAAACAATCCAAAACAATTATGCAGTCAAATCTTCAGATTTTCACTTAGACCCATTGCTCATAGTCCACTTCCATTTCTCCCACCCTGTCAGCTCACATCTGCCCTGGATTTTCAAGCTTTTTCATATTTTCCATTTCCCTGCCATCCCTCCCAATGCAACTTCAGGGAAATCAAGAGAGAGTGAGTGCACGATGTGTGTGTATTGAATAAAGTGTGTGTGGGTGTGAAACACATGCATGAGGGACAGTGATGAAGACAGGCAGGTGAGGCGAGGCCAAGGAGAGGCGTGGGCTCTTGATGTGCCAGTCAGTAATACTTTTCCTCAGGTTGATGTGTGCTTACTGGGAGGGTGTGTTGCTGCTGGAAAGCTCTGTAATGAACAGAAGGCTGGCTCTCTGCCTGATCAAATTCCACCGGAGCCTCATATCTATCTTGCCTTCCAAAAATGTTCAGCATACCAGTGGGTTTTATTGACTTGTCAAAGCAGACAACAGAGTGCAAGCTCTACCTTGTAAGGTGTGCAGCCAACAGGTATCTGGAGCAGGAATGTCTGACTTTGTGACAGAAATTGATGAGTGTTTATTAGAATTGCAACACGTGCTGGGACAGTTCAGTTCAATTCAGAATGCAGATTTCTGATTTTGACAGTATTTATCCAAATCTGTGTCTTAATCATGTTGGCACATGCTCCTTCAAAAGTCTAATGTGAGGTAGCCCCAGATTGCATCTCGCATAGCTGAGCATCTGTTTTCCAAAAATAAAAAGCCAGCTATCTTTGAAAATCCCAGAATGTAGTTTAAAAATAGCTCAGTATTTCCAGAATCTAAAAAAAAAACAAAAAAAAAAAACCAAACTTCAAACTATCTGGATGAAAAAATAAAAATATATGGCACAACAAAAATATTTAACCATTTTCCCAAGCTGCAACTCCTTCTTTGTTTATCTGAGCAAAAAAATTCTTTGGCTGTAAAGGTGGAAACAAGTGTGTTTAACAGACCACTATAACATCTCTTTGTCTTTGTTGCCACACTAGGCACCACCAGTATAACACACCAAAATACCAAATCTGTGGCGTTTTTGGTAATGTGGGCTTCTCTGATCTTGTAGCGTCAATATTTATATATATATATATAATATATATATATTAAACTGCTAATCATTAAAATTTTTTAATCTAAGGTGAGATGTCAAGCTGTAACATTTTATATTTTATTGAACAAATATCTTCATACTTTCTGTGTTGCACAAAAAAGAGCAAGGATGTAGGTCTTTTTTGCTAACCTGGATAAGAAATTGGCCTTCCTCAAGAGACTGAGGATTTTAAAACAGTGGTAACAGTTAAACAGCCTGCTGGGTTTCTCAAGCATCCCATATGAATTTTTCTGAGAGATCAGTGCTTACAGTAGGCCTGTGACTGTAATTGTAATGCACCAACTGGAGCTAAATGTGAGCATGCAAAACTCTACACAACATCTTCCTTCCTGAAGAGGCTGTTGGTATTTCCCACACTTGTGCAGGATGTGTGGAGACATTGTTACTGAGTGGGAAGCGTGATGTGACTTTCACTGGTGAAAGTGAGTAAGGCAAAAGGAGCAGTGGTAAAGTGCCAATGCTGACAGATGCTACTCCGCTATCTATCTCGTAATGGGTTTAGCGTCTCTCCCCCCCTCTTTGTCTTTCTACTCTTTCCTCTCACCCTCTGTCCTGCAAATACAGTTAACTGCATGACCATCCGCGATGAATGGCTGTTAACAGCTGCCTCTTTTTTGATGCTTGCCTGTGTGAGCATGTAATTGCATTTGGCCCTGGGTGTACATGCACTCATTAAACCAGTGTCAGTGCCCATTACATTCCACAGCAGTGCAACTCAGGTACAGCATGCAAATCCCAGGCACGAACAAAACATGCTCTGTGGAAGTTTCAGCACTGAGGACGATGCTGACGGCCTCAGGTCAGTACTAGACCACAAGAAGACCACAAGCATTGATTGTTTTTACAGTAAATATACCTTTCCAAGCAAACAGGTCAGTCATTCAGATGAACACAAAGAAAACTGAATTTATTTCATTTCACTGTGTAAATCCACGCACACATAAAACCAGGTAAATATTATGAAATCTAAAATAGATACTGGCAAAACACAGCCAGATATCTCACTATTAGTGATAAGAAGGTATGTCTTGCTAAAATAATTCAACTGGTCCCAGTTGTTAGGGCTCAGAGAGGATAAGGTCTGCTATGTTGGGACCCGGTCCACACTGGGATCAGATACAGAATTCCAAAAATGCCCATCCGCATGCCAAAAATCAGTGTTGGACCCCTTTCATTTTGTTGAACCATCTTATCTCTTTGCATATTGTTCTGGTATCTCTCCCTAAAAACACTATGAAGACAAAACAGTTTTCAATGAAATTTATCTGAGTACTCTGACCTGACTGTGCTCAGGTCTTTTTGAACTGATGTTGTGAAACTGAGTTTGTAGTGGGTGAAAAATAAACTACAGATTCCTCACAACTACAAAAACAGACCGAATGTTCTCATCGGCTTTCAGGTCCTATATCCATCAGTTATTGTGATACGCTATGTCATGCTGTGTCCATTGTTATGGTTGGGGCCTCTCTGCTGTGTGAGACAAACCATCAGTCATGTAAGACCCTGGAAGGTGCTCTGTCTGCCTGAATTCCACAATACTACTGATAAGACAAAGAAGAAGTGACATTTCATACAAAAGCCTCAGTAATGGAGGCTCACTCCTGTTCAACCGCTTGCTCTTTATCACAATACGACAGGTCAGTGCATTCATGACTCATGAGACAGATGATAATTCAAGAAATTACAAGAGTGCTGTCATTTATTTGCCCCCCACGTCACATGTCAAACTGCAGTTGCAGCCTGACACCTAGTGGTCAAACCGCGCATGTACATCAGGGTGCACACATTACATTATCATCATCACCACACCCAGAAAATCTCAGGCGATGATTCACGGATGAGAAATACAAAACGTGTCTCCCAGCAGTCAGATGCTCACTTTTGATTCAGAAGGATGAATTGTTAAATTACCAAACATGACTGGAGGAACAGTGAGCGGTGTAATGCTGCGAGAGTCCAACAGATGGCAAAGTCTGCCCAGTTTACAGAGTGACACAGGCCTTACCCTTGGACAAGGCCACTCTTTGGACGGTGTTTACCACATTACACCACATGAAGTAGTAAATCATTGAGCTCTAAGACCATATTTCCACTAAGAGGCTGACACATCCAGTAAAACCATAAACATGTAAACAGCAATAAGGCATTGTATATAGGCTGAACTGGACACTATGCCTTTTATTCATACTGCAAAAATGAATATGTCGCTAATGTGATGAAATGTTTCTGTGTTCAGGCTATTGGGGTTTCTACAAAACCCCAGGCCTAATATGGCTCCTGAGGCTTAGGCCAGATCTGGTCTAAATCTGAGGGACACTGTTCCAACTGTGTGCCTAACTGTTTTCTACTAACGACAATAATAAAGATCAACAAAGAGAGGGAGGGAGAGAGAGTCCATCCATCCATCCATTCTTCCTTCCTGGTGGGAGGTTTGAGATGCGCTGCGCAGACCCGTCCGCTACCGACGCATCTTCCTGGCCTGCCCCCCTCTCTCTCTCCCTGTCTCAGTCTCTCTTTCCTCCTTGTCTGTCTGCTACTAGCCGACCTGAAGGGAAGTGCACAAAGCCACTGAGGAATCTGGCGTGTCGGCTGGGCCCTGCGCGCGCTATGTTGCGGTAAAAGGCCGCTGTTTGCGGTGTTTACGGGGGATGTAGGAGAGGGACAGAGGCACCGCTCTCCGCAAAGGACCGCGCCGTGTCTGCGCTGCTTCTGCCCAGCCTGCTACATCGCTGAGCGGCCTGCGAAGCAACCAAGATGTCGACCAGAACGCCATTGCCCACGGTGAACGAGCGTGACACCGAGAATGTAAGTGCTGCTACACAGAGACACCGGTGTGGTACCGGAATAGCAATGACCGGGGACTCGGCTGTTTTGCGCACTAGTCGGTGCAGGTTTATGACACCGCTTTTTCCTTAGGGGGGGGATATAGTTTGGCAGAGCGACTCTACCAATGAGCAGTTTGGCGTTTTTTCCTCACTTCTTTTCTCCTGTGATGGAAATAAAAGCACGAAGGCGAGAATTACCCAGAATAAAGGTGCATTTCGGTTATGTCTGCCCCAGTTTCTGTGCACACAATGAGGCTAGCCTCAACAACGCACTGCGTCAGCGTGCTGGCTTCAATGCTACATGGCCGGACTTGAACATTAACCCTGAGAATTAAACGTTGCTCCACTCGTGCGACTGGGGGTATTTTCTAGTCCGCGACATCAATATTTAGGGAGGGTGGGGGAGGACGGTGCCCTACTTTTCAGTGGCAAACGCTTGGTAGCATCGCAATGTGACCATCCATCACCTACCGGGCCCTGTCGTCACTGCACGCTCGGTGCTGAGGAGGAGGGAGCGTGTTATTATTCACCGCTCTGCTGCCACGACACTGATGAGCTGAGGCATCACAAAGAAATGTACTTATTAACCAGCCAGAGGAGGAAGAGGAGGAAACAAAAAGGTTTCTCATCCTCTCCGGTGTGAAGGAATGTTTACGAACGACGCAGCTTCCCGCTCCCCACGCGCACGCAGAAGATATTTTAATAATAAAAATTAAAACCTCTTTTTTAAAAAAAAAAAAAAAAAAAAAAGTCATCCCGAATGAGCGCTGCTGTGTGTGTGCGCGTGCGTGTGCGCGTGTGCGCGCGTGCTGACAGGCGCTGACATATCTAGGTTTATCTGTTTGTCCCTTGAAATGAGATGAGCCACAGACTAAAGTCTCCTTGTGTTGGGTTATGTAGTGAAAACAGCAGGAAGCAGTATTTTAAAGATTGCTATCATATTTTAAATATATATAGTTGCTTTATTTTTAAAATGAAATAATAATTCAAATGAAAATATGCATAAAGTTAAACCTCGATGTTAACTTCACAGGACAGTGTCAGCTCTGTGTTTGGTAATGCAGTGGTTTAGGGGACTGCTAATGTAACTAACAGTATAATGCTGCTTCAGGTCTCACAGACATAGACTGACTATTAAAGCAGCCCTGGCAGCAGCCAGCCCGGCTAGTCTCTCTGTAAGACAACAGCATGCAGCCCCAGGGCCCACTAGCAGCATCTGAACTGCATTGCATAACAGCTTATTACTCAGAGGGTTGAGTGGCTTTTAGTGCAGTAAAATAGAAGAAGCTCTTTGCTGGCTTTCTTATTTTTACACGTGTGTCTGTGTAGGTGTGAGTTATTATTTTTTTTTATGTCTGGCCTCCCTGTAGCTGTAAAGTCATTGGTTGGATGTTAATACATGGGCGAGTGAAACAAACTTTGCGTTAATTAAACACTAGTTCTCCTAATCACCTGCCTGTCCAGATGCTCCTCTGTTGATTTAGAGAATTTAGAGCCAGGCCAAGTGTGTGTTTGTGTGAGCATGCATGTGTGGCTGAACGATGAGCTGGCCATATGACAGATCTGAGTAAAAGTTAGTGGAAGGAGTTAAGGTCATTTTAGTGTTTCTATTTACCAACTGCAAATAAAAAAAAAAATATAAGAAGGATTTCTCTTTGCACACAGTGTGACACAGTGGGTGTAACCCAGAGACTTCCCTTAGAAGTGTTTGAAACCTGCAGCGTAGCTCTCCCTCTGTCAGGAGGTAGGCTCACTGAGGTGATACGCACCCTGCAGGGTGTAGCGTTTCCCCGGTGAAACAGGAGCAGGGGAACCTGGGTAACCAGACTAAGGCTTTATTCTGTGGCCGGGCGTGGTGCTGAGGAGCAGAGGCTCATGAGATCTCTGACCTGGACTGACATCAGCAGCTGTTGTAGAGAGGAGGAAGCAGAACAAAAGAGGCTACGTGTAGTCTCTGCCAGTGCTGTGCTTATGACAAGCTGTTCCTAATTCACCTTCACATGCCATAGCACAGGGACGCGTGTTGTTATCTGTGGAGCCAGTAATTGTTAGAAACCATGACTCTGCTCTACACATTGTGAACATATTTCTAAGTTAAAACAGTTCACTTCCTTTTGCTATCAGATCTTACGAGGCTGATTAGGTCTTTAGGTTAGGAGGTTAAGGAGTCAAACATTGAAAGGAGAGAACCTGACTCTCCCTGGACTTGCTAGAGGGTTACTTCTGTGTAACAATATTTGTGTGTTTGCTCAGGCACATATCTGAGTCTTAGTTAATGCATTGTTTGTATGTGTCCAACCAATTTACCAAGAGGAAGGGCCCTATAACCTTGAAATACTAAGTATGCCAAAATACTAGTATTGGTGTCTGTATAAACCAGAGTTCCAGACAAGGAATGAGGTTTTTTCTGATCTCCACACTTTCCTGCAGCATTCATCGGTTGATGGCTTTGTTGAACCCCCAATTCCACCAACAAAGTCTGCAAGTCGCCACAGCCTTCCACGATGTCGCAACTCTTTCACCTCCACGGAGGAGTATCCCCATATCGGCAATTACCGCCTCCTTAAGACTATCGGGAAGGGGAATTTTGCCAAGGTGAAGCTGGCACGACATGTCCTGACTGGACGAGAGGTAAGACAAGTTTTTATGTATATTTCCTAAACCCTTTATGTGTTACTGTTTTGACCATATTGAATGATTCATCGTCAAACCTACTCACTAAGCCTCACTTTAGGTGTACATGTTAACAAGGCGGCAGCTTATTACTTTCATTATTGATCAGTCAGAAAATATTCAGAAGTTGACAGTTGCTTGTTTTATCTGTCAAAAACTCAAGTTTATTGAACTTACTTATAAAGAGAACAAAGAAAACCTTCAAATGTTCACATTTAGGAAGTTTGGACCAGTGAATTTTTGGCATTTTTGCTTAAAAACAATGTAATTCTCTCTCGTTAGATAAGTGATGAATTGTAAACTAATTTTAGCTGTAGCAACAATGGAAACGAGCTCACTTGAAAGGAAAAAAGCTAGAATACAAAGTGTACTTGGTCTTCTCTGATCTGTGGATGTCAACTTACATTTCTCTTGCAGTTATGACTTTGTAACAATTTTTACAATTTTATGCATCCTTACAAATCATGATAGCATAGTGCCTATATTGACTTACATAATCAGCTTGAATGCAGGAATTTTAAATGAGAGATATGGATTTTTTTTTTGCCTGCTTCAAGTGAATGAATAATCTTCTGTCATGACAGTATTATAGTTGAGCATGTTAGCTCTCCCTGACAGGTCAAGTCAAGCTCTTTTTCTTTATATCTCTCCCCCTCTGTCTCTCACACACACACAAACACACACACACACACACACACACACACACCCTCCCTCCCTCTCTCTCTCTCATACACTGCTGACCTGTCAAACTGATAAACGTCCTGCTTTGGTGTGTTAGTAATTAAAGCTCCTGTTTCCTTAAGGAGAAAACAGTGCCTTGCGATCTGTTCACTGCCTTGAACTCAGCAGGGCCCACAGCACTCGCTGACAGCCCTGATTCACATCAGATGTCCACCCATGTCTGTCATAGCCACTTGCATCCTTTAATCCTCTAGGTTTTATTATATGCCTGGACATATTTGTTCCATAATTATTCTCCTAAGTGAAAACGGTAAAAGTTTGATCCATTCTGTGTCCTTTAGTGCTAATGTTAAAAAAGGCTTACTTGGTATGGTGCCCAATGTTTGCTGAGAAGGTCAGGCGTGCTTTGTGTGCCTGAGTGCCTTTGCTGGCTCATCAGAATGCAAAGATATGGATCAGAGTGAGGGAGGGAACAGGTGGAAAGAACATAACCCAATAAAAACGAAGCTATCTTAGCTTGAGCCTAGCTAGTCTGCAGCCAGCAAAGGTTTTGCACACAGTTAAAAAAAAAAAAAAAAAAATAGTTTAGTGTTGTTGTCAAAAATCAAAAGGTAGAGCAGTGGTCACTTCTAGGTAGCAGTGTCCTCTCTCTATAGAAGAGGATGAGGACACACTTCACACTCACAATAACGTCAAAAAATTGTGAAAAATTCTTCTCACAATTTCCTTAAAGTCAGGATGATCAAAGGTTATGAAATAAATGTCTCTGTATACACAGGTATACATTGATGGATGATGTGTGTTCATAGTATATACACTTTATCTCAACATACATGTGACAGGAAAAGAATATTATGTATATGTACATTTTATATATATTCTTACTACTGTTATAGTATTGATTTTGAACATTTCACCCAGTGCTTGTACTACTCAACAAGCATAATTTTCCTCTCTTTGTATGACACATGACCTTATACTCTGCTGAAATAGCTTCCCTTAGCATGCAGAGTGCATGACCCTGTTGTTATAGGAGAAAAATGCCACGGAGGGAAAGAAAAGTGCAGTAGAACATATAAATCATGGAGGTGATGCTAGGACTATGATTCCCCTCCATGTCCTCTGTGTGAATATTCACGTTTCAGGTTTTATATGCGAGCACATTCTCAAGACCTGTATACGATGAAGAGCATATGGCACGCGTGTTACAAAGCACTGAATAATTAACAGTGATACGTTTTATCCTTCTGTCACTGTGGAACTGAATTATTCACCCTTAAATCCATTATGGAGGGGACACACAGTCACCCACATGTGCACAAATATTCATATATGATGCATTGCCATCTACACATTCATTAGATCTTTCAATCTCAGGACAAAAAGACAAGTATTGGTAGTGAAGTGTAGAGGAAATGTAATGAATACATCTGAGTCATGCAAACGGAATAGTAGAAGTAGGAACAATAGAGTGACACATGAGCTCCAGCACCTGCACGCACACATCAGCACACACCAAGACATACTGTACATGCCTGCGTGTTGTCCGTTACAGGGAGAGAGGGACAGGGAGAGGGGGAGAGAGAGAGGGAGAGCGCAAGGGAGAGAGAGAGAGCGCGAGAGAGATCTGTCTGTACACCTGCCCACCTAAGACAAGCTGCAAATAGACACCACCTGCATACTGCATGTCTACAGACACAGCAGGCCTCTCTGCAGTATTTGACTCCACTCTCTCTTCTCCCTGCTAAGACTCTGTTCCTTACACAGCCACTACAGTGGTGTCATTATAGAGTTTAGCCTTTGGTTTTGGATGAAGTTAAATGTCTTAGCAACTTGTAAGTGCTAGGGAAACCCAGCTCAGGATGAATAACATGCATTCTCTCCATCATGACTCTGCATTTGCTTTCTCATTTCCCAGTTAACAGGCTGCTTGGGATTAGAGTCAGAATCTAGATCCAGTGAAGCTTATTAAAATCTCATAAGGCCAGAGTCACAGCAATGCTGTTCTAGTAAATATTGCTTTCATGGCAGCGTAAGGCTTACAGTTGGCAGGATGACAAAAAAAAAATTTTTTTTTTTGAGTGTGGTCTTGATAGTCCCATGATACAACACATGGAGATTAAGCTTTTAAATCCATAATATAATAAGTTTCCAGCTAAGTTAGGTTAAATATAGACAGAAACTAAATTGAATTACTGTTATTATTGTATTATTTATAGTGTGTCATGTTCTCAATAGAGGATTTCCTCTATATTCTACAGTACCTTAACTTTCCTTATTGGGTGATTTATTTCTTCCTTTTTTCAGGCATCTGGCTGTGACTGGCTCATTATTCAAGTAGCTCCTCATTTTTTGTTGTCAGATGCGTAATGTAACAACAGGCTCCCTTCACGTCAACACTACACTAAAAAGAATCCAGACATTTTTGTATGCTGATGTTTTTGATTATATGTCACTTATAGTATCCTACACTACCAAACTCAAAACACACAGAACATTTCACTGCAAAGCATTACTACAGTATAAAACAACTTGCATCTGTGTTTATTTTCTGTCAGCTATTGACAATAAACATATGCATGTTTGAAGAGTCTGGACTGGTCTTGTGGCCTTTGGAAGCCGTGCATCTCTGAAGTGGTTTGGACCAATCAACCAGCCATTTGATCAGACCACAGACTCAGTACTGGCGAGATTCATGTTTATTCAACCATTCTTAGGTCTGCATTTATAAAAAGCCCATGTATCTTTATTATATTGTAAAACTGCTCTGTCAATTGCTTATCAGCATAATGCATGGGCTTACTGGTGAGTCTGCAGCATGGCTCAGTTAGTGGCTTTGTGAAAGCTGCTGAGCTCTCAGAAAGTGAGGGCAGCAGGTCTGTTTCAGTCTGCACTTTGGGGTGATTATTGAGATGGATGGATCAAACTGCTGCCTAGCAAGATCTGCCAAGTCAACAGTAGATCACTGACCTGCAGAGTCATATATACCAACACTGGCTGGGCTGCCAAACAGAGACAGTTTACTTTAGTTGCTCCCTGCCTGTCTGTCTTGAGACTGTGTGTTGATGAATTTACATATACATCTTCATCCTCATGAACCAATACATATTTCTGTTTTTATTACAACTGATCAAATTTTCATCTCTTCAAAGATTTAAGGTGTATCTATATTGAATACATCGATTCAGCTGTGACATGTTTTGACAAAACCACCTAACAGGAGAATAGTGACATAATGATGGTTCATTTTAACACTGGCTTTCAATGTACAATCAAATCGAAAATATAAAGCGATAATTAGTTTTGACATTTTGGTTGTCTATCTCCTCCTGTCGTCCTCCTCCATTGTCTTTGTGTCTCTTCCTTTTCTAATTCTAGGTGGCGGTGAAGATAATAGACAAAACCCAGCTGAATCCCACCAGTCTGCAGAAGGTGAGTCTGTGTTTTATGGCCACATGGTAACATTAATGTCTTGATTACAGTGCTCATGGCTTTTCCATGAGTCATTCCTGAGTTCTTGCAGCTCTGTTTTATTGCTCTTTGAACCCAGGATGTGCCATTTTACATAATGTAATCAATGTAGTCAGGAGAGACCACAAGACTTGTTTAATCCCCCCCCCCCCCCCCCCCCCCCCCCCGCTATCATCCGCTCTCAACTCTCTGTTGGTTTGTGGTTAGGAGCAGCTAAAAATACCTCTGCCTGCCTGTTTGTCACTTACCCTTGTCTACCAGTCATAACCAATTACAACAAAGGGTTTAGGGCCGTTTCCTGTTTACTGAGTCCAAATCCAGCTCTTTTTGCTGATTAAACACACACACACACACACACACACGCACGCGCGCGCGCGCGCGCACACGCACATTCATTCTCATACTCATACAATCCTTGTTCTAGATCTGACCATGTGGAATGAGAGTGGTCACAGCTACATTATGAGCCAGCATTGCCTACTGTGAATCTAAAAACAGTGCAAGTGTACAGCTGGATTTCTTTGTATTGTCATGACACTACTGTAGCACTGCTCACCACTGCTGCTTTTTTAATTTGGGTATATAAATGAATTAAATGCTAAGCAACTGCTGTGGTGACTCATTTTAATAATGGACCATTATAACCCTACATAAATGGCAGTTGATTTCTTGATGTTGCGTGTCTGTAAGCCACCTGGGGGAGAAAATATTGCTGCTGCAAGCATTGTAATGACTAAATAATTACAACAATTAGTTCCCAGAATGTCTGCCATTATACACTGGTCTGAATGGGGATGAGGGGGTGAAGTTGGTGACTACTGGAGGAAATGAATGCTGGGCTAATCGGACTATAATTTTAAAGGGCTAATCTGAGACACGATTTGGTTTTTGCATAGATCTGTAAAGCAAGACCATCTTCAGGGCATCGGTGGCACAATCGTTTCCACATTGTTCTCCAAACAAAACACATCTATAATTGACTTGGACCTTGCAATTCTTCAGCCAATCGGTGCGAAGACGCTATGAGAATTCAAAGCCTTCATTTCTACACTCATCTAAACTGACTGTGATACATTGCACTGTGCGAGCTCAGGCTACTGCGTGGTTTTAAATCTGCACACATGCAGTGGAGTATTGAGCATTTAGATGTGTGTATGACATTAAGAGTCTGAATATAAACCGGCTCTGATCTCACTGATTTGGGTCTTGTCTAGGTCATGAGTGGTTGCACGCCTGATGGTTGTTCGGGTTGTCCGCTGCCTGGTGACGAACGTAGCAGGGCAGACATATCATGTGAGACGACAGACCAATCAGGATCTCTTTGATCAATTATTCAGTGGCCCTTTGAGATGTCAGCTGCAGTAGACCTGAGAGGGTCAATAAGGAGAAGGGCTATAGCTTTTGCTTCTTATGGGATATGAGTTATTGACATAAAAGCATGCATGTACATGTTGCTTGTACATGTGCATTCATGTGTTTAATATGTTTTTTTGTATCTTTATCCAAGTGTAGCGATGTCCATATCTCTGTGTGGAGCTTATATGTAGTTGTATAGGTCGTGTACTGTAAATTGCTGTAATGCTATATGGAAGTGCCATCTGCAATGCAGAAGCTTGTTTTATAATGCACCAGTTGTCTCCTGGATTGAATCGATTGCCTCATTGACCCAGTGTGTCCTGTGCCTTGTGAAAGCTCTACTATAGATGCATTAAAGGGAACCTCCAACTTTATTCAGGTTTTGCTTGGTTGCTCTTGAGAGATTTTACTGGCTGAATAAAGACTTGATGTTTGGGTAAAACTAGTTAACCAGTTAACTCCAGCTAATGGAGTTTTTCAGATCAGATGGCTTGAAGATAAAACAAAAATTAGTTTTTTCCCTCCAACAAACTTTTTTTGGATTATTTAATATCAACATAAATCTTTCTTTTGCTTGGAAAATCCTCGTTGGTACTGTCAACAGGTTTGGTCTTCAGTGATGTCAAAACTGTTGCTGGCATCAGAATTTTAGCCTTTATGCTTTGGCTGCTTGTTTTGTTAGGGGGATTTCTATTTTCTACGTTCTCAGTGTCTCTGTCTCTTTCCTCTAGTCCCATCATGAACCTTATCCTGGAATAGCAACAAGAATATTTAACACTGGATGAAAATTTTAAGAAGGAATGTTCAAATTCTGTTTTATGAAGCCGATTTCGACCAAGCACAGCTTGTTCAGTGATAATTTGATTATGCAACAGTGTACAGTTTCATGTTAAAAAGTTCTGTATAGCTGACCAGACTATTTCTAGAGATGAATATAAACAGCAGAAGGACATAATTATTGGTTTAGTGACTCAGGCTTTTTACAGGCATGAAGAGTAGAAATTGAAGGATTCTCTCTTTTATTTTTGACCCTGTTTGTTTGTCACTGTGGGTGAGCAAGGTTTGAGAGATCTGATTTGGCCACATCACTCCTCCACTCACTGTTAACGGCGGCTCTTTCATGTTACTCTGTCAAAATGCCACTGATCTCCCTTTATGTTCTCAGTGGAGCTAGGCTGTGTGCACACCATCTGGCCATGTAGGCACAGCCAGCGCTCTGACAGATCGTATACAATCACACACGAAAGCCTGTATGACACATATATATATACACAGGAGATTCTTCGGTTTATGCAGACGGCTCTAGCTGGCAGAATCTCAGTATTTTCAGTGTTTCAGTCACAGTTTGGCAGCATTTTACACATGTATGTATTCCTGTACCTGTGTGCAGCCATATGGTTTTTTTGTGTATATGCAAGCATTTTTTGCATTTTTTTTTTTTTTAATCACTTATTTTTCTGAGCTTATCATTGTGAATCTGGTCTTTCCCCTCTTAGCAGAGGGCAGAATGACTCAGGAGGTTATAATGAAGCTGTGTCCTGTTCCTTTATAGGCCACTAGTGTTTTCTGCTCTGGTGCGACTTTGTGGTGATTTCAGTTTAACAGGAAATGAGGTCAGCGGAGCATCCAAGGCACACCCTTAGATCCACTACAGGAAATGCATCACATGTCATCTGTGGTCAGAGATGTTGACTCTGTCATGGTTTTTAGGCATTTTAGGCCTAAAATAGGCCTCTCCCTTAATCCGCTCTTTCACTCAGCAAACACTTTGTTCATCCCATCATCCCATTGCTCTCAGTCTCTTTTGAATCTGTAATTATGTGTTTTCCCTTTTCATTGTTGTCAACAAAAACTTCAGTAAAACACTAAAGGTGGTACAGTACATTGTGGTCAGACATGCTGCCATATATCTGCTTGTTACAAACAAAATAAAACCTTAGTGTTAAAATGCAACACACATTCAGGTTTGGAAAGGTGGAGCCATTTGGCTTGTGACGCAAAACAGGCTGCAGAGAGAGAAGAGAGTAAATGAAGCGAGAGAAACACTGGCAGCTCAAAACCTAAAATTTCTTTTCTTGACATGTCTCAGGGCCACAGTGCTAACATCACTCAGATATATCACATCTGTGTGATGGATGTTTTCTGACTTTTAAGGCAACCTCAAGCATTCTGAAAAACATCCCCTGACTCTGTGTATTTAGCACAAGTTGCAAAATGCCCATCATGGGGTCAAGCTCTCTTAATGGCTGTTGTTTGTGACTCTCTTGCACCTGCTACTCTGGATTAGCCAATGAAATACTGTCAAGCCCATGAGCTAGAGAAGCTTTGGTCTTGTTCAGATGAGTGGAATGTGATTAGACAGACAGCACTGTTGTCCAAGGTGAATCATAATACAAATTAGATGTTGAGGCTGCTAAAATATGTGTGGTTTTTGTGGTTCATGCATATAAAGCTCTGCACTGAACTCTGCTACTGAGTTGTCTCTTAGTTTTGTGGATAGTGAATAATAAGTAGTCCATCTTTGCAGAAGCAGAGAGAGACATGTCTGCCTTTTCTGGTAAAGGTTACATCGGGAGTTGGGGATAGGACAGGGCAGTGTGCCTGTCAATGACACTTTCAATCCCTGTGTCTGCCTGTTTGTCTGTCTTTTTGTCTCCCTGTCTTTCTTTGACAGACAGCAAGCATCGGTTATTTACTGATACGCAGTTTTAAAGTGCTATTTGTGCACATGAAAACATGCACGCACACATTCATTAGAGGGATGAGGGCTTCCAGCCTTCCAGGCTACTCATCATATCAATAATCTCCATGTTGAATGAGCAGCTGTGCTACTGTGACTGAAATAGTCCAGCCAGTTCCTGTAAGTGTTCCCAGTCTGATATCTGCTGTTCTGTTCCTTTTGCATGGGGACTGCTGTAATTAAGGCTGGTTTGGGAGTCTGGGTGCCCCTGGGTGACTGAAAGTAGGTCACTGGCACAGACTACTGAGATTCAGGCGCATTGGAAACGGTGTGTTTTCATGTGTGTAATGCTCATTTTGTTTTTGCAGCTCATTTTCGTCAGTCACTATCTCAGTTAATCAACTGAATTGACCTTTCTCACTTGTTTTAGTTTAAAAAGTTGTACTGCCTCAAAGAAAATTTGCTCCAAAAATTCACTGCCCTCTGTCCTTGTCCAGAATCACCTGAAAAACTGCTTCATGGCATGCTGTGGATCTCCTTTTTGCCTGTAGATATTATTGATATTAAAACTAGTCTGGATCAAAGATTGCAATCTCATTATCTCCTGTCAGCCTCCATGGTGGCAGCATCCCTATTGAGCTTGTATTGACAGGCACTGTTTGCTGTTGTTGTTTTCCATCGCCTTTCTCAGATTTGTTCTAATTTTTGTTTCCAAGTGGCTGCATGTGTGCTTCCCATGTGAGGGGCTTTAGGGCAATGACGCAAACGAGAGAGAGAGAGAGGCAGGGAAGGAGGCAGAGATAGGAAGAGATAAAAGATTTAGATAAAGCACGGACTCTTTACGCCACTCATTTGCCACAATAAAGAATTTCTATCTTGGCAGACGTGTCACATGTTAAATCTGTACATTATCTGAAGCTATGACTTATGTCTTTATTCTTGTGCACTGCAGGACATCTTCTGGTCATTATGTCAGTGTGTTTCCACTCTAATTGACTTTGTTACCATGGGGGAACCTCTCAGGCCAACACAACAGCTGATGAATATGGAACAGGATTTACCACACAGGACACAAGCTCTTTATTCTGAGCCGCTCAGGAACTGAATGTTTTTGTAGACGAAAACATGGTCTCATAACAAAGTTAAACTCTGTATGTGAAAAGATTATTTTCAAGAGTTTCATATAACAGAAACAGATTACTTAAATAATCTCTGTTGGAAATAAGCAAGCAAATCACAAATATATCACACATATGTACAACCTGTCTCTCAGTATCAGTGTTGCTCTCAGCCCAAGCCCTTGGTCCATCAATACTAAAAAAAATACAAAAACAAACCTATAGCTAGAAAGGGCAATTTTCTGTAAACATTACTCAAATATGAGTAAATAACGTAAGCTTTGGTTACAGAGTTTACGTATTAGGAGGAAAAATCTTTGGTTTTATTAGGCTACTCTTGTTGTTGTCTTGTTGTTAGGGATTTTTTTGGATAATAATAAAAATATGGAAGCCTTATACTTTAAACTCCCTGCAGCAGCTCTGTATGCTGTGTTTGTGTGCTGGGACTAATGAGAACAGAGGTGTCAGCAAGACATAAAAAGAGAGGGAGATGAGCAAGTAGAGACAGGGACTAGAAGAAGATACCTGCATGTTAATTGAGCTGGGCTGTAGCTGAGAGGTCCCATCAAGTCAGGCCTGCTCTCACTGGTATAATGGCTGATTTTGATGTCCTTGAAATACTATGTCAGTCAAATGTTTTGACTCATACATTGTTTTTTTTTGTTTTTTTTGTTTTTTTTATTTTATTTTCTACACTGTAGATTAATACTCAGGGCATCAAAGCTGAAATAACACATGTAATTATGTAGTAACCAAAAAGCAATTGTAAACACAATATGCTTTAATTTTTATGTTCCCCATAGTAGCCAATGTTTTCTGTTTTGATAGCAGTTTTGCTTGCCCTTGGTATCCTCTCAGCCAGCTGCATGAGGAGGTCACCTGGAATGTTTTTCATTTTGAGGGAGTCTTCACATGTGTTAAGCACTTGTTAGCTGCTTCACCTTCATCCTGTGGTTAAACCCATCCCAGGCTGGGTTTAGGTTTGGTGTGTTTTGGGTCATTGTGCTTTTGGAAAATGAATAATGGTTCCACTGTGGGAAAACCAGATGTGATGGTGCATCTCTCCGTACATTGTGTTTACCATACTGGTTTAAGTTTACAGTGTCTTGAAATCTGCATAAATTGCCAACAGTGTCACCAGCAAAACAACCCCACACCATCACATCTTCTGCGTGCACAGTGAAAACCACACATGCCAACACAATCCGTTCACCTTCTCTACATCTCACAGACACGTTGCTTGGAAACAGAAATCTCAAATTTGGACACATCAGACCAAAATACACATTTCCACTGGTCTGATGCCCAATCCTTGTGTTTCTTGACCCAAGCAATTTTCCTCTTCTTATTGGTCTCCATCAATAGTGGTTTCTTTGTGGCAACTCCACCATAAAGGCCTGATTTACAGTCTCCTCTGAACAGTTCCTTTTGAAATGTGTCTGCTACTTGAATTCTGAGGAACCATTGGGGATTTCTGAGTCTTGGTAACTGAGTTTCAACTGAGTCTTTAATAGGTTTTGTGACTGCATGTGAGGAAGCCTTCAAAGTTCCTGAAAATTAACATGTATTAAAATTAAAGCATGCACACACTGATATATATACACACACATACTTGTAAACACTGCTAGTCAATCATTCTTTTAAAATTTGGCATGTTCAGTATTGACATGTAAAGTAATTGTCTTGAAAAAAGATGAGATGAAAGCATCACTCAGGACGTTTTTGGTGAATTCGAGTGCTCTGTAAATAGCACTAAAAATCTGTGTTCTGTCTTCGGTAGCTAAATCTCAGTCGAGTGAGTGTTGAAATGTAATGCTGAAACTCAGCCTGAGCACAGCACGACTGGGAATCAGCAGAATGTAAATGATTCAACAGCACCTCTAAGTGGCAGCAGGAGCTCATCTGACATAAACAGTCACGCCCAGAGTGAGGAGAAGCGTTTTTAAATTATTATGACTGAATGTGCTCCCTTCTGACTTTACACTGAGCTGTTACACATGCTGCTCAGAGAAAATAGACTGGAAGATGTAATTTTCCTTTATGGAGGTTTCTCCTAAGACTGGATAGAAACTTTTTTCCATTTGTAGTAGAGGGGGTTTTGTCAACTTAAACCTTATTGAAGAGCTCAAATTGTGCTACATGTTATTTTGTAGAACTGCAGAATTAATGTACCAGTATCATTTTGCTGCTCTTTTTGGCATGTCCCTGTTAAGATGATTATAGTAGACAGCAGATGCCTAACTGGCTCTCAGCCTATGTCCTGCTACTCTGCAGTGGCTGGTTGTCTGTGATGCAGCTGAATGGCTGCTCGGATGGCCAACTGGCCGACTGGCTGGCCTGCAGCCTGTCAGTGGAGTTGTAATTCTGCTCCTTATCAGTGTAGGGCAGGGTTTAGTGTGCTGTTGTCACTGCATAGGTCATATTACATTATACAGAACAGTAGTCTCATCATCCTCAGAGTGTAATCCTGTTTCAGAAATATCCACACTTTGGAGTTTATTGGGACACAGTTCCTTTACCCTAATCAGCTCCAGTAACATTTTCCAACTCTGCCTTCGTCACAGAGACAGAGTTGATGCATGTTTTTGGATGCATTAACGATTCCTCTGTGTCCCAACAGCTCTTCAGGGAAGTGCGAATCATGAAGATACTAAATCATCCTAATATAGGTGAGTCCAGAAGTTTCCCAGTTGAGAATGATATATTTTGTATGTCTTCAGTGGGATCCTCTTATATCTTGTTCATTTATCTGTATTTTTCCCAATAAGAGTATTACCAATAGAAATTTCAATTTCTAGAAAATAGATACCATAAATTAAAGTGCAATCCAGTTTGTTTCATACCTCTGCCTTCTTCTCTTTCCCTTTTCCCACCTTATCCTTCAGTGAAATTATTTGAGGTGATTGAGACAGAGAAGACACTTTATTTGGTGATGGAGTATGCCAGTGGTGGTGAGTTGATGCATTAATGTATGCCCACTAAAAGTGTGACATTTGGTTGATTTTGTGAGTGTATTCCTGCTTATTTCCACGTCATCAGTTGCAGAGCAATTTAATGCACCTGCACACAGACAAAAACACTGTCAGTACTGTATCCCAAGAGGTCATGTAAGTTTAATTTGCATCTAATGCAATATTCATCACAGAAAACTCTTGCTCTTACAAATCTATAACTGTAGCTACTCTACTTATCTCAGATACTCAGAGCATACCATTTGATGGATGGTTACTTCACAGCCAACATGAATATATGATTATGTTAACCCTGATATAAAGATAATATAAAATGGTGAAAACGTGTTGATTTTTAGTTGTATATTCAACCTTCCAGGGGAAGTATTTGACTATCTAGTGGCTCATGGCAGAATGAAGGAGAAGGAAGCCAGGTCCAAGTTCAGACAGGTGAGTCATCGACATTGCAGCACTCGCACCTCTGTCGTCATTCATGCACCGAGTTCAAGCTTCATCACCGACTGCAGAGGAGAGATGGAGCATTGTCAGAAAGAATAGGGGGTTTAGAGCAAATTCCTTTTTGATGCTGCTCTGACACCTAGTGGTGCTAAAAACCCAACATGACGTCTACAGTACAGTAGTTTATACATTTCGTAGTCTTTTTTAATGTATACCTTGAGAATGAACACATTTAGAACATTTCTCTCTTTTTTTTTTTTTCTAATCTTAGTTTTATTCAATGAATCATAAAATAGTGCTTGATATTTTTCAAATCCACGATGAACATATTTAAAATCCCTCGTGTTCTCAGATGACTCAGAGGAACAGTGTGTGACACAGTGTGGGGTGTTTGTGTGACTTTGTGTGTACAGATAGAAAAGAGAAAGTGTTTATGTGTGTGGCTGAGTGCAGGCAGGTGGGTGGCGTCTGTCAAAAACAGTGTTTTTTCAGCTTGATTGATACTGTAGCTACTCTGGCATATGTTTGTGAAATTCCCCCGTCAACTGCCATGGCAACTGTTGAATGTTTAATTGCATGAGAAATGCTATTCATAAGCCTTAGATAAAGAATTCAATAGAAGAGTGATGCTCAAACATTTTCTGTCATGCCGTTCTTTTGCAAGCAGGAAAAAATGCCATGTCCCCTGCCCTGCTAAACCAGCTTTAGTCAATCTTTAGGCCCACCGTTTGATGTTTCTATTGGCATGATGCAAGGTGAACTTTAGCTGCCAGAGATTTTGTACTTACAGTTCAAAATCAAAGCTTGCTGACTGGATAATGAATTCACTTAGTATAAAAACCTGTGAAAAAATGTTGTGCACTTCTTCGCTCTTTCATCATTCACTGAATGAAGCTTCATTATAGACTAAATGATTAATCAAGAAGCTTACTGGCAGATTAATTGATAAATCCTGCATTTTTATATATTTTGTACATCTGACTTTATTTTCAGTTTAAGGAGCTAGGGTGGTGCAGTGGTTAGCACTGTCATCTCACAGCAGGAGTGTTCCAGGTTTGAATCCCATTTGAGCCTGAAATCTTTCTGTGTTGAGTTTGCATGTTTTCCCTGTCTACGTTGGTGCGCCATCTTCCTTTACAGTCCAAAGACATGAAGATTTGGCTTAGGCTAAGGGGGGACTCTAAATTGTCCATAGGTGTGCATGTGAATGAGTGCTTGTCTCAGCCCTAGAATATCTGTCTCCTTCCTTTTGCCCAATGCCAGCTGGACTTGACTACAGCCCCCTTGCATCCCTGGATGTGCCAGGAAAAGGGGTAGATAATGAATGGATGGATCTATGTAACTATAGTACTATGCTATGTAAATAGGTTTTAATACTTAATATACTGGTTATGTCCTGTAATGTGTGTATTTGTGTTACAGATTGTGTCTGCAGTGCAGTATTGTCACCAGAGGAGGATAGTACACAGGGATCTAAAGGTAAGGGTCTCAATGTTTTCTTGCTGATGCACTCAGCAAGTGCATCAGGCAGTATATGTTGAGAAAAACCCTCTGTACTTATGTTCTGTCAGTGCTGATGACTCGACAACCTACGCTGTGATTTTTCCTCTCTCTCCCCACCCCAGGCAGAGAACCTGTTATTAGATGCAGACATGAACATCAAGATAGCTGACTTTGGCTTCAGCAATGAGTTCACTTTGGGCAGCAAGCTGGACACTTTCTGTGGCTCTCCCCCATACGCTGCTCCAGAGCTCTTCCAGGGAAAGAAGTATGATGGACCAGAAGTGGATGTCTGGAGTCTTGGGGTCATCCTCTACACTTTGGTCAGCGGATCACTGCCCTTTGACGGGCAAAACCTAAAGGTGTGCACTTTCACACTCCTGACTTTGAGATGTGTTATTGTTTATGTGAATAGAAACCGAGCCTTATTCAACTCTTTCTGATAAACATTCCTTCACTTTTATGTTGCATCTTCAGCCATAATTCTCTTCCAAACTCTTTTTTTCTTTTTTCCACACAAGTATTGCTGCATTTTTCATGTGTCCAACTGATTGCCACACCACAAAGCCTTTTGGGGTGTTTTCTCCACTTATGTGATTCATCACATCTCATCCTTCTCTATAATGGCAGATTTGAGGGGACAGGTATAAGAACTTTTGCGTTTAGACAGATTCGGAGGACATCTACAGCCTAGCTCATTTGAAATACACATAACCTTTAAATGCATCTTTTAAAATAGAGTGAAACAACACATCTGCCTCTGTTGCATGGGGAAAAAATTGATGGTCCCTGTAGTAAGCGCAATAATACATGCATGCATCAAAATATATGAATAATTCAGCTTGAGTCTGACTGCATAGACAACAAAGAAAGTGCAAAATGAAGTGCTACAATTTGGTGTTTTACCAGGTTTCTTATAGGTGAGATATAAACTGAGGCTGTTTTAACTGAGTTAGTGTTAATTTTTTAATGTGTGTCAAACCAAACTAGGTTACTGGAATAACCAAATGAAAAGCGGAATTTCCTGCATTTATTGATGAGACACTGTAGAGATTAATTCACGCTGCTTTAATATTGCAGCTGTTTGGAAGTTATTTCGTGAAGCCACAGTGAATGCATCAAATCACAAAAAATGGGAATATTCTACATTTGGTCATTTTTAATGCATGTTCAAAGCTGGGCTGAGTCTTCTTAAAGCTACAGGTATGAATATTTTATATTAAGAACTGATCATGTGACTAAATATAATGTGAAAGGGCCTGTTCAAGCTGGCGAATTGAATCAATTCTAACCTGGTTGTGCTATTTCCCTACCTCGACAGTTTTTAAGATGCTTTCAAGACATTGTTTGGTTGTATGGCACACAATATTTTGGATTCATCCTTAGCAAAGACAAAGACATCAGCAGCTAAAGAGATATTTCCCTCAGGTTTTAATTTTGGCCAAGACACAGCTACATATAAATGAGTGATTACTGGACCTACATACACCAGTTGGCCGGGAACATCACTCTAAATGAATGCTACTGTTTCCCTTGTATCTGCTGGATGATTGAATAGGAAACTGTTTGCCAACACGTTTGCCATAATAACTTCAAGCAGCAATCATGTTGTTTCTTACAGCTTCATCCACTGCCCCCAGATGGCCATAAATAAATAAATAAACACAAAAATAATCTTTTGTTGCAGATCTGTGCTGCTGATTTCTTATTTGGTGACATCTCTGCTGGTGGTTTTGTATGTAGGAGCTGAGGGAGCGGGTCCTGCGGGGAAAGTATCGTATTCCTTTCTACATGTCCACAGACTGTGAAAACCTGCTGAAGAAACTACTTGTGCTCAACCCTGTGAAACGAGGCAGTTTGGAGGTATTAACAGCATTTGTGTTGCATTTGATTTTTACAGTTATTTGTTCTCCATTCAGAAATGTTTTTTATAGCAGCTGGGTTGCTGTCGACCAGACAACCCTAATGATTTGGAGCGTGATTGTTGTGCGTCATCTGAAAGCACATAATTGCTACTGGTGTTAATTATGAACCAACAGACCACTTCAATTTATAATTTGTCAGATGTGGATTTGAAAACATTATTCATCTCAGATCAAAAAGTGGCCTTACATAAATCTTCATTAAAGTTTGTTATTGTTGATTGATTGAAGCATTTAGAAATAATAAAACAAAATTGTTATTTGTTGTAAATTGGTATTTGCAGAAGTATTGTAAAAAGAAATTGATTAATTTAACAAAATCCTTCTGCATTGTACTTTCACTCCATGTTCAGTGGGATGGAGCTTGAGTCTTTTGGAAATAATATATAGTTGTCAGTTCATTTCACACTCAGTCGATACAACCTCTGCACTCAGAACCAGGCTGAAGGTCAATAGTAAAGATTTCTCCACTAATAATAGCAATTGATCGTGCTGTTGTTCAACCCTGGATGAACTTATCAAAAAAGATTTCACAAAGAAGCCATTCATTTCTCTGTTCTGTTGTTTGCCTTGTACTCTGTACAATTACCAAAAGTCATGACTAATCATCTTCCAGTGAGGTATTATTAACTGAAATCACTGTTGAATACACTGACATACACAAGTTCTGTCTTGTTATTTTTTTTGTTAGCAAATCATGAAAGACCACTGGATGAATGTGGGTCATGAGGACGAGGAGCTAAAACCTTACATCGAGCCTGAGGCAGACTTCAATGATTCATCCAGAATAGGTGTGTGTGTGTGTGTGTGTGTGTGTGTGTGTGTGTGTGTGTGTGCGCGCGCGCGCGCGCGCGTGTGTGTGTGCGCGCGCGCGTGCGTGGGCCTGTGTCTGTCATCTAGAATATGTCATGTCTATGGCTAGCTGATATATATTGACTTCTGTCAACCATCAGAGCTCATGGTGACCATGGGTTTCCCTAAAGATGAGATTACAGAGTCTCTGCATGGCCAGAAGTATGATGACGTCATGGCCACCTACCTGCTGTTAGGCAGAAAAGCTCCAGAGGTCAGTTTGTTTGCCTTACATCATGTCACCTTAACACTATCAGCAATGGTTAATACACTGACCACATCTCTTATCCTGTGTCTATGTATTTCAGTTTGAGGGAAGTGAACCCCTGACAAACAGCATCCTGGGTCAGCGACAGAGACCAACTAGCGACATCAACAACAGTTCTAGCATTTCTCCTGCCCACCCCAAGGTCACACGCAGCATCTCGGCCAATCAGAAGCAGCGTCGCTACAGTGATCATGGTGGGGATGATGATGGTGGTGGTGGTGTCGTAGAGAAGCCAAGTAAAGTAACCTCGTCCTTCCCAGCCCTGAGAGTGCTGCCGGCTGTGTGTTGTGTAGGAGGAAGCTGCTTTTAGTCATTGAAGATTGGCCATGTAATCAGATATGTTATCCACCCAGCTGAGCTCTACCAGATGAGTACAATAAGTAAAGCACATTTTCATAAACTGTATATTTATATGCACAGATCAGTGACAACAACCCTGGTTGTCTAGCAGCTTCCTTCTATGTCATGTGGGGCCATTGTGTTTGGCGCCATCTGCTGGCTAGCTGCTTCTCTGCAGCTTCCTCAGAAACAGCACCTGCATGAGGAGGGAACAGCTTTGCTTTAAACCTGCTCACCTTGGCTTCTGTAACTTTTCAGATTTATGAAACAAAATTTTGCAGATTATAATGCCTGACAGATTGGAAATCCTTGCTTCTAGTGGCTTGCCTGACAGTACTGTAACAAAGACACCATCCTTGTCTGTTCTTGTTTGTCTTAAAGTCCATTATATTGGGACTGTAGAATTGATGATGTCCTTGATGGGACATATGTAAATCTGTTCCCATATTTGTGCTTGTCCTAGTGGGTCCATCTGTGCCCCCAGCAGTATCGTATACAAAGCGCAGCCAAGCCCTAAGTGTGGAAAGTGACCACAGAGAAGAGTGGGATGGAGCACGCCGGCTGGAGCTCAACACTTCAAAAGGAGACGTTCCTGCTTCACCTCTGGGTGTGCCAGAGAGGAAGAAAACTACAAGTGCAGTTGGGGTGAGAAAGTAGAGGTCACACTCACATGTCTGCATACACATAAACAAAGAGGAGAAGGTGTGTCCATAATGACAGAAAAATTTATATTGTAGAAAAAATTACAGTGTTAGATGATGTTCTTTACCAAATTCCTCAGTGACTTAAGCCATCACATTTTGCTAATAGTTTATTTCGGTGCCCACACAAACAGACCAATGGATCAATGACCCGCAGGAATACATACGTGTGTGAACGATCCTCGACAGACCGCTATTCTGCTATTCCCAATGGCAAAGACAGCAGGTAAATGAACATTCACACTCAAATACAGGGTGAGATTTTGCTTTATATGTTCTCTGTGTTTTTTGGTCTGTCCTAACCCCCTTTACATTGCATTACTCTAATCACATTGTACAAATGAATATGTTTCAGTGAAATGTCTTAATCCCCACATGCTAATTCCCTTGATCCTCAGTTTAACTGAAGTGTCAGGTAGCACCCCATCAACTGCAATGAGCTCTACACGACCTCGTCACACCAAGTCCATGTCATCTTCAGGGCATCCTTCAAAAAGCACGCTGCCCCCGATCGATGACAACACAGAGCTTAAAGCCAGGTAAACACCCTGATTCTGCCATCATCATCTGCAGTAACAGTGGCTAAAACACAGTCGTGTGTGTTTAATATGTCAGAGCTACTTGTGGTGAAGATGTTGGTAATGACAATATGAAGTTACACTTAGTGAGCTTGCTGAATTTAAGACCTCTTCTATAATGTCTGTTTATGTTGCAGCTCCTCACCACGGGGCCCCTCCACTTCTCCCTCTGCGCACAGTATTAGCACTCCAGAGAAGAACCGTTTCCCCCGTGGTACCACAAGTCGCAGCACTTTTCACGGAGCTCAGCTCAGAGATCGGCGTAGCGCTACCTACAACGGGCCCCCAGCTTCACCCACACTATCCCACGATACAGGGGCTCTCGCTCAGCAACGCAGGGGCACCTCCACTGGGATCATCAGCAAGATCACTTCCAAGTTTGTCCGCAGGTCAGTGAAGTGGCTGCACAAAATATACATTAGGTTATCGTTAGCACTTCTTGCACCTAATGGTTCAAGTATTCCTTTTGGTAGCCATTGTGAAATACATGTTGCAAACGTTTAACTGAGAGTGTCACATCTTCTTTACTCAAAAACCAATGGAGTCAAAAGCCTCAATGTGCTACTTTCTATTGCTAAAATGCCTAAAGTATTGTTATTTATGAGCTTGTAATATAAATAGTCAGTTTTGAAGGAATTGCTCTTTTTCTACAAGACAAACTCTTGGATGCCATTTTATGTCTGAACTCGAGATCGTGATATTAGTAATGGATCTTTGATTAATTAGTAATCTTACCCAATTTCATTTGCGTCAAGTTTTTACTCTAATTAGGGAAATGTCAAGTTTAGTTTTTTCAAAGATGGATGACTGGTCGTTTGCCCATATTTGCTAATTAGCAAAAAACACATTGTACAACTGATGGAGATTTTTTACAGGTATTTATTCAAAAGTCAAAATAGTGGACAAACCTAAATTTAGACTAATGTCTAAAAATGGTTAATGTCAAGCTGCCAAGTATAACATGCTACATTCTCAGAGAGCAGCAGTCAATCCTAGACTGCATAAATAAAATTTGACTTGACTATGTTGAGATCTTCTGTTTATCTTCAGAGTGCATGTGTAGACATAAAACAACCATCCAATGTTTTGTTTCTCTGTTGTCTCTGATTAGGCTTAAAGAGGAGTAAAATTCCTCCAAATCAAAGTATATAAATTAAATGAAGGAATACTTGATGCAGCATGTTCAAATTACTTAATGCAAACTTTTTTCAGCAGTGAAAAAAGGAAAACACAACCATCCCTCCCTCTTTAAAACAGCTAGGCTACTGTCTGCACTCAGCCCTTAGTGCTTATTAAACATTCAGCTGTTACCCTATCCTGTCAATATGACAAGCAAGGGATAGAGCTTCCTCATCCATACAGCAGTAAGCTCCTTGTGTCACCTTCATTCTGGCCCACCTGGTAGAGGCTCACGCTCTCTCTCCTTTTCTCCCTGCATAGAGCTCTGTCTTTCAGGTCGACCCGGAGGTAGGAGAACACGCTTGCTGCACCTGTGCCCCCAAACAAATAATATTAATAATAATAATAACGTCTCTGTGCCCACTATGACCTTGGCCCGTGTTTCCTTAACCCCTTATGTACTTGCCCACTACACCACATCCTTGCCTACTGACACCTATGTTATGCCGTGTATTTCCTTCCCTTGTGTCCACTGTCTTGAGAACAGACCTCACGGCTCACCAGCTTTCCCTGTACTAAGCCACGATATCTGCTTCTCAAATTCCTGGCTTTCCTCTCCTTACTCTCCCCCATCTTCCTGCTGAGCTGAAGAGAAAAGATCAGGCAAATTATGGAGGCCGGATCAAAGGTTTAGCACCACTTTTCCCCTCCTGTAAGATCAGTGGGGATTAAGGAAAGGTAGCATACAGTAGACATAGGATGCATTTGGTTATTGTGAAGGAGCAACGATATTATGTGCCTCAGTAAATCACAGTCACCTCCATTGTGTGCTGAACCCTGCCACCCAGGAGTATGGATTCTATCCTGGCATGCCTGACAGCCCTCTCTGTGTCCAGTCATGATGGGGGTGGTGTTGGTTAGTGGGTGGGGGAACACATATTGACGTCAACTCATGGGAGTAACAGTGTATTTCTGGTTTATTTCAGGGTGCCTAGTGAGGGAGAGGCCAGTGCCAGGACAGAAACCCCAAGGTGAGAATTTGATTGAGACAAAGATTTCACAGAGAACCGGTAACCATCCTCTGCCTCCTTCAACGTCTCTCTCCGTCTTTCCTTCTCTCTGCTCTCTCTGTCGTCTTTTTCTCTTGCTGTAGGAGTGCATCCGGTGATACTAAGGAGGATGGTGGTCGGGACTCTAAGCCTCGCTCGCTGCGTTTCACCTGGAGCATGAAGACCACGTCCTCCATGGAACCTGCTGAGATGATGAGGGAGATCCGAAAGGTTCTGGACGCCAACAGCTGTGATTATGAGCAACGTGAACGCTTCCTGCTTTTCTGTGTCCATGGCGATGCTCGCCAGGATAATCTGGTCCAATGGGAGATGGAGGTGTGCAAGCTGCCCCGCCTTTCACTCAATGGCGTGCGTTTCAAGAGGATATCGGGCACGTCCATCGCCTTTAAGAATATCGCCTGCAAAATTGCCAACGAGCTCAAACTGTGACAGCAGATGGAGTCCCAGTCAGTCTTTGGTGAGCTCTGGTTACAGTCTCATCTCATCACTGGATTAGTGTTGACTTACAGGACAAAATTCAGCACTGATGGTCCTCACCACGCAGAATCAGGGTGGATTCGGCTGGTAACGTGCAATACTGGCCACGAATGTACTGTACAGGGTAGTGGATCATAGCGATATCACAAGGTGTAACCTCTGTGATGGAGAGATAGCAAAAACAGCTAACCCCCGCCCTCCTTTTTTTTTTTTCATCCGTCCAGCCCTCTGTCTCTCTCTCATCAGCCCGCTGCTCCTTGTAATGGGACACATTCATATAACACATGCAGTATGCAACTGACGATGACCATCCTGCAATAATGTTTTCAATCTCTTTTCTAAACGCCTACTACAAGATTTACTCTCCTTGCTAAATAACCATTAAAGTTACTGAAAGCTAAAGCAGCTGCTTTTCCACCTGTGTTAAGTCAGTATATAGATCAGGCTGGAGCCCATACTAAAACTATGTAAAAAGAGAATCGTACTGTATGCATAACATCTGCAGGTACTGTATTGTATATTGATTTTGAGTTCTGTACAGGATTTTATTGTCAATACTGTCTTTTTTCATGGAATTTGAGTTTCCTAATATAATTGATGTCTCTTAGAACATTATCCTTTCGGTCTGTGAGTTTTTTTAATTCTTTTTTTAAGAGCCACCATTTGAAAACAGTGTTTTAAATTTTATTTAAAGAGCACTAAATTATTTTGTGTAATATTGAGGGATGTGTTCCCTTGCCTTTTATGTTCTATTTTCTTTGCCTATGTTAAAAAAAAGAAAACATTCAGTTGCACCATATTGACTTGAGTAGTAACTTCAGTTAAAACTGAAAAGTGTTCACTTTATTTTCTCTCAGCAGTAGGTAGGTGATTTGGAGACCCTGCTGCAATTGCACAAGTTTTCCAGGGTGATGTGTATGAATATGAGAGTATGCACCTGTATTTCTTTCATGTTAGTTTGGTAGTCCTCAATTACAAAAAAAAAGCAGGTTTTAAATTGGTTTACTTTGGAAAGCTTTGGGCAGGGTGTCTTCGGCCAGAGATGCATGAAAGATGCATGAAAAATGCAGTTTGTCTTGTGGAGTCTTTCCAAAGAGTCCGATTTAGTCCTGCCTCCAGTGTGATTGTGCAGGTACTTGTGTATCTCCTTGCTTGTGTTTCTTTTTTTTTTTTTTTTAAATTCAGCGGATTTTATTGTATTTATTCCATTACATTGTAATGTGCTGCTTTGTAGAATTGAGGCGTGCACTTTGTTGGAGAAAATAAAAAGGATTTTATTTGTTTGTATTTATTTCATTTAATTTGTCACGTCTGTATCGTAATTAGGCGACTAACTTGGTCTCCTCGAGTGAAGTAGATGTGTTAGTGTGTGTAGTTTCACTTTGAGGCCCGGGTGTCATGCTATACAGTGCCAGCAGGGAGCTCAGATGGGAACAGTTAATGATGTAAACCTTTATTGATTCTAAATATCATATTAGTCAATAACTTAATCCTAATCATGACACAGTGGATGTATTTTGTATACATGTTAGTCAAAGGTTAAGTATCATGAATAATATACTTGGTTTTTCATTTCAGTACCTTTTTAAAATGTGTGAAAATAGTTCCATGTGTGCCCAAAGTGTTTTCTGTATTTCTTTTGAAAAACTGCATTTTCAATACTTTAAATATTATATAAACCATTAATGATACAAATGTTAGTTGCAAGGATGTACAGATAAATTATCACACATTTCTGTTATTTTCCAAATTATAAACATAATTTTAAGTCGTTCTCCTTAACAAATATGTATCCAGCTGACGTGGTCCCTCTTAAACTTACAAAAGCTTGATTTACAAATCTTTAAGCATATAAGTGGAAAGAGAAAAATGTAAACATTTCATTTTGGCAGATTTGTTCACTTAGACATGTTAATAGACTAAATAGAACCACTTCATTATTACCTTCTGTAGATAAATATATGAGATTACAAATGTATAAACATTGAGTCACATAAATGATTGAACACAGAAAGGTAACCTAGTGGCCAGTGCTAGAGTCAATGGATTAATGAGCACAGATGCTGCATTCATCAGGATGGGATGGGCTGTGTGAGGCCTGGTCATGCATCAATGTGCTGATGATATTTTGAGTCTAAACCTAACTTGAGATGTGTATGTGCACTGACCTCATCATCTCAGCCAAATAAATTTACATTTACCATGTAGTGATTTCAATGCCTTTCTCAAGTTAGGAACTTATGATGATCACTTTCAATGTTTTTCAGCACTGTATTTTCTGCGACAGGCTTCTTTAACCACAAAAAAATAAAATAATCGACCAAACGCTCAATCAGCCAAAAAATACAATCGGTCAATTGCTCAAATCGATGACCAGGTGCTCATAGATCTGAGTTTTCCCTTTGAAACTGGAGGCCAGCAAGAACTGTCGGTTGTCTATGGAGACTGGAGAGAAGGCCCTCGGCGCCTGGATGTTCAGCTCCTGGAAATGGACAAACTCGCCCTTCTTGGCATCCCAGCGGTACACCTGTGTGAAAGAGTAATCACTGCCCAGGATGGCATACTGCCAGCTGCCCACAGAGAAGGGCTGGAACACCATAGAGCCACGAGAGGGCATGGTCTGCAATTCTCTAAAGAGGGCCCCGTCCCAGCGCATCACTTTGGAGTCACCAATGAAACGAGTCAGGCAGATATAGAGGTCGGATTTGACCTGGAAATGCTTCACGGAGTAGACGTCCTCCATCTCTGGGATATCAGTGCGTCTGTCAAACGCCTTGGAGTTTTTGTTCCACTGGTAGATGACCGGCCTCTGAGAGCTGCTGGACAGGATCAGATGAGGTTTGGAGGAAATCTCCATGTACTCCACATCGGTGTCCCGGTACCAAGGGTGGAGCGACTGGTGAGAGTAGAACCCATTACCATTCCACTTGTAGATAGTGGTGGACCCAGCCTTGGAGCTGTCTGCTATGATAAAGAAGGTTTCCCCGTCAATGCGGAAAGTCTCCACATCATTTGGTTTGCGGATTTTGACAATGTCAATGCCTTGAAGTTTGATGAACTTGTTGGCTGAGATGTCACGCTTGTAGATGTGTGAGCCACCAAACAGCTGAGCCACAATGATAAAGAGCTGGTTGTCAATGACCAGAGGTTTACAAATTACTGTAGATGCACCTGGTGAAAAATAAAAAGGAATAAAAACAATTCAGCCTCACTTTGTCTCAGATACTTGTCTCCATCTAGTGGTTCCCTTTTTAATATCACCACTGCTTACTCCTAAAACCACGACACAGTATACCTGACATTACTTATACTTACTGTCAATATCGTCAAAGTTTCTGAAGACCATTTCCACATGATCCCACTCTAGAAAGCTGCATTTCCCAGTGAAGGGCTGAGCAAACACTACATACTGGTCATCCCCGAAAGAAAACGCTTCCACTGATATGGATTCAAACTTCAGGGATTGGTAAGAAGCAAACTCTTTGACAGAAAAGAAAAGACACTTAGTAAGATTAACCAGCCAGGGGAAACTAAATAAAGAAATAAGGATAAATTTCACACGCCAGCATTTTCTGCACTCTACCTGTGGTGATACAGTCGAACGACTGTGGTGCCAGATCATTGATCTTCTTGTCCAGCTGTGAAGCTGGGCCTTTACAGTAAATCTGATCCACTGTGGCATTGGTGCTGTATATCCACTCCACCAGCCACTTCAGCTTACAGTCACAGATAAACTGGTTCCCCCGCAAGTCTCTGAAGGGAGAGAAAAAAACAAAACACCAGACTAACCTCCAATCCCCTCAAGCGCTAACAGGAGTGTTCTCAGCTTTGTGAATGGATTTGGTTTTTTAAAAAACCCAGTCACTGCAGTGTGACTGGTGGATTTGCTCTCTGGCCCACCACAGCTTCATTCTGTGCTCTCATTAATATCAAGAGGGATTATAAGGGAGAACTGAACATGTTCAGTAGGTGATAGATTGTGAACTATCTCTCTTCCTCGCTGCTGCATGTAATTTTAATGGTGTTAAAAGCACCAGCTGCCCACACGTTTTTCAAGCCTTGTGGAATGATACAATGTTCTGTTTATAGGAGATTGTACAGAAAGCTCATTGTCTACCACTGCATGCATTATACTGTACATGTAGCAACTATCCAGTTTCTCTATTTGTTTCCAGGTAATGTGGGATTTAAATTCATACTTACAGTTTTGTTAAGGCCTCAAGACCCTTGAATAAATCTTTGGGCAGAGTCTCCAGATTATTATAGGCCAAACTCCTGCATCATAAAAGAGGAAAAAATAAAAGTTGTTATGTGACAATTCATTAAATAGACTGATACTGGGACATGTTCTGCAGACTGTATGTTGATTTTTAAGAGGAACTTCTAGTGCGTTACAAAATCCAAATGTGGGTGCAGTTTATTCCTTGCAGAGGAAACGCAGAGCTCTGTCAAAGGGCTGGGGCACATATTGCCAGTCTGGAGACTGAACGCAGGAACATTTCTTATTGTTAGTATGAGGAAACATTAAGCTATTTTTAGCACAGTGTCCTCAGCCATTTTATAGCTTCCTCTGCTACGAAAAGTGAGAAAAGTACATTTTGCTGTTCAGGAAAAATGGTGGAGTTGTATTGAAACCATTTTCTCAGAGCTTTGTCTTAAATATCATGACATTATCTGCGTGCCTGTCATCACGTTTGGGTTTTTTTTAAAAATATATATCTTCTTGTTGAGTAAAAGAAATGTAAATGTAGATGTAAGTTTTATTTGCTGACATCAGTTTAGTGTGTAACACAAAGACTGTTTGGGGTCAGGCAGTGAAAGCGACAGGATTTGCTTTATAATCATAACAACAGCTGCACGGTGCTGAGGAACTTGTCTTGTGTGGCAATAACTGTAATAAACTTTGTCAGCATTTCGTTAGAACAGTACTTGCCTGCACCTGCAGACGGATTATACCACTTTCCACTGATACAGTGAAATCAATCATCACACTGACATTACATGATTACCGCTATATTGGTGATGAATGGCTTTGTTTTTTGGGGGGGTTTTTGCACAGAAGGGCAAAAATATATATATATATATACTCACAGATGCACTAAGGTCTTCAGTCCACGGAAAGCATGTGGCGATATTGACTTGATTTGGTTGTTTTCGATGAATCTGAAAAGGAGTTGAGTAAATGCATGAGGAAGGAGGCAGCCTTGTCTTTCAGGAACCATGTACAGAGGATGTTCGTGCCATCTACTCACAGATACTCCAGGTGAGGAAGACCAAGAAAAGCATCCTCATTTATAGATTCCAAGTTGTTGGCTGTGAAGAGGCTGTGCAGACAGACGCATAGTTACTATTTTACTATTCTGGTTAAGAAATTGGATAACTACAAGCTGTCTTCCAACATTTATCAGCGGTGCATTCAGAAAAGTGGGCCAGCCTGATGTGAAACCATTTCCTTTGCTTTTAATGATAACCCAAATACATCAAACACGAGGCTCAGTGCTCCACAGCTGCTCCCCATCAGGATTCCTGCAGTCTTACATGTTTATTTTGAAGGACACGGTGACTCCACCCCATGAGACTGGTTGTGGAGGGGATTCCCTCTTCAAAAGGAGGGATTCCCTGAAACCACACCTGATCCACAATGCAGATTTGTTTAAAGGCCAGATTTGAATAAATGCCCAGTAATGACAAGATTCTACCTTGACCTGAAAACAGATGTAGGGAAATAATTTGACTGGTTGAACTGGTTTAATTTGAAGGATTTATGTTTAAGCTCCCCAGGCCAATCTATCAACAGACTATATTTCAACATTCATCCTATGTAGCACCAGACTAGGGGAGATGTCTTGAACATTAAACATGGCGTTGATCACCTCACTGGGGACTGACAGCATGCAACACAGACTGAAGAACAAAAAAGCTCCAGAGAGATTTCTCACAGGAGATGCAGGGCAGGAGTGTGGATGAAGCTCTCTTTCGGGATCTCAGTGAATTCAGACTTGACGAATGATCTGAGGAGTGAAAACACGACAGGCAGACACAGAGTTTAGCCTTAGAGCACAGACTGTCTCATACATGCAGCTATCCTAGTGTGTTCCTTGGACAGATGCATCACTGTGCAGCAGCAGCAGCAGAGAATATTTCTGTAATAGAAAACCCTATTAAGAATTTAGAATAAAGCAATGGTTTGACTTACAGTGAGATGACATCGTATGGAAAGCTGCGAGGGATCAGTACTGCGCTCTCGCACAACGCGTTATCTTTGGTACATGTACATAATGAGGGACAGCGAGGCTGCTTGGCTTTCTTTCCGACCGCTACAAGTAAAACAGACGCCACCACCAGTAAGCCAAGCCACTGCGATCCTCTGGGCATCTTGCGTGTATTTTCCATTCTTGGGAACCACTGCGGCCACGACCTGCGCGTCGAAAAGCCCTACACATGAACCGGGGTCTGCGCTGTGGTTCCTTGTCCGCTTCTGCTGCTGCCTGAAGGCCAAGCGACGCGCCGTGTCCGCTCTTGTTTATCTCCGCCAAGTGTCGTGCGCCGTCACCGCCGCCGAATCCTCTGTGAGAGAAGATCAGATCTAATCAAATACGCGCGGAAGTGGCTAAAGCTCAGGACGCGCTGTGAGGGCAGGTGGGGATCCCAGCGGGAGCAGACAGCGCATCTCCATCCAAAACCACGCCTATGATTACGGCCAACGCCACACTCTCCGCGTCAAGCTCCTGGAGGATTCCGCCCAACGGGCAATTGAATTGTGCAGTTTTTCGTGAATCAGCTGGAGAAAACGAAGCCCCGACGTGATTGCTGCCTGTGGCGCAGACGCACACGGGCTCTCAATGCGGGAGGCGGGTGGGCAACCCGATGAAAATTAATTGTCATAATGGAAACCTACAGCTCCATTATTGGCTCGGTATGCCGCACTAGACTGCCATTACAAAGCACATGTGCATCATCATTATTACTGTTATTATTTATGCCATTAAGACTCTGGTGTTTTTCCTAAGTGGGCTCAGAGGTTTGCACAACCTGGATGTGTTTCCTGGTTAACACGCGGTTTCCATGGTGACTCGTGGATGCAAATCGTGGCTGCCCAGTGATTGAGGGGTGTGGGGAAGCCCTCCTGTCATCCTGGCATCTGCTCTGCCTCACTCAAATGAACCCCATCCCCCTCGTGTCCCTCACAGACAAAGGGCAGGTCAACAGTCATTTACTCTGATTTTCTGTAGAACAAACCCACATCATCAGTGACCAAGTCCTTTCTTGTTGATGGTTTATTTCTCTAAAGCATCTGCAGCTCTGGACCTCCGGTCTCTCTGTCCCTGATGTGATTACACTATTTGATATCATCTGTCTGTGTATAACACCATTTCGCCTGTAAAGTGAGGGATGGAGGAGTAAAACTATTACCAGTGAGATAAAAAAAAAAAAAATCTAAAGGAGACTAATAACATCTGAAAAGAAACATAGGCAGAGAAAATGTGAGCTTTGTGATGCTGGAATGGACAGAAAGCAACAAATGTCTTTTTTTTTCATGGACTTGGACTAAATGGCAAACACTGGATATTATTGTGCTGCAAGATGATGGGTCGTGTCTGTGCTTCATAAATGCCATCATTCATCACCAGAATAGAAAACACACTGTGCTGCAACTATTTGGCAACAGCTCTTGATATGCCTGAGTGCAATCTTCCTCACTTTTAATGGACTATTAGGATCAATGTTGTTTCTTTTCTGTATCTGATAATATTAATGCACACGACTTCATAAATAATGCCTCTGTGACCTGTCTCCTAGAGCCTCTTAGATGAGCTCAATAGTGAAGATAAGAGTCAGTCGTGGAGATAATGCAAGAAAATGAAAATGCTGCAGAGAACAACATTATATCCATGTTGCAGTTTTAGTTTATTGGATAAAATCTGATTTGCTTTTTTTTTGTTTCTTGTAGTTTTATTAAAAATAGTAGGCTGATCTTTTGTAGTCTCACTTTCTTCATGATAGTAATATTCTTCTTGGCACATCTATCCATCTAACAATTCTAACGCTAGGGGGAAACAGGCTGTGGTTGCGATTGAGGTTGGAAAATCAACTAAAATTGAAGACAGCTCGAATGCTCCGTTACGGGCCCCATAGCCAAAGTGGCTGCAAAGATCAGTTTGGACCAGCAGAACAGAATTCTGCATGGTGTTACTGACTGGGCTGTTGCCCTGCAACTCCTTTATGAGCTGCAATATAAACCAGCCTCCTGGATGGTGGCAACAACACAGAAAGAGGCTGTGTTTTTGACATTAACCTTATTGAATGCAGCAGTGATCACATCTGTGATGACTTCATCTCCTAAGTGTTTCTTTCCAGTGTCTGTGTACCATTTTGTCCAAATTTGGATGAACCCTTCTGTAGCTGCACAAAGATACTAGGGGTACAGCTACAGAATGAAACTAAGACATACAAGATATTTTGATAATCTTCCGGAAGAACAGGTGGCACAGACACGACTGAGGCATTTCTCAACACTCTGTGCAGTCAGGACCAAAGCTGCAGCTTCAACTTTCTTCCCAGTAACAGAAGGAATTGAGCGACTGACTGGGCAGGGGGATCCCTGTGGGCACTAATGTCTGTCATAAGCATTACAAAACCCCTGGCTCACCTCTTCAGTATATATACTGTGTATAGTGCAGTGGCAAAGTAATAGTTTAAATATTGTGTATAACAAGATTTGAAAAAACTCATGTTTATCATCAGTTATGTGTGATGCTATCAGAGTAGGAAAAGCAGCCATAGATGTGATATTATGATATAAAGATTCTGGCAATTTGAAGTAACTTCAGACTGACCAAAAGAGAACAAGTAGTGAAAACTTGCTGTAATGTGACCTCATTTCAAAACTTATCCTCTAGAGGGAAATGAATGTGTTTATCTCACAGGCCTGGGCCACTCCTGTTAGATAGCAGTGACAGTACATTTATCTTCTGACAGAACTGAGTGGATTGTTAACTGCTGCTTGAAGTTTAATTACTTTTGTTGGCAAGCAAGCAATGATTTTGTTAGTATGACCTGAAGATGAGACACAGTTGTGACAGATGACTTAGAAGGCAGTAATTTGACATTTTGGCAGAAACAGTATCTTTTAAATAAGGTGCTCTGGGATTTTACCCAAAAATAAACAAGTTCAAAGTGAATTTATAATTTCTGAACATCTGATTAATCATCCATCCATCATCTATACCTGCTTATTCCTTAACCAGGGTCACAGGGATCTGCTGGAGCCTATCCCAGCTCTCTTTGGGTGAAAGGCAGGGGTACACCCTGGACAGGTCCCCAGTCCATCACCGGGCCACATAGAGACAAACAACCTCACACACTCACACTCACTCCTATGGGCAATTTAGAGTCACCAATCAACCTGACATACATGTTTTTGGACTGTGGGAGGAAACTGGAGAACCTGGAGAAAACCCACGCGAGCACAGGGAGAACATGCAAACCTCACACAGAAAAGCTCCTGATGGGTTTCGAACAAAAAAGAAACGACTGAAAATCACAACATTTCAAAGGTTTATTATAAAACTAACCATCTTCACAGTGTCTGCTCTTACAAAGGTGTTTCAGTCTTAAAAGTAGTTTTATGCTTCTTCAGAAATTATTGCTTTTGAGTGAAATGAATGGAGTTTAATGAGTGCAACCAACATACTGCATGTTACACTGGAGGTATGTAGTCCATCGAGTCCTTCATGCTTTATGTACGTCTGCATCTTCTATTTGATTAGAGTGATAATCATGGATGTACTCCCTGGTCTTTTCTCAGCGGCACCACAGCAGAAGCACAGCACAGCTTAGGCCAGCAGTTCTTGACCAGGCAGACTGAGTACAGGATGGGATTGAGGGCTGAGTTGGCCAGTGTGAAAGTCACCACCCAGAAAAACATGGTGGAGGAGACATACAGGTGACCCAGGAAGTTTCTGGCCAGGATGAGGAAGGTGATGATGAAAATAGGGCTCCACATGATCAGGAAAGACAGCACCAGGACGAGGAGAGTGCGGAGGAGCTTCATGTCCTGGCGGGAGACCTGGTAGTCCACAGCGTCTCCAGACGGGGGCTGACCGGCTCGGTTTTGGAGCCTTCGCCGACAAGTTTTAGCAATCTGTAATACAATTTAAAACATATTTTAAAATAATAATTACATTTAGTACGGAGTGGTACATACAATTAATTCTTTTAATTCAATTTTTTAACGATGTGAAAAATACCTAGCGTTAAATGGCAAAACTTAAAATTAGTGGTTCCTTTTTCGGGAGTTACGACAGTAACGTAAGACGTCAACGTTTCCCTGGAGACGCCTGCACATGTTAACTTTGCCAGTCAACAAGTTAAATCCGACAGAGAAGCTAAGGAGTCGGAAAAATGCCAAACAAAGGTTAGTCATGTCACCCAGATTTATTTTTACTGTTTATTAACAAATAATTCATGACTTAGTTTTGTCGATTTTTCACGTGGCCCAACTAGTAACTTGAGAAACGCCATGTAGTTTTAGTAAAAACTCATTTCCAGGCATTGAAGTAGATAGAAATAAAACCATCACACAGGTGGTGGGAGGTATCAGGGTTTGATTTCTTTGGTCAAACGCTCAGCCTTAATTGACATTCTGTACTTTGAGATATATGATGTGGACTTTAGATATGATGAATCCAACTGTGGAGCCTGATTGATCCACATAGAGTAGCACATGGGGCATGAGATCCTTTATGTTTGTTTCCTCTGTGTCTCAAACATCCATAAAGCCTCCTGTGAGCTAGAATCAATGTGTCCTTATCTATTTTCTGTATCATTTTAATGTCCACATTGGCAGAACTGGTTGCCCAATGTAATATTGACAGTTGATAGTGCAAAGCTCTGAATCCACACACACAGGTACCATTTTCACCGTTGGTAATGAATAAAACACACGCACCTATGTTCCCACAAATGTCAGAGAAATGACTAATATTCACAGAGGGAACAAAGGGAAATGTCATTATGTCTGTAAATAAATGGGCATGAGTTGGCAAGAATTTATGAATGGAAGGTTAATACCAGTTCCTTCACACAAATTTACAACTCAGAAGAAAATGCTTATTAAATTGCAACAATATAATATATATATATATATGTGTACAAAAACGGCCAGGGCAAAGAGACAAGACAGGAAAGCACTTCTGTCATCAGTGACTGTCATTGGTCTATGGGCTGATGTGAGGTTGGTGATTTTCTACATTGTTCTTATCAAGTCACATGAAAACAAAACACTGAACAACAAATACTGGCTGTATAGAGAAAGACTCTTTCTTTACTATGCATTTTGAGTGAGTACTCAAAGTTCAGCTACTGTAAATACTCACTGAAACACAATATGTGTATTAATCTATAGCTAAAAATGTACCAACAACTGCAATATTTACTGCAGTTTTTTCTAAAATGTCTTACTATATTTGAGACAGATCTTCAACTATTTATATCTAGAGAAAAAATTATTGGGCATGGTCTGAGGGTGCAGTCACGTAGGTACTGACAAAATTACTTTTGGTCTTTCCAGAGGTAAGAAAAAGACAAAAAACAGCCTTATCCTTTGAAAATGTGTCTTGCATCCCCTGACACTTTTGCCAGTTATAATAAACCTACCTGCAATATTTTGCTGTAACTGACCACAATTATGAGTGCTGGGAGAAGAAAGGACAAGGTGGCAAAAGCTACATTCCACACAATCTCTCCAGTTGTGTCAGGCCACTTGAGAGTACAGATGTATAAAAGTTCCTGTGTAGAAATCCCCAAAAATATACAGAAAAACATGCATTAATTTCAGGGAAAAGGCAGGGTGCTTTTCTTTCATCCTTCCATTTTTCCATACCTGCTCAGGGACATCCACTTCTATCACTGTGAAGAACAAACTGAGGGGTAAGGCGGTAATTGCAGAAAAGACCCAGATGAACAGGAGCGTGGCAGTCACAGTCTTGGGGTTTAGAGCGGGCGCAGTCTGCAGCTGGAGGATAGCCTGGACCCTCTCCACACTGATGGAGGCCAGGGTAGTGATGGTGACACAGCCACTCATACAGATGACATAGAGCAAAATGTGACAGGCTGTATGCCCTAGTGTCCAGGACACAGTCCAGCGCACTGCTACGATCAATGGGATCATGCTGACGAACAACAAGTCAGCCACAAACAAGTTGAGGGTCAGGAAGGTCTTGTTGCCCAGCAGTTTACGTTCCCAGGTTACCAGGGCTGCAGCTCCTGTATTTGCTGCCACGGAGACCAGGAAGACAGTGGAGATAACCAGGGTCTCGACAACAGTGGTGGCAACATGATCAGAGCGGTGCAGATCAGAGAAGAAGGAAAAATAGGTGAAGTTTCCCAAGTGAAGTAAGTCAGTGCGACGATCCATAAAGGCAGAAAAGGTATTCACATCCAAGATGCCAACTGATTTCACTGTGGTGCCTACCAGATGAGTCAATAGGGAACTGAAGCTGATTAAGGCATTAAGTAAAAGCAGGGATGAGGGCGGTGACCAGCTTTTTTTTTATGCTGTTTGCTCCAGCTGCCTCCTGAGGGGAAGTCAAATATGTTCTTTGTGCTTTTGTATAGATAAACATGATTTTACCCTATACTGCTGCAATGTCATTGTTTTTTTTTTTTTTTTAGCAAAGAAATTTTTCATAGCCAATTATTTGCACTTTTCCAACAGTATTAAACAGACTTGAATACTCTTCATTACCTCTTTTGGAATATATCTACATTTACTGACAGCATAGTACAGTTTGTCTATGACTGTGGTTGATTGGACTGCACTGTGGATTAACATCTTCATTCAATGCATCTGCTGAAAAATAATAATCTAAATCAAAAATGAAATGTTCACATGTAATTAGGTGCTACTTTGTTTAATCTGTGCATTCAATTTGCTTCCTGAGTGGTGAATGGGTAACTTATTAGAGGCTGCCCTAAAAATTGGTTTTTCACCTCATAGAAACCCTGCAGGGATAGGTGTGAAATCTTTAGGAAAAGGTACAATTACCTTCAGTCATGTGTTTTACAAAAATGCACACATTTTTTCTTTGAATGTGATTTTTTTTCATGTGTGGTACTAGCAATTTCAGACTCAATAAGCTAAGGCAAATTAATTCATTTACACAAGTTGTATTGAGCTGGTTTGAAAAGTGTGAGGCTTAAAACAGAAGGACCGAAGAGCAGCATGGTCAGACAAAGTGTCACCCAGAATAATAAATTTATTCTTTAAAAATATTTACGAACACGACAAAGAGTTGACAGCCATGGTAGCAGCTGTGCTAGACTGCTTAGACACAACAGTGCCTTGAGCTAAATACCAGTGTCAGCATGCTCACAGTGATGATGCTACAAGCTACATGCTAAACAAGCCTGTTAACATGCTATCATTTGCTGGCTAGCAATAGTCTCACTGTAGATCTGAGGCTGATGGGAAAGCAATAAACAAATCATTATCCAAGTCAGAACAATTAATACCTTGAATATTTGTAGCAAACTTCCATTCAATACCTGTCCAGATATTTGGCCAAATTTTGATGATAATTCATCCAACAGTTGAGATAACATAAGCTAAGAACACCTTCAACCACTGAACACTGCACTTTATTAAAATAATGTGTACCTCTGACTGAACAGTATGGATGAAAAAATAATCCATATTACATGAGATACAGAACTAAAGAGATCTAGAATTAACGAGATGAGATCTGAGGTTTCAGCCCCAGCTCAGACGAGACAGATATCTAGGTGGTTCATCAGTTCTCTATAGTGACTGGCAGCATACTCAGCCTGGCAGCCGGGACACTCCAGGATGCTTTCGTTCAGCCAGCTGCTGTTAGGGGAAGATGTCAGGCTGTGTGTGGAGAGCTGGGAGGGTGGGTGTGCCTCTTCACATGAGTTGCAATCCTGATGGTCTCTCTAATACAGTATCAATGGAGTCATTTATCAGTTATGGTTAATGAGGCTTTGGCTGATTATGTCTGCTTAACATCATCATCACTGTCAACCAACAAAACTTCAAGCTGCACTAATAAACTTTTTTTTTTAATCAAAGGAGGGTCAAAAAGACTGAATCACCTTTACAAATTCAGACAATTATTGACGTTGCAGTTGTCTTTTTATATAAGGAGCCTTGAATCATTATTCCGGTTTTCTGGCCAACAAGTTTCCTCTCCTTAACCGTTTCAAACCCGCTAGAAACTAGTATCAAACAGCTGACAGACGAAGTTAGTAAGTGAACATAGTGGAGCATTTAGAAGCATCAATCATCAGGATATGTAAATAAGCATGTTACTAAAAGACATTTATAAGGTAATTATATGCCAGTGTTTTATTTTCAGCTTATGGTGCTGTCCTGAAGTGTCCAATAAAAAATCTATTAATGCAGCTTAAAGTTCCAGCACTATTACTAATTACAAATCTAGTCCTTTGCTCTATTCATGCCAACCTCTGACTCTTTTGTCACATGGGCTTTAGTTTTTTGCAGCGTCTTCAGGACTCTGACCATTTGCTTTGTTAAATATGAACAATCCTGCCTCTTATCCTCAAGGTCTTGTGCAGAAATCTTGATCTAAAATTAAAAAGGGTGCCATTGCAATAAAATATTTTATAGGTGTAAGCAGGTTTTTAAAAAAGTAAATAAAAACACTTTCCTTTGCTTATGTGAGGACTAATATCTTCCCTTTAGAATAAAAGAAAATAAGTAAAAAAGGTACGGCATGCCCACTGTTGTCAATCCTACTCTTACATGTAAGTTACCTGTGCCATCATTAAAAGTGGGTACCTTCAATTTCCAATTAACAATAAGGATTTATTAAAACACTACAATGAATGAATGAAGGAAGTGAGTGTGCCTGTAATACCTGTCGCTCCAGCTCTGCAATCTTTTCCTGGTCTTCATGATGACGATTTAACATAAACTTCTGAAAAAGATTTGCCTGACAAGGGCTTATTTTAGTTGCCTTTTTCCTTTGTTTGACAAAGTTAACAATTTTAACCCAAACCTAGTGAACGAAATGTCCAACAAAGACATACCTGCAGCTCAAAGTTAGCCGACTTTCGTTTTGCCTGATCCAGTCTGCACTGGAGGTCTTTGGTCTCATCTTTCAGTCGCTGCTGTTCTTCCTCAGGGCAGTGGTGTTGTTTTGGTGCACATTTTCTGTGCATTGTTTCAGTCTGCAGCAGCTGTTTGAGCTCTTCCAACTCCTTCTCCTGTTCTTTGCCCCTACACGTCAACCAGTCTGTCATGTTGCTGACTACCATCCTAACTTTAAGCAACATTGAACAGGACCTTATTATTATATTATCAGACATACCGGTTTTGGGTTTTTATCAGTTTCTGGTTGGTCATGTCAACTTCCTCCCTGAGTACCTCCAGCTCATCTTTGGCTTTCTGTAACAGTCTTTCATAGTGCTCTTGCATCTCTTGGATTAGCTCCTTGTCTGTAGTGAGAAGCAGACAATACGAGTCAAGAAAAACTGCACATTCACATGAACAATGTTACATACAGCTTTACACATACAGTAATAAAACACAGGATTCTGAAAATGCATCTCATTATTCTGTCATTGCAGGTAATTCCAGGGCAATCTCAATATCTTAAAAACCTTGTTGTGACAGTCTGTTGCCCCTCATTGCCCTACTGCTGAGTGCCTACTGCCCACTGTCCCTCTGACTCACCATCTGAATGGTCTTCATTGTGCTGCTGTGAGTGGGCCTGATTGGCTTCATTCAGCTGCTTCTCCAGCCATAACATTCTGGCCAGAATTGCCCTCACATAGGCCTCTCTCTGCTGGTCATACTCCAGCCACTGCTTGTTCTTCTCCAAGGCCTCGGGGGATTGAATAAAAGAATGAAAAGCACATAACAGAGAAAGACAGACAGAAGGTTATGCCAGGAGGACGGCACCAAAGCACAGACACTGCGAAAGTCATATACACTGTACAAAGGCACATGCCCTCCCTCAGAAACAAATGTGCATACACACAAAGTAGAGAGTCAAACAAAACCACAAATAAAGAAAAGTTGATTAAGTGCTGATGGAAAAATACAAACAAAAGAGACCCTTTCCAGCTGTGCAGCAACAGCAAAGTGCTTACAATTTTCAAATGATTTTGGAGCTCTGGTACACTGGTGGTGGAGGCCATTTCCTCTGTCTTCAAATCCTAATGGACAACAAGAACATATAGCAGAAGAATACACATATATGAATGAGCAACCCATATTATGACTCCTCCAGCTGCTATAATAAATGAAACTGCTGACTGGCATGTCATCAGGACACACATAGGTACAGTCAAATATAAAAGTCTAAATGCTAGTTCTATAAAACATCTACAACAGTGCTGTAATGGCTTTGACATGATTTGTAAGGGGAAGTCTGTTTTTATAAAGCATTATATTCCTCCTGTCAACTGCCTCTTGTTTGTTCATGTGGATGTAAGATACAACTGGAACAAAAAAAGCCACTGCTGCCATCTAATGGTGTAAAAAGGGTAAGAGATGAGAGGCTCTTAAATGATAAAATGAACAATAGCTGAGTTTAATTTAAATGCAACAGGAACAGTTTCTGTACAATCCCCTATTATGAATACCACATATCAGAAATGAACCCTGTTATACCTTCTCTCTAGCTAGTTTGTTCTCAAGATACTGGCATCTAGCTGAGACAACTACAAGCTTGTTCTTGATTTCCTCGATCTCTCTGGCATAACTGGCTATGCTTCTCTTTGTTTTCATGTTCTCTGTGATCTTCTCTGTCAAAGGGTTCCTGCCTCTGTTGCTCATCTGCTCTGGTGGCAAAGCAGTCTTCTCATCCTTGGTCGGCGGCGGCTGAGAACTCTCCAGCCTTATGGTTTCAAGTGAGAGGAATCTCTGCAGACAGACACAGAGGAAAATGTGGTTTCTGTAATGCTTAGCTACTGTAAAGCCCTGTCCTAAATAAAAGAAACTTCAGTTCTCATTGAAAAAGATAAGATAAGATGAGATAAACTTTATTCATCCCCAAAGGAAAATTCAGGTAGTGTTGTAGTTAATAAGTCAGTAGTAAGAGTAGTCAGTAGTCAGTTTACTACACACAGGTGTGACTAACCTTGACAAATGTTAAAACAAAACAAATTGTTTAATTTAGGTTACCTCTATTAGCCGGTAATATTCTGAATGCTGATGGGACAGCTCAGCCAGGGTCTTCCTCAGATAAGCATTCTGCTTCCTCAGGCCGCTGACCATACCATGATCTGGGTTGAGCTTTTTCTTGCGGAAACCCTTATATTTGGAGGCTGCCATCTTTTGAATCTGCTCACAAGTATTACAAGAGACTGAGACAGAAAAACTACAACTTGAACCATGTGTGGATATACAGTTTCAAACATAAACATTCTGAATGGGTCTCAGTTTATTTCCTTTGACTTGCTGACACTGACAAACGCATCAACTGGAGAAGTGACTCAAGTCTGTTTGCCAAGTAATTCAGAAGAGAAAGAAAAAGATTTTGAACAATTTTGAACAATCTAATAAAGTCCAAAACCACTGTGATGATAACATAAACTTATGTTAGTACCTGCTACTAAGTAGGCCTACAACTGAGACCTTCTGAATTAACGTTAACTAGTTCATTTCATACATCTTCTCTCTATTGCATAACTTTAACACCAAACAGCTTTTTCTCGGTAGCATACTTAACATTAGGATGGGAAAAACTGGAAAAACCTATTGGATGCTTTAGTTTCTCAGCTAATAGTTAAATACCGTCCAATTAAACAACGATTTTATCGTTTATCTTATCATTAACTTATCACCCCCCGAGGCTGCTTTATTTACTGATACCACAAACGGTTAAGTTAGCACATAGGATGCTATCATGCTAAATATGATCCATGCTGTGGAAACAGTTTTTGCGTTGCTAACGTTATAACTTTCCTTCCAACACTTTCAGTCATAGTTCAGCCTGTTTTAACTTTAACCTGCACATGAACATAAACCCGAAATGTAGCTAAATGTTAACTAAGCTAATGTTAACATTGGCTAAGCTAACACGTTAGCTACAATACTGTTAGCTGGGGTAATCATATTAATGTTTAGATTACTATACTAGCAAACTAATCTTCAATCTTAAAATATTGTTCTTTTGGAAATAATCTGCATCTTAATTTTCTACTCTTACTTTTTCATGGACGTCACTGTAGTAATGTAACTCAACGTAATTACCTCAGAAAGGAGAGAGGACAGTACAATTACTGTGGTCCCTTCACGGACTCCGGGAAAACTCAGCCGCTTAGCCACCGTTAGTGAAAAACAACCTTCATTAACTCGCAGTACATCGTCACGTGTGCAAAGTTTTTATAACTCAATAACATGTATGCTTAGGTTGTTTTTATATTTCATCAGGGTATGCATTCTTCCCTAATGCATTTAAAACATACTGGCGAGTTGTTAGCCTCTTTATTTGTCATCATTTACCACCAGGGGCGCAGCAGTACAAGAGAAGAGAGTGGCTGATGTATTCCCATAGTCCTTCATAATGAGACCCAGCAGAACTGAGTTATAAACATGAAGCATTTTGAAAAGGTAATGAGAAAGGTTAGCCTGAGCCTCACAGACTGGCTGGTGTGTTTAATGACTCATGGATGAGGCTGCCCTCCCGTGTCCTCTGGGCTCTCCTCCGCACATCTGCGCGTTTCACTTCCCTCTGCGGAGCTCCCTCGTTCATAGCGGAATATGTTTCTTCGCTCTGAATAAATTTGGATTAAATTCAAAATGCTGCGGGTCATTGTTGAGTCCGCTAGCGGGATCCCCAAGAAGAAACTTGGAAACCCAGATCCAATAACTACGATTGTCTTTCGAGGTGAGATAAAGTATTCACTATTACCATAATATTTATTTTTGTCTTGGGAAACCGCTGTAACTTATGCTTTAAGTTGTTTCTCGCCAAATTAATCACGATCAAACTGTCAGCTTTTCTCTCATCTGTAGAGTTTTGCACATTTTCTTTTGCAGTTAAACGAAGTCGGAGTTTATGCATATTCCTCATAGTTTAATTTATCTATTTTGGGCAATGATCCACGGAAAACACTGGGACATCCTTATAAGGTCATAGTGACTTTATCTCAAACAACAGCATCCTTTTTGGCTGCAGAAACTGCTTCTTTATTATTGTGTTTTAATTATAGCCTCCCTTAATGCATTAAGTCTGTCTTTGTTTCCTTCAGATTTGTAATTCTTTGTTGTGCTTATGCGTGTTTAATGTGGTTGCACTAGGATTCTGTTTTGAATGCATTTTGAAATACATTTAATTTATTTTGTAATGTAATTTACAGGTGAAAAGAAGAAAACTAAAGCAATTGACAATGAATTAAATCCAGTTTGGAATGAAGTAAGTGGGAAATGAACTTTATCCCATGTGGATTTATTTATTGTGAACTATTTCAACACCAAGCTACTGTATGTTAACAATAGATTATACCTGTCTCTTCCTTGTAATCACAGGTGCTTGAATTTGATCTGAAAGGTTCTTCCTTGGATACGTCGTCATTCATCGATGTAGTGGTGAAAGACTATGAGACAATCGGCAAACACAAGTATGTATAAGGTTCAGACATATTATATTAGCATGTCATATTGTTATCGTGCAACTTAACGTGTGTTTTTCTAAAAGTTAACACAAACCTGTGCTGTTCTAAATCTGACACACAAGTGTGCTCCTAACATTTTTGTCTTTGACGTGAATGAACACATGACCCACTTCCAGTATGACAAGTTGTTGCTCATTTAAACACACTGCTGCATATGAGTTTTTCCCATGACAGAGTGCAGGCAGTCATTATAGACCACCCTCCCTCCCTCCTTAAAGAAAACACACCTATGCTATGCCAGGTGGTGCAGGTAATGACTGAAAGGGAAAACCTCTAAGTCTTGCCTTTTAGGAAGATAGATGTGATTATAATCTGTGAAAGTACTTGTGTCAACTACAAGTATTACAAATATTATCCTACTTTTTTAAACAGTGTGTTTGGAAATAGTTATGAGTGTTTCCTAAGGAGCGGAGTAGCATGTTTTAACTTCACTGACTTCTGTACCCACAGGACTCACTAGGACCATGTTGAGACTTGCATTGTCAGTAAAGAAGGTGCTTTGTTTCTGGCATAGAAGCACTTTATCTCTTATGGGAGGAATGTTGCCTTAAAAGGAAAAAACAATCACTTCTTTTTAACCTTTCCCATGGTAGACTCAGACTATTGGTCATCATTGTTTGAAAGGTACATACATGCATTTTGTAACATTGTGCATCTGAGTCATTTTGTCTATATGCAGTGCAGGCAGGAAGATCAGCTAAGTAAAATAATTTCAGTACCTCTAGTGACTGACTGGGGATATTGTAAATTATTGTGAGCCAGACACATGGGGTAGCGGTGGGGGTGGATGGGTGTCTGCCACGCATGCACTTAAATATTTTTCCATGATCACTGTCGGGGGGGGGGGTGCTCTGGCTTGTCACTTCCACATCTGTGATGACTGGTAGCAGTTCAGCCTGTAATGCTTTGTGAAATTAATTGTATAGTATCAGGCTCAGGGAAAATCAGGGAAAATATTCTCTCACCCACTGCTGCACTCTAGGAAGATCTAGAAAAGGATTGTAGCTTGTCTGTGGTTCGACCACGATAAGATGTCTCTCACTATAGCAGCAATAATTACTTGTTTGTTTGGCAAATATTTTTGTATGCTATTAGTTTTGTGTGTAGTGGAAAATATATCAGCAGCTGAATTGTCCCTTGGCTCTTTTATTGTAGTTTATTTTTCTTTGATGGAGTAGTTCCAAAAAAAAAAAAAAAAAATTAAGACTAAGAGTTCAGTGTTTTGTTTTCAGGTATATATACAAAGTTAATCTGTATGAGCCAGTCCTTGCTTGTGCAAGAGTAGGAACAGTAAATTGCCATACCAGATGTCCTGTCTTCTTGCTTTACATAGCTGACCCTGTTTTCCAAGGAGAACTATTTGGTCAAAGCTTTGTATAATGATATATTAAGAAATACAGGCACAACTGTTGAGGAAAAGAGTGACTAAGAACAGAGCTCCGTTTTAATCGTGAATATAATTATGCTTGTTCTCATGTTGCTTACTTAAGACCGCCTTTCCTCCCGCCTCCTTGGCTCTGTATTTGGCCACTGGTAACTGGGCACAGGGTGTTCAACACATTCCTGTGGTAAAAGTTAATTCTTTCCAGTGGTTTTTCTTGTGCACTTTTTCTGGACTGTGTATCCGTCTGGTCCTTGTCACAGAGAAAAGTTTACCATTTGTTCTTTTGAAATATGCAACTGCTGCTCGCAAAGCAAGCTAAAGTAGAGTTTGTCTGTTGGTGATGAAGAGGTTATGTGGCACTGAATTTTAACCACAGTCAGTCAGTGAACTGAAATTGTGACATTTTGGAATCACTTTAGAAATACCTTATGTGTTGCAATCTACTGCTATCAATCACTGTTGCTACATGATTTCTGTTTGGGAGACAAAACAAATTAACAATGTAGGTGTTTCACAGTTTGTCATAATACTGAATGTGAAGAAGTGAAATTGGGAAGTGGAAACCACCAACTATCCAGAGCTACCAGTAAACATTGTGCCCAGTTCCCTCATGTGGTCATTTGCACGTTTGTAATGGTGGAACCAGCTGGCAGATATTTCTTTTAGCCATTCGTCCTTGCTGCCATTTCAGATAAAGGTGATTGTTTTTCTCCAGCTGCAACCCATGTATGATTATCTGACCAAAGGAACATTTATGTGATTTAATTTCAGGTTCATTGGCTCGGCAAAAGTCTCTCTGCGAGATTTGGCCAGTGGTCAAGTGAAGTCCCTCCCATTCAAGAATGTGTCATTAATCAATGAGAAACAACAAGCTATTGGGGTGAATACATTAAGTATAATATGATCCTAAACAGGACCCATGCACCTATATATGACATGTTTGCTATTTTATGACATGCTATACCAGCAAATGCAGCTTCAGTGCTGGTAGTAAATGATGCCTGGTGCTTTTATAGCTCAGCAGGCAGTAGCTGAGTTCTATGACATATCAATTGATATCAGAGAGATGTACAGCAGAGCTGATTATATTTGTCAGTTATGAGAAAATACGCTTTTTTCAGGCAATCATTAATTTGCTCATTGGGTATGAGCCACCTGCCAATACCACCCCAAACCTAAATGAGCCATATGATGGAAGCACCTCGCACGTGGACGCTGGTAAGTAAACACTTAACTTCAGAAATGAAAAGAGATGGTTGTATCTGAATTTTTAATTCTTGCCAGAAAATATAAAATAAAATAATCATATTACTGTCATTCATGCAAAAATGTTTACTTGGGTATGGGAGTACTGCATTTCATTACAGAAAAGGGATTATTCATTATTAGCTGCTATTGGTGCTGCTCATAGAACAATTTTAATTTTTGATAGATAAATACTTTATTCCCTCCCCAGCCACAGGTTGTCTGTTGTCATTTCATGATGGATGCAAATGACGGTGAAAAAGCAGTACAAGCATTTGGAACCTTGTTTGAAAGAAAGTTTGTCATTATTGTGACAGGCGCCAGTGAGGAGGCTGAAGAAGAGGAGGCAGATGTGGAGGGAGGAGATCAAGTTGGAAGTCCTGGAGCTCCCACCTCACCAAATCAGCCTGGGAAACCCAGCCACAAAGCGGTCCGTCTCAGCCGTAAGAGGCACAGGGCCTTGGCCAATAAACCTCAGGACTTCCAGGTATTGTCTGTGTTTGGATTACTCTGTTACTGGAGCTTCATAATTATCAGTTTAAAAGGGAATTCACATTGTTAATCACATGAATGACAGTAGGCCTCTCCAGTGTAAATATAAAATGAAGGAAGCGTCAGCCAATAATTCTCACTTACTAAACAACTGCAAATATGTGAGCATCCTTTTTCTCTTGCATCAGGGCAAACAATTTCCCATGTGATTCTTTGAGAACACATTTTTTTTTCAAACAAACCAATGGTCCTTTTTCAAAAGGGATCCAGATCATTTTTCTCACTGTTTGTTCAGCTGCCTGAATATTGCTTGCAATGTCCAGATTCGCGTTCGAGTTATCGAAGGGCGACAGCTGCCTGGCAACAACATCAAGCCTGTGGTTAAGGTGCATGTGTGTGGACAGACCCACAGAACTAGAATAAGAAGAGGAAATAACCCGTTCTTTGATGAGGTAATGAATTCATCACCACACAAAAAGATTTTCACCTTCCTTTCTTTTGAGAAATCTATTAGTGATCGCTTACTGTTGCCTCTTAACTTGCTTGTCTCTTTATAACAGCCTCTTGTCTTCTTTATTTGCCACTCAATCACTCAACACCACATTTCAATAACCTTGTTGTGCACAATACCTCAGGATGATAATAGAGCTTGAAAATTTTTTCCTGCATCTACGTTTTTATGTTTCGCAGATGTTTTTCTTCAATGTTAACATGCTCCCCGCAGAACTGTTGGATGAGAGCATTAGTCTTCGGGTGTGTAGATAATATCTTTTAATACTTTTTAAAATGAATGTACAATTAATTGTGTGAGTTTCTGCATCTGCTAAAGCTGTAATGCTGTCCTTCACAGGTTTATGACTCCTTCTCCCTTAGAGCTGATAGCCTAATAGGAGAGTTCAAGGTATGCCAATTTATGTGCCTCTTAAATCCAGGATCCTGAGCGTTACTGATTTGTTACTCACAAGCAGTGACTCAGTGTAACAGAAATGTGACTTTTATCAGCAGAAAGGTTAAAAAGTTCAAATTTTCCAATAGTATTTGCTTTTTCTTGCTTTATCCAGCTAGATGTTGGCTATGTCTATGACGAAACAGGTCAGTCTTTCAAAGTAAAATGCAAAAAAATCTTCTTTGTATATACTGAACCATATTGTGTGTATGTAGTTGAACATGTTGAATATTCTACCACACCCAGGTCATGCCATAATAAGGAAATGGCTCCTCCTGAGTGATACTGATGACTCCAGCTCTGGGGCCAGAGGTTACCTGAAAGTCAGTATAATCATTGTGGGCACAGGAGATGAGCCACCCGTGAGTACGCCTTCTTTAAAGTCACAGAGAACAACACAGTATTGGTAAAAATCATGACACACTCTCCTCGTCTTCCCTCTCCTGTGTGTAGACCGAGAGAAGAGAAATTAGTGATGAGCAGGATGACATAGAAAGCAATCTTTTGGTGCCAGCTGGTGTCACAATGCGATGGGCCACTTTGAGCCTTAAAGTCTACCGGGCTGAGGATATGCCACAAAGTAAGTGACCCATGTTAATAAGTTACTGCCTTTCTTGCAGCCTAATGCAGTCAAAACCCAAGAACTTTTAACTTTCTGTTGCAGTGGATGACGCCTTTGTTCAGACAGTAAAGCAAGTCTTTGGAGGGGATGGAGACAAGAAAAACTTGGTGGATCCATATTTGGAAGTCAGCTTTGCAGGGAAGAAGGTATTTCAAGTTTAAAGTGAAAAAACAACAAATTTAAAAATGTATTTACTGTATCGTTGTCGATTGATGAGCATATATTTTTGTTTTAGCTGCGCTCTAAAATCATTGAAAAAAATGCTAATCCAGAGTGGAATCAACTCATCAATCTCCAAGTCAAGGTTAGAAAAATACGCATCCAGAGAGGAACTTAAGGGCTCGATTCAAATTTAGAAAACATTTCAACCTTCAGCATAAATGAACACATACTGTTTCCACCCTCTAGTTCCCATCCATGTGTGAATGCATCAAGCTGACTATGTATGACTGGTAAGAGCTGAATTTTATGCACACCAACCTGCACGTGTGGAAAATATCACAACTGATCCCTGACACACCAGTTTACATTTCACAGGGATCGGCTGACCAGGGATGATGCCATTGGAACAACCTTTTTGAATCTGAGCAAAATTTCATCCTCTGGTGGTGAGATCGAAGGTAATCGTATCTGTATTTTTGGAGTGATTGTTGTCGCTCTGTTTTACATTTTTATATTGCGACATTTGACATTTAATATATATGTGTTGTTTAATTTACATTTCTTTTTCATTGAAAACAGAAAAAGGGGCTGAAAATCTCAACACAGTGTCTGAATGTATGTAAGAATTGGTCATCTTTATGTTTTATCTCTAATTTTAATTTTTTACGGTCTTGTTGCAAATACGACTATTATGTTCATAGAAACACAAGCTATGCTGCATAGTAGAAGCTTATTTCAGCATGATTGTGGAAATGAGTGTTTTCTATTTCTATATCCCACACACTGTATTGTTTTATAAGCGGCTGTTCAGATGGGGTTTTTAAGCAAAATATATATGTGTTACAGCGAGCACTGCAGCATCACAGCTGGGTTTTCTCCCAGCCTTTGGGCCTTGCTATGTCAACCTGTATGGCAGCCCAAGAGAATTCACTGGCCTACCAGACCCTTATGAGGAGCTTAACTTCGGCAAAGTAAGACTACCCAATCATCTCAGTGCTGAGAGACCAGTATAGAATAGATATGTGCAATTTTACCTTAACAAGTATGAATACGCAAGGTTTTTGCTTCTGGATTAGGGTGAAGGGGTTGCTTACAGAGGGAGGGTCCTTGTTGAACTGTCCACTCAGCTGGATGGAAAGATTGATAAAAACCTTGATGACATCTCCAGCGATGACATTCTGGTGGCACAGGTATAAATTGCAGTATTTTAACCCTGCCATTCTGTAAATACTAGTGTCCCCTTTCTTCTTTGATTAAATTCCAACCCTTAAGCTACATAATCTCTATGTTTTCATACATTTCTTAATTAGTTTCTCATTGACAGTGGTATAATAGTGTGGGTTTTAAGAGTTTTCCTGTGTGGTCAGAAACAGAGACATGGTATTTTAAATTGAAAGTGATTCGAAAAAGGAAATATTTGTGCTTTAATCTCTAACACTGTCATATCCTTTTTTTAATGGAGTGCAGAAATACCAGCGACGGAGGAAGTACTCCCTGTGTGCTGTGTTCCACAGTGCATGCATGCTCCAAGAGCCGGGCGAGCCAATTCAGTTCGAGGTCAGCATTGGTAACTATGGCAACAAGCTGGACTCCACCTGCAAGCCACTGGCGTCCACCACACAGTACAGCTTTGCTGTATTTGATGGTACGAAAAGAAGGAATCTGCAACAACTGAAAAAATGACTCTACAGTTCATGAGTCATGTTCATGTTCATCCTCATGTTATGTAATTTAGGGTGTTTTAATATATTTCTGGCCCATGATCAGGTTTTTGGCTTCTGACATTTTACTGTCACAACAAGTAGAACAATGAAAGAGGTCTAAATATACTGTATGATAAGTCATCCCTATTAAATGTAATTATATTCAAATTGATATCAAACAAATAACAGTTATGAGTAAAGCACATTACTAGAACTCCACTGTAACAGACGACATTGGACAGTTCCTTTTAGCTACACTGTTTATCTGGATATACACATCAGTCTGTATGTTTCAGACCAAAGAGAATGCCCAGAACCACACAGACAGCAAATGTTAGTATGTGGTAAACTCTACAACGTGCGTTTAAAATGACTGGGTATAATTTTGTTTCCCACAGGTAATCACTACTATTACCTGCCCTGGGGTGACACTAAGCCTGTAGTGATTCTCACTTCATACTGGGAGGACATCAGCCACCGTCTGGACACTGTTAATGTTCTCCTCCTCATAGCTGATAGACTGGTGAGACAAAGTCAGTGTTTGTCTGTTGCGCAGGTCTGTACAGGTAGTACTGCCCAGTCATTTTTTTGCCTGTGTGAATGTCTATCTTAGGAGTCCCACCTTACCTCTTTGAAAACAGCCATCTTTGCCAAGGTCCCAGAGAATCATCTGGTAGAGATTTGGGTTAAACTCATCAACCAACTAATTGAAGACCTTCACAGGTAAGACAGGACCAGACAGCTCTTACATCACACCTGCACTGTAGGCTGTATACAGTCATGCATTAATGTCTGTTTGCATTACTAAAATGTAGTATGGGTAATGCCGTTAGGTCACATATATTTCCAGGTGTCTGTCTGTGTTGCCATCTGGTGTTGTGTTACTTCTTTGTTCGACAGTTTTCAGCTTCCAGTGCTGGAGGGCCAGCCCCATATTACCGCACTGGATCTCCAACTAAAAAACCTGCGTGATGCTGCCTTAGACAGTATCAAACAGATGGCCAGTCGCATGAGGGAAGAGGCTACAGATGTTAAGGCTACGGTTGCTGACATTGAAGACTGGCTGGACAGAATCAAACAGTTTGCAGAAGAGGTCAGGAAAGAAAAACTACTCCATGGTTGCATACATTTTTGCTCCCTACTCTAACAGACCTAATGGTGTATCTGTACATAGCTAACAAAGATATGACTAAAACTTGAATTATCTAACTGAAATGTTTTCTGTCTGTATCAGCCTCAGAACAGTATGCCAGATGTGATCATCTGGATGTTGAGAGGAGAGAAGCGGGTGGCTTATGCTCGCGTCCCAGCAAACCAGATCCTGTATTCCAGCTTCAGTGAGCCGGCCTGTGGCAAACACTGTGGACAGACCCAGACCATCTTCCTGCAGGTACAAGACTAGTCAACTGACAGTAGCACATTTATAGTCTTAAACATATGGGTCAATGTTACACTTTAGAAAGAGCCAGTTCTCACTCTCATAATTTTTTCAGTACCCCATGGACAAAAACAAAGGTGTGAAGATCCCTGTCCAGCTGCGGGTCAACATGTGGCTCGGTCTGTCTGCCCATGAGAAGAAGTTCAACAGCTTTTCAGAAGGGAATTTCAGTGTTTATGCTGAAATGGTACAGTAACTAGACAGAACATTAGCTATTTCAAAAAATATATATACATGCACATATCTAATTTTAGCTGTGTTTTCCCTCATGTTCTCTATTCAGTATGAGAACCAGGCTCAGGTGTTTGGGAAGTGGGGAACAACTGGTCTGGTTGGTCGCCATAAGTTCTCAGATGTTACTGGAAAGGTGAAACTTAAACAGGAACGCTTTCTGCCACCACGCGGATGGGAATGGGAGGGAGACTGGTTTGTTGACCCTGAGCGATGGTAAGTTTAAGAAACTCACTTTATCACACACAAGCACACACGCAAACAGCCCATTGTGATTCATGGTTTGTACAGTTTCAAGTACAAACATCCTGTTATCACTGTTCAGTTAAACACACTCAAGAATCACGCTCATATTTCAGCGCTCTCCCCCCCTTAATTGCCAGCCTTCATAATGAATGCCTTGACCAGTCACAACACAGAACCATATCCAGAACACAATTACAGGAAATGAAAAGGAATGTTGGCATCAGCTGGTGTTTTGGTTGAAGGAAATCTTATTCCTTCTTTTAGTGCCTGCTACCTCCGTGTTTACAGTCTCCCAGTGAAACTCATGTAAATAATGAATCCAGTCTTCCTGAGCTGTTAACATGATCCTACATACCTGCTGTCTGAGTCATGAACCTGTGTGCTGTTGTGGGGTTTTATACAGTCTTCTGACAGAAGCAGACGCAGGCCACACAGAGTTCACAGACGAAGTGTTTCAGAATGAAACACGTTTCCCTGGTGGGGAGTGGAAGCCAGCTGCAGAGCCCTACACAGACGTGGTACGACATAGTGTTTATAAGATACCTGAACTAAAATCTGTCTATTCATGCTTGTTTTCAGTGTTATTAGTTTCTCGTGTGCTGCTTTGTTCAGGTAGGTTGCTTTGCAGTTGCATTTACCCAAATAAGGTTCTGACTCTTATGGAGCAGGTCATGCATATTTATGGTGCCATTAATAACTGTAACAAGCTAATATTCGTATATTACTGAGTGTGTTAAATTGTAATCAATGTTCAAATTAAATAATTTCATGTCCATTAGATTGGAATGAAAAGGAAATATAGATTTTAATGTTTGAAGTGCTTAATGCTGCAAACATACACATATACATCACATAAATTAATGACAGGTGTGTCTGTGTTATGTATAGAATGGAGAAAAAGCTCAAAGCCCAGGAGAGTTTGAGTGTCCACCTGGATGGGCCTGGGAGGATGAGTGGACCTTTGACAGCAACAGAGCTGTTGATGAGAAAGGTAAATCTTTAAAATCTTTGCCCAGTTTTCATGTTTACAACACTAACTAGATTTGTTCATTGCTGTCTTTTGGCATTAGGTTGGGAATACGGAGTTACCATTCCTCCAGATGATAAGCCCAAGTCCTGGGTTGCAGCAGAGAAGATGTACCATGTCCATCGCAGGAAGAGACTCATAAGACCAAGGAGGAAGATATCCGATAAAGCTGCTGCTGCTGAGGTGAATAAAAAGTAGATTTGATATGCAGTATGTTATGAGCGCAGTTTCTAATTTTTCTTTCCTACATTTCTTTTCTACAGAGACATGAACCAGGGGAAGGCTGGGAATACTCTTCCCTGATTGGCTGGAAATTCCACAGGAAGGAACGCTCCTCTGACACTTTCCGCCGCCGCCGATGGAGGAGAAAGATGGTCCCATCCGACCGCATTGGGGCCTCCGCTATCTTCAAACTGGAAGGGGCATTAGTGGGTCTTTTTTAACTCCTCTGAGAAAAATTGCTGAATTAGTGTTGTACTCTTTAAAAATGTCCCCCGGCGAGGCAGTTGTCATGGTAACGGGAGTTATTTTATGCCATGTGAGTCATATCCTGTCATTATTCTCCTGCATGTGCCTGTTTCTCTAAGATCTAGGCAACTCAGGAAGTTTATTCAAGTTCTGCATTTTTTTCTGCAATATTTCATTTCCATTTTGCCCATGTTTCTGTCAAGTGTGACTCGAAGCACCTCACCCTGCATTTCATTAACAGGGTGTTGACGTGGACGAGAAGGCCAGTAAAGCGGATGCGGCCAAACTGTTTGGTGCTAACACACCCACTGTTTCCTGCCACTTTAGCCGTAAGTAGTTGGGTTAGAAAAAACTTAATTCCTGGTCACTGATGTTGATTAAAGGTTTTATATATTGTTTCTTAAAACTTCCTGCTTGGTCTTGAAGCTAGATAATAGAGAGTCATGGCGTCTGAAACTTTGGGATAAATACATGCCCATACCTTATCAGCAGTGGATCAGATGTCCTGGGAGGTTGTGCAGTTGTTTTTGCATGTTGCTAAAAAATGATCTACCCCCAGGGTCTTACATGTACCATCTGAGGGTGTATGTGTACCAGGCGAGGAATCTTTGTGCCATGGACAAAGATAGTTTCTCAGGTAATAAGAAAGCACCAAGTTTATTGTACAGTATAAATATGACCCTGATTAGAAGGAATTTATCACTGTGAATCTACTCATGATGTACTAAATGATATTTCCTATTTCATAAGTCTCCACGATCCAAATGTCACACCTATGGCCTCACATTTCAATCCCAATAATGCTCTGGTCTTCTTCAGATCCTTACGCCCATGTGTCATTCCTACATGTGAGTAAGACCACAGAATTGATAAGGGCCACACTGAACCCCACATGGGATCAGACTCTTATCTTTGAGGACATTGAAATCTATGGAGACCCACAGAACATTGCTCACAACCCTCCTGACGTGGTGTTAGAGCTGTATGACAGTGATCAAGTGGTACGTGATGGGCTTACTCTGCCAAATACCTGATCAAAATGTAAAGGTAGAATTGTCAAATTGAAAGAAAAGAACAACTGGATTTTCTAAGGGTACTGCTCTACTTTATTCTCTAGGGTAAGGATGAGCCTATGGGCCGTTGCACTTGTCCTCCAGTAGTAAAACTGAACCCCAGTGTTGCTGTCAGTCCTAAGCTGCTGTGGTTCCCAGTCACCAGAAAGGGCCTCAGTGCTGGAGAGGTACTGGTAGCTGCGGAGCTTCTACTAAAGGACAAGGTATAAGAAACACTAACAAAAATAAAATACTGTAACTTAACTTTATGAAACCATACTTATGAAGTGATGCTGTGCTTTGCCCTGTAGGTGAATGACAGCAATCTTCCCCTGAATCCTCCTCGGCGTGGGGAGAAGCTCTACATGGTTCCCCAGGGTATCAGGCCTGTAGTGCAACTCACTGCAATCGAGGTATGCCACCAAGCCATCCAGCACCTTTGCCAGCAGCTACAATTTCCCCTCACACACATTGCATGATTAGACAAGACCAGCCCAACCCCATGATTTCTGCTGTGGTTGCATTTCTCATCTGCAACTCCCTTCCTTCTTTTGTTTTTTTTCCTGTCACCATGCTTGTCTGTTGATTAGCCCATTGGTGGTAGTAGGTGGATCAATAACTAATGAATTAATTTATTCGATACCAGGTTTTGACTTGGGGCTTGAGGAACATGAAGCCCTACCAGTTGGCCACAGTTTCTTGTCCCAGTTTGATAGTGGAATGTGGCGGTGAGATCGTTCAAACTGCTGTCATCAAGAACTTCAAAAAGAACCCAAACTTCCCTGGATCTGTTCTGCTTCTCAAAGTGGTATTGACCCTCAACCTTTCTAAAGATAGTCAGATACTTGGAAGTTTGTCATATGTAGTTTTGAAATATTTTGTTACATCACCTGTTCTCTCACTACTTATTTAGCTTCTTCCCAAAGATGAGATGTACACCCCTCCTATCGTACTAAAGGTAATCGACCAACGACCTTTTGGTAGAAAACCTGTAGTGGGTCAGTGCACTATCGACACTCTGGAGGAGTTCCGCTGTGATCCATATCATGTAAACAGCGAAGTCTGCATGTCTGCTCGAGGTATATACTGTGCACTCATGCATTAATTATCACATGTTTATGCACACACGGCTACAGTACAGTAGAGATTAAGTGTTCCACTAACTTTGCAGTGGCAATGATAGCTGCTTCCCAGGGAGATGCTGTCATAGACATGGAGGAGAGACCAATCTTGAAACCTCAGGTAAATAAAAAGATTTCACATTAAAGGTATGACAAGATTTAATGTCTACTTTTTATTGCAGTTAACTAGACCAATAGAAAACCAGTGTTCACTGATTTCTTTCCTCTTTTAGCTTCAAACAGAAAAGGTGAGATTCTCTCTTTTCACAGATAGTGTGTTGATAACATCTCTCAAAATACTAAGCTCATCATTCATTTCCATTATGTAGGAGGAGGCAGTAGACTGGTGGAGTAAGTTCTATGCCTCAGTTGGACAGCAGGAGAAGTGTGGACCTTACCTGCAAAAGGGATATGACACATTACAGGTAAGAACATGTCATGGCACAAAACCAATTGAATCAGTGCTTAAATCTGCGTTGGTTATACAAGCTGCAGCTAGTTAACTGGGACTGCCAAGACTGACATAAGATAGTCCTAGTTGTTTTTGGAGATGAGAGTTTGCAGCATTTTATAGTAACAGTAAAAAGAAGTTTTTTTCACAAGCAAACATCTGAAAATAAAGAACATTAAGACAAATGTAAAGTATTCTCCCACTGGGATGTATTAGTGACATGTGATTTGCTAACCTTTAATGTGTCTGTTATTTTGTCATGTGGTTTTTAGGTATATAACAGTGAGCTAGAGCATGTTGCCCAGTTCCATGGGCTCACTGATTTCTGCAGCACTTTCAAACTTCATCGAGGAAAGACTGAAGATGAAGAAGAAGATCCTTCTGTGGTGGGAGAGTTCAAGGTGTGTTACTTTCTGTCACACAACATCCCACTGTGTCTGATCCACTGCTGTAGTAGCAGTGGCATTTATTGAAACTGCAAATCTTTTTCTCCTAGCCTTTGTCTGCCCTCTGGTGGATTATCTAAAAACTGATTTTGCAGGGAGGACACAACATAGTGTGGGAGTAGCCAACCCTGGTCCTCAAAGGCCACTTCCCTGCTTGGTTTTCAACTGTCCCTGCACTATCCACTGCTGATGACCAGGATCAGGTACTGTATGTTCAGCCAATCAAAAGCAGGAAGAGCATAGATAGTTGGAAAACAAGCAGGGTAGTGGCTCTTGAGGAACATGGCTTGGCTATCCCTGCTGCAGTGGAACATGGTAAACTGGGTAGAATAAAGTTTTCTGTGTTAAATGAAAAGATCTGATACAATTTCATTTGTAGGAAAGTTGTTTTCTATTGTGACACTTTAAAACTACAGAGATATTTCATTTATCACTTCCAAATTTATATTCTAGTGAGTGATCTTAATTTGTTTTCAGGGAGGTATTATGTAACCAATGGTGCTTTACTCTTTATTGGTATGCAGGGCTCATTCAAGATTTACCCACTGCCTGATGACCCAGGGGTGCCAGTTCCACCCCGCCAGTTCAAGGAGCTTCCTGAGAGTGGACCTCAGGAGTGTCTGGTCAGAATATATATAGTCCGCTGTATTGACCTGCAGCCTAAAGACACAAATGGCATGGTAAGTTTTGTATGAAACTATAACTGAACAACTGCCCTGGTACAGTAAAAAAACACTATCCAGATCTGAGTCAAAATTACTGTATGAGCTAGATCTGTATAAAATGTAAAGGATGCTTGAAACTAGTGAAGCTTAGAGCATTTTTGTGTTCTAATTTCAGTGTGACCCATACATTAAGATAACATTGGGGAAGAAAACACTGGATGACAGAGACCACTACAAACCAAATACCCTTAATCCTGAGTTTGGGAGGTGTGACAATGACTTTTTGTTCATTTTATTTTCATTCAAATAATTAAAACCGATTAGTTTTAGTTTGTGTAGGTACATAGATGAGCAACCTGACATCATAACTTGCATTTTTGTCCAGGATGTTTGAGGTGTCCTGCTTCCTGCCTCAAGATAAGGACCTGAAGATTTCTGTATATGACTTTGACTTACTGAGCAGAGATGAAAAAGTGGGTGAGACAGTCATCGATTTGGAGAACAGACTTCTGTCCCGTTTCAGGTCCTGCTGTGGTTTGCCACAGACTTACTGTGTGTAAGTATGCATGCTGTGTGTTTATGTGCACTTGATAGTGCCTACAAATATGACATCTATATCATGTTGATGTCGGCCAGAGAATTCTCTTTGGATGTTTCAGATTCTTACAGCCAAACCTGTAAAGCACTACCTTACCTATATGAGGTTAAGGTAAAATAACATGTACAAGGCTCAATTGTACATTTTCTTGCAGGTCCGGGATCAATCAGTGGAGAGACCAACTAAAGCCTTCTCAAATCCTCCAGAATGTGGCTAGAGTGAGAGGTCTTCCTCCTCCACGCATAGAGGGAGATGGATGCTCTTTGTCTTTCTCAGGAAAACTATACAACCTGCAAGATTTTGGTACTTCTTCATACTACTTCTTGTTCATAGAATTACTACTTCTATTTTCTCACTGCTAGAATTGTAAAGAATTAGTAATAAATACTGACTACTGTTGCTGGATTTTGTTCACATTCTGACTGTTTATTTAATATTAACATGCATTAATGTCTGGCTTATGAAATATGTCACATCCTTTGCAGAAGCAAACACTGTGATCCACCCACACTTGGGCCCAGCCAGCGAGAGACTGGCTCTTCATGTCCTCAAAAATCAGGGCTTGGTACCAGAGCATGTGGAGACCAGAACCCTGTGCAGCTCACACCAACCTAATCTCTCCCAGGTTAGAGCAAAAGCACTGTGTTTGGGTTTTTAGTAAAGTTCTATGTATTATGTTCTAAAAAATGATTCAGTAGTATGACCAAAAAAGACTTTCTTTTCTAAAACTACAGGGACGGATTCAAATGTGGGTAGACATTTTCCCCAAGAACCTTGGTTTGCCAGGGCCTCCATTTGATATCATTCCACGCAAAGCCAAGAAGTACGAAGCATTTGACAAAATATTATTATTTTAACATAATGCACTGAAGCATAATCTATAATGGTAGCTTTATGGAAAGCTATAATGGTATATTTAAAACAGGTACTTCTTGCGGGCCATCATTTGGAACACAACTGATGTCACTTTGGATGAAACAAGCATCACTGGAGAAAGCATGAGTGACATCTATGTTAAAGGGTACAATACTTTCCTCATTTGTTAGTGTTGTCTTTTATAGGTACACTGTAATTTATTTAAATATGCATTTTCCTATATGTTTACCAATACTTAACATTGACATGTTCCCTAGATGGATGCCAGGAATGGAGGAGGACAAGCAGAAGACTGACGTCCACTACAGATCCTTGGATGGAGACGGCAATTTTAATTGGAGGTTCGTCTTTGGGTTTGACTATCTGCCTGCAGAACAGCTCTGTGTCGTCTCAAGGAAAGTAAGTGAAATCATAGATCAGAAATAAAGGCTCACGTTAGTGTTCGTAACCGTACCATTTCTCCTGTGATGGTGTGATAAATGTTAAGTAATGATAAATAAATTGTCTTTTTACAGGAACATTTTTGGAATCTGGACAAAACTGAGTTCAGGATTCCTCCTAAACTGACCATCCAGATATGGGACAATGACAAATTCTCCCTGGATGACTATTTAGGTAAAACATTTTTGTAATTAAACCTATGCCATGACCAGACAAAGGGAAACCCTTTAAAGACAAAGATCTTCTATGTTCACTGTATTTATATGCCAAAAATACACGTAATATTTTTCCATATCACAGGTTCAGTTGAGCTGGACCTACTCAGTCTGATCCCCCCTGCTAAGACCCCAGAAAAGTGCAGCCTGAAGATGTTGCCAGGGATGGCATGCACAGTCTCCGCCAAAAAGCCACAACCCAACTCACTCTTCGCCCAGAAGTCCGTACGAGGCTGGTGGCCATGTGCGATTGAGCAGGATGGGAAACATGTGCTTGGTGTATGTTTATGCCCACAGTGCAATCCTTAGCTAAGTGTTTTTAACCTGGTGTCTGTTTAAGACTGTGTGAATATTTCACAGGGGAAAGTAGAGATGACCCTGGAAATAGTTGATGAGAAGGAGATGGATGAGAGACCTGCTGGGAAAGGCAGAGATGAGCCTAACATGAATCCTAAATTGGACTCACCTAAGTAAGAAACAAGACTGAAACAAAACAATAATTTGTTTTTTAACACTAATTTACATATTGTGAACATTGTTGTGTGTCTCCATTCAACAGCCGCCCTGACACATCATTCTTCTGGTTTACAAACCCATGCAAGACCATGAAGTTCATAGTTTGGCGCAGATTCAAATGGGTTTTCATTGTAGGGGTTCTTCTTCTGCTTGTTCTCTTGTTCCTGGGGATCCTGTTTTACTCTCTGCCTGTAAGATCACTCTTAATTTAATTTAGTTTTCAGTTATTTCTGAAACTAGCACAAATGTATTTTTCCATCACAACACTTGACTAATGGTATTACTACTGGTCTAGTTAACTCAGAAATGTATTCTTCTCCCCACAGAATTATATCTCAATGAAGATCGTGAAGCCTTTCTCTTAAGGAGCTTTGCAAAGAAGTTGTCTACCTTGCTGCAGCAGAATCTTCAGGACTGTTGCTGTATCTCAGAAATATGCAATAACTTTCTCTGCTGATGCCAAGGGAAACTGAGATTCATTATTCTCTTTTTGCATAACCAGAGCTGTCTATTTTTATTTTTGGCACTCTCACTATTATTTGTACTGGATCTCTTTTGTAACACATTGTCTCTCTTATAATACAATTTTTGAAACAAATATGACATTTGATGTAATGAAAATCTTCATATGTTGTTATAAGTGTGAATTTATGTTTGGTATATTCTGTAAAGAAGTATGAACAGCTAACTGTGCACTGTTTGCTTCCTTAGCTATACTGTTAGAAGGAGCACACATTTGTCTACCATTCAGTGAGTAACACGTAAAATGAATGGAAACTGGTCATGAGGACAAGTTAGAGATAAATGTTAGGGACAAATTCAACAGCCTCCCCACTCTAGTTGTGATGTTCCCACTATAGCTGCTGAATAATTCCTTTCATAGAGACCAATGTACGGTATTTCTCATTTTCAAATGTTTTAAACTACATCAAATCTTTTGAAAATGAATAAAATGTAAAAAATGTAATCTATGTTATTCACCTTATCAGTCTCAAAAGTGCATTGTATTTAATAAACTTAGTTCAAAGTAGTAGTTCGAGGTTCAAAGGGGAGAAGTATAAAGAGCATAAAAATATCAAGTACAAATATCTCAAAAATACAGTAGGCTACAGGGGTAAACGTATTTACTTAGCACAACTGTGGATGGTAAAGTTTGACATTGAGATTTTGATATTCGTTTTGAATATATCTAAAGTCCGCTGTAGTTTCCCAGACACAGTAGGTACGGAATCCTGTGACTTATTATTTTCTTGCGTGCACCAATCACAAAGACCACAAAGATTCAAAGCTTCAAGGCTTCAGTCAACTAACAGTCAGGCCAACTCAAAATAGAACTTCACAACGTAGCTATTACTGCACCTGGGCACTCATTTATTTACATGAGCTACTTGTTTGTAGCTGTCACTGACAACAGCAAAAAAGAAAAATTCCCGTTTTCTTGTTTTTGTTTAGTAAAACGAAATATCGGAAGAACGGACACTTTCGTTTTCCCGTTTTGGTCCGAGCCGGTTGCTCTTGCTGGTATTGTTGTGTCTTTCATTTTGGGCTGTATGGATGTATTGGAAGAATACTGGGAATTAGTCACAAATTATTCCAGAGTGGACAGTCCTATTAGCGTGGCCAGCCCAGTGACTGTCAGCCAGGCTGGTTGAGACCATGGGGTAGATCTATACAGGGTGACGTAGAGTTACGAACCGCAAGAATGAAGCCAATTCATTCGCCATTTTTGGCCGTTATTTGATGTCGCCATGTTGCTTTTGTGGAGCCGGAAGTACTATATTTGGACAACAAGGCAGACGAGCACTGAGCCAATCAGCAACGAGCCTGTTGAACGTACACGCCTCCTGGAGAGAGCGGCTAAAACTGATCCAGTCCTATCTGACATTAGCCGTAAGCCTTAGCCTAATATATAATATCACGAAGTGATGGGCAGGTGAAGCCTCATGAAACTCTGGGGCTTTCCTTCTAATTGTGTCGAAAAAGCTTCAAAGCTTCGAGGCTTCAGTCTAACTAAGAACAGGCCAACTGAAACCATAGCAACCGCTCAACTGTCATCGCTCACGTGACAGTGTTGTTTTGATACAAGCTCCGACACAGTGTTTCCGATCACTCTGTTTTAGGAAGAGTGACACAAGCTCCAAAGACTCGATATCATTTGCCCGTCACTGTTAATCAGTAAGTTTTAATTTGAGCTGTTTAGACAAACGGAACAGAAAGTTGGGTAACGTTAACATTAAATTTCTTGTTGACGCTCCGAAGCAAACGGTGGCGGTAATGCACGTAAAACGGCCGCAACCGCAGTTAAAACGAAGAAGAAGAAGCAGTAGCCCCTGCAAGGGAAAGTAATGTTGAACCAATAACTAGACACTAGCTAGCGTTTGGAGTGATGTGTGGTCTGTAGAGACACAGTTATATGTACAAAAAAATTATTCCATGTAGCTATCTCAGAAGTCCAACATAAAGAGGGGCATGTTTGTAAGTTGTGTCTATTCGTTTTACGGAAGACAGCATTGCTAGCTCGATTTGGTTGAATTAGTGCTTCATACAATTATAGAAGCTAGCGAATAATAGCTAATGTTTGGATTTTTATGCGAAGCTAAGATAGTTCAAAATGTCTTGTTTTGCTCAGTAAGGTATGTTCGCGTCAAGATAGTAACCCAAAGAAATGCCTAGGAAAATAATGTGCTATTGATAGCAGAGCGAGTATTTTTATCATTAAGGTAACATTACGTTAATGTCAAAAGTAACGTGTAAGGGTGATTGGTCAGCTAGCTCATTGTAGCTGCTGTAGCTGTCAGCAGTGTGTTTCTAGCCCATCATGTAGCTATTTGTTTGTGCAAAGGTAAAGACGCCTAAGTAAAGCCGCTGAAATGAAAACTGAAACACTTTGCCTGACAGCCTTTGACTCACTCGGCGAGGTGTCCAGCTTGCTGACCTGGATAAGTGGACCACACAAAGCCCTGAAACACTTACGTTTTACCAGCTGCCCATATCAAAAGTGTGAGTGTTTCCGTCCAAGACGAAACATAAACCTTAACATGGATCTAGTCCAGTGTTACCTGAAAAAGGTCACCTATATTATGACATCATCAACCATGTCCCAGCTTTTCAACTACTAAATGTTTTTATTTCTCAAGCAGCTGTTGTTAAGCGATCTTGTCTGACTTGTTAAGGATGGATGAAACAATGGATTCTCAAAGTAGGTAAGCCATTGGGATTTTGTGTGCTTAAGCTTTTTATTAAGGTATCTAAGCAAGAAATATGCATATAGAATATAGTTGTTAAACAATGAGGACACAAGATGCATTCTGGGAAAAGGAAAGCTAATGATCTTGTAAGGGTACACTTCATAGATTCAGCCTGCTAACCAAAACCTTCTCTCACTTTTCTCTGCTCTGTTCTGCTGCAGTGTGACTACTGAAGTCAAGCCAGAGGTTGTAAAGAATAATGTCCCAAAAACAAGCTTAACAGATGGAAAAGATGAACTTGTTTGTGGACCCCAGACATATGACAATACAAAAGACAGTATACTAAGAGAGGACATACAAGATGGCATACCATCTTGTACTTCAGTGGACTGTGGGTCCGCAGGTGGGCTGGACGAATCTGGCCTTGCTGGCAGCGGAAGTAACACAGCTCAAACATACTGTTCTAATGGGCAGAAATCTAAGAGACCGAGTTCACCTGGTCCACACCCTGTTAAAGCAACCTGTGTTGCACTCTCTCCAAAACCAAAGCACACCCCCTGTCTTCATAGTAGTCCCGAGAAAGGTTTAGATACACCCAGTGATGTGGAGATGCTGAGTCCTGACAGTCTGATGTGCAAAACCACCCTTGTAAACAACTCTGCAGACACAACTCATGATGACAGTGTTTGTGCAGGGGACTCTGACATTGCAGGGGATTTGAAAATGGAATCTCAGCAGTTTGTCAATGACTCTGATTCTGGAAATTCAGGCAAAGAAAGAGCCCCTCTGGCTGCAATGGAGACTGAGAATGCTGAAATAGCTGATTGCAGTGGCTCATCTGATATGAACCAGGCGAGGTGCAGCAAGCCAGATGCAATGTCTGAAAGGTAAATGTGAAAATTTACCACTTGTTGTGTCCTAACACAGTAGTCATTACATAATAGTGTAGTATACTTGCTTGTTTTTTTGTTTGTTTTGTACAGGGATTCATTCGCAGTCAATAATTTGAAGAAGGAATGGTTGGGGACACCCATAAATGAGCTGAACAGAATGCCCCAGTGTGCCCCACCTCTGTCTCACCTGAAAGCAGTGCCTAACCACACAATTACAGTCAGGGTTAGTCAACAGCCACTTCTTCTTTTTATGTTTTGTGATGTAATAAATACTTCAGTCTCAAGAACGTGCATGCAGATATAGCTGCTTAATGTAGTGTGGTACTGCACTTTGTCTGTTATTGAGAGAAAATAAGAACAGATAAAAAAGAAAGTATAAAAATGAGAAAAGGGAGGCAGAGTGGGGCAGAGTGGAGTCATTCTCCGTGATCCCCACAGGGCCTCCTGTCAGTAAAGCTCCTATCAGACTGTGTCCTCTGCTGCTAGTCCCACAGGAACACTGTCAGTGTTGGTGTGCAGCTAACACTCGCTGTAACCATTGAAAGCCGCTGCCACCCAAGCTAGAGGCTGCCAACCGTCCCTTAAATTAATTACTGTTTTAAGGAAATTCAACTGTATCTCTACATTAAAAATAGGACAGCTTTCAATTGTTTGGTCAGCCAGCAAAGGTGCATCTGACTTTTGGTAAGACGGGAATCAAACTTGAATGCTTATTATCTATGTATTCAACTTAAAAGTAAGGCATTAAGTATATACTGCTCTCTTAAAAATGTGTTTAGAAGTAATGTACAGTACCAGAGTGACAGTCTTCTTGATTTTGTAGTATAAACCATACTATACCATGTACTAAGTATTGTAGCACACATGCTTTAAATAAGCAAAGAGATAACTGTTGTCTCAGCCATCTGTACTTTAACAACTGAAATAATCTCTAAATACATTTTTTCTTCCCTGACCTGTTATTTCCCTGTTACAGACAGACCTCCTCAGAGAAGGAGTGGTCCCTGTCCCTTACCCCACCAAGTTCAAAGATGCATGGGATGATATGTCAGTGAAGATGCCCTGCTCTGAAAAGAATCTGTTTCCTATGGAGACTGAGGTATACTAGTCATAGTCTTGCTTTTCAGCAGCATCACAGTCTTTCATCAAATCTTGTCAGTACTACAGCAAGGTTAGGTACTGTAGGAATGTAATGGCAAAAGTAATATGTCATTTGTTTTATGTAGGATGGAAGTAGTGTCCAAAGTCGGTGGGAGCTGATCCGTACTGCCTTGAAGGGAGGGTTTAAAAGTTCTCTGGATGTCAGGGTAAGACAACAATGCTGAGCTGGACTGGGCCAAATTTTACAAAAAATACTATGAAGAGGTAAAATGACTTGCATGCACACTTTTGACATTCATCCTTAATGAAGGATATCCCATTCTTAATGAAAACCCACAACCTAAAAACAACCCAAAAACATATTGTATTCTTTTCTCTCCTCTCTCATAGCAAACAAAATTGTGCACTTCTTCTAGTTGTCAAAACAATATTGAAACTAGTCTGGGTCATATATCAGGATTTTGGCAAAAACCTTTGTTTTTTCTTTCCATACTAAAATGGGAGGCCTTCAAAGTACCATATTAGTGTGAATAGAAGGAAAAACAAGATGCCACTGTTATTTGTCTCAAGTATCTGATTTTTATTTGGGCAGCATGTCAGTCTTTGCTGCTGATGCCTTTTCCAAATTCAATTCATAAGTTACTGTAAATGCCCAATTCCACAAACAGCCACAAGGTGGCAGAGTTAGCATAAAAGTTTGCATAAACAGTAGCTTATGGCATCCATTAAAATAAGACTTTTATTCATATGTTTTGTGAAATAAATATGTGGCTACTCTGCAGCCATACATTACTGTATATTTACGATCAGTTTTTCATGCATAAATAACTCCTCATTATCCTCTTTAGGATTCAATATTGAGATATAACACAGCCCACACAAAGAGATGGGACTTCACTGCCCTTAACCTTCTTTGCACAGAGGTAAGCTGTCCAAAACCTGTTATCTACTTTTTGGGCTAAATTTGAAAATAAAGCATGTAGATTTAAGTCGCTTCCCTAAGGCATCTGACTCTGATGTTTTTTTGCTGAATATGGGACATACGAAATTTCAGTTGAACTCTTTGGATGGGAAAGTCTCATCCAAAGGAACACAACGTTTATGTTATCACTCTAGTTTCTTCATCAATATGTAATAGGGTTTAATATTGTATTTGTTAGACAAATAAACTATAAATTAACACAGACAGTGAAGTGCAGTTAAATGCATCATATTTCTAAGTCAACTTGTGCAACTTTGCCTTATAGAGTCTGGCAGTGTTTGTTTAACTCACCATGATTAATCATGAAGAATGAAGCTGGAGTGGTTATATTATGAGGAGTCTGCTCTTCTCTGTTTGAGTGCAAGCCCATCAGTGTGCTTCTTCCCCTCCTAGTAGCTGCAAGTCTCATAGGAGCAAATATGCATCATACAATTAGGACAGATGAGTCAGAGCATGGCAGCAGCAGCTGTTGCAGGTGAACCAGGGGAATGTCTTTCTTTCTCCTTCCTCCTTTCTTTTAACACTTCTTGTCTTCTGTTCAGACAGACAGTTAGGGACTGTAATTATATACCTGTTGTTAGAGAAACTTCTTCACATGTGACACGGATATGTATCTGTTTCTCTTTGTTATAAAATTACCTATTAAAACTGTTTTATAAATTCAGGATTTCCAAGTGAACCATCAGGCATTTTTATAAAAAATCTTTTCTGAAATCTGGTAGATATGGTATTAGCAGTACTGCTTGTCAACTGGCAGTGGAAGTGAGTCTCCATATAGACTGTATTACCCCCTGAAGTGGCCGATTAAAGGCTCCCTAAATAGGGTGTTACTCTGATTCCACTTTAGACCTAAGCTTGGTTATATACATTAGGAAAATATTTTGTTGGCAATTTATGTGTGGGTAAATACGTCTCACGGTTAGAGCCATTAGAAATAAGTTCATTATCCTGAGTCTTACACTTAAGTGGAACATTTTATACTAATTACAGTCAAGTCAGATTGACTCTCTTTGTCCTTACTCAGCTTAATTTAAACCATTCCAAAATTATCCTTCTTTCTCCTCTCTGAAATAATTTCTCAGAGTAATGCAGTGTTTGGTAGATCAATAGCTGACTGAGCCTTTTTATAGCTTAGTCAAATTTAATTAAAAGGGACCAAAGGATACTAAGTAAGGATAGAAAAAAAGTTGCCCTTTCAGGAGTCTATAATGTCAGCGACTCTTATGTGATCACTTTCTCTCTAAAGTATGGTATTTCCTTTTGTTTTTTCATTTGTTTGCTGCCCATGTATTTAGCGAGGGAGGATGGTGGATAAATCAAGGCAGGATTATTAATAGTTGGTAATAAAGCCCAAATGTCGGCAGTAATTGGAAAAAGGGAATAGATATGCACATACAGATACAGAATACCTGCTGGTTATGCCTATATTATGTTAGTTTAATTTCTGTCAGTGGATGGAGGATGAGGGGGCATTTGCCTACAGTCAAGCAGGAATGACTCACAGCTCCTATTCCACAATGGACATGCACCATCCAAGTGACTTATCTTGCACTAACAGTCCAATGTGGTAAACAATCAAGTGGACTGAATTTTCAACCATTCTGTAATGGTGGGCAATCTACTTGCTCATCTGCTTATTTTTTTTTATAATTTGAATCCTCTTTTGCTTCAGTTTGTGGTGAGTTTAAATCCCAACTGTCATACTCCTCTGCTAAGACCACCTAATTAAATCTAAATCAACATGTGAGCAACACGGGGGTGATTGTCAGGAGACATGCATTGCCCCTGGGCCATTGATTGACACTGCGCTTAACATGTGATAGCTATTGGGGGTACAAAAAGAGAGTTATCCAAATTAGGGCTTGCCTGTAAATTGTCTGTGTTTCTCCCCTGCCAAATGAAACTGTCATTGTGTCACTTTCTGATGAGGGCTGAGCAGGAAAGCAGTTCAGGAGTAAGTATAACTGATATTCAAATAGTGCATGGACATTCAACAGCAACATGTCAACACACTCTATCCCTCTCAACTGTGTGCTTTGTCACTTGTTCTGTCACTTTCACAGAGTGTTTTTAAAAAGTGCTCTAATGTCAGAGGTTTACACTAAATAAGACTGCTTAAGATGCCTCTAAATAAGAAATTTAAAAATGTTTATTTTGAGCTGCCTAGTAATAATAATAACTTGTAGAGACCAGAATGGTTGATGTAACTGGGCATCACTTTATCCAGTATTAAATCTGGACGGTCCTGCAGGCACTCAGTCAGTCATGTATTGATATGAAAGGTATATAGTTTGTATGTGCAGCCCAACCTGTGTTGACAGCTGCTGTAGCTGTGGAAAAGCTGGGGGATCATCTTTCTACCCTCATCCTGCCGCATCACCAGCTACCATCTATTAGTCCCACAGGAGCACTTTATGATGCCTGCCAGCTCATTACTTCTGACAGCATTTAGTCAGGCCTGCTCTGCAGCCATATAAATGCCTCTGGCCAAATCACCTACCAAAGACTTCCTGTTGAAAATCAAGCCATCCTGCTACGCTCCCCACAATTGGTCATTTGCATTTGCTCCAGAAGATCCATTTAATCAGTGCAGGGTCCCCTGCTTACCTTGATAGAATAAGGCAAGTGATAGATGACAGTGACAATCGAAGCCAATACACTCATAAGTGATTGCGCTGTAAATCTAGGTCTATGATGGAATAACTGGGTGTTTATTTTAGAGGGAATTACAGATGGATGCTGAGGTAAGCTATAGGCTGAAGTATGGATGCCTCAGCTATGGTGGACTTGTTCCCAGATTGATGGTAGTTTCTTCTGAAACAGATTCTGTGTAGTACGTAGCTCTGCAGATTTTCTTTTTCTTCACTTCTGCTGAAATGTGAGGATTATTGGTATCTGATGAGTGGGAGTTCAATGAACCTCTGTTACTTTCACTGACACTGTGTTTTCTTGTTGGATGTGACAACTTGGATATTGGTTATCAGTATTGGGTTATGATGAGTTAAAATTAAACAAAACTTTTCATCATACTATTCATTTCATTTTATATCACCTCTGATTTGTTGCTGGCTCTGAGTAACGTCCCACCTAACCAGGCAGTAAACACCATAGAGGTATCCCATTTAACAATACCTCTGCCTGTATTTCTCTTTTACTCTCTTCTCTCCAGTATCTTGAGCCTTGCGAAGTACAGAACTTGTTTGAGGTCATACTGCCAGCCATGGTCGACTTGGCACTCAGCGCTCCTCGCCTTTGCACGATGGTAAGTGCAGTATACTGTTTTTTGAATGTGCGTACAGTGTACATTTTGGAGGAGTTTCTAGAGTGGTGTGATGAAGTTGAAAGGTGAACTGCTGCCATTCATTTGGTAGAGTTTAAAAAAAGCAAAGAGATCAGTCTTCTTCAAGTACAGTACATAGAAGGAAGTGTGTGTAGTCAGAAGGGAGTAGAAGCAATCTACTTAGATAGTACATATTGCACAGGACCAGCTCATGAATTACAGATGGTAGGTAATGAATGCCCTTTTTTGGTCCACATCAAAAACTTCATTAGAAATGAAGACTGTAAGAGGAGAGGTCCGTCACATGTCCTGTCATCCATCTGAGGGATTATGCTTGTGCGCTTGAGGAAATTCTTCTTACTTGTTGCATGCAGTGCTCCACTAAGCTGACACTGGTCATGAATTTAAAAAAATCAGTCTATTTCTGTGGAGTTCCACATTAGACATTCTTCCTTGGAGCTACATATTTTGGGAAATAGGGTTTCCTATCTCCACCTACTGATTGACATTAAATGGAGATGATTGATTTCAGATTTTAATTTATCTATTTCAATCTTAACTATAATTTAATAAAGTTAATTCAGCTCCCACTCAGGTAGAATAGGAAGATCTTTCCAGCTGTTATTGGAGACAGAAACCAGAACATCAAAAATGCATAGTTCAAATAAAGGAGGGAATTTTTAATTATTTTTTTTTTCCTACAAAAGCTTTCTGACTCTTACCACTTTCTGTATGGTATTGTAAGCATCAAGGCTAATGTTTATGTGTGTGTTATTGGAGGTATTACGTATTGATCTGCTAACTGGGCAGCCTTGGGAGGCTCTTTTGCCCTAATCACTGAAGATAGATAGGCCCTGTTTGTCTGACTGAACAAACCTGGGGGAGACCAAGACAACCAGTACTTTAATTACTACCACCCATTTACGTAATGGGACTCTCTCTGTCACTTCAACCTGCTAGATTGCAAAAATAATTATCTACTCCCTTTAGCACTTAGACCTACACCATTGCATTTGCATAACTTTGTAAATTTCTTTAACAATTGTCCTCTTTTGATCCTCTCTCTCGGTTCTTCTCTTTTCTTTGACTTTATCCTATTGAAATGTTTTGATAGTGATTTCAGTTGCTTTTCTTTTTTTCAAGCCAATTCCACTACTAAAGTCAAGGAGGAACCATTCCCTGACTCTGTCTCAGGAGCAAATAGCCTGTCTTCTGGCCAACGCCTTCTTCTGCACATTCCCCAGACGCAACTCACGCAAGTCAGAGTATGGCAATTATCCCGAGATAAACTTCTACAGGTAAAAAGCATGTCATCCCTCACAGGAAACTGGAGTGATGCAAAACAATGATCAGTGTGCTGTGACAAAAGTTTGTCCATTTGTAAGCAATTCTTTTATGCAGGAGACTAAGCAGATCACAGCAGACTCAGTTATTGATCCTGAGTTGCCCTTATTTGTCTGTACTCTTCTAGAAGATGCTTTCCATAGTCCTCTCACTGTGCAACCTGTTGTATGAGGTTTGTGGGCATTAGAACAGGAACAGGTTTTGTCACTGTGTTTTCAATAACATGCTTTCCAGTAAACAGGCATCAAATAAATTCAAAAATGTGCATTGTTTTCATGGTTAAGCATATCTCTATTTCAACTGAGTAAAATTAAAAAGAGAAAAGTAAACTGATTCCATAAGGGGGCACTGCTGCTTTAAAATACCTTAAGAGATGAAACCTGTGTTTTTACTCAGCTTATACTGATTAAGATTTCATTAAGTGCGGTGCACTGATGTGTCTTTTTAAGCTTGCATCCAATGGGTCAAAAGAAGGTGAACTGAGTTACAACTTGCAGTCTCTTTTGCTGTTGTTTTTTTTTTTTTTTTTTTTTGACTCAAAGGGGAGGTTTATGGGGTTTTTGATAGTTATTAGTATGCACTGTTACTGCCCCTTTCACCATATAGATTTGAGGATCTAACAGTGGGCAGAACTCCATGTTTCTGTCATGTCCTTATGCGTGGGAGGGAGATTCGGAGTAAGCGTGTTAAATTGGTGCACTGTTTCTACCTATGCAAAACCTGTGGTCTGTTAAGAAATCCTTGGATGGCTAATTGACACAAATTGTTTTAATAGACAGTTCAAAGTAAAGCTGAAAAGTATATTAAAAAACATAAAATGATGCATGAATGTGGCTGTTGCACACTACTATTGTAACGTGCCTAAAAGGCAGCTGAATGTGTGGCTATTGGACTTAGGTTGTCTGTTAACACAATTTTCTGGTACCTGTCTTGGTTACTGAGGTTGTTCTCTGTTACATCTTTGTTGTTATTGTCATGTTTTATTATTTTTGTTCAAGCAGTTTGATAAGGTGATTTTCAGCAGACATCTAATTGAATCTGGGGGAAATCTTTTGGACACTAACATCTCATGTTTTGCCATAGCTGATAATTCCTACAAAGATGAGATGATGTGTTTGAGTGAGGCGGAGCTGGTAACAGACTTATAATAAGATCTTCCTACCAGCTATACTCCTGTATTTATGGTCTGTAAGCACCACTGTGTACGCTGGATATAGTCCAGATTTCACCTCAACTCAATTTTCCTGTTTTTCTTTGAGGCATCGTGTCCTCATTAGTGTTATGTGTAATAACGTCCGGTGTTGTTGCCTACTGGCATACTGGAGATGTCGATTTGTTTATCTCTTAGAAAGATAATATCTTTGCAGAACATGAAGGGTACAGTTAATACTATATAATTTGTATATTCCCTGCTATCTGTATGCTACCCAGAGTCTAATTAGCCATCTACTGTCCCTTGGAGGTTAATTATTTGTATTATTTTATGAATCTTATGAATGGTCATATTGAGTTTTGTGATTTGTTCATTACCCTCTTAAATCCCCTAAAATCAAATCAACCTTAATCCTCATCTCAGAATCAATCATTTGTATGAGTGCATGATATCTGCCTCTGCATCAAATGTTTGTGGCAGCCTAAGTGACAAAGCCTCTGTAATGATGTAACCATTGATTGCAGTTGCAGGGCTGGCTGTTTTAGACTCAGGCAATCGGATCTGCTGTCACTATCAGCATTTCTGCCTAAAGCAAAATAGAGGAAGGAGCAAGACGAAAAAAAGGCCTTGGTGTTTCTGAGAAGATGACTCAAGACAACCAGTGCAGTCTAAAATGGGCCCTGGATCATTACTGGCCCTCCCTTTCCCCCATGTAATTGAGGGAGTGTCCGTCACTTTGCTTATTGGCTACAGTAGCGCTCTGTCTTCGACAAGCATAGCAGCAAGCAATCTGCTGATTGCTGTTTTGGCAGAACTGTCAAGGTTTGTCCTCTGTTAAGTGATGGATAGATTCGAGGGGGAGGAAAGAAGGCAGGAGACTTATTTCCTAAGCATGTGTTTTCCTATGAGAAGAAAATGACACAGGAACCCTGTTTAGCAATTTAGTCAACAATGAATGCTTATTACTGAGAAACAAATCCTCTTTTTGGCTTACCTTATTTACAAGAAAATAGTCTAATTAGTAGTGGTAAAGCTGTCATAAATCCTTGTCTCCTGGTACTAGTTACACCAGAGGAAATCCAATAATTATTTTGACTGTCCCTGAAAATGAACATTGCTACAATATATTTTGTAACTAAATCCTTTATAATTAGTTGCCCTTCTGTCCTCAGTAAGTTCTGATCTGTGGCTTTGTTGAAAATCTTACCTTCCTCCACCTGTGCATCAGTTACACTGTCTCATGGGCTACTTGTCCTCCAGGGTACATTATGCCAAATTGATACTGAGGGATTTTGGGGAGGGGAGGTACATAGAAAACAGAAAAAGCTCTGTGTAAGGAATTTAAACAGTGGGGGGAAATGCACTTCACATCCAGGAGTTGTCCTTAATAAATTAGTTTTTATTCACTCAAGGGCTTTTAGTACATTACACTTTTTCATTTGTGTCCTCTGTTTTTTTTTTTTTTTTTTTAAACTTGTGTGGGCAGAAAGCGGTGGGATGGTAAGATGAATGCTGAACTGTGATTAGTCATCATCTTTGGTTGCTTTTAATGCAAGGAGAGTCCCAGTATAGACTGATTTAAGGTTTCTTCTTAGTCCCCCTTCCCCCTTTTTCTGGCATCTGAGGAAGTTAAACATGGCCCCAGGCAGTGCCATTGTATGATGGAGGATAATAAGATAGAGGTAGATGGAAGACACATTATCCATCCATCCCTTATCTATAGCCACTTATTCTTATTTAGGGTCATGGGGATGTGCTGGAGCCTATCCCAGCTCTCTTTGGGCGAAATGCACGGGTACACCTGGACAGGTCGCCAGTCCATCACAGGGAGAAGACACATCATGCCAGTTTCAAAACTTGACATCATTCATTACATGCTATAGCATGGCTATGCAGTGAGCCATAGATGGATGCTTGGGTCAAACAATAATACCAAAATAATACCTTTAGTAAAGGATTACTTTTTTATATTGTCAGTGACTGTTAGAGTATCACATTACTCTATAACAGTCTTTACTTTACAGAAGTCTCCTTTTTGAACTCAAATTTCTATTTGCTTTCTGTTACAGGTTATTTGAAAGTTCTTCACCAAGAAAAATTGAGAAATTGAAAACTCTGCTGTGTTACTTCAGGAGAGTTACGCAAACTAGTAAGCACTAACAATGTCCTACATGATGTTGACACTGTTTTCCAGTTGACTAAGATTAAATAATATTTTTTTTCCCCTGAAAGAGCCTGTGGGTCTTGTTACATTCACAAGGCAAACATTGAACAATCCGCCACATTGGGAAAGGTAATACTCTATATTCTAATATGTTATAAATTTAATCATTTAATGGCATGAATTTAAAGTAAGTTAAGATTTTTGTCATAAGCCACCATAACAGTTATAGATATTAAGTTTTTTCCAAAAATATATTGTTATATGTTTTGTCTGTACATATTTTTTTTCATATATGCATTGCCATTCCAAATAGACTTAAAGTGTACCTACATCTAAGTGAAAATTTGATTATATAAATCTGAAAAGTGCTGGTAAATATGTCTTCACAGCAGGAATTGAAATTCTTTCAGTGGCCCAAATGGTCTGATGGTGTATGGATGATATATGTAAAATCCCAAATTCAGTTATGACCAACATGTCTAAGGAGAATGATGAAATTGGCCCTGTTTCTTTAATCAATATTTGTAGAAACTAGGAATGTGGGGGAGGTATTTATAAATTTTAGTCAAATAACCTTAGAGCATGGAATCAGTTCCCTTTCATTTCTATTTATTTCATTTATGCTTGCTAGTTAAAGGAACATTAATCCATTTGGGATACTTGGTGTAAGGATCTCACATCAAACACCTCTTTTTCTATTCAACCTCTTGAATTTTTTTTATTACCCATAGTACACATCCTGTTTTAGGAAGTATGTGCAGGTGGAGTCTATACACATTAGCATGGTATCTCGCTGGTTGTTCTTTGCATGCTTTGAATGCTACTGTAGTGTTATTAATATCTGAAAAATTTGTGATCTTCTTTTGTCAAAGCTCCCAGTCTCAGCTGACACGGCTACATATCACTTCTAAGGGGGCGATTGAGGATGATGGATACGGGATGCTGCAAGTAGGAATTCCTGTTACAGTTTTGCATCCAGTATAAAGTAGAATTAGTCATTCAGCCTGATATAATGAAAGTCACTACACCTGTCAGCGTGCACAGCCACTGTAAAATTCTTTTTCAGTTTTGTAACAGTGGCTCCACAAAGTCAATGTCAGGATTATTGGCTTTAAGTGACTAACTTACCTGTTCATGGTGTGGCCAAACATGACTCTGACCATTGCAACTCCTTCTCACAAGCAAAGAGACTCTGTGGCTTGTTCACTAGTTGTCCACTGCTTGTTGTTTTAAATCAGTTTTGTTATTTTTGTGCATGTCTGCTAAGGTTATTGGTTCTGTATCTGTCTGCATTGATTCACCCCATCTCCCGACTCCCACAATGTTCCAGGGTGGCTGGTGCATTTTTTATTGTGGTTGACAGCTGATACACTTGAGTACCTCTGAGATGGCAGGGTGGAGGAGAGGACCCTGGGTGGGGGATGAGAGGAAAAAAGAAGAGGGTGAGTCGTCTCACTGTGGCGACCCAGTGGGCTAGGAGTCCTGCAGGTGGATTGATGGCTACCTCAGCAGGCTGGGTGCTGGATGTGTTGGGGTTCGACAGGGCAGAGTGGGCTGTCATTCTGTCAGGAGGTGAAATTGAAGGGTGAGGGGGGTGAGGTCAGGGGTGAACCAGTGAAGGAAGTGAGGAGCTGAGCGACTGGTTAGAAAACATACACATGCACATACAAACATTCACTGTCACATTGACATAGCTGTGGGCCAGTGAGCAGAATCCCCACCGCTGACAGGCTGTTTAAACATCAGCACTGTGATTGAATGGGCTGGCCTTTTATTTATGCAACAAAAACAAGGGGTGGACTCACATGGAATGAAACTGCTGTATTACATCAAAATATTTCCTACATTGAAGCACTGAAGTCCTAAACTAACCATAATCACCTGTAGTTGTCCAGGTGTGGCTTGGTGCCTCAGTTTATGAGTGAATGAACTTAATATTTTTGGTCACTGCAACTTAATTTGTTTGACAACACAGACATTTCCTTCCCTAACCCACTTCAGTGGCATGACTAAAAATATTTACCAGTACTTCAATATATAAATGAATATACAGACTAAGATTCCTAATCATTATTAGGATTTTCTTTTTTTTTTATGCGCATTTTTTTTTTATTACCAGTGATGGTGCTTTCCTTTGTTGCAGCTGGTTTTTTTTTTTGTCCCCCCCCCATGTGAAATTTAGAACCCTGGGTTAATTTGAGTAATGTTTGGTAAATATGTATTTTTTTGTCTTTATAACCACAACCATCATAAACCTTCAGTTTATGGTTCCCTCATGTTTTTGTTAATTTGTTAACATTGCTACCTTCTCAATATCAAATGAAAGAATCACAGAGATATTGATCACGGAAGTTCTCAGGTTTGTTGTATTCTGTATGTAAACATTAAGGATGTCTGCACACCAGCTTGCAGATTTTGCCTAAATGCTCTGCTCAATCTTAATAGCAGATTTACAGCTCTACAACTGTCTGTGTAGATTTCTCGTGTGTTGTTCACTATGATTTGCTGATCTGATTATTTCCAAGAAGGAAGCATTGTTATGATTCTTAGACATTTATCTGAATTAAATGACCGCATTGGTTGACAGACAATAAGGAGTAACTAATAGTCATTTGTTCAAATAATGGGAGTGACAATAGCTAAACCTCACAATTCTTCTCAAATGAATTGATTGGGCAGGACAAAGGGCAACATATGTTATTAAAATAGTCTAACTAAAATTTGTCTTGTAAATATCTGGTTTAGCTACAGTAGTCACTTTGTAACTTATACACCATACACAAATTGTGTTCATCTGTTGGCCCTTATATCATTTAGACAATTCAAGAATGTTTAAACAACAATAAAAGCTGCTTACAAGAGAAATGAAAGATGGTGCCATTTCATTTAACTCCTGTGTTTATATTCTTTAATTTCACTAGGTGGACTTTGCAAATATGTTTGTGGGTGGAGGAGTAACAGGACATGGATTAGTCCAGGAGGAAATCAGGTTTCTGATCAACCCTGAACTTATCGTCTCTCGCCTGTTTACTGAAGCTTTGGAAAACAATGAATGCCTCATCATTACAGGTATATATGAACACACAAATATACACATCATTTTCAACTTTCAGGTTTCTCTTTGTAGGACATTAATTACTGGGCTTCTTGAACACCTTTGACTTTTACTATATTTTATCCTGAGACGTGTATTTTGAGTATGCATTTTTCATTGGATTTAGCTTTTCTTTCCTCTTTGGCAGAAAATCTCTGCTTCATCTGTTGATTTAAAAAAAAATTGTAAAGCATAAATGTATTGTTCAGAGGTAGATTGAAATTTTCATTTATCATAAATCGCAATAAATGCAATTTTATGACACAGAAAGCTAATTTTATAATAACCTTTTTAAGTTCATCGTCTTTGTACAAAAATGAGTAGTTCAGAGAATATGCTCCACTTTACTGGTATCATAATCCTCAGCTTCCTCTGAAACACTTGTCCACTGATTCAATGTTACATTTTTGTGGACTGTTCAACATGAGGTATGAATGTCATTTCTGAGTGATGTGTGCTTGTATAGCCAAAGTGAAGATGTATCCTGTATTTCATGGACAGTGTCTCTTTGTAGTGTTTGGTGGCCTCAAGATTTCCTCTCTTGCTTTTTGCAAATGATATAGTTCATTGGTTATATTGGACAGTGACCTCCAGGACACACTAAGGCTTATGAAACGGACCGTCAGTACCTCCTTTCAGTCTGATGCTGTGGTACTGTTCCAGGAACTACAGCAGGCTGCTTCCCAAGCTTAAGGGGTGTGAAAGGGATGAAACGGGAGCAGAATCTAAAGACCAGTTCATTGATATTCCAAGTGTCACCTTACGATAATGATTATGTGGCAGTGGCCAGTAGAAAGAGATTATGTGTCCAAGTAGTTGAAATGATTTTCCTTCTGGTCTCACCCTTAGAGACTGGGAGGAGAACCCAGGACAGACCCAATGCACACTGGAGGGATTATATTCTATATCCCACTTGGCCTGAGAGTGCTACAGCATCCAATGGGAATGTTGGAGGAGATGTTTAGGCAGAAAGAGTTTGGCTACCTTGCTTGTCCTGCTTCTATCAGTTAAGACTTCCTTCAAATTAGGTAGGGAATAGAGCCATTGTAGAGCCAACAGCAAGTGCTGCTGTGGTTTATAATTTTCATGCTGTTATCTATCAATTGGCATCTCTGTACATCAGTGTATTTTGGTCATGTAAGACCTAAGGCAAGGGAATCTGGCTCTAGCTTTGTATAGTTACAAGCAGTACAGCTAATACAGAGCCAACAGACAGATATCACAATATGAATACTCTGAATTTAGTGTATTCATGTCATATGGTGTATTGGACCGTATTTATTGGAAATTGCTTGTTGCACTTTTTTTCTTATATATATACACACCACACATCTACAGTTGTGCTCATGAATTAACAAACCACTGGCATATTTGAGAAATATTGCCAATTCTTGGTAAATATAACATCAGAACGCTTCACCTATAAAGATAAGTTTTCTATATACAGTAATCACTTATAACTTTTAAAAATGGCCAGTATTTCTCAAATTGTGCCAGGGGCATGGTAATTTATGAGCTGTCTTTTATCGAGCCCTGTGTGTTTATTGAGCTCCATTAATTTGTTTCCTCATCTTTCTAGTTGGTTCAAAGGTACCTCCATTGCATCGATTCACTTGGGACTTTCCAGATATCCTTCATTTCTCCCCAGCAGAACTGCTCAATTTTTCAACCTCCAACTCACTGTGCTTCAGTAAACGTGTCTAAATGCTTTGCCCTCGCACTCACCTCCCTCCACCACTGACCATGCCACCATTTCCCAGCCTCCCAGCTTATAGAGGCATGTGTGTGATATTAGTAACTTGTCATGTTTATTTTACTGTCACTTAATCTACAACAAATATTAAATATCTGCATGTCTGCACTTGATTAATTCTGTTAGTGGGGTCTCATTTGAACTTGTTCCTAACAAGAGAAGCAAATTAACAATTGAAAATATAAAGAGACTAGGAGTTTGCATCCTCTCATTTTTCAGCACAATCCTTATCTGCCACTGTACATCGCTGTTTTCTTATAGGCCACTTGCGAACAGCAAAGTAGTGAAACAGTGGCCACACTGGTAGTACCATCAAATACAATGTAAAAATTGGCTTCTGTCTTGTTTAGTTCTTTTCCTGTCACTGAGCCAAGTATTGTCTGTTTTGCATGGCGCCATGGCGTCTTGAAACTGCCATCTCTTCGAAGTCACCTTCAATGGTTAGTCACCTCCTATCATGCCTCCCATCATTCTGCGTACCTCCCTCCCCCCCACCGCCCCGCCAACCCCTCCACTTAACTTTATTACATTTGGACAGAAAGGAATTTATAGCCCAACTAAGGTCATTGCTCCACTAATGGAATGGGCTAGTTGCGCCATAGATTCATTAAAACCTTCAGAATATTCCTTGCACGTTGCAGTGTTTTCTCTAGTCTAGTCTCTGTTTGTAGACTCTTAATATCAGTCTTTGTCCCTCTTGTTTTTCTCTCCTGGTAATCATATTTGCTTTTCTTTTGGGGTGTCCTAACATGGGTCTTCCTGTGTGTTTGGAAAAGAAATGTCATATCAGCTTTTGTCAGTTGGTGTTTTCAGAGCGGAAGGTAGAGTCCATGATGTAATCCAGTGATGGAGGCCTGTATGCCAGGATGCTGTCATGGGTGGTTGCTTGGCGGATAAATAGGATCAAGATAGAGGAGGAGGAGGGCAGCTCTGTTGATGGACAAACTGATATAGATAATCTGTTCTTTGACATTAGGAGTCGTCCTCCATTTTGCTGGCTTGACTTGCGGTGCGGGGGGAAAAGAAAAGTTATTTTCATTCACTGAGCCAAGGGTTTACTTTATGTAGAAGCCTAATTTAATTTCTCAATTGTACTCTCGTCATTGGTTGATTGTCCTGGCTCTAGTACAGGCCATTAGCTTGAGTCACACTTCGACATATACTGTAGAAAAGCACAACAGGCAAACAGATTGTGCTTATGACTTTGCATTACAGCTGATACTGTATAAACAGCATCTGATTACTTTTGAAATATTTTGAATGCATTGCTCTTCCAGTTATGAACTTTACTTTAAATCTTCCTCACTGCCTGTAGTGCACTGCCAGTGCATACAGTAGAAACCCAAAGGCTATGTTAGTCACATTTAACTCCTGCTTGTCGTTGAAGTGCTGTGTAACTACCTCACACCTAATGCATAATGCATGGAGCCTTTAATAGGCGTTATTGTTAGAATTGAGCACAACAGTATTTGTAAAGATGAATGATGAAATCTTTCGTGCTCTAATGCTGAAACTAATGCCTAAATCTAATGTACCAATATAAGTTATAAAAGGGCTAATGGCTTGAAAACAGATGTGTGCTACTTTGTCAGTTAATGAATGGTATGTTGATATTTCATGTCTTGCAAGCATGTCGCAAATGTGGCCAAGGTTATCTTTTTCTATTCTACTCATTTCTTCTAATTATGGCTGAAAGCTTTTCATTTCAAACCCCAAAGCGGATTACTTATTAAATCAATGGCCTTTATTTATGACAATCCAATACAAGCTGATGCTGTGTACTCACATGGAGAGCACAGAAAGCACTAAATTTGATTTAAGAAATAAGGCGCTGAAACAGATTTAGGCCCACTGTGTGCTCTGACTGCGGAATACTGAGTAATGTCTTTTTTTGTCTTTCTCATTCTGCAGGCACTGAACAGTACAGCAAATATTCAGGTTACGCTGAGAGTTACAAATGGAACGACAGCCACAAGGATGAGACTCCTAGGTATTTTTTCCTCACAGTAGTACTATACAGTTTAATATTAGGAATTCTTGTTTTAATGTTTTAAACATAAAAGCCCTAATTCATTAGAAAAAAGTGCAGGAAAGGTGGGAGGATCTGTCTAAGTTGCTGTCTTCCCCATCCCACTCGTAATTTGTCTCTCATTTCCAGAGATGACTGGCAGAGACGATGTACAGAGATCGTGGCTATTGATGCTCTTAGATACAGGAACTTCTTAGAGCAGTTTCTTCCTGAGAAGATCACCAGAGAACTCAATAAGGTGTCGTGTCATGCACTGTGATCAAATAGTTGTTTACAATATTAAACATTCTAAACAAACCTACTGTATAGAATACAGTTTCACTTCTTTCCACCTCTCAGAATATGCTACTATCAGTAGTTGATTGGATAATGACAGATATGTTGTTTTTGACTAAAGTGCACATAGTGGTAAATCTTGAAATATTGTCAGGTATCACCTACAGACATGTTAATTAAAGGTTTAGTGACCTATTCAAAGGTCGCTAAACCTTTAATTAACATGTCTGTAGGTGATACACATTTATTTTCTGGGGTGATATTACACTTCTTTAGATCAGAGGTGCTGTCATTTACTACTAGTTGCAACGTTGTGACGCGTACACTTAAAATTGTGATATTGTGCTTTTTTTTATGGCCAGCCTGCATGAAGCCAGTGAGCTGTTTTTTTTGTTTTTTTTTTCACCCGCACTTCCTCCTACTCCCTGTTATTTATCCCAGGCGTACTGTGGATTCTTCCGAAACAACGCCAACAGGAAGCACTTGTCTGCAGTAGCCACAGGCAACTGGGGCTGTGGAGCTTTTGGTGGAGACACACGGCTTAAAGGTATCATTACCTGAATCACAAACATGTAAATGAAGAAGCCTATGTGCAGCTACAGGTATGAAGAAATTTGCAGTTTTTCAAATCTTGACAACTGAAATGGTGAAACTGAGATTTTCAATGTTTATCTGTGCTGTATATCCTATCCAATGAAACCCTCCTGCTGAAGGACATTCATTCACAGCATAAATGGTACAGCACACTCACAGATGCCCACTGCACACTCTGACCCCTCTGTTCAATTAGTAGATCTCTGAGGGTGTCACTCACCGGTTCCTTCCCTCCCTTTATTGATCCACTAACACACATTTATGTTTTCCCTGAAAAGGGCGATTGATTACAGGGAAGGGACATCATAAATCTATGGTTCAGATCTCTGTGGGCTTATACCACATCACTCTTCATAAACAGGGTCCCTGCTTACTGTCCCTTCTAGCGTGCCACACTGCAAGAGTTTACCTGCTGCATTTCTAGTCAGTGTGACACATTTCTTTAACAGGTTATTAAAGAAGCATTTGCAGTGTTCTGCCTGGATTCCTGGAGTTTGTGCACATCTCCACACAAATGTCCATGCATTATGAATGTTCTGAGATTAGAATAACATTGCTATGTTTGTGTACAGCTTCATGTAGAACTGAAGGTTTTATTAGCATGCCACATATTTCCTGTGTGAGGATACTATTAGCTTCCGGGGACTCCCGCCCATTAGCACTAGAATTAGCATGGCAGATATTTTTAGAAGGCAGTAATTGTATTTTTCATTCAAGTCCCAGAGCTAACTTGAGATGTGGTAGTTACATAAGACTAAGATGTTATGTTATGTTGTAAGGATTACAGACCTTTTGCAAATGATGCTTTGTTATGTATGTTCATTAATCTGAAATCAATATCCACTGTGTTAAATATTTAAAAGTCTTAAGATCTAATTTGCAGAGGCTAAAAAATTGAGTGCAGTTGATGAGGCTATGCTACCAGTGGTGGATTATTTACTCTTCTGATACAAATTGCCTGTCACTACTGTTCTTTTCTGCCAGAAGCCATTCCTTATCTGGCTTATTGACCAATTACACATTTATGATTTCGCTCTGAAACTGAAGGATACTAATGATACTAATGCAATTTATTATTGTTGCTTAAATTTCTCTTTAGCTTTCTCCTTCTCTCTTTTCAGTACTGATTCAGTTGATGGCTGCAGCAGAGGCAGGGAGAGACGTGGCATACTTCACATTCGGAGATGCTGAGCTTATGAAAGATGTTCATAAAATGCACACTTTCCTTACTGAGAGACAAGTCACCGTTGGTAAGACCCACTCCCACTGCCTAATGTTTTAGGTTGTAGAACTTTAATTTTCTCGTTAAACTGCAGTCACACAGTTATCTTGTCAGCCCTTCCTCAGTTGAGCACTTCCAGTATATTACAGAAAGAACAGGAATGGTGATATCATCCACAATGACACTGTGGGACTCATCAGACTTATACAGCACGTGCAGGTTGGCTTTGTTGGCGTCATTACAGGGATAGTGCAGATAAATAACAGAACACAGTTCATCTGTATGTTACGTTATTCCACCTTATGGGCAACCTCCGTTCTTTGGCCCATCTATTCAGTGGATTACTGCCTGGACTGACCCCAGCTTCCCCTCCCCCTTTTCATTTTTCTTCTGCTGACATTTATTGAAGCCTTTCAAAGAATTCCCCCTCTAGCCATCCATTTCCTAAAGTGGAGCTACAGAGAAAAAGCTTGCGGATTGTGTGCGGGTTTATGTACGCTTGATTTATAGATGAGTCCAACCAGCTTTCATTTTTCTTTATTTTTTTTCTGTTAAAATTTCAGTCTTGTTTGCTTCTTCTTTGACTCTCATCCTTTTTGTCTAATTCTCTCAAATCCCATTTTGTCTCCCTCCATTTTTTCCCCCCTCTCATTGAACCCTGCACCTTTCTTTATCTTCCCCTGTCTCCACCACACTCTTTTTCTCTCTCAGGGAGGCTGTACAGCCTTTTGAACCAGTACTCCACTGTGGTGTGTAAGAATTGCAACACGACTCGACCAGATATCAGTCTCTACCGTTTCATCTATGAGAAGGCTTATTCACCAACACCCACCAGTGTTCTGGACTCTGCTAAGGATTCTGGGATGTTGCCTGTAACATCAGACTTACCTTAACATGGGGAGTGCTACTACTTAACACCTCTCCCTTTCCCTGTTTCTCTTTGTAAAAGAGACTCCAGGTTCACAAACCCGAATGTGTTATCAGTGTTGTGCTTATAATCACTTTTTCTCCCTCACACACATTCCCTTTAAGTTTGTGGTCCCAACAAACAAACTACCAAAATCCAGTTTTGCCTTTTTTGACAGTGGTATTATAGGAGCCTGGTAGTATATCACCAAATGTGGTAAGAAACCTATAGCAATAGTGAAATCCTGGTTGCTGTTAGGCCTTTCTTTAGTGTAAATGTGATGTGAAATTCTTTTTTTTTTCCCCCACACTAATTTCAAATATGGCCAAATAGTTATCATACGCATGGTTGTGGACAGTTTCATAATTAATCCAGGGCATGATAATTCTCTCTGGTTGTCGTGTCTTATATTATGTTTGCTACGTTTTTGGATAAATTATCTTCTGTTTATCATACCCAGGCTGTGGTGCAGTTCCTGAATGCAGAGAGGTGAAAAGATGCCATACTGTAGTCTATGCATGGGGAACACTTATTTATCAAATATTCTACAAATATATGCTGCTCTTTCATATCCTCTAGGAAGTTAAAGTTCAACACACATTAACGCTACATTAACGCACAGTTAACGCTAATTTTACTATAGGTCCAAACAATAGAAAGATCACAGATGTGAGAAACATCTCACATGTAACAGATAAAACATATTTATGGTCATTGTAATCACCTTTTATTCTATTCTGAGTAACTGAGTATTTAGAAATTATTTGGTGTTACACACAGTATTGAATACTGTATTAAGGACAGGAGGGGGGGTAAGATCAGATTGCACGAAAACTGTTATTTTGTTAATGTTTTTACCCTAGACTGTACATAAAGATACATACTTTTTTTTTTTTACATTTATATATAGTCTATGGGTTTTACTCAGCACTTCCCTTAAGGATGTGTTTGTTTTTTAATTCACGTTGTTTCTGGTTTGACTGTGGGTTCTGTTAAATGATGGGTTGATGGATAGATTAATGGCTGTAAATGTATTGCATTAGTACTCTAGGGTTATAGACTGTACTCTTTTTATTATCATTTCTTAATTAAAATATATCCTGTCAAAATTGTCATAGAATTTTTAAATCAATTCATTTAACTGACTAAATAAAGCAGTGGATCATTGCAATACAAGCAAATTAAAAGTATATGGTGACCAGCAATTTAGTTTGTGTAAACTTCGTAACTTTCTTAACGTTAATCAAAAGTTATGTCAAGAAACCATTTTGCGGTGTGCTCATATAGTCATATTTATGTTGTGGTAATTTAATCATTAATAGATCATTGAGAAGTAACAGATTTTTATTGCAAAATCCTGCCTTCAGTATAGAGAATTAATTTTGCCCTGTGTCTTTGCACCACAGCTCTGTGACTTAATTTTATGAAACTATGCATTATTTAATGTTTTGAAATGTGATTGATTTTTGTGATAGCATGTGTACCAAGGCCTTTCAAACAAATTTAATTCCGCCTCCAAACATGCTTTATTATATGAATTAGGGTTCATTAATATCCTCATGACGTGGGCATCCATAAATGCTGTGTAGGCTTGATTCAGTTAAGTGGATTACACATCATCTGCTTCTCCTGCTCTTTATATTAAGGCTGACTTTGACTTTATACAAATTCGATTTGGTTTGGCAGACCATGTGATCCTAGCTCACCTGGGCATGAACTTTATTTGCAGTAATTGTGACAGTTAAAATATTTTTAGCTTTTTTTAACATTTTATATTTCACTAGAATTAGGAGGTTAGAGCATTGTTACCTGTTTAATTTCCTCATGTGCACGAAATGTTTCGAACACTGAATAGCCGGGCCAGTTTTGTTCGATATAGTGATGTAATTATTTCAAACAGAATGTAATTTAAAACCCAACCCATAATGTTACCCAGCAGCACAAATCTTTTCATTGATGAACACTATTAATACAACGCCAGAAAGCAACTGATCTTCACTCCATCTCTGTCAGGCGGCAAAATCACTATAACAAAATGGCATTTCAGTTCCTAATTGCCTGACCCTACATTCTTTAGGTCAGCTGGAGACCAGCAGCAAACTCAATGCAAATAATGAAAAAGGAAGAACTAAGGAAACACTGAGCATTATTGTGTGTTGTTTTAGAGTGAAAGCATAATAAATATCCATCCATCCATTATCTATACCTATTTATTCCTATTTAGGGTCACAGGGATCTGCTGCAGCCTATCCCAGCTCTCTTTGGGTGAAAGGCAGGGGTACACCCTGGACAGGTCACCAGTCCATCACAAAGCATAGTCAATATGAGTAAAACTTTTGGTTATATATGTTATATTGTAGTCTGTGTAAATAGAGATATTTTTAAATTGAAAGATAAACTGTTCTGCATGCTGGTTTGCACTGGGTCGAGTTGAAAAACCACACAGTGATGCTGTGATTAATATGCACTTCTGATACACCTACACTGTTCTGTCTGGTAGAGCCTCTTGCACCTCATGTTTTCCCCCTTTTCTCAGTTGTGTGTCATGATTGATAATCCTGTTATTTGAGCCTGCAAGTCTGAATGATGAAAAGCTAGATGAGGACAGTGTGACTGGGGAGTGGGAAGGAAAGAGGAAGGGAGTGAGTGAGGAAGGAAGGTGGAAGTCCATCAATCTGAAACCACTTGCTTAAATGGCTGGTGTTCTTCAGTCTTCATAAAAGTTTAAGTGGCTTATGTAATTAAGAGTGAGGGGAGAGATGTATGTGGAATGTAATTTAGAGGGTAACAATGAGTGGGGTTGTGTTAATAGATTTGAATTGGAAGGATTAAAACAAAGATTCTAATTGTTTGGTTGTTACCTGCACCTTTGGGTGCAACAGGCTGCTGGGTGTGCGGGGGAAGCACCACCTGATACGCGTGGAGGGGGCGGGGGGCGTGTCAAGCTGTGGCTGCTGTTTTGGGATCGGTGTCACCTTCACTGCCACTTGTCCTACCTGCACCCTTCGGCGCCGACAAGAGTCAAAAAGCGGTGCAGTCTAAGGTAAATGCATTTTTTCGAAATAAAGAGTAGAGTCATCTCAGACCGCTGTCCTTTTCCCCTGCGATACTGCGCTTTTGTTGTGTCAGAGACGAGAGAGGATGGAGGATTCATGCTGACGTTAATGGATTAGGCAAAACGTAACAGACCCAGAGTGAAATAGGAAATGTTTTGGCACTGACGTCAGCACTGTAGTCCTAAAGAAACAGTGAAGCATCTACTGGTAAAGTTCTCGGAGCGCGTAGAGGAGACCGTCCAACTCGGATGGGCGGTTTGCGTTTACGCGCATTTTTTGGCCGCAGAGATTAATTTGCACAGAAACAGGCGCATGCAGTCAATTCGCTCTTGCAGTGGCTTCACATTATGCTGCTTCGATCAGTTGAAATCCCATTGAAAATGCAGGAATGCAAAGGTCATTTTATCCATAATGCCTCTGTGCGCAACAATGGCCCCGCTGTGATATGCGCACTTTAATATATAGTTAGTGTAAATAGCAGTGTGACACTAATGCATTTGTCATTCACAGGCTGTAATTTAACTATGACTTTAATACAGTTTTCTGGATTTTGACAAATGCTCAGTCAAACAAAAAACTAGATATTTTAGATATCAAACAAAAAACTAGATATTTAATAGAAGGTTCTTCAAATACAGGATATTTGAAGAACCTTCTATTAAATATCTAACCTTAAATTATCTTGTCAGTGCCACTGCCTAGTAAAAAGTCAGTTCCGGGCTTGGGTGTGCTGGGTGTGGAGGTGGCCCAGCCAGGCACTGGGCTGATCACAGGAGCAGCTGCTACTGATTTCTCTGCTGTGAGAGGTGGCTCCAGCTGTTTGAAGGAGATGTAATCTGTCTGGCCCTGACTGGAGGCCCATAGAAAACATGAGGTAACAGTGTGCCACATGTGCCATTTCTTCCAACTACCGAGAAGTTTGTGATGTTGAATATAAAGGGTTTTATTGACCATGAATAGAAATAGTCTGTACTGTACATTGTGGCACCATGACAAAAAAACATTAAACACATCTTACAACGTGACCTCTGTGTACTTGGTCACAAAGCAGCAGGGAAACCCTTGGTCTGTGTTTGAGGTGGACTTGTTTCCCTCTGCTGGATGTGTCTTTTTTCCCTCTAGTCTTGGGTCTTAATTCGTCCGTCCAGACCTCCAGTCTGTCTGGTGAGGTTGGTGAGCCCCTCAGCTCCACTGCAGGGCTGAGTGCTGTCCCATTCGCCAGACGTGGCAAAGAAAGTGGTGGAGAAGCACCTGTCTGTGCACACTCTCATTAGAGCCTACCAGGTACCCCGAACTCACTCACACACATGCGCCGTGAGACACATGCACCAGCTGTTTATGATATTTACAAATCAAAAGATTGATGACATATTTTATTGGCATCCATTTAAATCTTAAAGCAGTGTCTACGTACTGAATTAAGATGTCATCTGCCTCAAACCAGAACTGGCTGACTATTTGTATCTCCGATGTGCATGTAAAAAATGCATCAAACAAAATCCACTTGCCTTGTCGAAACAGATACAGCTGGCAACGAGAGCTGTTTACACTGTCCTTGTATTAAAAGGAATATTCAATTTGTTTGTCACTGCATGAAGTTATGCAAATAGCAAGATTAACTCTAGCCTATTTACCCTGACTGGTTTTTCAAAAGGGAAATATCAAAGAGACTACTTAAACAAAACAGGTGGTAACATTTCTCCTTGCCCGCAAATTAATTCGAGGAACTATCCGAGGGATTTATTAAATTCTGTCTTTTGGCAAAGGCACCAGTTGTATTCCCAGCTTGTTGGAGTCCTGGTGGGAATGTGTGCACATGTAAGTGTACATAGACATAAAAGCAATCCCATAGGGCTCTTTTCTCCGGGAATTTGACCCATAACTGAGCCTGTGCTTATTCTTTCTGTTTTGTTTTTTACCTGATTTTTCTCAGCTCTGTCTCTGAGTAGATTCATGGTCACCATGTGGGTCAGTTAGACCCTGTGGGAATCCTGGAGACTGACCTGGACTCCTTTGTCTCCTCTGATCTTATCACCACTGTCAATACAATGGTGAGTCTCCAAACTCCTGCAGTCATTCCAGCCACATCACAAACACTTCTCAATAATCAAATTCTGAAAAGAGAAATATTCGTGTCACGTTGCTGTCAGGATTAGCTGATAGTTTTTTGTAAAATACTGAAGTAGTTTCATAACCACAGGTTCTCTGAAGCTCATTTAAAACAGGCTGTTCTATTTCACAAATTCAATGGAAATAAAGTGTCATATTTCTTTTTGAGTCACTCACTAGAGATATAATCTTGTATGTAACTGCAGCTGTAATTATAAACTCACAGGTAGAATATGTGCAGATGAAATTCCCAATATTGAACGGCTTTTTTATTATTCTCATTGTTGGGCCTGCTTCATAACCGTCATCTTCCCTGTATGAAGAATTTCAGATTTTTATTTTTGCTGCCCTTTATTTCAGTAATATTTCTGTATCCCTTTTAGGATTTGCACAGCACACACATATGCATTATACACACATCTCCAATCCAAGGTTGCATAACACATCAGACCAAAGAGTGTAAATACTGTTCCAGTAGAAAAGATCCCATCATGTTTTCCAGTCTCTGTATGGGTTGGTGAGCCTAATGCCATCATTAATCTCAGCCCAAGCTCTTGTCATTCTCCATTTCATTTAGTGGACTGAGGGTAAAAGGTTGTGGGATGGTGATCGAAGTCTACAGTAATAGGTAGTCAAGGAGAGAGAGAGAGAGAGAGAGATGCTGAGGGGGAGAGATATTGTTTCTGATGCTATCAATGATCAGTGTGTGTCAGGACATAGCATCGCATTATGTATTGTCACCAGAGTTAGAGCTCCCTAATGAAAGCTAATGACCGCCTCCGTGCCCCTTTATTTGGTCAGCTCAGAGTACATAAGTCTATTCTTGGTCCCCTTTGTCTTTGCTGAGTTCCTAATATGATTTGCACCTGTCTCCTCTTATGTTCCATGCAATCTTGAGCTTGACCAGCTCTCTCAGGTGGGCTTTGTCAGAACAGAAACCTACATGGGGCTAAAGATACTGATGCTATATACAGGTCCAACTGCCTTACTGTCTACAAATTCATACAAGCCAAGGCTTTTATTTTCCACAGAAGACAGTCTTTTATTTTGGACACACACCGTGCTTCACATCAAATCAGTCAGCTCCAATTAAAATGTAGAAATTTGTCATTTTATTCACTGCAGTCATTTGCTCTGCTCTGAGGTTGGAAAGAGCACTACAGGCTCGCCTAGAGCTGCAGTTAATGATTATTGTCATTATAATTTAATCTTTTGGTTTTGTTTATTTGCCTTCTCTTTTTCAGACATCCTACTGGGGTCGAAGTCATGTTCATTAAAACGTGGAGCAGTGTCAGTGGATTTCTCAGACGTTTGAGACTTCAGGAATCATGCAGTTTACGAATGCTGAGAAGAGATCTTTACTAGCTTGCCTGATCAATGTAAGCAATGAATAAACATTTTTTCAACAGCACAGTACTTCACTGTTAGTTATAGTTTTCATCAGGGACTCACATAACATAAACCAAACTCTTATTGCCGGTCTATTTGGAAAGATAACCACACTATTCTTCATGTAAGCTCATTTTTATCTTTGATAAATGATCTCAGAAGTAACTAGAGGGAGGGATTTACATAATGTTGTTGTGCATATTTTATGTGTATTGTTCCTTTTTCCCAGCTGGTTCTGTTTAATTTCTGACTTATTAAATTGTATTAAATTAATATGTGCTAATGTATTATTCCCTCTCAAGAGTATAGTCCTATGTAAATACATAAATGGAAGCATTGTAAACCTTCATAAAGTGATTCCAAAATTGTAAAAATTCATTTATAAACCTTATTTCTGTGTTCGCTTTTTTATGTCTAGGTTGGAGGACTTCCTGGCCAGGAAGTGGTCACCAGAGAAATGTTTTGGTCTGGAGGGCTGTGAAATCCTTACCACTGCTCTTAAAACCATTATTGACATCGTTAAAATAGAGTTTGGAAACACTGCTTCAAGGGGTCAACTCAATGTCCTGGCTAATGTGATCCCATAAGGACCTGAATCAGATCATCTGCCAGTTTGACCCTAAATTAGAGGCTGATGATGAGGTGAGGAAACTTCTGATATGTGACAGTGTTGAAATCTAACAGAGGTGTCCATTCTGGAGATACAGCTGATGCTATATGTCATCTCCATAGGGACTAATACAGTTGCCAAGTACTAGTAAGACTAAAGGTCTTACTATTATAAATGGTATACCAAACTATTGCTACAATTTTGCTGATCATATAAAATGTTTCTTTACACAATTCTGTTGTTAAAATGAAAATTCCAATCAATAGCAAAAGTGGGTGCTAACACTTGTATTCTCTGCCATGTGAAGAAATCTGCTGGTGTCACAGCATGACACATTTTAGTCCACTCATTTTGATTTTAGGCTCCGATGGTAAAATTGGTACTTAATTGGTGCCTCTCACTGGCTTCAATACAGACCCTCGAGTGGCTCGTTCCTCTCCTTACCCCACTGATGTGGCTCGGGTTGTCAACGCACCCATCCTCCAGGTTGAATGCTGATGATCCTGAGGCTGTCATGTGCATGCGTCGGGTGGATGCAGAGTGGACGACCACCTTTAAACAAGGATGTTGTCATTGATCTGGTAAGTGTTAATGGATAAACTGTGCCTACATACACCTATTTTCTGCTTTTAAGATGTATATGTGTATTTTTACAGGTTTGTTATGGATGATTTGGCCATAATGAGATGGATGAGCCCATGTTAACTCTGATGTTAACTCTGATGTACAATTGTGTTGGCAGGAGCATGTGCTGAAAAAGTACTGTGACAAGCTCATTGCTGAGGGAGTGGTGACACTGCAGGAATTTGAGCTTTGTGATCTAATGCTGTTTGCTCTTGTTAAATATACTGTATATTGGTAGCTGCTACTGTGTGCTGTTTTATTTGATATCACTGTCCACTGGGCTGTGTGCATTAAATCACACTAAGATATTACCCCAGCCTTCCACTAAATATGTTGTGCCAGCACTGCTGTATTTGAGATTCAATTTACTGCCCCAGTTGGATTGCCCAACCTCACAATCGCTTACAGAGTATATATATTGCTCAATAACGTTGAAGTATATCACACATTCTGGTGCCATTGAATAAAATTACTCAGGTTTTTCATCCAAAACTGAAATTTTGATCGTAACATCCTTTCTGAACATTTTTTCATCCCACACGTCAGAGCGATACTGCCTTAGCGGTTTAGTGTGCAACTTTCAGGCATTTGATGGACATTGTTTTCTGTTATGTGGCTGCTACTTGGAGACTTGCAAAAGCCCCATTTGTAATAGAGCAAGGCAGAACCATTACCGCTGGTAGAGAATTTCCTCCTCCTCTAATATCTCAATTTCTCTTATTCTCAGTCTCTTTCTCTCAGTCTCAGTTACACACAGTTTCAGTTAGTCAGCTGTCTTTTAATTAAAGTAAACAAATCAGTTAGTATTTGTCATTTTCGGTTGCAGGAAGAAGTTGTCAAGTATCAGACAATATGTTAGGGGGCATGCAGCAGATCTTACATGTGCGACACTGGCTGGACCCCCACTGGCCAGGTAAATTGTCCCTTTACATTAAAAGAACACCTGGCTATACAGTGGACGAACACATGTGCAGTGTAATACAATCCAGTAATTCATGTTAATTTTCACTTCATCCTTTGTCTTCCTGCTGGAGTGAAGCTGTCTCCCCCTGTAGATTTCTTTACAGCAGAGGGAGAGCCTAAGCATCAGCTTTGTCCCCACCAGACTGGACGAGGATGTTCTGTAGCACACTGGCCGGACAACAAGATCAGTGCCTCTCGATTTTTGGATTCAGTGTGGTGAGTCTACTTCTTTTGTGCAATGTAACATTGAGAAAGGCTAACAGCTTAGATAATAACACTGATAGACTATGCCAGGATTTGACATGACAGTGAAGTTCTATTACTGCAGTATAGGATCTGTGCCCCTGAAAAATGTATTAAAAGCTTGTACAATTCACAGACTCCAATGAGACAGTTACTTCATTAGTCCACTGTAATTGTTTTACTAAGCAATCACTAGGTTTCATCTTTGTTGTGTGTGTGTGTGTGTGTTCTTCAGGTGTGTCTCGTATCCTGCGTCCAGGTCAGCTCGGCCACGCAGGATACGAGACACACCTGAAGAACACACACACACACACACACACTGACCTGATGAAGAATCGGTAGATGGGCTGGGCTCTTGGAGAGCACATGGCCTTTGGTTCCCTTCTTAAAGATGGCAGGATTAGAGCACAGCATCTTTAGGTGAGTCTCTGTCAACACAGCTAGAAAACTCAGTGTTGTCTCTACAAGGATCTGTGTGTATTTTTTCAAACCACTTTATCTGCTTGTATTAATGGCGTCTTCAGCACTAGAGGATTTTTTTTTAGTGGGGTTTGGGAGTCCTGGTGGTGTCGTAGTCTATTCATTTACTCCATGAACTCACAATTTAGCATTATATTTCTTTGTAATGGCGTACTTGGACTGGGCAATAAGTCAAATACATTTTTTTGTCAACGTTTAGCTGACTCGTATTGTGATGAAATTTCATTTTATCATTTCTAATTTCTGTTGTTCAAATGAACTGTATCTGTAAACAAAAGGAGTTTTTTTTTTTTTTTTTTTTTTTACATAGAAGAGTTTTTTTCCTCATGTAATATACAATGTTGAAGTATGTACACTTGCTATATAAAGTCCAGTCCTTGGCCAGTTAAATGCATTCTAACACAACAAATGTAATGTTCATTTTTGATTGACACTATCACAGAGGTATCCATGCACATACATATTTTTTATTATTAAGATCATAGATAATAGAGGTTTTGAACTGGACTTCATTATATTGAATGTTTGTACTGTTCTTCCCTCTTTTTTTTGTAAAGGAGTGTGGAAAACATTAGGAATACCTTTTACACGTAATGCAGTCCAGTTCAGCAGTACTGCAAACCTGCAGCTTCATTAAGAACATATTTAGTTAAAGCATCAAATCATTGATCACAACTGAGATTTATTTCATATGTAAAGGTAGAGCTGTTGTGTTGGACCATATTAGACTGTACAGGTGTCCTTACTATAAAGAAGTGGTCATGTTGACAATTGCAATTTCAACTATGGCACCCAGCTGTACAATGATCGTTGAATCGAAATTGCTCCAAATGTTTGTCGAGTCTGTCGAGGTCAGCATGGCCCGGATGCAGGAGTGGGCAGGGTGGCACGGGGAGTCTGACAGAGAGAAGACGTCAGCACAGTCTCCTGGGAACTGTGAAGCCCACATGATGTTGTCATGGTGTGGAGGGAACGAGTGACACATGAACAAAACCAGCTCCCCTTTTCTCTGCGCCTGTCTTATCTGTTCCCTATCATTTCTCCACCAGCCCATATACACTGACACTGCCTCCACCTCCCCCAGCTCACACTGACATACATCACACTAACAACGGGGCTTTTTCTTTTGTCTCACATTTACCACTGACATCTACTTTTCCCCATCCGCTGTCCCCTTCAGCAAAGTAATTTGCCTGGCTGAAAGAAAATGACAGAAGTCACTACATCCACCCTTCATCTCAGTGTCACCTGTTGTTTATTTAAATCCTCTTTGGTGTCATTTTTTTTATAATTTATCCTTTCTGCTACCTTTCTTTCTCATTTTATTTCAACTGCAATACACCCAATATTTTAAATTCCACCTTTTTCATCCCCCCACTACTCTGTTTCCCATCTTAGAAACTGAGCATATTGGCACGTTACAGTTGAGTGGGCCTGGTTGCGTTTCTGTGATGTACGTAACAGTGAGGGGTAATGGATTCAGTCGTTTTGTTTGGGTGGGTTGCATGTGGTACACGGTGCGCCCCTTTCCCTGGCTAATGGAGCCCCCAGGCAGAGGAGGTGAGTTTGTTTTTGTGTGTGTATATGTGGAAAAAAGAAGAGAAAGGTGTGCACACAGTTTATGAGGCAATCCCAGAGAAATACCTCATTTTCAAGATTTTTTTGGATTGTATTTGAGTGGATTGATGAAAAGAAACATGAAATGCTCTGTTTACTTTTCATTAAAGAAACATTTGAAGAGATTATATGTGCCCTTATTCATCCATGAATATGGATTCAAATCATCACTCTTCTCTTCTAGGAGGTAATATATCACATTCAAGATAAAAAAAAAAATCAATGCATTATTTCTTGTTCTTCCTCATGACCATTACATAACCTCTAGCACTGTGTGTTCCCATGTGTGTAGATGTCATTAAAGTGATGTTAAAGGGGCTTTAGCGATTGTCTGATCGTGCTGCTTTTGAAAGCTGATTTCTACACTTGGAGCGAGTAGACTGGCAAAGCTTGTTAATGCTTGGTTCTTTGCTCCCATCAACTCTTGTTGGGCTTCACAGTGGCTGAAGATCAGGAGAGAGGAAGTCACTCTTTGTGGAGTTCCTTTATGGGCCAAAACACAGACTGCAGTGTGCGTGCGTGCGTGTGTGTGTGTGTGCGTGCGTGCGTACGTGCATGCACATTTACTTTGGATCTACTGGGTTAAGAGCCACTATGAAATTTCTTTTGTGGCATTCATTCTAAATGATTAGTAGTCAAACCCATCCATCCATCCATTATCTATACCTGCTTATTCCCTAACCAGGGTCACAGGGATCTGCTGGAGCCTATCCCAGCTCTCTTTGGGTGAAAGGAAGGGGTACACCCTGGACAGGTCTTGTAGTCAAATCAGTAATCAAAATGTAATAATAATTTAAGTTATCAAGCAAAAATGCTATTGAGCTTTTACTGTTTTTTTTTTTGGTCCTCATAGCCTATAATGCTTCAGTTTTTGGTAAGAAATATCAATACTTTAATCAATAATAAAATATTCAGCCTTTTTGTATATGACATTGGTTTATGTGGTTGTTTTTGTTCATATCCCATTTCACCCATTAATCTCTGCTGAATACATACTGTATGCTCTCTTAGTTACAGATGGTGTCATTACTTTGATTTATTTTTTATGCCATACACCAATGGATGACTTAGCACAGAAGATGTGAAGATGTGTTACCTGTATCAGTCCTTTCTCTCCTCACCTGTCTTATGTGTTGCAGTCAGCCTCATCATGTCCTGGATGACCAAAAGGTGGACAGATGAACCTGTGTTCCCATAAACCACCTGTGGGCCAACCAGGCTCTTATCAGAGTCCAGAGTGTGAGGTAAGACTGTCAGCGAGTATTACTGAGTCATTTTCTAGCTCTGTGTAATGATGACTGTGACTCCAGGTTTTTAGCTTTGGCCCAGTCCTAATGTGCAGATCTACTGGGAGGACCAGTTTAGAGACTTCCAGTGCAGCCCAGTTCTCATCAGCTCTGGCCAGATCAAGCGGGTTTGCAAATGGGATGAAGAAGTGCAAGTGCCTTTGTGGTGACCCATACACGGAATGTTTGTTTATATGTTTAACCCACCCACACAGCAGTGAACACACACACCGTGAACACAGTCGGCAGCCCGGGGAGCAGTTGGGGGTTTGGTGCCTTGGTCAAGGGTCTCACCTCAGTTGTGGTATTGAAGGTGAAGAGAGCGCTGGCACTCCGCCCCACCAACAATTCCTGCCCGTGCCTGAGACTCAAACCCGCAACTTTCAGGTTACAAGTCCGACGCTCCATCCATTGGGCCACGATGAGAAGCCAACTTTCCAACTTTAGTGGAATAAGTAATTCACAATATAGATTTTAAAGATGGATTAGTATACATCTATATTAGAATATAGATTTTAGAGGGATTCCTCTTCCATTTTGTGATTATGTGCTTCTTCTTATATTCTGTCCTCAGGGTCCAAAACCTTCAACAGCTCAACCTGAAAGTTTTCTGCAAATGAGCAAAGATGACCCAGATCACTTCCCTGTATGGTCACATGTACAGTTTACATCATGGCTTAAATGGTTACTGGAGTAAAGACCTCATTTTGAAAAATCATAAATGTCAATGAAACTGTAGGACTTCACAGGTTACACTCTACAATGTGATGTAGCTAACCTCCAATAGCTTCCTGCTTTATTAACAATCCTGATGTCATGACCATTTTATTGATGGCTTAAATGATGATTGCCAATTTCTGTAGAGCTAAAAAGTCTCTTCATTATGGCCTCCAGCGTGTTGGTGTTCAGCAGTAATTCCCAAGGGTCAGCTGGTATGAGGGAACATTGTAGGAGGGAATTACAGCAGGCTGCATCAGCAGAAACTTACCAGGCTCATCTTCAAATGGGATATTGATCAAACTATTAGTGGGGGCATACTAAGAGATTAACATTATCTGTCGTGTGTGTGTGTGTGTGTGTGTGTGTGTGTAGCAAGAAGAGGGAGTCAGACAATCCACTGATTCACTCCATTGGTAATAAAACAGTTATGAGAAAAACGTTTTTTTTTGTCTACATCTTGTTCGATTTCTGTTTTCAGAATGATTACCCTAAAATACTGTCAATGCAATTTATTTTTTTCATGAAGGAGTTCAGTGGAGTGTCTGAGGTCCAGCAGCTGTGACTATAACTGGATTGTGGTCAACTGATCCACACCTGCAAACTACTGTCATGTCCTCCATTCAAAAAACTGGTAAAATATAACATCGTCTTCACTATATTTTATCTGTGACTTTTATTTAGCTGCAGTTTGTCATGTAATGATTGAAGTAGATATATAAACCTTTGATAGAATTTACTAAAGTCAGTCAGTTATTTAGTAATCTGTACCTGTAATTTACCTATAGTTTGAGTATAAAGTTTTGGGATATCAAAGCAATTCTGTTTTTTTTGTTGTTGTTTTTTTTTATTTGCAGTTTTTAGCCACAGTGAATGTCTTAACTGATCCCCTGTCGCATATAAATGCAATGCTTTGCGAAGCATGAGAAAATTACTTCCAGAGCAAATTAGTGAGAAAGCCAACAGGGGATATATATTATGAAAAACTCTGAAATTCTGGACTTGGGCGACTGAGCACAAAAGGCTTTATTTATTTGATTGTTAAAGAAATGTTTTGTTTTCCCAGTGCTGATGTTGCGTGCTATATAGTGGCAACAAATTAGCATGAAAAGAGATTAAAAAAAAAAAACTTTCATCTCAGGAGTTTTTTCAATGCGCACAATGAAGATATGGTTGACAGAATCAATCTGTTGTTTGTCAACATCCAGTTTTGATGACCTTAAAGGTGCTTCTCTAGAATTTCTTCTAAATGTTGGTTTACAGAAATAGAAACATACTACATGTGTTGTCTGCAGGAACTACATTCAAGAGGCTGGCTTCCTGATGAGGTTCTCGCAGCTCAAGTGAAAAGAGCGATCTTCTGCAATGGCAAAGTCTACTGTGAACTGGCTAAAGAAAGAAAACTGTCAAACTAAAGAGAAAAATTGCCATCAGCAGACTGGAACAGGTGTTTAATCCCTCTTCTCTGTCTAAGCATGTCATACACTGTGGAATTTAAAATGGGAGTGATACAGTTTTCTTTTTTTTTTCTTCCACTTGTTCTTCAGCTTCTCACACAGATCTCTCAACTCCCATTAGATCTTGTCAGAACAGAGGCAGAGAAATAAAGAACCAAACCTCAGCTGGTCTGGTGTCAGGTGGAGCACAGGGATGTGGGGTACTATGATTATGTCCCACAGTGTTTCCTAACGGTGGTGGCCAACAAGAAAGCCACTTGGTAAGGGTCTCTGTTTACTTGTCATCCCATTTGGAATATTGGAATATTTTATTTGGAAGATCATTTTGAAGGATTTGGATGAACTCCTGTCACTACTGACTTCTAGTGATTTCTTCCAGGTATCTGGGATGGGACCCTGCAGCTGGACATTGCTTTCAATCTGAGCGCCTTCCAGGAGAGGGATGTGTGCTGAGGATCTGGAACGAGAACCAGGCTAGAGGTGCAGTTTCAACTCAGACACCTGTTTATTAAAAGGCACATTTTCACAACTCATATACTTGTGAGACTGGGAGTGTAGCCCAGTGTTTTTAGCAAACATCATTTTAACCCATGATAACTTTATGTGAAAGGTGAGTCTGCAGTACTGACACATTTGGATCAGTCTAGACATTTATGTCTTTTGAGTTGGTCACCAAGTCAGATTAAGTTTTTTTTTTTTTTTTCTGGTGGTACTGAAATATGAGACACATAAGACTATGTGTTCAATCTCAAACAATCAGAAGAAAAGAGAAAAAAATTGGACCATACTATTGTACATACATATTATGTGTGTGTGTGTCCCAGATGCATTTCCTTTCTGCTGGAACAACATCAGTGGGATAGAACAACGTGTTGTGACCAGTGCTCTTTGTTATTCCCAGACCTTGTCCTATATGAATGAAAACCTCCACAGCAAACACCCTCTCCATAGAGCAGTCTGACTTTACTGAAGAAACTGTCCTTTATACAGTCAGCACAATCACAATGGAGCGTTTTCACTAGTACAGTGTACTGTATGTAAAAATTAAGTCTAGATAGGGGTCTTCAGTCAGCCTCTAAAGGGTGCTGCATTTAAAACACCTTTATTTCAAAATAAAAATTCCTTACAAAGATTTTACAAACAGTAAATATAATCACTCAGCACTTGCCATATTTGAGTGGTGCGAAAGCATCAGTACACTCATTGTCAGCCTGAAAACACTCACCCACTGAACCTAACTCAGACTCGAGACAATGACAGTAAATACCTCCATTGCAGCTATGCGGAATACTTTTATATTAATACTATTAATTTCTATTTGTGTAAATTATTGAAGATGAACATCAGAAGCCACATGATGCACACATAACACATGACGGGTGTGCGTTAAACAATAAATGTGAATCACTAATCGCAGTCTTGAAGACTTTTGAAATTAAACACATCAGTAGATTTAGTGCCTGTATTTGCTTTGGTCTGCCTGTTAGTGAAGGAGTGTGTGTTTGTTGTCACACCTCACTTCACCAGGAGACATGAGCCAGCTGGCACAGAGACTCGCAGCCACGCTTTTTACTGAGGACATAAGGCTCAACGTCCTCTTTGGAGGCTGAGGGATGAATACACACACACGTAAACACAGCGAAGCCTTGGATGTTTTGAGAGAAATATTGATGCTTGGTTGTCACTTTGAAATCCCCAGACGTTTAACAGAATTGACATTAGTTACTACTGTGCTTGGAAATGCTTCATAACATTATGCTTCCTGTTTAAACTGCACTGTAGTTTAGCTTTTTAACTTAGAGCTGCAAGATTGAACTATAAGCTTTGTACAAATCTTGTTTTCCATATTTAAAGGTCTGTACAAAAAGTCTTAGGGTATATATGGTTCTTTATTGGTTGAAAAAAAAAAATGTCCACATACACGTGGTGCTGCAACATATACAGAACTTGATAGGGTTGCATTTACATTTGGAATATAGTTCTATAGCCTATAGTTTATCTAGTTGAAAGGGGGGGAAGCTATAGTTTATGTATTTATTTTATTTAAATGTCGGGTTGTTGTCTTACTGCCTCGTCCACGGCAGTAACCGCTTCTTTGCAAACAGGGTCCAGTTTCCCATCTCCACCTTCGGGTAAAAAGCACAACAGGTCGCCGCTCGGTAACGTCTCACAGCAACGTGGCATCTCACCACTTTCCGTCAAACAGTGCTAGACAAACTCACCAAACTCCAGCTGCTTTATGTGACACCTGAACACGAGCTCCCCGTTGACCACGAGCTCCACCTGGTTCCACTCTTGCGTCTCTTCCAGGACGCACCGGTACCCGCGCGCTCTCAGAGCAGCTGCAAAAGACATTGGTCGGACGGTGTGTGACCCTGAGCTGTGACAGTGAGGATCTGATCATAGTGGGAGGAGAAAAGAAACATACCCTGCAGACCCCGCAGGCGGAAGGTCCTGTGCTCTACTATTCCGTTGGATTCATAAGGTCCATGGCAAAGTGTCACCCGCGCGTTTATCGGCATTGTTTTGGTTTTGGTCACCGGGGTAACTGTCACTCACACCTGTTGCTATGGTATCCTTTCCAAATAAATGCCCAGGTCAGATGACCACTGACCAGGCTGCGTTTGTGACTGGCCCATCTACTAACCAAATATCGGACTAACAGATGTTTAAAAACACTAAGACTAAAATGAGAAATTCTTACTGTACTTTGTGAGTTTGAACTTTTGTTTGACATTTTGCATCATAGAATGAAATCTGTCATAATCAAATACGGGCACATTTGCAGTGATTATCCCTAAAAAATAAATCAATATGAGTCACATGAGGGATGTTTATTCAAATGAACGTATTGATTCCATGAAACAAATGATCAGTTACTTCAGAGCCTTTAATGTGTGAATATATGTAAGGTGCCATTTGTCTTAACACATAATTAGATTTCCAAAACCTCCTGCACATTATCGATCTACTGTATAAACACCAAAATGAATAGAATAGAATAGAAATCTTCCATTTATTTTGATTTTTTTAAATGTATTTTAATATTCAGCTATAGTCTATATATACAATATTCTGACAGTCACAGACACAGTGATCACCTCTGGTTAGTAAGTTTCATATACTTACTTTTACGTTAACTTATACAAAAATAAATAATTGATGTGCAAATACACACATAATATTCTTAAACTGAAGGTTTCCCTTTAAAATCACTTACTTTTTATTGTATACATCCACAGTATAAGTCCCAATACAGTACATTATGAACTGAATGTCTACAATGATTTTAGAAAAGATTGTTTTGAACAGATATTTTGCCGCATGTTGATACAAGACAGCACTTTTTTTTTTCTTTTGAAGACAACTTAAATAAAAATTGCATAGAAGATTGTAGTTTCACAAAGTAGCATATTCCTCAGAAAATCACTAGATAGCAGCATGCAGGTTGCAAGTTGACCTATACTGAGACAATCAGCCATTTGCCATGTGTCAATCAGGCTGTTTTTGCTCTGTCAAAATGACTGACGGGCGTCACTGATGAAATGATGCAGACGAGCAAAAGGGAGAATGAATGTTGAGTGTCTGCTTCTGTATTTTACATTTTAATGTTTGCTCATTTTGCACCAGCCTTAACTGTTGCATTGGTTTTCATCCGCCAATAAATGTTTCCTTTCCTTTGGCTGATTCGTCACAGTTTAGTGCAAAACAACATTCAAATGCTCAAAGTTGGCTCATTTTTTATACAGTAGTCATTGTGACACTTTTTTTTTGCTGGATATTGGATATTTTTGTAACAATAGCAGACAATATCCTCTAATATTCTCTCAGAATAAATAGACAATATTATGATAAGTACTTGATAAATTCTACAATACAGTATACAATGAAACATCCTTGTTAAATATTTTGTATCACAGTTATAGAGTATATTATTGGAGAATTACTGAACAGTAATGCATCTTTGCAGCACAAACTCACATTGAAACTCACACCATAGTTTTGTTGTTTTGGTTTTGTTTTTTCTCACTAACACCAACTTTCTCCAATGGTTTGCTTTCATTCTTCAAAGCTTCTGAACTCTCCTTGTGAAGAAGTCTGGGTCTGAGCTTCCACTTTTGTCTGGTCTGGTGTCTTCACCAGAACCTGTGGCAGTGTTTGCTGATTCTTGGTCGAGTCAGATGGTCTCTGCGACGTTTTGTTTTGCCAGTTTGTTTCTGTTTGTGTGTGGATCTCCATTGTTCGACCCTTTCTTTGGCCGGTCGGAGTGGAGCTGGACCTGTATTTATCGCACAGCTCCCTCATGTCCTGCAGTCCCTGCACCAGACACTTGACAAATTCTGCTGAGCATGTCTGTGGGCTTTCGTGGAAACTGGACACAGAGAATATAATGTGGTCTGACTGAGGGTTGTAGCACGCTCCATAGCCATTTGGAATCACGGGTCCGTAACAGCAAAACATTTCAACAGTGGTTGGGACCTGAGGGAAGAGCAAATGCTTCAGTTCTGTACTTACAGCTTTACTATTGCACTTAAATGCTGTTGAAATTAGAAAACTTTAGAAAAGATGGTTAAGTTGAATGTGTTTCAAGTTTTGATGTTGAGTTAATTAAACAAAACCTAAATTGACTAAGCATCACGTCTAATTAAATATATCCTTCTAGACTGTGCTTGAAGCGCTGCTGCAATTTAGTATTACACTTCAACAAATAATAGAAACAAATCAAAAACTGAGCCACCTCAAAGAAAAAGTGAGAGTGAGAAAGTGTGACTTTTATTCTGTAACAGGGGCCAAGCTCTTAAAAAATGCTGGATCCTACACTTCCTGTAATACATCTCAATAACGTCTTTCCTTACAACCATCTAAGCTCTTAAATGCCTACATCTTTCAAACCTGACCCATCGCGTTTGTAGCCTTTGATCATTTTTAGCACAAACTGAGAAAACCTTTATACTGTTTTCACACTTCATCACTTTTTTGTGATGACTGAGCTGAACTTTAATGTGTTGAGTATAGTTTCAGTTTCGTCTTTCATCGTCAGATAACTCTACCTGACTTGTAGAGAGAATGAACTGATTGCTGATGAGATAGACTTCATCTTTGAACAATTCTGGCTTCTCCATCTTCACTTCATGTGCAATTTCACGTAGTCCTAATAGATGATTGTCTATTGCCATCCCTGTAATAGCCTGAAAAATTAAATGTAAAATGTATGTTAGTGAATTTTCTTTTTAAAAGAAAATCAATGCTGTACTACTGTATATCAATCAGAGAACATTTACCAGAATAGTATATTTTGTCTGGGCAGTTATGGCATCTCGTAGCATCTCCATCTTTTCTTTATCCTGCAGAGGTAAACAGAAGAAAATCAATACTCAGCTCCTTAATTTACAAGTTTATTTCAGCTTAGTTTTTCAGGGTGCAGATTATTCTGAAGTAAAAGATTGAATTATGCTATTAAAGGCTGAGAAAACTGAGAATCTTTACATTGTTCAAACTGAGTTTTTATTCTGTAACAGCATTCATTTAAGGTAACAGGATGACTATAATATCAACAGTAAAAAAAAAAAAAATCCTACACTTGTGCTGAATTTCCCTTCTGTCATTGCTTGAACAAAAAACAGGGCCTCGGGTGTGGCGGAGCGGATGTTGTCCACTCTGCCTTCCTGGAAACGTCGTATGGAGGCACTCTCATAGGTTGACACTGGTCTGCCATGACATCTAGATAACACAAAGAGAAAAACTCAGCCTTAGTCTTACCTTGGAGGCCTGGGTTAATGTGACGGATGTTAATCAGTCTTGTAATATTTCGCTTTTCTTACCGGTAGTAGGCTAACTGAAGGGCAACCTGGATGTAGGCGTCTGGACTCATTTTCTGCTTCTTAATGAACTCTTTCCCATAATCACAGAATTTGTGGACATTCATGTCCAAATTTCTCACCAGCCTGAGCAAATAAGAATGAGTCCTGATATGAATGAAAAGCATTCATTTATTTGTTTGACTGTGTAGAAATCAGGGTAAACCCAGACCTTTGGAGCTTGTCAGCAGAAGATGCAAGGAGTTTGTGAATCTCTGGAGTACATTTCCAGCGCAGTCTGCGGGGCGCAGGCAGCTCGCTCACACTTGCAGCTCTGACCAGCTTTGATGGGCTGCCAATCCTGATGTCACATGGGAGTATAATGTTATTTAGCAGTTCTTTTGGACTGTCTAATTTGGATTCTCTAAGGCAACAACTATCAGACACATTTTCCAACTTCATTGTGCAACTGGATGTAATTCCTTACATGTATTTGAGTAGATACTCTGTGCACTGCACAAGGACAATTCCTTCAAAAGGCGAGTGCTCGCATACGACTCCACAACAGCCGTCAGCTCCTACAACAAACTGACACAGTCACACTATCTTCAGTTGAGTTGAATCAACCTTACATCATTCATTGATCAGTGAGAATAGATAAATTTATCAAAATGAACATCAAAATGTCCACACTTGGTAACTGGGGTCACTGACCTGCATGGGCTTGTCATACCAGCGGTTTCCACCGTTCTTGGCCTCTCCTCCTCCGTGCAGCATCAACATGGCACGTGTGGTGTCATTTAGCTCAAGACCACTGGCGTCATCCAGACAGACCAGACACAGACAACGCTCAATCATGTCCAAGGAGTCCCTGTTAGTAGATTCTACAGTATAATAAGTAAAAAAAAGGTCAATTTGGTGGGACAAACAGACTTCCTGACCTTAGAGTGTTTTTATTGGAAAGTCTTGAACCTCTTTTTGAAACGCACCCCTCATGAGCACACTGCGCGACTCTGCCCACTCTGTCCGTCCATCTGAAGTGAGAAGACCAATAGGTGGAAGCTGCTCCTCTTTGTTGTCAGCCATCTTGACAATCTTGTCTAGCTGAGTCAGCAGATCTCTTTCATTCAGTCGACGGAAGTTGATCACGACATCCAGCACAAAGAACTGGACAGAGGTCCAGATAGGTCACAAAGTGTTGCTTAGACAAATCTCTTATATAATACTCGTATCTGTCTGGTTTTGCAGGGCTAGTGGCAATGAATACACGAAGAAACTACTGCAGTTGAGATCACAGACTGATACACATTATCTGTTGTGGATATTTAACTCGAGAGAGACCTTTCAGTGTGCTGTGGCTGTTTATGACTTACTAGGAGATAAGTTGGCAGTTTAACAGAGTTTATTGTACTGTATGTAAGTGAGTCTTGAATTTGCATTTCAGTATGTCTGACCTGGTTTTTACATGCTACGATGATGTGTTCAGGTTCTGGCATCACGCTACTTTCCTGGGCCACTAGCGTATCCCTCTCAGGTCCTGGTAGGCGATAGGAAGTGAAGAGGCGATAGTACTGCTCCATACACAGAGGGGTTCCAGCCAGCTGGCCCCGGGCGTAGTCCACAGGCAGAGCACGTCTACATACGCAGACACACGGTCATTATGTCTGTTGTTGCACATATGGTTAAATATTTGTCCTTTCACAGTGCATTAACTTACGCATCAAGAAGAGTTTTGTACTCCATAACTCCAGAAATTAAATGTGCAGCAAACCTGGGAAAGAAAACCATTGCTTAAATTCTTCATATAGATATTGAACAATATATAACACATATTCTGGTCAGTCCTTCTCATGCGTACCATCCGTACATGGGGTAATAATTGTCTGCATTTGGCCTTAGTCTTGATTTATTGTTCAGCTGGATCACACTTAACAGGAGATGCTGTATGTAAATCATGTGGTTAAGGAGCTAGTCCCTAATCAATACAATTTTAACCAAACCACAGCCTTCATTGCCTATTAACCTTGCCACCAGTAGGCTGGCCTGGTCTCCCAGCCTTCAAGGTGTTCTGGATAATTACCCTATCTGTCAATGTGTAGCAAGGACGTATTCAATTTGCTGTGATCGATCAAACCCCTCTGTGAGTAATTTATACAGTTTGCGATCATTTCTTAAGTCTTCATGCTGCAAATACAAAAAATGCCTGTCAAGTGATAACTTGATTTTTACAAAACATGTCATTTCCAGTTTATTTTTAACAGGGTCACTATCAGAGGGTCGGTAATAAGGGACAGCGCTGAAAGAAAAAGCTCCGTCCTGGGTGACAGTATATCTGTGAGTTCTGTGTTACTGTTCAACGTTGCTCTCGTGAATCGTTTTTCTCAATGTGTGGTGTCTGGTACCTTAAAGAGTCGATGGGAGCCCTGAAATTCTGTCGTGGGAAGACCATCGCAGGACTGGAGTTAACAGGCAGAGCTAGTCTGTTGTTTAGGTACATGTCATTCAGCCAGTAGTCATACACCTATAGTAGGAAATAGAGGGTTGTGTTGTTTTGTGATTTGAAATTAGTCGCACACAACATTATGTGTTTTAGTCCGTGATGATTGTGTTTACCCAGTTTGCCTGGTTCTCCCTCCTCTCCATGAGTCTGCTCTGTAGTAGCTCCCCCACTCCTCCAGGGGCTCCAAACTCCTTCACTATATTTTGGGTTTTGACAAACTGTTCCTCTGTGACCAGGTGCTTCATGCACCTCAGGTATGTATCCATTGTGTCCTTCAGGGCAGGTAGCGGCAGCTTTGGCAGACCCTGAGCAGTGTGGGAGATGAAAAACTCACCAAACTATCTACTAACATTCTGAGTGCACATCAATATATCAAATTTATCTGACAACTGCATTGCAACAAAAATATCATTATTATTATACTAAAGTTTTAATAGTAGCACATTAAAGAGAGAAAACTACACAACAAAACTATAAATGGTTCATTTTAATTGATCCAGAATAAGAGCTCTAATAGTGTAAAATGCATTCTTATAAAATCTCATACATAGATTCCTACTTAGTTTTTTAGTCACCTTTGTTTCTTAATTTCATGTATTTCCAATATTGTTTATTTTTATTTGATATTTTTTTTATGTTACTATTGATTGATTTCTCTCTTATTCTAGTGAAATGGATTCTAAATGAATATAAATCAGATACAAGATATTTACATCTCCAGCCCCTAAGTCTTTGGAGGGCTCTCTGTCCAGAACTGGCATGTTGGCAGCACAGAGGGGCAGTCAGGCAGGCTGGCTCATGAGACACACTCTAAGTCCACAAATACATATCATCAGTAATACAAGTGAAAAAGCTACAAAATAGCTGACAGTCAATATAACAGTCTGAATGACAGCAGTTGCCTGACTGAATATTTGAGACAAATTATAAACCAGTAAAAATCTGTATATAATAAATAAACACCACATGAATTTGCGCTTTTCAGAGATTTGAGGTGCAGCATTAATTTCAGACTGTCTCGCAAACCTGCGCATTTTATACTGACATGCTGTCAACTAAGAAACTGACCAATCAAAACAATCTGTTACATAAAAATCAATATATATTTTTTTTACTTACCAGAAAAAGAACAACAGCACCATCGCCCTGGACACTCAAGTAAGAAGTTCAGGCTTGTCCATCTTGAGATGGATCCATTTCTGGCACAATATCTTTTATATTTGACTACTTCGGACGTCTGTCATTTCCAGCATCTTTCAGTCCCCAGCATGGCAAGAACATCACTCCCTCGCTGGCTCAGGAGAGATGCTGAGAGGGTACCTCACCCTCCTGGCAGCCAGGCTCCTCCCAGAAGTCCTGCTATTCGTCGAGAAGTTTATTTGCCACTTCACATCTTCAACCCACCTTATTTAGACGCCGACTGGACGCCTCGGATGCTGATACGTTTGTACCGAAGAACAATTTGGATGCGTTTTCTACTTTCGGCTTCTCAAAGACTTTCCATCGAGTAATTTGGACGAATGCGTTGCATCTGACTAATTCAATTAAGATAGTGTATTTAATATTAAATATAAACATATGCATTTTGGACGAGCGAATATACTTTAATGTAAATATATTTTACGCACAATATCAAGCTCAGGATCCTCAGAAAATCATTTTTTTGTCAGTTTTTCTAAGTTGCCTTCTCTTACATGTTTAGTTTTTCCACTGTAGTCTAAAAAAACGATCACAAAACTTTCTGAATAGAATCCTTAGTGAACGTATTATTCAATATTTTAAAAAAATGAATGCATATTCAAATATGTCTCAGCAATGTTACAAGTGGAAAAAAATACACTTACAATATAACACAATTATTTGAAAGTATCTTCCTGTAATTTTGTATGTGGAATGCTTTCTCAAAACAAATTGCTCCATTGCCCAAAGAAATATTTTCCAAAAACAGGATCATTCACATAAGATTGATTTAATTATGTACATGAATATACATGTCTGTACAGGTCATACAATGAGGCTATGCATTCCGGAAGTACATCAATCAAAATTAAACAAACAAACAAACAAACAACAAGACGCAGCTGTGACTTCAGTTCCTGCTGCATCTTTCTAAAACACACAATATTGCATATTGAATTTAGCAGCACAACTCTGGCGAAATGAATACAGGTTACTTTGAAAGACGCATACATTACAGTTGGTCTTTTGTTAAAATACATTTACACAGAATCCCTGAATACAATATGGGTCAGTTTCTGATACAGTGATAAATATTGTTAATGAATAGACATTTATCTCAACATATCTTTCACAACACTCTCACTTTAACAAACGCCAGCGAGCGCCTTTCTATTGCAAAAGCTTGAAGCCACTGTGTTTGACAGAACCCAGGGGAATTGTCACCAGAAGCAGCAATTAACTGATGTTGTTACACAAGCCTAATCGTGGTATGCAAATGTTTGGATCTGACTGGATGCACACAACCCTACATGGGCACTTTGACAGAGTTACAGGTCTTTTTTACGCGTACTCTCCTCCAGAGGATTCCTCCTCTGAATACGACCTTTGCGCAAAGGTTTCGATGCCATTCTCGTCGATCGTTGTGCACAAACCCTTTCTCTTCTTCTCTCGTTGCTCCATCTTAATCGTATCGTACAGTCCTGTCGGGCCATCCTCTAGGAGCATGTTTCGCTCAGAGAATGAAGGCTTCATCTGTGTCACATTCTTCAACAGGAGCAGCGCCGGTGCGTAAAGTACGTTGGCGAGACCCATACCTAAGTTGAGCTGAACAAAGCCCAGGTCGTGCACTATCTGTCCAGCCACCACCGGCCCCAGGGCGTAGGCCACACAGTAAGAGATGTCTGCGATGGCGTACACACTGCCATACACTGACACATGTCTCACGTCCACCAGGAAACCCAGCGTTGGCAGGAGCGCCGTGTCCACGAAGGCGATGCCAAAACAGATTCCGCACAGCGGGATCATGAGCTGTCCAAAGTTTTTACAGGCTGGCACTGTGCAGGAGCTCGCGCCTATGAACACCATACCTATAGCCCCGTAAAACCATTGGAGGTGAGGATACTTGGCAGCTAATTTGACAGTGAGGTATACACCTAAAACATGAGGGAAGAAAGCGGGGAACCATGTCATGCCGATCTCCCACTGGCTGGCATGCATGGTTTCCTCCATCCAGTTGGCGATAGTGGGCTCAAGAAAAGCTAGAGGGATGTTACAAATTGTCAGAGCACCAGCCACTACGGCTATGTAGGGATCAATCATCAGTTTATATATGGGGGTGCCCACCGGCATGTTTTCTCTTTCTCGGTTAGAAAAAGGTTTTAGAACAGTCAGGCACAGCACACCATCAGCGAGACAGATACAGGCCAGAATCAGGAAGGGCACCCTCTTCCCTGCGAACTCATAAAGGACCCCTCCAAAGGGGGGCGCCACAAGACTTCCAAAAGAGATGAAAGCCAAGGCGATCCCCAGCGCTTTGCTCCTCTCTGACTCTTCAGTGTATCTGTCTGCGATCAGAGCGATTCCAGAGGTGTCAGCGAAAGCAGAGCCGAGGCCCTGCATGCTGCGCGCCAGGAACAGGGTCGCGTAGTTATCGGCAAATGCAAAAATAAGAGTGGAGAGAAACATGACATTCAGTCCAATGAAGAGTGGGATATCATACCCGACCCTGTCTATAAACGTGCCACTTAGCGGGTTGACCAGAAGCTGCAGGATGGCCTTGGAGGCAAAAAGAATACCTATCTGTAGGTCGAAGTTCCCTTTGGTTACTTTGTGAATGGTGCTGTTAGTGGAGTTGGTGTGCAGTGCAGCTTCTTGGGCACGGTCCGCTGCGTTCTGTAGCCCTTCAAGGTAATCGGGTACAATTGGCACAATTACCATGTAAAGCATGTTGTCTAGTAAAAGTGCTATACAGACTATTACTAGAATAATCCGTTTCTGCCGCTCTGGGTTTTGGATTACATTGCCCAGTTGTTTAGTTCTTTCGCCCATCTGGGACAGTTTGGAGGCTGCAGATTGAGCCAAATTAGGGGCTTGTCCCTCTGTGTTTCCCTCCGGCTCCATGATTTACTCACTTTCTGCTCAAGTCTTGTCTTTTGGAAAAAAAGGCTTCCCCCACTTGGCTTATTTATAGAATAACGCACGATTGGTACATCTGATCGGTATTTTATGTTGTATTCTTATCCAGCACCTGGAGCCCTATTAATGAACTAGTTAACTTTTCTCTGCGTTACCTCTTCTCTGTCCCCTGCGCTGTCCGTCATCGCACGCGCTTTTCCGTTCTCGTGACTTGGACTCGTTTTATCCCCGTCGTCCCTAGTTGCCTCATTGTCTCATATCCCGTCATTCAGGTGACGTGCTGGTCCCGGGCAGCATTTACAGGTCGGGGATTCACGTAGAGCTCACAGTGCCGGCTCCATCATCGCAGTCGGTGTTTTAGGTCCATTTGCTGCGCCCCTTCGGCTCCCAGAGTCTCCCATCTGTCTCCAGTCACCTGTAACGCTGTGAGCTAAGTCATCATTTCACATCAACCGGACTGCTTTTTGTCGGCCGTGGAAGGAATACACACTGCAGTTTGTTGACTCCCATAGGTGTCCCGCCTCCCCCTTCCCATCTTCGCCCATGGCTGTGACGCACGGACCTGCTGCTCTCCAGCATCTTCCGATCTTTTATGCTAATTAAACACAAAATCCCGAGTGCGCACTGCTGTCCAGTCAGTCGCTTCAAAGCAGAGCAGAAGATGCTTCCTTCAGTTTAGGTTAGAAACAAAACCATACTCGTGTAGGGATTATCGAGCTCAACACACAGAAACACACATTTCACCTTTATTTGAAAAGAACAAAACTTTGGCTCCAGCACCACATTCCAGCGGACAGCTCCGCTAAAGCCGCTTAAACAAAAGTGGTGAAATCAATTTTTATTCTTTTCATTTCTCCCGACGTTTTTCTTTGAAATACAACCTCCCATTAGATGTTGTCCTTTTGCTCATCTGGGACCCGATGTGCTGTGACTTTTTTAAATCAGAACAGAAGCAAATCTTCACAATCGGTATTAAATAAATAGAAATGTATCTCCATCTGGCAGAATTAACACCTATATGTTCTGAATTTAATATGTATCATTGGTCATTAGCCACTTGTCTTGTCTTGTTCTGTTACAAAACATTTAAAATAACTTCACAATGTTTCAGCTGTTAACACTAAATACATATCATTGCAGTGCAATCTGCAGGATTACTACAAAGCTTTATAAAAAACTTCATGAGACCGTGTTTGTTGTGCCCCCTCCCCACAGACACACACACCCACACGCGCGCGCGCGCGCACACACACACACACACACACACACACACACACACACACACACACATCAGACAGAGGGAGTGCGGTTTAAATGTAGCTGGACACTGCCACCTACTGATGAGAAGCTGGTGTAGCAGCTCTGTTAAATGTAATATGTTAGGAGAAATACATTCACTTCAAATACAAATCAACAGCTTCAGACAGTTTTCTTATCACACTACAGTGGTTTCAGTAATATAGAAAATGACAGGCTCCTAAATTACACAATAATTACACACTAACTGCTCCAAATTGCAACATGAAACATTTTTGAAACTTTAATATAATTACCTGATACTTTCTGCACTGTTAACTGTTTTATCATTAGAAACAAGGAAATTTACTATAACGCAGTAATACGCATTAGAGATCCAGTAAAACTCAACAGTTGTGAGACATCAGGCTGCATTTTATTCTTCTGCCTATAAATCCACAGATACATTATAAGATCCCTAATATTTAGCCACTTAGTAAGTTCCACCAAACAAGTATAGATTTTTTTGATATTATTATAATTAAAGCTTAATTACTCAAACATGGCCTTCAAAATGATACTGTAGCTGTCAATCCACAACTGCACTGAAATTTTTACCAAAAAAGAGTCCACTAATATAAATACATATTTTTTTCAAATAATAAGTTAAACATGGCTTGAAAATATATTCATTAATAGTCAATTCATTAATTTATATTTGAGCTAGATTAGATCTTAACTCACACATAAACTAACCTTGGATAATGTATCCAAAACTTGCTAGTTTTTGAAGGAACCTACACATTGATGATAATGAAACAAGACAGAGCAGTAGTGACATCTAGTGGAGGAAGAATTAATAGGGAAGCCTGAGAAATGAATGCTACCAGATTCCCACTAAATATTTTATACCTAAATATGTAAAAAAAAATTCTACTGATTCACTGGCAAAAACATGAAACGATGGTGATTGATTTGATGAAAATAAGTATAAAGTTGTTTTTTTTATGAATGAAATAGCATTTACATTAATGCATTAACTAGAGGTTTGCATTTCCCTTCTGGCTTGCTCTTTTGGTGTCACATGTCCTGTTCAGCCAGTAGATGTCCTTATCTCCCTGCACATTTCCAATAAATAGGACTACTACACTGATTTCCAACTTCATCTATTATGCTGTAAGTTTACTAAAGTCCTCACTGTCCATGATCTGCAGCTTTGATTTTCAGCCCAAATAGTTTGAGCCCAGTGTTTGAGCAGCTTTATCTTTTATTTAGATGTTATTCCTCAGAGCATAAATAGTGTTTAACTGAGTCACTTATACAGGACAGTAAGGAGAATTAAAAGCATTCAACAAGATGAGCCCGATCTTAAAACAAACACAAAACAGCATTTCATAATAAAAGAAACAAACATGTATTATTAGAGAATAATACATTAAAGTGTCAGTTTGCATCCCTCGTATAAAGTCCTGGTTTAGTGGTATTTGTCAGGTCTAGTCCTGGCCACTACAACAATATCATTCATGAACATTCAGACAAAATGCTAGAAATGACTAAAGTAAAGTAAAGCTGTTATTAGGGCCTGATGAGACTTGTGCTCTGAAGTACAAATTCCAAGAGCATTTTCACTTTATCCTAAATAGGGATTGTCAAGGTAAGGGCGGACATTGCAGAATTAAACCCACCAAACACATCATTCATTTCCAGTGTCATCTCAGCGAAATCCAGCGTGTCATTTATCTCCAGAGCTTTGTTTTTGACGTAGACGGGTTTAGTCCAGGCAATAAATGTTAGGAATCTAACCAAAAAAAGGGCTCAGAATGTTTCTGTTTTATTTTTAGACAAATTGTTACATCACATCAGTGAAAAAACAGCTTTGATAATCACATTTATTTCCCTCAGTGAACACACAGTAACTGGAAAGCTTAAGCAGAGTCATGAAGGCCGGAACTCTGCGTTGGCTTCTGGTTCACCCAAGAGACCGCTGTGCTCGATCGCTCCCTCTCTCCGTCTCTCCCCATCTCTATCTTTCACTCACGCACATATACAGTAAAACAGAAGAACCAAACATACACAACGTGTATAAACACATTTTCACTTTTAGTTGTGTTGCCCTTCACCTTTCATCTAGAGAAAAACATCTGGTTTTTGTTCATTGACTGTTGTCAAAGGTGGAGTCAGCACTGGGCTCTACACTTTTTGTTGTTTTCCCTGTGATTCTGCTCTGTTTTTAAACTTGCTCAGAAAATTCAAGATCACCATATAATCTTGCAGTTGCCAAAGTATTAATTTCTAACAGTGATACAAAATCCAGAGCTACTGTAGCTACATTGCCACACATCTGCAATAACACTTGGTGATCTAAATGTTTACGGTATTAAGTTATTTTTAACACACATCTGTAAATGAATTGATTAAAAGCATTTTGCTTGACAGAACATTCAGAAAACAACAGCATCAAGTTGCAGCTTTTAAAGGCAAATTCCTGTCATCAGATAGTTCAGATGATTTGCATTCCAGCTGTTGTCCAGAGCAGTAGGAGACGTGCTGAAATCCTTTCCTCAAATAAATGCAGCGGTACCAAAGCACTGCAAAATAACAACACTCTAAGTTTTGTTTTATCTCCACTTTTAGAGACTTTCATGCCTTCAGGCCCACTGAAGAGAGGAAGGAAGAAAAAGAAAGAAAGCAGTAAAGAACTAAATCCTTTAAATGCTTTTACAGAAAGATGAATACCTGATTACTGATACCATAATCCTTAGAGCTGAATGTACAAACAGCGTCAGCTCCATGTGTGAAATCCAGAGTAGCATGCGTGCATAATATTCCTGCATACTACTGATCATCTCACCACAAGTTCTGCTGTATGTGTTGGGTTCTGTTTTTATGTGTGTGTGCATAGGTGAGAGTGTGAATAGTGTGAAGTGGTCACAACATTGTTCACCCTTTACTGGTCAAAGTGAGTGGTTTAATGAATTAAAACGGTGATTTCTAAAGAGCAGTGACGCACAGCCCCACTTTAATCCAGATTACACTGAAATACTAATCCTGTAAAAATAATGTAACAAATATGTTTTTATTCTCATTTGTAATATGGTAGTTGTGTATTTGATTGGTATCTTTAGACTTATTGCCATAGGTCTGTTTGTTTCATGTATAATCATACAGTGTACAAATGGTCTCAAGTTGAATTAATTATTTGGAAGAGCAGGTGTGTTCAGCATTGCCATATATTGTGTGTGTGTGTGTGTGTGTGTGTGTGTGTGTGTGTGTGTGTGTGTGTGTGTGTGTGTGTGTGTGTGTGTGTGTGTGTGTGTGTGTGTGCGTGCATGTCCTCGTGCACTTCTACAGGGTTGGGGTTATGTAATCTGCATCACATCTGACAGTGAAGGTCACTGAGAGTAAATGAAAGTGTGATCAACCAGAGGCAGCAAAGTGACAGTCCATCTTATTTGTGCACCAGGCGCAGCCTGAGCTTGAGTGTGAGGCTTAAGAATCACAGATTCTATCAAAGACGGTAGTGAAGGAAGCATCACTGATTTGGCAAAATCACCTTAGGCTGAACTGAACAGCTGAAGGTTTCTGTACAAAACAAAGACTTAGAATAAGGCCTGGTGATGGCTGTGGTGTTTGTAATGTGTTTTATAATGTAGCATAAACACTGAACGTTTCTGCCATCTGTCTGAATTGTTTCAACGTTTCTAAGTAACAAAAATAGAGAGACAATTAAATGACTTACCAGAGGAAAAGTTATTTTAGAACCAGAAAGATGCAAACAAAATTCCCCATTAGAATTAGCTGTATTTTGTATGTAGTGATAATATGCAAATGAGCATAGTAAACTATTACTATTAGCTTTCTTCCCAAAGTATATTGATCTTCACGTGTGCACACATATTCATTAGTCAGTATTTTCTGTTACAGCTGTTAGTGTTCTATCCCCTGATCCTGACAAATATCCTTACATTCATTTTGTATAACCAGCCCTGGGTCTAGCAGCTGTTCAGCAGTTTGGTAATAAAGCATAACATTAGATTAGTCCAATTTAATTGCATGTGATTTAGATTCAGTTAATTCTCCTAATTTAAAATTTCAGATGTATCTTCTCCAGGGAGCAAGTGCAGTGAGCATCTGTGCAAAAATCACATGATCTGTAGCTTGTTGACGATTAGACTTGACTGTGTTACAACAATCCACATCAGGCACTTGTATATTATTTTTTTCCCCCATATTTCTCAGGAGATTTATGATTTCATATATCATCTCTCTCCTTTCTTTTTAAAACAGTGCTCACATTCCTCTTTCTCACTCCTGATCATGTTGCTGCGTAATCCTCTCAAAAAGCCCATATGAAAACTTCATTGGTTAACTAGCCATAATCCTCAGTGAGTTCTAAATACCTGACTGTATTTGATTGTAACAGTTTTTGATCTGCTGAAAAAAAAAAAAGGCAAACTGGTGTTTCCTGCCAAACCTATGGAGTCAAATTACAACATATTGCAGCAGGTTTGCAGGTAACATCTTTTGTATGGTATCCCCAAAAAGGAGAACAATGAACCACTGATACTGAAAACCACTGGCATGATAATGTGTTTGGTTAATGTTATAATGTTAATGTCATAAACTTACTGTACACAGTATTTGACCTGCAGTCCATGATGTTCTGCTACTTTGGCCCCAGGGAGATTTTTATTTCACACATGATAAATTTCACAGATGCAAAGACAGCTTGTTAAAAGAAAGTTTACATAAATAGAGCAGGTTGAGCTTACTACTATTTTACTCTGATATTAAGTTTATTTTGCAAATAATTTTTTGACTGCTCCACAGGTCCATGAGTGTCAGGGGACCCACATATTCACATGATGTAGGTTCTGGTGGAAGTTTTACATTGATTATAAAAACCCAGTCTGTTCGTGTCTCATGCAAGTAGATTATGTGACATCTGAAACAGCTAATTCATAGTGTTGTTAATGCAGATGATAGAATGACCTGGAGTAAATGAGAATAATGCTGATGGCACAGGGGCTGGGTTTGCCCACTAGACATGTGTCATTACCACACACTTATGCAACCATCCGCTCCACTGACAGGCTGTTGTCGATTAATCTGCTTAGAAACACCAACTGGGGACTTCGATGTTGCAACATCTGGGTGTTCATCACGCTGGTTGAATGTCTCATTCACCACAGCAACACACACATCCAGTACTCACTACTCTTAAGCCTAAGTAGCCGTAACAATGTAGAAATATTCCATTGCCAGCAACAGTCGAATGCAAATTTGACAAATTTTGATGCTATATAATGTGAGTACTAATGTCAAACTATACATACTTATATTGCCAAACGTAAAAGTACTCACTATACAGGCATTTAATATTAATATAAAGGATTCAAATCATTAAATGTGCATCAGTTTAATGTTGCAGCTGGTAAAAAGGTTTATCTCAAGGTATTAAGTTCATAATTTTGTTTAATTTAACAAATTATTACACGCTTCTATAATCTAATACCTCATCTTTACCAATAATTCATTTGCACTCTTATATTTAAATGTCACAAAGACATTGTTTCATATTTATTTATATTGAGGTGAGGGTCTTGTCCAGTTAATGTACAGGCAGTGTCTAATCTCTAACTTGTCATAAGGACTGTGTGTTGATGAATTGTCCTTTTGTTTGATGGATTTGTGCAGGGACTTTAAGCTACTACAGGATGACTGACAGAGCTCATAAGGCTGCTTCTTGATAACAGAGGTGTTAGCAAGTGGGCTTGTTACTTAGAGTATATTGCAAAAAAATAAAAAATAAAGCTCACATCACATGTATGTTTGAGGTAAATAGCTTGAGTCCTATAATAGACTAAATGTCAATATTTGCTATACTTTGCATGATTTGGTTTGAAACTTTTTGTAACACTATTTAAATGAACACTGGAACTAATATTGGCACAATATGGATGATATCAGTTTACATTAAGTGAATTTTATTATATAAAAAAAAAAAACGCCTCAAGAGACTTAACATCTACAGAATATGACACCCTCTGTCTTTAGGCCCTTGAAATTAATAAGGACAATCTGCCCCCAAAAATAACTGATGTGGAAAAAAACAGAATACCTCATCCGAACATGTAACAGATGTTGTGTATACAGAAAAGAGCACATATCAAATGTTAATGGCTGGACAATCAGGATGATAACTTTATAGATTTTAAACGTTTATGACAAATATGATCTAGGAGCATGTCAAGCAACTTCCATGTGCAGCCATCAGACAGGACCCTGAGCCACACGAGAACCTCTCGACCTTGAAGCCCTGGAGTGAAGACAGATTACACAAACACAAACAAGGCAAACTCAATCACACCATTCACAAATCTGGAGAAAAGCACCAAACAGAGGAGGAGAGTGATACAAGGACAACATTGACACAAGGGAGACAGAGAGAGGGAATAAGGCAAAAAATTATTTTGTTTTTTTGAGGAAGGGGTCACAATAAATCCAAACATTTTAACTCAGTGGTACAGTGAACCACTGTTGTATTACTTGTCCCTACCAAGGGACATTTTCAAGTTCACTTTTAGCAGCATAAAAGTTACAGGTTCACAATAGATTTTTTTTTTTTGTGCAAAATGCCAGTTAATTTTTTGTTTACAAAATCCTTTACAAAATGCAACTTGAGGAAAGAAAAAAGGAGTGTAAGACCAGGACAGACATATACAAAGAGACTACCACTGACATGCAGGTACACAAAGACATGTAGGTACCTGTGTGAAACCACTGGGACAGGACAGCAAATCTGTGTAGTTATTGTATGCTTAGTTTATTTGGACTTGTTCTCAGTTTCAGGCACACAAATTTTTTCCCCAGTGAGAAACTGCCAGATGCCTCCCCTGTAGTTCTCATTTCCCAAAGCATACAGGAAAACGTTGAAGGTGGGAGAGGTCTTTGCCAGGATAGGAGCAATCTGCAGAGAGGTGCAAGAACAACAGAGACTTTGAGGAGCATTATAGATCAGTATAGTTCAACTTATTGTAATAACATCTGATTTTGTCATATAAATGTACATGGGGATCTGTATGTTATTTTTTGATACTGCAAGAAAAAACTTATGACTTGATGAAGATGAAAAATTTTACGATATGTTTTACATGCTATATCAAAAAAACATACAGATCCCCATGTACATTTATATGACATTTTAACTTGCAGTAGATATGGGCTGTATTTAAATAAATGTTTAAGGGGGTTTTCGCGTGCAAGAATGCATTCGGCATCCTTACCATCCTGAGCTTGGGGGAGACCAGGGTGGCGTCTCGCACAGCAGCATAGAAAGCCAGGATGCCATAGGGGCCCCAGCAGAACAGCATCGTCTTAAGAGGAGTGTTGGGGTTGAACTACAGAGGGTAAAAGATAAAGGGAGGGAGAGCAGGGAGGACAAATATGGAAAGGAATGCAATGTGCACAGTGAAAGGTATAGAGGCTGAGCACATGAATCATTGGTCGCCGGTCAACCATAAGGAGTGAAGGGGACAAAAAATGCCTTGTGTCATGAGTTTTATTTAAACTTTGGGTCACATGCCTGGGATAATGTCTGAGCGAACAGTAGTGTCTGTGTTAAGATCATCCACGCTCAGCTAGAAAACAGAAACAGCTAGTTTGTAAAGGGGTATGTTGTTGTAATCCAGGGGTAAAGGTAGACATGTATCAGACCTCACACATACTAAACATTGAATTTACACCCTTTATATCCAGTTTCTGTCGTGTCCTCCCACTTAGGCAGCTTTATGTTTAACATTACACAGTGAATAAATTTTCATCTTTGACTTTATCTTTTGCATCAGCCAGCCTGATATATTTGGTATCTTTGGAAACCAAGATTTCCGCTAGAATTTAAAATATAAAAAGAAAAGGTTCTGAGGGTTTGGGCAAAGTTTGGCTGAACAGCGTGTTTGTCCTGGCTGGTCCGTAGGAAGATAAGAAACAATCAAGCACAATTTCTCACGGCTCCTTGGCCAGCAGGACACAGGACACGCCTGTACAATTTTATCCCTCTGATATTTATGGCATAAGTATTATGAGCTCAACATATTAGGCTGTGTGTGTATGTGACTGTAAGGCATTTAACCGTTACATAATTGCATTGTTTTGGTGGGGAGGTTGGTGTCGGTACTCTGCAGCTTTCGTGCTTGAATTGAAAATGTCTCCAGCCAACTCAGATGACTGTAAGTAATGGGCTTATGCAACATGCTATTCACAGATAAACTGTTCTTTTCAATGCACACCGGCCGCTGTCCACATTCTACACTGAAGCACACATGAGCAATGACCTGTATATGTCACAGCCTGCATGCCCCCATTCATAGTTGGTTTTGTTGCTCTGAGTAAGGAGCATTTGAGGAAACTGTGCTTATGCAAGGAAGAAGGTAAACATATCAGTGGACATGTTTACCCTCAGATCATATGAGTTAGTGTGGTGTGTATATTTGTAAGGATTGCTTTGTTTTGTTTGTTAGAACAGACAGTTTTCTAAATGTATGAGTATTTTCTAAATTTCTCTGCACAGATCAACTGTGAACCAGTCTTTGTGTTTATATGGAAGCTTTAAAATGCTACGTCAGCTTCAGTCTGAAATACCAACATTTACATCTACATCAGTGTGGATTATATTGAATTTCTGCTGAAGGGACTTGGAGATGGTGGGTATTTTTTTCTTACCCTGGGGTTTCCAGTTTTCTTGAATTTGTATGCAATCGACTGATAAGAGGACATGACAACCAGCATTTGGATCCCCAGGTTAAAGATGGCCATGGGGATCAAGTAGGACACGTAGTTTCTGTGGAGACAAAAATGCACAAAAGGCTGAAAAATCCTAAAATGAATATTGTAAATATACAGAGAATGCAAGGGCATCTTAATAGTGCTGTGAAGAGCTTAGGTGTGCTTACAGTACCTGTCTCCCTTGCTGTAGTCCAGAGTGCAGCAGGTCCTGAGTGGCTCGTAGTCATACTCTCCCCAGCCAATGAGGGGCATGGCGGCCCAGAAAGCAGCGAATAGCCAGATAAATACAGCCAGAGGGATGGTACTGCTCCACTGCAGCTTTGTTCCTGACGAAAACAGGGCCTAAACGTTCACCATCATTAACACCTCCAGTTGCTTAACTAGCCTTACTGCAGCACACGTCATACACACGTTCTTCTCAATCTGTTAAAATTCACACTCAAGTGCTACTCATGTTGCTGGAGCAGTTCATTTTAATGCATTAATTCCAGAGTAATTATCTGTCTAATAACTGCTATAAATGTGGAGTGTGATGAGTTAATTCCTTCTGCTCTTGTATTGTAATATTAATGGTGGCTAAAAATAGCAGGCGGATGCTGAAATGCCATAAAAAGAAAATAGTTTCTATTCGTGTCGCAGAGGCAGCAGTTTTAATACCATTATCTTCTTACGAACTGTTCTGTGTGTTATTTTAATAGTATGGTCTGCTGTGGTGATCAGAGTGATCTGTGGAAAGTTTAGGCATCAGATCACTTGTTGACCAGTTGCCTTCTTTAGAAAGTCCTGAGGTTTAAGGTCAGCTGGAGACCTGCTCAGTGTGTGCGTGGATGTCATACGGAGGCAGGACTCGGTGTTTCTTCGGGAAGGGAAAGTAGACTTCATTTTATGTATTTATGTATTACCTAATGGGAGGGAACAGAAGCAGCTGTTAACTTACTAGTGCAGTATTGGTGGTATCTGTCCCAGGCAATGGCAGCTATGAAGTGGATGCTGGCGAGAGCTGTCAAAAAGCCATGAAAACCGTGAGTTTGGCATCCTTCAGAACCGTAGGGCCAATACCTGGAGACAGGGGGTGTGTAAGAGATGAGCTTGTGTAACCATCAACAAAGAAACTGATCTTACTTACAGGAAGCACCAGAATAGGTTCTGGATTAAACATTAAAACTGATATAAGAAACAACAGAATATATTCAGACTCCTTCAGTTTTTTGCACACTTAAATTGCAAAAAGCTAATTTGCCCATTAGTTTACAATAAATTACTTGCAGGTTAATTAAAGAACAAAAACAAATCCCTTATTTTGGCCCTTTATTCGCACAGGTTTTACAGCTCTGAATCTTCTAGGGCAAGCCTCTACAAGCTTTGCACATCTGGATTTGATCAGTTTGTGCCATTCTTCCTGGAAGAGCCTCTCAGGATCCATCCCATTGGATGGTAAATGTTAGTGAACTGCCATCTTCAGGTCTCACAACAGATGTTCTTCTATGGTGATTAAGTCTGGGCTTTGGCTCTGATTTGTCCTGAAGACACTTCAGCACCATCTGCAGCAAATATTGTCTTTCCTCAGAAGGTTCAACCTTCTCTGTCTCATGTCGCTGCTGCTGAGAAACTGGATGCTTCGCTGGTGATATCAGTGATACCATCAAAAATCAAAAAATCTTTTCACTCATGCTCTCAGGGGCCAAGAAGTTGACATGTCTTTTACCCAAAGTGGCTTCAGTCTAACTGCTCCACTATAAAGATCTGACTGATGGAGAGCTGCTGGGATGGTTGTCCTTTGGCAGGTTCTGTCATTTCTGAAAAAGACTTCTGAATCTCAGAGGGGTTGTTCGTTGTTGGCCCCCTCCCTGACCAGGATGGTTCTTGCCAGTTTTGCTGGATGACCAAACTCTAGGAAAATTCCTGGTGGTTCCAAACTTATTCTATTCCATAATTACTGAGTTGTGGGGCTTTATTTTCACAAGTGCATGCCTCTCTAAACTACAAAACTTTCATTTTTTTTTAAAATAAATTTTGCAAAACTGTCTAAAACCAGCACCAGTAACAATATATATATAATCCCTCCAGTCATGACCACTGAGAGCAGCAGCTCTCATTCCCTGATTGCAGCTTGAAAATCCTCTGCTTCTGCACATCATGACAGGCAGTGAGCTCCTCCACTCCACACCTTGACTGTTCCCCCTGTATCTATTATCCTACAGCTCCATCAGGCTACACCATCCATCTTGATTTCAGGCAGCCAGTATTGTCAACTGTATTATTTGCTCATTACGTTTCATTTTGCCAACGATGGCCAGATTTTGATAGTTATTATATCACTCACCTCAGAAAGCTGGAGAAAGCAGCGACGGTGGCGTTCATGGAGATGCCCATGTCAGCCATCGCTAAGCTGAACACAAGGAAATTGCTGGGGGTTCTCAGCTCTCTGACTTTCAGGAAAGCAACGACTGTCACGCCGTTTAGAAAGAAGCCCAGCAGACCTTTGGCGGAAAGAATATACAGTTAAAATCATAAATGAAGGCCGTATAGGGCGACGAATATAACGCAGTGCGCACAGGGACGCTTGTTGCATACGCAGCGCTGTGACATTTCAAGATGAGAGTAAACACGCTCTTTTCAAACATCACTGACATTTTTTATGATGACAGGATGGAAGAGAAGGTTCATTTGCGAATTTAAAGAGAAAACTGCGGATTCGAGCTTCAACAACGTTTCGGTGCCAGTGACCGGGAGGCGTCAGGTCCTGTCACAGGTTAACGATACACGCAACACAACGGGCTCGAGCCTTGGCTCAATTCCAGGACAAAAACACTCACCCTCCACCAGCAGACAGGATCCCAGGGAAAACACATCAAGCTCGGTGAAGCCCTCAGGTAAAGGGTGAGACGAGACCATTCTGAATCCGACTTCACACAACAAAGTGCAGCTGCCACGGACTTTGCACTCCTCTCTACCCGCTCGTTTACGATGTGACCGAAGGGAGCCCGCTTTTAAAGGAGCATTTCACATGAAAAGCAGGCACTTTATTATGCAAAGCCCCCCCCCCCTGTCGCCCCAATCCATTTAGGAATGTCTTAATGAACATAACCACACAAACCGCAACCCTTAATGCGCATTTGCCCAGTGCAATAGTAAAGCCATCAATTAGTTACACAACAGGCCTTTGTGTCACTTTCAAAGGAGGAAACACACACACACTCACGCACACACACGCACACACACGCACATGCACATCCACCCCCAAAACTCCGGGCATGAATCGATTCCAAATGATAACAGAATAATCCCATTATTTATTCTACCTAAGCACATGTTGAGGCTACCTAAGTGTACAGATGTGGTGTATCCTCTTATCTGCAGCCAAAGATAAGAATATTGATTCATTATTTGCAGATTTATAGTCTCCAATGTGCATATCAGTGCATTGTAGCTTATGTAGTTTGTATTTTTGTGTATTACAGTAACCCCGCCCATACATTGATCAATACACTCACATAAAGAAAGGAGACAATGCACAGTGTATCCAAATCAGATGTTCTACTTGTAATATTATAATATTATTTGACTTTTTGTTGTTGACTAAAACGTCTGACCAGGTTCTGTGGTCAAATGTGGGTCAGATGTAAACTGGGTTCTTGCTGCCAAGTTGTTCAAACACACTAAAGCCTGTGTTTCAGTATCTCTTCAGGCCAGAGTCAACACATGGTACAGTATCAGCAAAGTCTAACTCTGAACTCCCAGTGTGATGAGAAAAACAAAAGCTTTACACATGGTGGTGTTTTCCCCAAGTAGTGGGGCATTCTGTCTGAGTGTGTCACTGAGGTGAAAGCCAAAGGCCACTGTGGGTCTCTTCATTCAAACAGAATCAACAAAGGGAAAGTGTAGCTATGTTGTCTGGTGATTACTAATCACAAAAGGATTTCTATTTTCTGCGTAAATGATTTCATTTATTCATTTAATTTCTCATCAGTGTTTCAGGTCTCACCAGCAGAGCAAATATCTTTTCTTCTGTTTTGCATGAAAATGTATATAGATTATGTGTGATATCACTTTTTGTTTTTAATCAAATCACTATGTTTGTTTTCAAACAGTTTTTTAAAAAGTTTTTTTCAGTTTTTATGGTAACAGTATTAAAAATAGTGCGAATAAAGAAAAGTATGACAGTCAGACGTTAACATTTGCTCCAAGGTAAGAGCCACCTTGTGGTAAAGCACAGTGCTGTCCTTTTACAGATTATCAGTCACGGCAGGGCTCAAATGAACAAACTACATTTGAGGGAAAGAAAAAATCCAAACATCACAGTAGATTATGACCATTTCGGAAGTGTTTTTTTTTCTGTGATAATAAATAGGCACGTCTCTGCGCAGCCTATCGGATTCCGGGATGCAATACGCATCCAAATGAATAGAGCGCCAGTCCTTTCGCTAATCCTTGTCTATCCTTTTTATCTCGGGACTCATAGCAGTCTGATCACTATGGGGCAGCGAAGCGGTGGGACAAAGCCATGCGGATGATATTCCCGTAAATGAGAGAAAAAAACAAATCTGTCTGAGTTTAGTGGGCGCAAACTGGGCGCATGTAGTCAAGCTGCGTATGCGTAAAGGTGCGCCAAAATGTTCCTCGTTCTGCTCCTGGGGCTCTACGTGGCCACAGGTGAACTTGTCTCCCTAGTGAGCTCCTGCCCGTCGCAGTGCAGCTGTTTTTACCACAACCTGAGTGATGGATCAAAGGCCAGGTAAGGAAGATGTTCAGATGCTAGTGATCTCATGTCAAAACCACACTTTACTGTGCTCTGGTTTGTGCGCACAAACGCATCTTTTTTAACGGACATGCCTCGTCCTGCTATGAGGACAGATGTTTGCATGGAGGTGAACACGTGTACGACAGATAATTCAGATAGTGCATTTCGGTCCAATTTTATTTAAAGCAGGATTATCCCTCAAAGGGACTTTTAACCTCCCCATCTATGCGTTTTATGTGTCTGGATGGATTGGGAATTGAGTACTTTTTACAGAATTATTAGTCACAGGATTTTTGCTGCTTTGTGTTAATCGCATTTATGACATTAATGATGCATTTAAAATGTTTGATTTGTTACGGTGTAAAAATTTGTTTACGTGCGTAATTGGTGAAGTGTATTTGTAGGGGAAAACAAATTCACTTATGGGTCGCCCCTTGCAGGAGCGTGATTTGCAATGATCCCGAGATATCGCTTGTGCCTGTCGGGTTCCCTGTTGACACGTCCAAGCTGCGGATTGAGAAGACGGCCATCCAGCGAATACCAAGCGAAGCCTTGAACTACCTCTCCAACCTGGAATTCCTGTGGATGTCTTTCAACACGCTGTCCGCCTTGAACCCGGACAGTTTCCGGGGGCTTTACAACCTGGAAGAGCTTCGTCTAGACGGGAATGCTCTCACCGCCTTTCCCTGGGAATGTCTCATGGATATGCCCAGCCTCAGACTTCTCGATTTGCACAACAACCAGCTCACCTCGCTGCCAGCGGAGGCCACCATTTACATTAAGAACCTCACCTATCTGGATCTATCCAGCAACAGTCTGCTGACCCTGCCGGCAGAGGTGCTGTCCACTTGGCTGGCCGCAAAACCTGCGCAAGGGCCAGAGAGTTCAAAAATGATACTTGGTAAGGGACAGTGTGTATCCTGACATCGCCCAAACCTATAGGTCCTGGTTTATTCCTACCTAAAATTAAAATTCATAGAGCGCCCTGTTAATGGGAAGTGTGCATATAGGAAGGTGTGGCAGTTAATAATTTTAGCAAAGCAGCTGGACAAAACAGATACTAAGAAACACATGATTGACGATAGATGAAGTTATTTCATTTTTCAGATTACTTGCATTTTTAACTGAATATGTGACTCCTGTTCAAATGGCAATTTCTAATTTTACAGTACAGAATTAAAGCAGAAGACAGAGCTCTAACTTAAGTGTGAAAGAATCCAGATTGGAAATTGCCTTGAGACTTAACACAACTAGTTGTAAAGTTCAATTCACACTTGCTCATCTTCTGGGTTTAATCCGTCCTCAGTGGACATCTGTTTCCGATTCAGCTCTAAAGGCTGATGCTGTGGTCAAGGACAGGAGGTACAAATGACAGCAAAACCTGACCTTGATCACTAGACCACTGCCACCAACACAACCACCATCATCATCATCATGGCATGCTGTAGTCATGGTCATAATGTAGTTTATGGATTAAATGTAAATCCTCTTACAGGATTAACAACCTAGCATCCATACCGGCCATCTGCAGGCTGGTCTAAAACTTTGCACACAGCTGTAGCCTCACTTTTACCCTCACTCTCAGGTCTCCATGACAACCCCTGGGTGTGTGACTGTCGACTCTACGACCTGGTCCAGTTCCAGAAGTCTCCAACTCTTTCGGTGGCGTTCATTGACACAAGGCTCCGCTGTTCAGCTCCAGAGAGTGTATCAGGGGTCTTGTTCAGTGACGCAGAGCTGCGGCGCTGTCAGCTCCCGCGTATCCACACCGCTGTGGCCAGGGTCCGCAGTGCTGTCGGAAACAATGTGCTGCTCCGCTGTGGGACCATTGGAGTCCCTATCCCAGACCTGACATGGCGCAGGGCAGATGGACGAGCTCTCAATGGAACAGGTGAGTCAGCAGCTCTTTGGAGCTCAAGGTTTTTCACTGTGTTGTGCTTGAGATAAGATGCTTTTGTCTGCTGCTGTTAATTAAACAGAGAGCTACTAGTGGAGATGGAAAAGTTATAGGAGTTACAACCTTGAGTTATATGACACTGATGATGTTCAAGACAACACTGTATATTCCTTGGCTTGGGCTCTTTTACAAGAAGGGGAATTTTGTTTTGTCCTATTTGAATTTTCTTTCTCACATGTTTCTCTTTTATGATCATTGTATAACAACCATACTCTCCTTCTGATGCCACAGTCCAGCAGGAAACCTCAAAGGATGGGATCACCTGGTCTATCCTCAGTGTCCCAGCTGTGTCCTATCGTGATTCAGGGAAGTACATCTGCAAGGCCACTAACTATGCAGGGAACGCTGAGGCTGTTATTTCTCTCATTGTCTCAAACTCACCCAAACCAGATGGGAACCAAACCAGCAGTGACAAGAAAGCCAAAGTCAAAAAAACCAACCAGATGGGCAAGGCTGCCTATCAGGAAAAACTGGTGGCCAGATATGTGGTTCCAACCTCCACTCCTTCATCTTTCCCTGCCCTGGCTCCTGGTCTCGGTCCTGATCCTGGACTGGAGAGTTACAGTCTGGCTGACAGAGCCAGCCCAGGTCTGGCCACCTCCTCCAACCCTGATGTGCTGCTGGATTTGGAGAAGACAAATTTGAGCAACTTAGCAGCCAACACCTCATCACTGCAGCAGGACCCAGACAGGGTGGTCCGTTCAGTGAAAGTAGTGGGGGACACAGACAATACAATTTCTCTGAACTGGAGAGCCCCTAAAGCCAAGAACACAACAGCTTTCAGTGTGCTGTATGCTGTGTTTGGAGAGAGGGACATGAGGAAGATCAATGTTGGGGCAGGGCAGAACCGAGTAACCATCGAAGGGCTGGTGCCCAGGACCAAGTACATTGCCTGCGTGTGTGTGAAGGGGCTAATCCCCAAGAAGGAGCAGTGTGTCATATTTTCCACTGATGAAGCCGCGAGTGCCACTGGCACCCAGAAGCTCATTAATGTGATTGTGATCACAGTGGCCTGTATCATTGCGGTCCCCCTCACGGTCATTGTGTGCTGTGGGGCACTGAAGAGACGCATTCAAAAGTACTGGGGAAAGAAATCAAAGGACATCCAAGACTCATATGTGACCTTTGAAACACTCTCACCTGGCACGAAGGCCAAAGGGCTCGAGGGCGAGTATTTGAACAGACTGAACCCAGAGGAGTCCAACAGGCTGCTGTCAGCCCGCTCCAGCCTGGACTCTGAGGCCACAGCTAAGATAGAGGGACAGCCCAATGAGTACTTCTGCTGACGTCATGCTCCAGCTCCGGCTCCTGCTCCGCACCATCTTCCTCGCTCTCACCCGTATCCACGTCCCAGTCCCAACCCCAATACTCAATCACATCCCCATCACCACCCTCGTCTCCATCTCCATCTCCATCCACAGCCACATCCCCATCGCTACTCGCACTCTCACCCTCACCCTCACCAACATCCTGATGTCAGTCCCCCTCCAACCCGCTCCCATACACCCACACCATGGGATTCCCCCCCACCTGTCCCTCCTCGCTGGATCACGCCACCAACTCCACCACCACAGAAAGCCAATTTCTATCAACGGACTTTTGCACGCTGCACTATAATGGAAATATCAGTTTAGAGAATATTTGACATTTTAAATAACTTGTTTTTTCCAGCCATTTTAAGAATATTTCACATTTCTGGATTGTCAGACACAGATCCATGAATTAATGTTAAGATGTTTGCAGTATTTCTAAAAGAATGTTTTTATCACTAAGCCTGTAAGAAAAAATGTGTCAAAAGCTGAAGGACCACCAGACATTATAAATTATTTTTCATCTCATTTGCATAGCCCAGTGAGCAAACCTCTTCAACCTGATCTGACTTAAAGGGAACTCAATGGCAAATACTCCACTGTGTATATAACATATATGTATGTGTATGATTTGTAAATACTTTACTGGATGATGTACACTTACATATACAGTTAAGTCTGTGCCTCTGTATATATCAGATATTCTCAGAGAAGATATACACATAGGCATGGTTCAGCACTGATGAATGGAGGAAAAGCTGGAGCTGGAGACAACTACAGAAAAGACTGAACTATGACACAATGTAAATAGGTTGGAAATGATGCAAAATAAAGTATTAAAAAAAATTCTATTCCCAGCGATGAGACGCATAAAGAAAAATCTTCATGTAGCTGTTTTGTGCCACCTAGAGGCATCATTACCCCATTAAATGTAGATATTCATTCCAATGATATTATTACAGTATATTTAAATAAACTTTTATATATACATGTCCAGTAAGCCACACTGTGTATTTTTACATTACATCTCTGTTTTAATTTCATTCCGTTTATCAGTATTCAAAGTGGTTTTTCATTCAGCAAGGATTTGTACCTGGTGACACATTAGTGACTGTATATATATATATATATACATCTACATCTATCATATAGTTATAGCTTAAGTATATATATATATATATATATATATATATATATATATATTTATATATGCTTAATTCCTACTAAAGGCTTATAAGTGATGTATAGATCATTAGTATAGTTTATTTATTAAAAGCTGAAATTGCTACGGACATCAACGTACAGTGGCTCAGATCTACTAACACTGTTTAGTGTTAATCATGCGTGTCTTTCTCAAGAACTAGGTGCCACTTGTTCAGTACGTGGTGCGTCAAGGATTAAGCTTAATAGGCTTCTCTCCTCTGCCGCACTCGACATGTCTTGAGCTCGAATGTAGCCCTCAACCTTTAGGCATTTGCACGGACTATGGACATAATTTGTTACCTGTTGGTTATAGCTTTGTTCAACATTCAAGTAAAGCCAACTCATTCTCAATGTTTACGCGGGTGCAGCTGTGTAGAAGACCGCCATGGAAGGTAAGACCTGATTCATGTAGTTCAGTTCTCAGCAGGGCAGAGGTGTTTGTGACCTATTTAACTGTGGCAGCGGGTATGTGAACATTAACACTGACATGTGAAGCTCTAATGTGTGGTCCTAAGCGGACACTGGGCCACACACAGAGCAAATGCTTATTTCCACTGTCCCCTTTAATCACAGGTCGCTGATATGTATGGAGGAGAGCGCGTTTGGGGCCACACCAGAGAACCTTCCAGATGATATGACCAAAATACGAATAGAAAAATCTCACTTTACTGAAATACCCAGAGGGGCATTCTCAAAAACACCCGCCTTGGAGAACCTGTGGTTGAACTTCAATGATATCACAGTGATCAACTCTAAGGGTCTGGAGGGTTTGGGAAACTTAACCGAGCTCCGTCTGCAGGGGAACAAGCTGCGCTCAGTACCATGGACAGCGTTCGAGGACACGCCGGCCCTGAAGATCCTGGACCTGAAGCACAACCAGCTGGACGTGCTGCCGGAGCATGCGTTAAAATTTTTACCAGGTCTGACTTACTTAGACTTATCCTTCAATCGGCTTACGGTCATATCGAAGGAGGTCTTCCAAAACTGGCCTCTGTATCAAAAACTACAGAGAATGGAGGAGCGGGATGCAACTGCTTTCGAGCCGAACGTCGTCCTGGCGCTGCACGACAACGCCTGGCTCTGCGACTGCCGCCTGAAGGGCTTCGTGGAGTTCATCAGGTCTCTGAGGCCCCCGATTATACTGATGAACTCCTACTTGACCTGCTCAGGGCCGGACTTTAGGGCGGGCAAGTTCTTCCACGAGGTACAGATACAGGCCTGCACGAAGCCCGTGGTCAGCGCCTCGTCCTCCAACATCAGCCTGCCTCAGGGCTCGAACCTCACACTGCGCTGCCTCGCCAAGGCCAGGCCAGACCCGGCGGTGTGGTGGACATATGGTCTGAAGATAATCAGAGGATTTCATGGTAAGAGTGTGATATCCACACAGCCAGCTCTAGTGATATCTTGTCGTAAATTAGACACTTAAGCACACACTTTAATCGCAGACCCCGGTAAGCCCTCTTTAAGACGAGGGAGGCGAAATCTGGATATTGGCCCACCGCGATATAATCACCACAGATTCTCTCAAGCCGCATAACACCATCAGTGTTGATCAAGAGTGTTGGAGATTATGGAGTAGTGCAGTCTACATAATGTCAGTGTCGTGTTTGGATGCTGTGTTAAATAAACCCCTGCGTCATTAGACTTAACCTTTACTGCAAGTAACCAGTCCATCACAGACTGACAGCGTCCAGGCTGCCGCTCTCTCTACTGTCACAGTCACCACTTCACCAACATTCATCTATCTTATTATTGTTAGTACAAACCAGAGGTGGCAGAGAAAAAGCTGTAACTCAAGGAAAAGTACATTTATACCCAAGTAACCAAGTGGAAGTAAAATAAGTCATCACAATAATAAATAATAAAAACTAACAAAGATTAAAATGCAAATAGTAACTTGTTATATTTTCCTTATCTTTGGGATAATCCCTCAAACCTATTTGAGCATAAACATTTGCTGGCTAATTAGTTGAGTGACAGATTGACACTATTTTAATATATAGTAACTGTTTGTCATTTTAATGCACTAAAAACAAAATTTGTCTAGTGTTAGCTTCTGAATTGTGAAGATGTTATTTTTTTGTGTGTCTGCACTGCGCTAAAGGTTGGATTTAAAAAGCAAGCAATCTGCTTATGTTACGTTTACACAAATTATTATTGGCCAAACAAGTAAATGAGAAAATATTATTATTATTGTGTAGAGGCTTAACTCAAGGGCTTCTTTTCCCACCTCTTATAGAATTTGCACTCAACTTTATATTTTGCGGAACATTTTTTTTAAGGTGAATAAGATAAGTTATAGATAATAAATTCATGGATGAGTTTTTTCCCAGTTTTATTGTTTCTAAATGCATTTCCTGTAAAATAACACAGGATATTCTTCATTGTCCTCCCAGAGTCTCAGGAAAGAGTCGACGAAGACACCATTAAGTTCTCCCTGGAGATCCCTTCTCTGCATGTGGCTGATCGTGGTGTCTACACCTGCACTGCTGTCAATTTCATTGGAAACGCTTCTGTTAGCGTCTTCCTGGACGTTCACTCTCCTGACAGCTCCCAGTCATCACCTCTCCCAGGCTTCCCAGCTGCACCCGGTGCCGGTGATGATAATGTCTACATCGACATCCGTATTACCAAGCAAACAGTACGTGGTATCTCCATCGAGTGGTTTGCGGCCTTGGATCGCCCAGCTGAAACCTGGTTCACCATCCACTTTGGCCGTGCAGATGCTGATAAAAAAGAAATGATCTACATTGGTCCTGGGATTCATTCATACTCTGTCTCTGATTTGATGCCTGCTACCAAATATGAAATCTGCGTCACCCTGAAGAACCAGGCGCCACGTCCAGGCCAGTGCATTGTGTTTGTAACAGGAAGTGACATTACTGAGATGGAGCAGAGGGAGAAGCTGATTCATATAGTGGTGATAGTTTTAGCCATGGTGCTGGCAGTGCCTATTGGTATGTATGCCTGCACCACTGACACCAGGTTTGCCTGTCTGGAGGGCATCATGGCATCTTGGAAGAACCGGAGGAGAGAAAGCAGCTCGTCAGGGATGGAGCGGGAGAGGCAAGGCACTTTCGACAGCCTGCAGGCAGCCAGTGATGAGGGCCTGGTTAATAAATATTCCACTGAAGACAGGAAGGTGAGGAGGAGATCAGATGACAGACTTCACAGGGGCAAAGCTGACCACAGCAGACTCACAGCTGAACTATATTAAATTTCTGAAACATGAAACTGATCTTGTAATAGACCAATGTCTCACCCTGTAGCAGTCCTTTTTTGTTAAAAACACTAGAAAAGAATAGATCTGCTGTATGACCCTGACTTTGTTACTGATATAACTACAATATTTAGAAGATTGAAAATGATCTGCCTTGGTTTTAATCTTATCTCTTCCTCTGTTCTAGGCCGAGGAGTTTGTTGCACAGATGTGAATGATGACCATAATGTCAAGAGTGTAATTCAAGGATTTGCACCAGTGTAGTGAATGTGCTCCAGTTTGATTCTGTCTCAAATACTTGTCTTGTTATTACAACTTGTTTAGTTGTAAATGAGCCACTGTTTTAAACTTTTGCTTCATTTGAGGCCATTGTGAAATAGAAAGAAAACAACATCAACATGACTTTAAGAAGAGGACTTTTTTACATAGATTGTTCAGTTGTAGGTGTATACCTTTGTTCAATACTGTATGTATTGATGTGGTGGATATCATTTTGGGCCATTTTGCTTACATCGTCAATTAAACCGGTATATTTTTACTGTAGCATAAAACTTGACCAGGAAAAAGAAAATCTCTTAAACAAGATGGTTAAAGTTTCTTCAAGTCACAGTAACTCACAGCTTGGACAGTATATGAACATGCTGAATGACTGAACAACAACAAACATCATGTACTGGTGAACCATTAATTAACCTCTTACCAAACACCACCTATTTTTGTGCATAATCCCAAAAATGTACCTTAAAAAAAGTTACTTTAACATAATAAAAGGTTTACTGGTCTTTAATCGTTTTGGTTACAGCTGTAAACCTTGCCTCTCCAATGTTACCCTTTTCATCAAACTAAAAATTATTACCAAAAAAAAAGTTAAGTTAATGAGACAAAACATATAAATGACACAATGAATAAATTGCATCAAAAGACAAGGACAATGTTTTTTAAAACATTAATAGATAATTTGATGAACTTATCTATGTGAACTGTAAAGCTTCATTAGCATATGTTTAATCCTTTCTGCGTCACATGCACGTCACAGTTCTTGTCTCCCACTTCTGTGAACACAACAAACAGAAGTCATGCGTCACACACGATCTGTACTGACCAACCCAGACAGATGGTACATCGGATATGCCTCAGCCAATGGCATTGTTCATTTGACATAATACCCAAACACTGGCATCCTCTACAGTATCCGCTCTTAACGTCACGTTATGATCTGATGACAGAGGCCCCCTCCTCCATGTCCATGTGTTGTCTCCTGTGATGCAGGGAGATCAGTTCTTCTCTGCTGGGACTCGCGCCTGTTGACTTAAGAAGAGGGTTTTAAACTGAGATTGGCGACTCATTTTCTGTAGCACAGGAACATCTGCTTTCTTGCTTGTTCAGTTGTGTTCATATGATTTGTGGATGGAGATTGTTGCTGCTCTTTGTTATAATCCTTATCCAATGTGTATGACACAAGGATGAATGTAAACAGCTATTTCAACAGAAAAAACAGTCAGAATAACATCTTAATTTGGATTTATCAAATTTCCTTACTACTGTTGCATAAAGCAGTGTATTATTGAAACACTACGCTGCATAACTGTTGCAGATGTCAACACAGCCTTCTTATCCAGAAAAGCAATTCTTCTTTTATCTTCTACTTCTGTTGCTTTAGGGTTTTTGAAAACCATGCATAGCTTTCTTTCATTCTAAAGCATCAATGCCTTTTGCAACTTTCAGCTCTGTAATCCTCTATCAAACAGCCCAGTAATCCTGGCTGCCTCTTACATGGCATAATGCATGATCATTTGGGCTGCTCCTCATATTTCCCCATTTCACTTTAGAGCATTAACAGCCTGCATGATTTCAAAGTGTTTGCATGTACGTGTGTCACAATTTTGAACTAAAAATTAAATCTAAAATTTAGGTTTCGTTGTACTGACCTGAAAATGCATTACACATTTCTGGATATAACATGTATGTACTATAATCTGACTCAGTGTAGAAGGCAGTGTTTATTTTGTCAACTAAAAAAATAAAAATCCCCAGCGTCAACTCTGCGTCATCACAGCCATGTGAAATATGCCAGCTGAGGCTGCAGAAAGTTCAGTGCCAGTCACACACATCTTGTCCAAACTAGATCAGTGCAGATGGCCTTTTGGTTTTTAGCCAACCATGCAATATTGTACAAAGATGAACAAGTTGGTCCTTGGATTAGAGACGGTAATCTGCAAATTTTATGTTTTATGTAACTTTGAAATAGTGTTCATGTTTTGCTGATGTCTACACAAATACCCAGCGAGTGATTCAGTGTAGCTTCATAATTGGTAGTGCTCACATTGAAACTGGAGCAAAGGAGAGCAAAAGGGCTTGTATCAGGATAATATATTACATATTTGCAGGACATCTGGTGAGGGTTTACTAAAAACAACAGCAAAAATAATATTGTTTTGTAAGGCCTTCTTCATACATCTCAATATATCTCCTATTGTAGGAATATTGCTCTTGTTATACATGACTGCAACTGTTTAACACAATCTGTGCAAACATCTTCCCTCTGTTTTACAATATGATTCAGCAAGAATTTTCTTAAGGCCATAGCTTTAGCTTTACTCATTGTTACAATTGTTTAAGGATTTGGGAATGGTGATCTCAAAGTGAGCATTGTAGTCCAAGCAGGTTCTCCTCTGTCTCCAGAAGGGGGCTGTAGAGTATACCTGCAGGCTCATTAAGGAGGTGTTGGCAACAAAAATCTCTCTGTGAGTTTCACAGTGTCTCCAGAGACTACAGTATAATGATCCTGGTGGACTCCACGCTTTCTGATCTGGGATTGGTTGTGACCAGCTCTACCACACTGTCCCATTGCCAACCGAAGTTAGTGTATATGAAGCATCAACAAAGTGAGTTTAAAGAAAAAGTAAGTTTCACAACGCATTATGTTTGCATGTTGATGTCAATAATCCAGTTGCATATTTATTTAAACTGAAAGTTCAGTGGTGGAAATCCACTTTGCTGCAATACTTTCACAGCTGCAGTTATTTCTCACACTACAATGTAATTTAAGTACATTTTGTTGCTAACGCTTCTGTTAATGTAAGTTAAATTTGGAATGAATGAAATGTCATGGAGCTTTTTTATCCTGTGGTTTAACCTGATCTAAATCCTTCCACCATCAGGTAAATTACAAATGATGTTTATTGGTAATAAAATCAGTACAGGTGATTTTATAGACACTGTTTATAACAAAAATGACAAATTTGAAACAGATACACCAGATGACTGCTCCAAAACAAGGCTCTAAGCAGTTACACCTGCACAGTAGGATTAAAGACCTTCCTAACGTGATCCTTCCCTTGGGCTGATCTTTTTAGTCAGTTCAAGTGTCATGAAATCTCTTGTAAGGAGCTTGGTTGCATCCCAAATAAACAGTCCTGCTTGTTGAAATTTGAATGACTTCATTCCCGACAGGGGATCTGGGTTGGAGAACTTTAAGCCACTAGTGTGTCAAAAATAGTTCAGTCGTTACAAAATCACAGACACTTGCACCAAGAGCCAATGATGAATGGCAGTGAATTGAAAACAAATGATGGATATGTTTTTTCACATGAAAATGAGATTAAAATGAAAACACATAACTTACATTCTTAGCTCCTGCAGTGTTTATCTGGCACACACACACATGCAAACACAAACAAATGATCGAGTTCATTTTTGACTTTGAAAATATCTGTTGACAAAACAATCTCACCTCACGATCTATTTAGTGGCTAATCTGGAACTTTTGATTATATCATTTAATTTTCATCAATGAAATCTACCCAGTTGCTGGACATGTCGTTGTTTCCATTTTAAATTCTCCATTTGTCTGTATGCCTGCATGGATGAGAAAAACTAAAAGCTCTACAGAAATGAAAATGTGAACAAATGCATTTTAATGACAACTAGGCAGAATAAATCTACATGGCAGCTATGAAAAGGGACCTTGAGGTGAGGTTGTTTTGTCAAGTCATAGCTAATGTTTCAGCATCTTTTTCTGCTCCAGTCTCATTTTAAGCTCTGAAACCAGTGCTTTGTTCACAGTGTCCTGTCTGGTGATCGCTGGCTTCTTTTTAGGGTTGGGTGCCACTGTTGCTGATATGGTGGGTACAGCCCACTGCCTCTCCCGTGGGATGTAGGGGGGTGGTGGAGGCAGGACAGCTGGGACACAGGGTGGTGGAGGTGGGGGCCATTGTGTCATAACTTTGCCAACATTGTTGTTATAGTTAACATTCTCCACGATGACTTCGGGTTCCTGCTCTTCCTCTTCAACTTTGAATTTCTCTCCTGGAGTTTCGGGGGACTTGAAGGGGTTTTTGAAGTTCCAGGTGTGCTGTTTCCGTGGCCTTCTCCTTATACGGCGGTTAGGGAGTATCCGGTTGGACTTTTTGTTGCGCATGAATGTTGCAGTGGAGATGAGGACTGTAATTATGACCATGAGGCTAATGACACCAGCAAGCATGCCTAGGATTTGCATAGGCTTGTTTCTACTCTGCAATAAAAATGATCCCAAACGCCCCCCATTGAGTTGGGTCTGTAAAAGAGCACAAGGAGAGTTTACATCCATAGACTGAAATAACAGCCTTCCACACAAGATTCAATTCAAACTATGACCCTGTGCATATAACCTAGTACTGCATGTTTTCATCATTTGGCCACAAATATCATGTGAGGTGCAAAACTCCAAAATCTTTAAAGTCCAAAAATAAATTACTGCAAATATTCTGCCATAATACATAATGTAGAAAAAAAATTTTGTTCCATTTCCTAGTACATGTTTTACAAGTTAAACATAATTAAAATGATGATTATACGTGAGTATCGTTTTTATTTTTCATCATGACAAGATCAGAGAGTTCATCAGCTGAGGATGAAAATATTAATGTTAAACTGAAAAACAAAAATAATTAGTTTGAAATAAAAAGTAGGGAAAAATGTTGAGAGGACAGTGTATGTTGTGCTCCTGTACTCTTTTACAGACACAGACTTGTTCTATTACAAAATCCTCTGAAAAAGAAGTTCTGCAAATTCTTGGTATCATAGGGTGAAAACAACAGTACTGCTGTTCTACTGATCCCAAGGCAAGCTTTATTTATGGCACAGTCCTCCTTACAATCTTTCTGATCTTGCCCTGAGATTGTACACGGGACTTTTTTACAGATTTCCAGTATATAAGAGTTGAAATGATGATTGTCAGTGAAATGGCAAAGGTGACCATGGACAAACAAATCCCAAACACAGCCCCTGGATGTTTCCTTAGGCCCAAGAAGTATGAGAAAAATCTGGATTTGATCTGAAAACACGACAATTGCATTTGTGTGAGATTCAGAGTTTTATGACTACATTGCTTTAACTGATACTTGAATTAACCACTGTTAAAACTGATGTTCTGTGCTGTGATCATATGGATCATCAAAGCCTCTTGTCCAAACTGGTCAAATAAGTCTGATCAACCTAAGATATAAAATTAACTTTGCACACAGTATTTTTCATGTATTTGAAACTTGTGTACTTGACATCTCATTCATCATTATATGCATTTAACTGTATTTTATTGCAACTTACAGCTTCAGTGATATCGATCTTGACGACTGCAGTGGTGCTGAAGGATGGCTGGCCTCGGTCTCGAGCTTGCACCACCAGGGACCAGGTGAAGTCTCTCTGCTTGGTGATGTTTTGAATGATCGCTATTGACTTGATGTAGGACTTGAGCATGATCTCCCCAGTTTCCGCGTTAATGTCAAAAATATTGTTATCTGGCTCAGCCTTCATGATAGCGTACTCAATAACATTGTTGGGTACCTCTGCATCATCATCTACAGCCTGCATACATGGAGGTGCATTTCAATAAAAACATAATTGTATTGGTATTATTAGGAATTTTACTTTATCTGAACTAGTAAGTCACAAAGGAGCGTATACCTCAATTTTCACTGGTGCACCAATCACCATAGTTTTCTCAAGGAAGTTGTCATTGAAAGCAGGTGGGTGGTCGTTCAGGTCCAGCACAGTCACAAAGACCTCAGCCAGGCTGTACTTCCCTTCTGCATCCTCTGCCTTCACATAAAAGTTATACTTGGACTTCACCTCTGCATCTAGGATCGCCCATGGCTGCGTGTAGATGATCCCTGATGCAGGCTGGATCAGGAACCTTCAAATGGTGATGTAAAATATAATTTTTTTACTTTTTAGGGTAGGCTTAGAATGAATAACATGTTTCTGTACCTTGTTTGACTTGTACTTCCTGTATATAGAAATGTAAGAATTACAATTTGTGGTTTAACTGGAAGTTACTTTCTGGAAAACAGCAGCTGGCACAGGCTCTTTCACTACTGGGGCAATGGATAAACTGTTGTCAAAAATAGTTACAGCAGCTTGCTCCACCTAAAACCACAAATTGTTTTAGATATGTGAAAGTCCATATCTTTTTAGATATGGAGTTGATTAGTAAGCTTTACTGGGGCTTGTAGGCTGATATTTGTTGCTTCAGAGACAGCCAGGCCACCATTTTCCTACAGATTCCACTCTCCCCTAAAGGAAAGCGAGTGTGTGTACTGTATTTCTCATAATCTTAACCCACTCCTTTAATATATTATTTTACTGTCCCATTCCAATAACTTTCCTCAAGCCATCAACGACTGATTAACATACACAGCAAGAGTGAAATTAAATGTTTTACTGACTGACTTGTTCGGTTACCCTACACCGACTTTGTCACAGTTTGAGGCAGTCGGTAGCAAAGAACAGTCTATTTTCTCCCCCAATCTCATTAGAGGATTAACAAAGCCAGAGGACGAGCAGGCAAAGATCAGTTCTGCATGGAGTACACTGACTGTGTACACTGACGCATGCTTCAAGATACTCTATAAACGTGTAAAGTCAGAAATGCAGAATGCTAAATATTTGCATATGTGGAACTAAGAAATGCTTCATAGCAAAATTTCAAGCTGAAATAGGCATTTTGGAGTAATCTGAGGTTGTTTTGATAAAACAAGTATGCACTAAGCTAAGAGTGTTCCAAATATCTCTCCTCTGCTTATTTTGGAAAGCCGTCTCATGAATGCCATGTGACATCACATATCTCCTCTAATTCATGGCTACAAAGCTCAAAATCTGTACTGAACTGTCTGAAAATACTCACTTTCCAGCTACATTTCTTCATACTAAGCAAATTGTTTCTTGGAAACAATCCTTAGAGATTAAACACATCCTTACTCACATATTGTCTGTTTACTCTGGAATTGCACATTTTAGTTTTATTTCTTTGTTTTCAAATATAAACTCCTTTAACCTGTAACAATATGAAAGAAAGGGCAAGCTGATGCTTCGTGTTAAGACTAAGAGATAACAGACAGCAGCGATCACAAAACCTTTTCCCCCTTAGATGATAGACTTCTATTGGAAATCTAATAAAGATCAAGCTGAATGAAAATGCCAGCAAATTCTCCGAGGGACTACAGTGCTTAGGTACAATAAACAGAACCAAAATCTCATATGAAAAACAATTATTCTGACAAATTTCTCTACAGATTTCAGGCAGATGTGTTTTTGGTGTCTTCATATACAGCAGCACAGTGATCTACTGTTAAAATGCCACATTCAACCTCAGATTTCATTTCTTTCTCATTTGATTCAACTATTTTCCTGAGCTACGTGGGCCTTAGCTGTTTTTTGTGAAGAGTGTAGTCTGTTTTTCTACTGCTGACCAACACTCGGTGCATCAGCTGCTGATGATGTTGTATAAGAATAATAGCGTTATGAGGATGTGAGGATTTTGAAGGCTGTGTTGAGCGCTGACAAAACTCAGCTTAAGTTACACTCTCATACTCACAATTCAGCCCCTGATCCGTAAATAGAGTACCTCACTTCACCCCATGGTCCTGAGTCTGGATCTGAGGCCTGCACGCAAACAGACGAGACAAATTTTGGAGAAAAAAATATGAGTTTGGTTTGCAGCATGTCTACAACAACATACATGCACAGCAGTCAGGGTAATCTGCAATTTCTCTTTAAGGGTTTTAGTGAAATATGTGGCTCAGTAAGATAAGTCATATCCTGCTGGTATTATTTTGGGCTCAAGTCAGGCTAGTGCCCAATATTGTGTGTGTGTGTGTGTGTGTGTCTTCTTTATCTTCTTTCTTTCCTTTACAAGGCTCAGCATATTGAGTTTACATTTGTTTGTGTCTCTTTGCTAAACTGAGTGAGTGGAAAAAGCAACTGCCAGCATGGATTCAGCAAACTGAATGAATCTGTGCTGGATTGGAACATGATGTTACAGAGGTCAGCTATAAAAAGACCGATTTTTGATGTCACAGGGACATCATCATGGGCATCAGCTAATCTGTCTGCCTGTCGCCGCAGGGATGCCTGTTCACCGTCTCCATGTGTCCAAGGTCACTTGTTGGCTGTTCTTTTATCTGATTGAAATTGCCTGGGATCAAAACAAAAGCCTCAGTGGTGTTCACGCAAGGGCAGGATTTATTAGTTAGCCTCCCTGTTGCTTTGAGCCTCTGCAGGGCTGAACTGACAAGGGTGAAAGATGAGATCTCTCTATCTCTCTATCTATCTATCTATCTATCTATCTATCTATCTATCTATCTATCTATCTATCTATCTATCTATCTATCTATCTATCTATCTATCTATCTATCTATCTATCTATCTATCTATCTATCTATCTATCTATCTATCTATCTATCTAATGATTAAACATGTTCATTTATTTCTGCATAAATTTATGTGCTGCAGTTGCATGTGCTTCTATGCAGAAAAAAAAATCTGTGAGTTTAGTGTTACACAACAAAATGAAAGTGATAGCCATCTGGCAGCTTACCTCGCCTAGCTTTTAGCTACATGTTTTCACATATTATCCCAACTCCCAGCATCCAAAAAGTCCACATTTAGGGAATTAATGGCCCTCTTGGGCATTTTGTTAAAATCAACATTCCTCTTTAGCTGAGAGTGACGTACACTGGTGGTGGCATGTATTTTTAGATAAGCTGAAGCACTCGCTCACCGTGACTGACACCACATTGGAGCCACCGGGTGAATTTTCTGGAATTCTGGCGATGTAGTAGTCGGAGGAGAATTTGGGAGCATTGTCATTGGTGTCCAGAAGATGAATGACAATGTCTGCTGTGGAGCTGAATCTCTCTGGAGTATCAATCTCAACTGCAAGCAGCTAAAGTGAAAAAATAAAAGAAAAAGAGCAATGTACAAGAGATACAGGTGATAGAGGTCTATGATTTTTCATCCTATTTCTACCTATTGTCGTGCACAGTCACTGTAACTGGGATCACCTTGTATGTGAGAAAATGGTGTTTCTCATAGTCCATGGCAGCAGAATCTTCTACTAAGATTGTGACTTGTGCCTCATTGAGTACAGTCTGAGGGACAACTCGTAGCATTCTCCCTGGTCCAATCAGTCTCAGATTGAATTTAGCATTAGCACCCTGCATCAGCGTAACACACATCAACACACTGTATTATTCAAAAAGTCAATTTAGAGAAAATGAATTGTAGCCTATACATGAACCTATTTAAAAGAATCTACATTTGTTACAAAACCACAATAAAGTCATACAGTGTAATTCATGTAGTACATAGTCCAATCAATCTATATAAAAGCTTTGTCTTTTCATTATTATAGTAGTATAACTCAACATATTTCCTTGTGAAATATAATATCAGTGAGCAGAATAAACCTTTCTCAGTGTTGTATCAGAGGTTACATTTTCATTTGGTTAAACTTTCAACACAAAGAGACTTGCATAAACTGACAAATGGTGTAGTTAGGGAGCATCTTTCAATTTGTGATCATTTAAAAAGGATTATCTGTGATAATGGCAGGCTTAAAATCATTTCATAGACAGCGAGGGCTAGCAGCACCTGCACACATTGTTGTGGTACAATGCAAGTTTTTTAAGTCAGTGTCTCATTAAGTAACACTGCAATTTGTTTATTCCATAATAACAATCACTGCTCCTCTCTAGTGGTTAACTGAGGAAGCATCCAAAAGTCAATAATGCTGTGTCAGTGCTAAAAGATGATATATGCTCAGAATATCAGCGTCTATATGAGAAAATATGAAAGATAATAATGGTGTCACCCACCTGATCAGAGTCATTGACTGTGATTTTCAGGCCCCGGAGTATCTCGCCCTCTGGAGGATGTTCGTACATGGTCAACTCAAACATGTTCTGTGGGCCATATTCCCCATAAAAGGTAGGTGGATTATTGTTCAGGTCCACCACACGGATCACCACAGTGGTCACCCCATAGTCCATGAGTCTGCCTTCAGGACTTACTTCTGAAGCCTAGACAGATGAAATAAGTATTATACCCATAGGTACAATTTTAGTTATATAGTCAATAGACTTTTTTACTGTCAGTTTCGCCAGTATTCACCCAGTGAATTCTAGTTTAATTCACTGTTTTCCACTTTATGAAAACTCCCCTGTAGTCCCTGCAAGTCTAAAGTCCATAGTTTGCCTATTGCATAATTTATTAAATCCTGCCAAAATTTTGAAATTGCAACAGTTGGTCAACATTTCACATAGTCTTTACTTTCTTTTCAGGGAAATTTAAAAATTTCAAAGTAAATTGATAAAGTGATGCCTAAGACATTGTAATACTGAATGAAGTGCACCTTACCCTGACTTTAATGTTAAAGATCTCCCTCTTCAGATAAATGGGTAGAGTTAGCAGGGTAATACGACCGCTTGTTTTATTGATGCTAAAAACACCATCATCACCTGCAGAGGCATGAAACAGACACATAAACACGCTTATATTTCTTTGACACATTAAACATTTTGTTATTTTTCCTTTCAAAAGTTTTCTAGTCTCCTTGTAGTGAAATGTTTACCTTCCTCAAATGAGTAACTGATTGGATTTGGGTTTCCCACATCACCATCTTTGGCAACAACAGTGAATATTTCAGATCCCTGGGGAAAAAATAGTCAGAAATGTTTTCCTGATGAATCACTAGTTAAACAAGCCTGATCATTAGTTAATTCTGTCTGTCCTGATGTGATATGTTCTTATTTCTAATGTATAAAAGTTGATTGCCGTTATTTGTTAGGTTACCATGGCTTGCTATATGCTGTGATTATTATGATGCTCATTTAAGATAGTATTGCAAATATATTATAATACATTACAATGACTGTAATAGAACATATAAAACTTTAAAAACATGATAAATGGTTCTACTAGCACCTTTACCGGTCATTTAAGGGGTAAAATCAGAATGTCTGGAAGATATTTTTATACTCACTGGCACCGAGATTTCATAAACATAGCCAAAATATGGGGTTCCAATAAAAGATGGGGGAGTATCTTGTGCATCAATCACATTGATTGTCAGGGTAGCAGAGGATGACAGAAACTGTTCCTTCCCATTAAAATTACCACCACCATCCTGGAACAAAAGTAATGTCCATTTAAGAAGATGGGATCTGTGACTCTGAGTCACGTTTAACTGTTAGTTGTGCATTTTGGTGACTTGTAATTAAAAAGCTTAGCTGATGCATGCTAAATTTACATATAATTTTAAACACATTTATATGAGCTTTTAAACTGGTCATTTATAAGAAGAGTCTCTTTGAATGTTTTCAAACGAGGTTATTAAATCATGATAAAGGTGCATGTAAACGAATGTTTTTGTTGACATGCAGTGTTTCTTATCGAGATGTGTATTCTCAGGGTGTGGATTATGTCAAATAAAATTGTTTCTGGGTTAAATATTTCAAAATTGTATTTTTGAAACTTGCATTGTTTACATCCATGTCTACTACAATCTTCTGCTTTTCTTGTATGTTTATTTTTGACACATTGTGTTGATGCAGTATCACCACCAATGTGCTAGCTGGCATAGGAGTGTATTATAAGAGCCTATCCCAGCTTTCTTTGGGTGAAAGGCAGGGGTACCCCCTGGACAGGTCCCCAGTCCATCACAGCCGATTTGATGACTCACATAAACATTTGTCTATAGCACTACAAGCAGCCAAAAACTGTGAAAATGTAAGTACACCATTACAGGACAGAAATACTTATCGAGTTTTGATACATCTATTACCTTTGCAATGACAGTGACGAAGTGTGTCTTTGTTTTCTCATAGTCCAACATTTCTCCTGATTTGATACGAAGGACACCACTGTGTCTGTCAATGGCAAATGGAGTGGCCTGAGAATTCTGTAACAGAGAAAAGCCGGAAAGCAGAATTTTTAAAGCACACAGATAAAATTAAGGTAAGCCTGTCACTGAACCCCCTAGCCCATTTACAACCACCCATGGCTGCATAGAAACACTCAGTAGCCTCTTGAATTTGACCACACCCTGTATAAAGTCTATCTGCTTGTCCATCTGGATGTAAAGAACCCATATGGCCAAGGACAGGGCAGACAGGTGAAACTGCTGTGTCCAGATGTGTGTTGCTTTATTGTCACTCCAGGCCAGCTGTTCTTTGGTCCTAATAGTCCAAAGTGCAAACTGACATCCCCTGCCATCCTCGGCTAAAGCAGCCCTCTAAGCCTTCAGTACCTGACACAAATGTAATTGTGATTTAATCCCCATCATCATAACCACAAACCAGAATATTCAGACACATGCAGCAGCACACACATGAACAGTGAAGTTATCAATATATGAAAACATTTTTTTTCTGGCATGTAGAGATAAACAGTAAAAGTGGCCAGCTTCAAAAATATCTTGCCTGTGTGTGATATACTATGTTAATTAATTAATCCATTGATGTGCAGGCAGTGTTTTCCTGCTGTCAGGCACTACCTGGAGATAGTAGGTGACTGAGCCCCCTGAGCCTGTGTCTCTGTCCACTGCCTCGACTTTGTAAATACTGCTGCCAGACTGGGTTGTCTAGAATATGCAAAAAGAAAATACAATAATTAATATCAAAAGTTAACTGGCTTACAGAAAAACAAAACAAACATTAATTTGCTTATGCAGCATTGCATGATTGTACAGTAATATTCTGTAGTATAGTTTCACTTTTATGTTGAGAGACTGACACTTCACTCAAACTTAAAAGGTTTACAAAACAGATATGTTTGGCCTAACTTACTTCCAGCACGTCAATGATTGCAGGCATGTTTTGGAATTCAGGCTTTTCATCATTTGCATCCATTACAAAGACTGTGACTCTTTCCACAACCTAAAAAGAAGAGAGACATGAAGAAAGCCCACGTGAAACACATGGGATGGGATGAAATGACAGTAAACCAGATACTGATACTCTACCTTACTTTGCCCATCTGTGATGCTGACAAGAACATCAAAAGAATCTTCTTTCTGAACAAATATGGAAAACAAATTTAAAGAATTTTTAAAGGGTATATGTTAATGTTTGCAGCAGTCAAATTGGTTATTTTTCTTAACTAATGTCTTCTGTCATCTGTTTTACATTTACCTCTCTATCCAGTTTTTCCACCAATGTGATGTTCCCAGATTCTGGATCAACACTGAAGTATTCTTTGGATCCTGGATCGAAGGAAAGGCCATACCTCACTTCCTGGCCTTCAGGGTCTGTGCCATTGAGGCAATAGATCTGTGTGCCTAAAGGAAGAAGTTACATTGTAGTGAAATTAACTAAGCTATTGACTGGTTTTATATATATATGTATAGAAACAAAGTCTGTAGGCCCACATTATGTATTTATAACCTAAGCCATTGCCTGCTGTGGTACAAACCAGGCTGCCATATAATGACTACTCTGAGCTGATGCAAGGTGTAGAGGGACAGCTGCACTACATTCACTGCCAGCAAAATGTCCCTCACAACCACAGGTGGCACCAGCAGATGAGTATCTTAGTGTGGGTACTTACATGCCACACAACATCTGTTCATCGATCAGACTATTGAACATTTTGGGCTTTCAGACACTGGCAGCCAAAACACACCATTTTGTTGATTGGTTGTTCCACCAGACTATTATCTGTTTGCACTTAATGTCCTGTATGTCAGAGGTTGAGCTCACCGACGGGCATGTCCTCAGACAGACTGAAGAGTGCCAGGTTGCCATTCTGGCTATAGGGTCCATTGTCATAAAAATATGGGGCAAAGTCTGCCTGTGCTGTGAACAGAGATATCAAACTGAAATTAGATGCTTGAAAGTCTCATGGTCTAGTATATGACCAATAGCTTTTGCACTGTATTGCTGTTTGTCTGTACTGAGCCAATGTGCTAACTTTATGACGCTTCTCAACTTGGTCTCTCCTTGTTACACTAAGTTTTATTTCACACATTGCTACAGAGGTCTGTAGTTATCAAAGTTACATATTGTAGTCTTGTCCGAAAGACTTCAACATAAACCAAGCTGTGTATTTTGCGCCTACACTCCCTGCAGTCTTTGTCACTTTGACTGGGATTACAGGTGAGTGACATCAACCTCCTATGATCTGATTTAAGATCTTTTCCATACATAGACTTGAGATCTCCGATGACAGATCATATGAGTAATATCATATTAAGTCCGAGTTTGTTTGTTTTTTTTAGCTATATCAAGTTCATTTTACTCTCTGAAGTCAAATTGATAAATCAGCCATGTTGATCAGTGTGATCACATGCAGTATAAACTCATGAACGGAAAAGCAGAATAGAATTCAATAATAAATTGGGGAAAAAATTACAATCATCAGCCCAGAAGCTTTGAAATGTATTTGAACTGTACTCACAATCTGATCACAGCAACATGAGCCTAACGCTACGCAGATGATTAAGAAAAGAAACTCACCCAAGCAGGCATGCACAAACACAAGAAGCTGTGGCAAATGTAATATCTTCACATTCTTCATCCTGCATAATGAAGTCATGACACCGGACCATGAAGGCTCCTCCGTCGAGAGTCCTGCACATGAGATGCAGCTCTCAGGGTGTTTGTGGGCAGCTGTAGACGGCTAAAGGCAGATGCTCACATGCTAATCCAATGACACACCTTAAGAGTTCCTCCTAGGCCCCATCAGTCACCGATCCACAACAGACGGCTCTGCCTACAGACAAAACAAGGATATAATACTGCAACATAAGCATACAGGTATAATTTTAATGTTTTTAATTTTTCTTAATTAACAGATTTCATTCACTACTACATACATGCAATATTCTGATAATGTCTAAGTATCTTCTTTCATAGAAAACGAGGCTTTTACCTGAAGGTAAGAAATCTAATTTGTCAAACTATTGTGATTTTACACATTTCAGATAATTATCAGTTAGTGTTTCTATGCTATTCTACAGTTGTATACAAATAAGTGTGACAGGCTGCATATCAGGTATTGTAATGTTTATCTTACATGAACAGCCACATGGTCTATACTGAACTGTAACTAATTTAAGAATGAGAATTTTATATTAAACTTAACTGTGATCTATCACATTTACACACAGTGCATAACAAACTCTGTCATGGACAAAGTAGATGGATTAAAATGATTTATACCATTACACCGGTCATTGTTTTGTATACAGTGCCATCTGTTATTCCCTCCACAAACATCTGATGCATTAGGAAAAAGAAAACAATCCACAATTTATAAAATTAATAAAATAATTATAAAACAGAGGATGAAAGCAGGAAATGATCTGATGAGATTATAGTTCCTGTTTGAAATCATGAACGGACTGATATAATCAGAAAATGTGTTATCTATTAATGTCTTTCTTTCTTCTGTTATCTGTACTGAGTCCCTGATTAAAAACCCTACTGATTAACTTACTGACTTTCTGGGACTTTTTGATTAGTATTTTGGGCAGTGAATCAGGCTAATCTTCTTGGAACTTAATCTTGTTTGCCACTTTGGTAAACAAACGTTATATAATATTAACCCAGTGATCCTCTATTTGACTTGGAAATGCTTTCTACAAAACAGCAACCCATTGATTGTTACAGTTTATGAGTTGGCATACAGTCCCAGGGAGGAAAAGATGCATATAGGATGAAAAACAACATTCATTCATCTATATATTGTTTAATACTATTTTCCTGCATGTACTGTGCGAGCTTTCAGGTTGGAAAGTTAACATGTTGAGACGGTGTAGTCAAAAGCACATTGGTTAATTTGTATTCTTTCACACACTGAACACAGATTCAGGGAAAACATTGTGTTCAACATTGTGTGTGTTGACATGAGTTCACCTGTCAAGTTACTTTTGATGGTATAGGCTGTGGCTTTAGGTTTAATTCTCATGGTACAGGCAGATGGCAGGCCCAAAGATTAACCCACTGTGCTCTAATCCCTACTCATCTTGTAATGCAGGACCCGTCTGTGTTCACACAGGCTCCATCAGACAGGAATCTAAGACACAATTAGCAGACACAAGTAGCTGCAGAACCAACTGGTGGACATATTGCAGACAGTAGACATGCAGCATCCTGTGGGTTCACATACATATGTTTTTTATCCTCTGTCATACTGAATGTGACCTTTGTTTAAAATGTTACTTACAAGTGTGTGCCAGTGCTTACATTGTGTTTTAAAAACCAGCCACTGAAGATTATTTCTGCAAGTGTCTCTGCAGTGATCACTGTATAAAGGTCAAAGGGATCAAATCTCACTGCTCATCTAATCCTGTTCCTTCTATCACAGCAGTACATGTTTACCTCTTTGTTCTTGGTGGGGCTAAATCATTATGCAGCCCACAGGAGAATTTTCAGGGAGATGCTTATCCTGTGGATTATTTGATTTGGATTAGTGTCACCATCAGACAAGGCCAAACCTGAGCATAATTAGGCTCAGTGTACACTGAAATATTTGTTTCAGTATGGGCCATTTCCTTCAACGTATTTTTTTAAAAATATTGCCCTTGTAGGGTGTTGCAAGAAAATAAAGGAAAGAACATGATAAGAAACACTGTAGACAATAATGTGTTTGTGTGTCTGTTGTATCAAATCCACACACATTATATTTCTGTGCCTTTCAGGCTGTTTTTTTTTTTTTATCTCAATATGATTTTAGGTGTTTTTTAGGCTGTCATTTTTTCATATTTGTAATTTATCCTAATGTCTCATGTTGAATTATTTTTTCTGAGGATTTGTGCAGGACATAGTGTGATTTAAAGTTTAGAAAAGAAAAAAAATACCCCCAGTATTTAGAATGTAACATGAAAAATGCAACTCAGATCCTTAAGACAGTTGGTTAAAAATAAAAAGCTTTTAATATGTGCAAATACATTATGAAAAAAGTGTGATTAAAATTGAGCCAAATCACACGAACACTAACAAACAACTCTTTTGTTTCCCATATGGGGGGTTTTATTATTGTGATAATATAATATAATATTTCAAGATTAATGTTTATATTTTATCTTCAAATTACATGGAATTATTACATGAGAAAATGTTTCCCTCAGCAACATTTAGAGGATTTCAAAGTTTAGGGCACGTTTCTGGATGTTTATCAAGAAGTGTTGTCAGCAGACAGGGCTGCATGAAGAATCAGTCTGGCTCTCATCCTGTACATGAGTCTGAAACGTGAGAGTCCATAAAAATGTCAGATGAACATGTAGCTGTTTATCACTAAGACCTTATGAACATTTTGGATTACAGGAATCTCGAGTATAACCCAAATATACACATCATTATATCGATCATGTATCAATCATATATCCCAATTTTCCAACAAATAAGAAATGCTTCATTCTTAACACATTGTAAACAATACAGTGTCTCCAACAGTTTGAGTAGTGTGCACACTCAGTTCAGTGATTAAAAACTAAATACAGCCTTATTTTAACCCTATTTTTAAAAATACAAAAAAGAAATTCCAGTGTTTACTGAGTCCAAAATAGAAAGGGAAACAGCTCCTGTCACTACAGGATCACTGTCTGTTACCTGTTGTCCAGATACCCAATTCAGCTCTACCATTTTGGATTAATATTGATAATCTCTAGTGTGGTTTGTCAAGGGCAGAGGTTTGCTTTTAGTCCTGGTCCTCTCTAAAACTAGGTCACTCTTTTAATCTCTCCATGTAGAGTATACTGTAGGTTAACAGCCTTTCATTTTTCATAAACCTCAAAGAGAGCTTGTAGGGTGAATACGCAACATTATGAACCACCCAGAAATTACCACTGCAGTGGTCCAGAAGACAATTTCTGAAAATGCTAGTCCTGTATTGTGGGTGTTTATAGGATTTCAACAAAACAATATCGACGTACCCCTATAAAAATCTAAAAATATATTAAAGTGATTACAATCATTTACAGAAACACACCTAAAGTCAAGAAGCCTCCTGCACAAACACAATTTGCGTTGATATCTTTATATTACAATACAAATTAAAACTGAGGAAAATAGAAAATGCAATTTGTAAAAAATAATGTGCATCAAATATGTTTTGACGAACTGACATTTGCATCATGAGCACTGAACTAAGCCTGTGCTGACAGAGCCCCTGCATCTCATTGCTTTCTTTGACACTGCTGCCCCCAAGCGGTTAAAACCTGGAGGTGGAAAAAAAAATACAAAAATGATTATTTGTACTGCGCATTAATTTAGACATATATACATGTGCATAGGCTGTAACTGTTATAGACTGTTGTGAAGCACAGGTATCTCTAACAACACGTCTGTGTGAACAACCAACACCCTGAACTTGTGGCGGCTGAGTATAAAAAAAAAAACAGAGGGCTCAGGGTTTTTTTTAGATCATAATATATGCAGGGTGGACATAGCTGGAATAGCTGTGGCTTCAGCCTTTATACAAAGTTGCGGGGTGTTTTGGGATCACGTGACTCGCCAACACAGGATGTCCCACGCAGGGAGATCGGTGTGCGCCTTCAGTCTGCCCGCTCGTGCTGTGAGAGCCAGTATTTGAGAAAAGTTCGAGAAACACATTTAGAAGCGGAAATATTTGAAAACATGTTTAAATCTACTTAGGTAAGGCGGTGCTTTCTGTCTGTCGGGTGCTGGTAAATGTTAAGAGTTACCTGCTGTGGGAAAACGTTTCTTTGTACCGCAGTATTTTCTAAATTAAAAACAAAACACCCACACACAATCTGGTTTCTAGGGTCCACTTCTCTTTTTAATGTTGATGTTTCTGCGAGACGTCCGTGCGTACGCGTCGCCTCTCATTCATGTGGCAGAGGAGAGGAGCCCGCGTCCGATACAATGAAGCCGTGTGTCCTTGTGCGAGACAATGCAGCGAGATGCTACGAGGGGACCCTTCTGATTTTCACCACACCGGGGACGTTTTGCTCGAATGCAGAGAGAAACCAGCTAAAGGTTTGTAACCTGAACTTCTCTATATCTGATGTGTTTTTCTGTTTTTTTTTTTTTTTTCCTTCGGACAGGAAATGACTCAAAGCTTTAAATAAACCACCTACAAAACCAGGGGCGCACGGCAGAGCTTGTAAACATGCTGCTACCAACGAATGACGAGTAACGATAAAGTCTAGCAGTGTTCCCGTCGCTATCAAAGCACACATGTGTATGTTTCCTCATGTGATCCAGGTGTAAGTGGTTACACTAATATGAAGGTTGTGTATGGCGGGTAACCCACTGATATTTCATTTTAAACGTGTGAGTTTGAATATGTGGCTAAAGATTGTGTTCATTCTGGTTCAGTAGTGGAGATGTTGAAAATGTTCCTGAATGCCCTCTTGAATGGACCCCTCCCCCTAAATGACACACACACACAGACACACACAGACACAGACAGACAGACAGACAGACAGACAGACAGACAGACAGAGAGAGAGAGAGAGAGAAAGAGTCGTTTTCTTTATTTCCAAATGGAAAATAGTTCAGACTATAACCCATCAGTCACATGGAAGTGATAAACGACACCTACACAGATTCTAATGGTTTTCAGTATTTGCCCATAACAGTTAATTGTTTACACTAACACGTCTGGATGAACAGCACAGCTTTCAGTGGGAACTTTAGCTTTTGCGTCTTCATGAGATGCTGCTTCAAGGCTCTGAAGGCAGCCATTAATGTAATTTGTAGTGAGATGATAAACAGAGTGATGTGTGTTTCTGCTTGAGCGCACAGTGAGATTTGCCAAACGCTCCACCGATTCTTGAATATGTAAAAATGCTCAGCTCAAGTGCTTCAGCCTGACAGTTTGATGGCTATTAAGCTCAGATAATTGGGTGATATTTACTTACAGAACACACAGTCATTCCACAATGGCTTGAAAACTGTGTCTTTTCCCTTAATTATATGCTTTTCAGCAATTATTCACTTTCTTGACAGGTCCAAATTTTGTGTGTGTGTGTGTGGGGGGGTAGTCTACATTTCTGCTTCTGTAACAGTCCATAGTCAGTTTATTAGGAATGAAGAAATTAGCTATACTGAATAATTTCACATCATAAACAATTATTGGATCGCACTCCTTCAAAAGAGCTGTGTGACACCAGGGTGGGCTGGTAATGTTAAGTCTTCTTTACATTAACATTTTTGCATTCAGGTTGCCCTTAAACATGGAAGTACTCCCAAAGGGTGAGAAGGATACCATGGCTGAAGACACAAGGTTTTGTTTTGATACTGTAGTATGATGCTTTACCTTTCCCTGTGTCTTACACGGACTAATAATACCCTACTTGTTAAAAATGCATACCAAAGATAAATTCATGAACATGCTGATGCTTGTTCTTTACCGGTGACTTCATAATGTGACTTCATAATGTGGACAAACGTTTGATTCCCAGAAATGATACTTACAACTTCACTGCAAGATTGTGCAACTCAGCAACAGACTCACTACTCATAGTCTGAAAGTAGCTTCAGGTTAAAAAGAAGGGGATTTAGTCCTGGAATCAAAATCTGCTTTGTCCACCGACTTGCTGCCGTGTGGGAGTATTTAATTATATTTACTCTTTCTCCTTCTCTCTATATTCTTCCTCACCACACTCCCAGTCCCACTGAAAAGCTCTTTTTTGTCTTTTATATGTGGTTCTAAGATATGAGACAAACAAGTTTACAAAGGCTATGTGTTGTATAACGTTCAGAATAGTCATAAGGCTTCATATCAGTCCATCTGTGACCACATTTATTTATGGCTGGCTGAATAGAGGTTTGTCTCTCAAAGCTGAGATGGGAGATATTGAGATATTTTCCCATTCTTTTTTGATTAGTTATGATGTCACCATAATCCAGCATGAGATGCATCTGTTGTATGATTTTACGGTAGTGTTTTTGCTGTGCTCTTATTCATCGTTTTGTTATGCATTATCCCACACCCAGAACAGTGTTCTCGAGACCTGAGCCAAACACACAAGGATTATCATAAGTTGTGAAGATGTTTTGAGTCATTCAAGTCATTTTTACAGTCTTTAAAGAAGTATCTTTCTAATTGCAGAATGAAGCTTTAGACTCTGCCTGACAAGCTATGACCATCACACCCACCAGAGTCTAGATGTCCAATTACAAAAGCCAGGACTCAAGAATGAACACCAAATATGCAGTCATCTTCATCTGCATTGTTGCCCTGGTCATCATTGAAAAGGAAAGCAACATCCTTTCAAGGTAAGACCAAAATCTGAGAAACCATCAGAGATGTTAAATATTATTCATCTAGAAAGTGTTATACTTTCTGAGAAAATAACCGTTGTCGTCGAAACCCCCTGGCTTCGACTTTACATGTACAACATATCCTGGGACAAGATCAACTGCTGTTTTTTGTATTAACCAGCCTCGCTGTCCCACTGTCAGAGCTTTATGCTATGTGTAGCGATCGTCATTATATTTAATATACATGCAAATGTTAAGAAAGTCAAATGCAGAAGGGTGGAAGTGTAACTGATTATATAACTGATTCTAGTCTTGTAACTAGAAAATACACGTATTTGCTTTTTTTCTGAGAGTTGGGTGAGAAGTTATCGCCAGCAGCTGCTTAGTTGTTTCTGCCTGTTTCCAGGCTTTATGCTAAGGTAAGCTAACGCAGACATGATAGTTGATGATCGATCTTCTCTTGACCTCACTCTTGGCAAGAAAGCGAATAAATCTTTTTCCATAAGACCAAACAATTTCCTTTAAAAGAATGTTAGACCAGAGCTCTGATCCTCTGGATCTTTTGCTGTAACTTCATGTAGAAATATACAGTGTGAGATTTAAGATCTGTCTTGTGTTTTTTATTTTTTTTACACTGTTGCTAATCAGTATTTTAAATCAAGCTTCTCTGTCTCATCAGGGTCTCTGATAAGCTGATCCAGAGGCAGACTCCACAGCAGACCCTACAGACAGAGGATTACAACAACCCAACACACAATGACTCCTTGAGTGTGCTCAAAATGCTGCTTTCTAAACTCCTTGGCACAAAAAGGAATTATTCAAATCTCTCAGACAAATTAGGCAATTACAGCTACAGCAGTGGCCACAAACACATTTTACTCATGGCCACCACACGAACAGGGTCCTCATTTGTGGGAGAATTTTTCAACCACCACGGGGAGAACATGTTCTACCTTTTTGAGCCTTTATGGCACGTTGAGCGCATGTTGACTCTGACCACAGAGGCAAACAATGGGACAGTGTTGGCAGGAATCTACCGGGATGTACTCCAGGGGCTTTTCCTGTGTGATTTCTCTCCTCTTGAGAAGTTCATCTCTCCTCAACCTCAGGACCACGTCACCCCGGCTCTTTTCCGCAGGGAGTCCAGTGTATCCCTCTGTGAAGAACCTGTCTGCACTCCTGTAATCACAGATGTCTTTGAGAGGTATTGTATTTTCTCTAGATACATTGTTATTGATCAAGCTTACAACATTGGTTGAATATGGAAAAGGAGCTAAAAATTTATTGTCATACATTTGCAAAGATGATCATATGGTGTTAAGCACATCACTGCAACTACTTAAAAGTAGTTTCATTTACATTTAATTTGGGATCTTTAGCAGAAGAATACACCTGAAGACAGCAACTCAGCAATGTGATTTAGATTTTATAGACCAAACATTTAATTGATTAATCCAGAAAATAATTGGCAAGTTAATGGACACTGAAAATAATGGCTAGTTTCAGCACAATAAGCAACAAAATTGTAAGCTTGGTGATCAGATGCTTCTTACTGAAATGCACTTTAGGATTTGACGCCACTGTGTTGTACCCTGACCAGATAGTTTCTCTTTTTTTATGGATAATTCAGCAAGAGTTTTATGCCCATGCATGTGTTGGAAGTGCTCCAATAGGCATTTACTTCAGGAACTTTAGATTTCTAAAATAACTATCCCCACTTTGCAACACTATTAATGATATTCATCATATAAACAATACTGTGTCATAGGTATCACTGTAAAAGTCGTCGCTGTGGGCCGCTCAATCTGACCCTTGCGGCTGAATCCTGCCTTTCCAAACAACACCGTGCCATTAAAACTGTCCGTGTGCGCCAGCTGGACACATTGCGGCCTTTAGTGGAAGAACCTCGCCTGGATGTGAGAGTGATCCAACTAGTCCGAGATCCACGGGCTGTCTTAGCGTCCCGCATGGTGGCTTTCTCTTCAAAGTACCAAACGTGGAAGACCTGGGCGCAGGACGGCCAGGTTCCTGAAGATGACGAGGAGGTGAAGAGGCTCAAAGGAAATTGTGACAACATTAGGATGTCTGCACAGGTGGGGCTGAGCCAACCTCCCTGGCTCAAGAACCGCTACATGTTAGTGCGTTATGAGGATATTGCTCGTTACCCTATGCAGAAAGCAGAGGAGATGTACAGGTTCACAGGGATACCATTTAGCCCCCAAGCTAGGGAGTGGATTCTGAGGAACACACAGACCACACAGGTAGCTAGTGGGATTTACTCCACCCAGAAGAACTCATCAGAGCAGGCAGAGAAATGGAGATTTAGCATTCCCTTCACGCTAGCTCAGGTAGTGCAGAGAGTGTGTGGACCCACAATGAAGCTGTTTGGTTACAGGTTTGTGGATGATGAAAAGACACTGATCAATAAGTCTGTCAGTTTGCTTGAGGAAAGACTGTTTGTGTAGTTTTGGCAAATGTAGCTGTGAACAGAAACACACGATGGATACGTGCCAGGAAAAGCCATTATTGCACTTAACCAAAATACTTAGACAACAAAGTGCCATAAACATTACAGATTGTTTCACTGGTGCCAATAATTTGGCCATACAATAATTATGCTCACCAATAATGTGCTTCATTGGAATAATGAGCTGCTTGATAAAGAGAAATATTTATGTGAATACTTGGTTCACTGAAAATCCTGATACTTCAGCTTTATGTCATGCTCTGTGTTTCATTTGAATGAAATGAACATAGATGTCAGGCCTGATGAGAGAGATTGTTATGGAAAAACTTTACTGATAGTTGATCATGTTTAGCTGTTCAGGGATGAACTAAGGTGAACGTAATGTGTATGTGCTTTATTTGTTTGTGTGTGTGTCTATGGCTATGGGAGAGGGTGTTTCTAACCAGATGATTTATGATGTTGATGTTAGAGCAGTGGAGGGCAACCCATGTTCCTCAAGGCAGTTTTCCAACTATTGAGGCCCTTCTCACTCCAGATCACCTGGATCAGGTGTGTTCAGTCAATCAACTGGAAGATATCAATTCACTTTGTCTTCCTCACTCCACCTTCATTTGAGATGGTATCTTTCTGCTTCTGATTGACTGAACACACCTAATACAGGTAATTTGGAGTAGGTAGGGCATGGATAGTCGGAAAACAAGCCCAGCACTGGTCCTTGAGAACCAGGGCTGGTTATTCCTGGCCAAGATGATAAGGCCCCTGAATTCCTGTGTTTTTGTAGCTAAATCCCATAAAAAGCCTAAAACAACAAATTGCATCTGCTAAGATATTACTAAACACACACACACACACGGTTAAGTGAATATGAATAATATGGATTGCATAGTAATTTATTTATAAATCACTTCCACACCTTTAGGACAGGCAGACTCCACTGCGCATGCTTGGAAACGTCGTTTTGTTTACGCGCGCTAGCTTGTTGCGCTATCACAACCTCGTGACTTTGGACTAAAGTTTTTTTAAAACATATTTTTAATGTTTGGTGCACACGGAGAGGTCGGTGGATGAGGTTTATTTATAAAAAAAAAGTTGGTGTCTGAGCTGGACGAGACGTTTATGACACTTGTACGCCAAGTTCCAATGACCTGGACTGGTCTGGAGGAGATAACGATACTGAAGATACAAGGACCTGAACTCTGCAGTCCAGACGTGTCCAGAACCAGGTACCAGAGCACTTCGTGTTAACATTGTACAGGGTGAAGTTCCAAACTACTTAAATAACCATGTGGTGAGACTGATGGACCCTAGTATCAGCAAACCCAAATAGCCTTTGTTTGAGTCCCTTCATGGGGTTTGTAAACAATAAGAAAGTGTTAAACTAATCACTGGCTGTGTCCTTTAATGCTGCCTAGCTCAACCTGCTCTGTGTTTTGATGTACAGCCGATGGCTTAGACCGGATGTGCTTTGATAAGGTTTTACATTAGTGACTCAGGTGAAATGGAGGTGAAAAAAAAGTCTCATCTGTCTTAAAGTAATTCACATGTTCATCATAGCATAAAGGTAAGTTAAGATGGATAAATGAAATGAAGTGAAACTATAGCAAATTATACTGTACCTACATGTGTCTGAGCAAAAAGAATCATGGTGTTAAGTCGGAGTCAGAGCTGATATAACGTTATACATTTGTGTTTCCATTGACACACAAGCAAAACATTTGTTTCAACATCCCAAATTATAGTGACCAAACAAATCCATGTAAAATGCAGTATAATCACCCTATAGTTGAATAAGTTGTCATATTGTTGTATGTTGATGGTTTTGGTTGCAAGAAATGTATAAGAGCTAAGTGTATAGATGAGTTTATCTGGCCTATCACTTTAAGTGAAACGCAGTTGTCGTTGCATTAACTGTTACTCTTGATGGCATATAAAGGTATCCTCTGTGACTCTGATTCAATGGCAGCATTGTTCAGCTTGCTTGAGGCACTGCTGAAATTCTTCCCTCTCATGGAAAGAAATATGCATTAGAGGTCCATGTAGCAGTGGTGTTATAGTGCTTTAGTGTTTAGAACGTAAATATGAATATATTAAAACTGGCGGGCCTCGCGTTTTGCAGGCACACTACTGAGGTATTTAAGCCAAAAGGAATACTGTGAAATACCAAGTACAACTCAAAGTGTTTAGTCAGGATATGCAATCAACTCATACATATAGCATAAGTGGAGGTAAATATATTGGAGCAGTAGGATTTTGTAGTTATGGTTACAGTTGTTTGAGCTGATGTCAGAATGAATGAAAGGTTTTAGTGGTCAAAGTGCCATCCAAGTCAAGTTAATAGTATATTTTAATAGAAGACGTGTTAACCTTGTATGGGACCAACAATTACAGTATTAACCTGTGGTTGGTTGTATCAAGACTGTAGTATTTTTCTTTCAAACAGTGGGTCAAATTAAATCTTTAGTATGTCAAATCTTAAATCCTCATTTTATATCTGACTGTACAGTCAAACTCCACACCCAAACAACAGAAACTCTTTGCTGCCCATTCATACTTAGTGTTTGCTTTTATATTACATGCAGTACTTTTGTGTGAAGGTATCACCATCAAGATTCTGCTGCAGGTGCTGTATTCAGCCACATTGTAGTGAAACTATTAGTGTGCTGAAGTGAGTGTACTGAGAGAAAGTTGAAAAATTGATCCTGCTGCAAGAGGAAGTTATGAAATGTCTTTAGATGATTTTTTTTTTTTTTCATAAATTGGTATGAAAACTTGTAAGATTTTGTAGGCATTTCATCTGAGATGAATTCAAACCTATGTATGTTCTCTGTGAAGAAACACGCCTTTTACAGTCAGCTTTGAAAAGACACTGTTTGATACTCACGCTCATTGAGGCAGAAGGTAAAGTTTGACAGGCTCTTTTAAAGGTTGACTTTAACGACTTGCTGTCAGTGTTTACTATTAAAATGTTCTTTTTTCACTCTCACAATGTGGTTATTCTTGTGAAGTAACCAAAGGCCTACTTACAGGTTATTCCTATGCAATATGAAATGCATCGACACGTTTCTTCTGTTGATACGATAATTACAATGATTTATTTGTGGAAAAATGCAGCTTTAAGTTCCTTTTTTTTTTTTTTTTTTGAACCCATCAATAGCAGCTATAAATAAAGTACTGGTTCTATCAAAAATCCAAATGATTTTTTTTGCAGTTTGAGGACCCTAAATCAAACCATCCCCGGCTTGCCATTTTTCTAGTAACATCATTTTACCATGTGCTTGCATTTACTGGTTATGTTAACCCCTCAGGATGTACCAGCAGGATCAGCTTCCCATGATAAATATCCAGCAGAGATACTAGAATAGGAAGTTGTAGATAAAGTAAAGTATTTGTGGTATTTTTATGTTATGACCAAATTGTTTGTATTTTATCTATTAATATTATTGTAAAGTCAGTGCAATTGAGTGTTTCAGAGCTTTTTATAAACTTAAAACTGATGTTGCTGACAAATTGCTCTAGCTGATTATACACATCACTAAGGGATGTTGATCATTTCCTTGTGCTCCTTTTATCTACGCAGTTCCTTTCAAATACTTGACCACCACACATAATCATTAATTGGGTATTCCTTTTCTATAGATTACACAGCAGATATTTCCGCTTTATCGTTTTATTTTTGAAGCACTGAAATACAAAGGTCGAAGATAAATTGGATAAACTGAAGATTGTGGGTTTGTTTCCTTAATTCCACTCTCTTACTCTCACTTCACATTCAAATACATGCTGTTGCCAGGGACCTCCAAAAGGCTGTGCAGCAATAACTTGCGGGGAAAAAAGCAGAAACAGTGAGCCCATTCAAGTCTGCATTCTTTCTGTCTGTATCATGCCCCAGCTGAGAGAAAGCAGTTTGAGTTCACAGCTGTTGGTCAAGCTGATTTTTTTCCCAGATCATTTGCCTAATGCTAAAAATTCCCACAGCAACAAAGCAGATGTTTCCATCCTGCAAAGGAGGAAAAGTCTTGGTTGATAAGCCACTGAAGAGCCAGGTCAAGTTTCCTCAAGGTATCCTGTGGTGTTGTAGACTAATGAGCTTGACAAGTGGATCCCTGAGTTGAGTGTTTTACCAACACAAGGATGCATGAACTTTGAACTAAGGGATGATGTGATGGACACTTCTGCCTACTGCAAATGTGCAAAGCAGATTTACAAAATAACTGTTCTGCAATCCAGTATCTTTGAAGAATCCAAAAGAATCATGCAGAAGATGCATTATGAAAACAATGCAGGTTTCATAACAGTGTAAAACTGTGTAAAAAAAAACAAAACAAAAAAACCCTCTGTTTTGAGTAAGTGTTAAACAAAGAGCTTTTTTTTTTTTTTGGCCTTTAGGATATATTTTTGAAAACCAAACCAAGTTTGTTTACAATGAACTGACACCTTTGACTGATGATTTTCTGACTTTTAAATCTGAACACAAAACTTTAAATTTAACTAGATAATTGTCATTTACTTTATAAGCCTCCATTAAGTGACAGTACCCACCTACTGATGACAGGCAGTGGACCTGCACTTCAACGCATACAGACACATAACTGATTTCAAACACAAAAGTACGGAGCAGAATTTAAATATGTGGTAATAGTCAATTGGCTTTTCATAATCTTTTATACATCATGTAGTGATAGTGCTTTTAAAGGTTGTACATTAGTTTGTGATTTGAATATCACCAAATTATGCCTCTGTGGACTCCAGGAAATTGAGCTCTCAGGTCCGATAAACCGGCATCCTATGAGAAAGTTAAAGGGAAAAAATATTACAGAAAAAAGTTGTAAATATGTGAAGATTGAAAATATCCCAGCACACGCTAAATTCAGTAGTAAAGTTAATGTATGTTAATAAAGTAATTTTCATAGAGTTTGGTGGAAATGTCTCCATGCAGACATTAAAGTAAAGCTGTACAGAATCTCAGGAAAAATACAGAAAAAAACATATTCAAGTACATAAATGGAAAATATATTTCTATGTGAAATATATTCCTGTTGATGTCTTTAACTGTGATGTCGCAAAGACAAAACAAACAAATAAATAAACCATTTCCATCCTTAAGGTGACTGACTGATTCTTCATAATTTTCACCTGCTCTAGTACCAGATGGCAATTATAGATTTAATTTTCTACACGTTGGTATCGCACATACAGATGTAATTGCTTCAAACAACCTGTCTGAACTAATAAAAAATCCTATCTGTGAAATTGTATCATGTTTGTCAGATCCATTTTTTATGTCATTATTTATCCATAAAAAAAAAAAAAAAATTAATAAAGCAAAAACATACCTCAAGTACAAATAACTCAATGCTGTGGTGTAGGATCTGTACACTGCATTTACTGCATAAATACATTCATTCATATTTACTTGGTAAGTCTTTGCTCTCTGCTTTATTAACCTTAAATATTCTATGTCATGACTGGCATTTTTGTATTTTGTAGAAGTTTTGCATAATTTTAATGTTTTCATCCAAATAGTTTATTTTTACTGGTTTTGATGATGTGGGCGTATTGGTACTGGAGGTCTCTCTCTCTCGGTGGACTTTCTGAAATTCAGTAGGTCAATTTAGGCTGACATGTGACTGTGATGATGATTTAGCTTATCTTGTTTCCAAACATTTTGTTACTGAAGCATGTTAAGAAGCATGAAAGTAGATTTGTCTATATTTCTAGATAAGTCTTTGCCTGTTGGGTAACATGGCTCATAACATGGCCAGAAAGTTTACACTCGGACACTGCTGGCCCCAAGGGTGACACTTTTTTAGACTGTCACACCTTTAATGTGCCGTACCAACAGATGCACACAGTGTGCTTGTACGCACTCACAGTCTCAATGACTCTTCTTGTGCTGTGTAAGTGAAGGGAAGGGAAAGGGCTGAGAAATTAGGAAACCCACCCCCATTGACCTTTTCTGGCTCTTCTCCATGTTCCTCCTCTCTTACACGTCTCTTGTCAGTGTTTCCAGTGTTACACTAGGTGAGATTGTTTTTGGAAAGATAAATAAGTGCAGGTTTTTTTAATTGGTGTCCGTCTCAAATGGAATTATTTTGAGTATTGAGTGTCTGCTTTGTGATTTTTATGTAGGGGGGGATCATGACATCTACTTTCTGTCTTAAGTTATCCAGTATCACCACTTTGCTACTCCAGTCCAGTTCTCCACCCCTCCAGCAAACAGACACTCTGCACCCTTACTTTTCTCTAAGCACACTCCATCACCTCTTCCTGGCTGCCCCTCACTGGAAGGTAAATAAATCCTGTGTTTGCGGTGGAACACTGAGTGCCCTCATATGCCTCTGGAGTTGCTCTAACTGAAAGAGGCCTTGTGTTTGCTTCTTTAAGGTGGCTCTACTCAGTCATACTCTGGCTGAGTAGAGCTCTTCTGTGGAAGGCCCAGAAAAGGAATCAGGTCTAAAAATATTGTTTAAATCCTGTCATATGCACTAAGGCAGGCAAGGCAAGGCAAGTTTATTTATATGGCACAATTCATACACAGAGTAATTCAAAGTGCTTTACAGAAATAAAAGACAAGTTAAAAATACATGAGCAAGAATCAAAATAAGAAACAGCAAATAGTGAAATTAATGTTAAAGGAAACTGAGTGCAGATAGATCACTTTGGATAAAACACTGTCAGTTGTCATATGTTATATGCCACGCTAAAATGAAAGGTTTTTAGCTTGGACTTAAACATTGCCAGAGATGAGGCTTGTCTAACATCATCAGGAAGACTATTCCAGGTTTTAGCTGCATATAACTGAAACGCTGCTTCTCCATGTGTAGTCCTGACTCTGGGCCTGAGCAGAAGGCCTGTCCCTGTTGTTCTCAGAGTTCGAGATGGTTCATATGGCATCAACATGTCAGAGATGTAATGTGGTGCTGAGCCATGAAGAGACTTATACACAAGCATTGCTGTTTTAAAGTCTATTCTCTGAGAGACAGGAAGCAAGTACAGAGATCTGAGAACAGGAGTAATGTGGTTGTACTTCCTGGTTCTAGTCAGAACCTGAGCAGCAGCGTTCTGAATGTACTAATATACTGCTTTTGTAGTTGTCATCAGTCTTAACTTCAGGATGTATAATGTTCATCAGCTACGGACATGACTGTAGAGAGGTATATTGCAAGTTGCTGTATTTATTTCTTGTAAAGCCTGCAGAGGGCAGTAGATCCCAATGGGTCATTGAGATGCTCATATGTCCTTTGTATATGTGTAGTTCTGTTGAGAACATGTACATACATGCATTTGTCTGTGTGGGGGGTCTCAGGCCTCAGATGCTTGCTCATCTGTTCAGCAGTAATTGTTATGATGTTTTAATCTTCCTCATTATAGGAAGTTTTCCTGTAGCTGAAGACAAAGCAGGAGATGACTCCTGCTCATGCCTGTTCCTCTTCAATCCATTGTTGTACTCTCCGTTCCCCTCAGTGCGTCCCTGGAGCTCAATAGGACAGAAGTGTGAAAGATGTCCACATAAAAGAGGGCGCAGGCCAGCACTAATCCGCAAATAATGACAGGCAGGCAAGGCTGAACTTAACACACATGTTCCCTTACTTACTAATCTTTGGCAGTATAGAGCAATTTCTCAGGGATCACTGTACAACATAGCACCTGCACTACAGTGTCATGGGACTTGTAAGAACGGATGAAAGAGGGTCTTATGTTTTATTATGAGAAGCAGAAGTGTGTGGAGAACAAGTAGGAATATTTATAGACTTGCCACAAGTTTTCAATTGTGTGTAGGTTGATTCTGATCAGAGAAATGAATGCCCTCTTTTATTTACTAATATTAAAAGCAACACATATCATACATATGACAATGTTGACAATGACACACACATTGTTCTTACAGATGTGAGGATTCTCATTGACACACTCTAATGTATTATATATTTCCTAGAACATTGCTTTAACTTTAACCATCACAACTAAATGACTAAACCCAACCCTTACTCTGACCTAAACCTAGTTGTACTGCAGAAGTGGTTTGTCACCAAAATGTGTCCACACGACTATAGAAAGACGTGTACACACACACACACACACACACACACACACACACACACACACACACACACACACACACACACACACACACACACACACGCACCTCCTTAACTGTCAGGTGGGCAGCCCTTGAGGGGAAATTCTTCCAGACTCACCTGTACCATTGTTTCCTCTGCTCTTCCTGTGTGAGGAGCCTGTGTTGTTTGAATACAATGGGGTCGGGGAAATCACAGCACCTGTCAGACAGACACTCCATCACTGTGACAGAGGGCTGACAACAAACGGCACAAACGCTCACTACTGAATAACCCCATTTTTCTGTTTGCTCATCACTTTTACAATGGCGCTATTTCACAGCAAGATGTGTCATGTGGATTTCTAGAGTATGTCTCCTGGATGTGTTATAGTGTTTCATCTTTTATAGCATACCAGCTAATATATATTTGTTATTCCTATTTTGCAGTTTTTTTAGCATTGCCCTTGGTGTTGCAATTTAGTGTAATGAACATCCTCTCTTTATACTTTCTTTGTCTAACATGTACTGAAATAAATAGATTCAGCTGCACTCATACACCCATTTAATAACCAAAATATTAATGACTAAAATTTACACTGCAGTTGTAAAATTTTATTAGCAGCTTTTCTATGTAATGATTTATTTATTTTTGGCCACCTGGGGGCAGCAGAAATAAGCACTGACATATTATCACTTTAATCACTTGCTGTCACTTTTTAAGTTGAGGTGGTAAATTTGTTAGGAAACACCTGCCAATTTACACATCCAGCAGTTACATAGTCTTTTTAGTTGAAGTCATGTTACTCGCAATCTGGTGAATTCAAGTGCAATATTCTCTTAATAAAACATTAAACTAGTTTATTAAAAACACAAAGGTAAAATTATGTGTAAACAAGTATGTAATGGACACAACTAATAAAAAAAAAAATATATAAGGACAGAGTGCATGTAGCAGAATAGAGTGCAAGATATTGCTGTAATTTAAATAGTGCATATTTCTTTTTAATTGACAATTAAATTCAGTTCCAAAGAAACATGTAATGGATATCTCTAAACCAATAGCAGCAGCATCCTTTGCAGAAATATCATATGATATTGTGTCACTCACTAAGTAATACTAAGCCCACCTATTTACTTCTTAATCTCCCAGTGAACTTCACAGAGGCAGCTGGGTTATGTTATACTGACATGAAACAAAAGGTAACAGTGTGCAGCCGAATGTCTTCCTGAGGCCAAGCCCCATAGGAAAGCTATATCTGAAGTGCCAGGGTTGGGGATTAAAGCCCACTCTGGGAATGTCAGCTTTGTCAGACAATACAGTCCCATCACTACCACCGCATTCAAAGTTTATCATGTTGCCTCCAAAGTGGTGGCTTTTTCAAACTATTGCAGCTTTTATCTTTACACAGTTTTTACAGTCGTGATTATGCCTTTTGATTAAATATTAAATTTCATTGTCAATTGTGGTACTAACACTGTTTATGTTCCTAGTTGAAAACAAGAAAATATTAATAGTTTGACATCACACTTTCCTCTTATAGTGCCGGTGCTCTTCAGTACACCTCCATCCTGAGTGATAGGTGTGGGTCAGTTCACAACAGGCCCCAACAGAAGACTCTATTGACACTGATGTTACCTTATCCTGTGTCATCTCCTCTTTATTCCTCAGTCAGTCTCCTGCTCCAACCTTCTCAAGTTGCATAAGCTATGATTAGCAGTTTCTGCCATTATGTATCTTTCCTGCATAATTAATGCCCTATGTTCTTTTTGTCTGTCCCATGGAAAGAAGACGAGAGGGGAATCCCACCCTGCCTCAACAAAAACAAGAGAACGTCTCTTGTGGTAGGGGTGAAAAAATAATGTGGTGCGTTTTTAATTATCCGAATGTTGGATGATTCATAATTGATGAGAGAATGATCGTAGGTGCAGGTTTGGCCCTCTCCCATCAAGGAAATGAAATGATGTGGAACGTGTTGGGTTATTAGGCCGTTAGGGATCGAGTCCCCTCCTGATCCAGAGACCAAGTATGACAAAGCCGCAGAGAGGAGATCCCATACACTGACCAGAGTGGAGCAAGCATTTTCTTTTCCTTTGGTTGAGGCTGCTATTGTCCTGCGCTGTTATTCTTCTGAGACACAGTGGGTTTGTCATTTGAGAAGCCCGGTCTGTATCACTGTGGGACGGGTTAGCATGGCAATTTGTTTTGGTAAAATAAGAAAGTGGAACCTGCTTGAAGGACCTGCCAGAAAGTTAAAGTTGGTAAAGACTTGGGAGATCTTTAGATGATTATACCATTTCCATCCATCCATCTTCTATACCCGCTTTTCCTGGTTCAGGGTCACGGGATTATACCATTTATCAAACATAATTTTTCTTAACATAATTTTCTTACATCTTTAATGAAGATGAGTGACAAACAGGCAAAGTGGCAATTTGAAACTGACAAAGGGATATAAAATTGTTCCTGTCTTTGAGAACACAGGACCATATGGAGAGCAGTTAAGAAGTGATCATGTTTTCATCCCAGTAATTCTTAATCACTGTTTTCATCTCCAGGCACGATAGTGACCAATTCTGTGACTGACCATGGGAATGGGCAAAGCCTAAATCCCCTTCATCCTTGTTCCTGTGTTCGCTTGAGTCTGATTCCCAAATTCTACACACACATGCATGGACACACACACTCAGGGTTACAGAGTTGAGTCTGCTTTATGGTGTAGCCACCCTTTGATTCACCGCTCAATGAAACTTGTGACTGTTTTAATTAAGGGGAAACTGCACTGACAGTGTAGTGCACAGAAATCCGCCGCCATGCACATAAAGGACGCTAATGCTTTTCTTCCTGTCGACGCAATGCTGGCCCCCTTTTGTCAGATGGACCATTCACTTCTCATTCATTTTCTTTTCCTCTCTTTCTTCTGTTCTTAAGTATGGCATCGCATGAGGTCTGTAGCTAATGACAGGAAAAACATACATATATTCAAGGCCCAGCCAGGTGAGAGGTTTTCATGGGACCAGCTGGGATCAACTTTTAGTAAAAACACATATTTCTTATTTTGTATCCTGTTTATGGCCACAGGGGCTAATTTATGGTCGTCAAAGGAACAACAAGGAATATCTCACCCTCTTCTTTTGTTTGGTTTGCCTTAGGGCAGGAGGAATTAGTTTTGCCCGTCTTACAGAAGATAACTCTAATTCTTTTGTGCTTCCTTATGTTGATCAACTTAGATTTCATTGGTTCATTTGTGTGGTATTCAAAATTTCCTCTGTTAAGACAGTATCTCTGAGTTAAGTATTGGAAAACAATTGTACTCTTTGGTCATCAACCAGCATCCGAAAACAGCTGACAGCTGTCTGTGGGTTCCCATGTTAGTCACAGAGGTACAGTTCTCTGTCGTTGTGGTATTTTGACAGATGTTTCACAGAGGTTTGTGTATGCTGGTGTGTGACAAGTCCTCTCTTCCTCTGGGGATCAATGTCTGTCCTGTTCTCTCGGTGATCTGATGTTTATCTGCTGGTGATCAATCACACCGTTGACAGCAGGAGGGTTAGTGTTACCATCCACACTGCCTCTGAGTGGGTGTCTGTAGGTTCGATACAAAGGACAGGTAACCACTAACAAGGCTGTATGTATGTATGTATCATTTTTTAAAAAGACAGGCATGTGTCAGAAGTGTGTACTCAAACTTGAACCCAAGTTTTTCATTTATGAATGAATCGACTGAATAAATTGATTCATTAAAATAATTTGGATTTTAAATGATTTATAGGCATAAAATATTATGTTTAATGCTAAATAGACTGAAACAGCAAAAGCTTAGACAAAGATGAGGCTTTTATTTGCATAAAGCTTTTACTGTTTTCTAACTGAGAGAGTTCTAACACAAATGTTAAGGTCTTTGGAAGAAAAAAGCCACTTAATACTGTACAGGCATGTTTACTAGTATCCCCAGCCCCAAATAAAGCCACTACAGTCCAAGTGGCCTTCTCACACTTAAAATAAATGATTGATGATGACTCCTTACTCACAGCAAATGGGCCCAAGTCAGGATTTTTGTTCTTAATGCAGGTGTCAGTAATCTTCCTTTGCCTCTTCAGGTGATGTTTTTAGCCTGAGGAAATGCTTGACCAGATTCCTCCCTTACTGCGCAGAAACAGCGTAATCTCTCAATCCTTGACACAGCAAATAAACACTGCATAGAAAGAGAACCCGGCAACTTTATCTCTTACTTCCTTCCACATTGTCTTGTTGACAAGTTTCAGGGGAACCTCACCGAGCAGAGAAAAGAGGCGACATATTTCTTAGGTAACAAGCCCAAAGGGGCTCTGACTGGGGATTTAAGGTTAAGTGTATGTACTAATAGTCACCAAAAGGAACTTAACACCTTAGGATGTAATGACATTGCATAAACTTCCTCTTGGCCTTCCCTTTGTCATCATTTCTTCCTTGAAAGAGGAAAACTGCTTTGTTATCCTGTTACACAGATAAGACAAAAGATAAGATAGTAGCTTCTTAAGTAAGAAAATAGAAATACATTGCTTGATGACTTAATACATTTATTTTGCTAATCCCATAATTATTAGTGTAATTCAAAACAGAGAGAAAAGTAAACTACTACAAGTAGAAACAATTTTTGGACTCCGTTATCTTAATCTAATATAAGGTTATTGGCTTTCAATCTCATATAAAATATTCCTTCAGAAACCCAAGTTCCCACTCTCCAGGTGTGCCACCCCTCATCTTAACTGGGCCTTTCATTCCAGGAGATAACTATACTGTACTTTGTCTTCAAGCTTTGAACTGTGGATCTTCTCTGTGGTGTGAATTTGCAGGATAGTACACATGTGAGATCCCAGATCAGATATGGTGTAAAATGGTGACATGCACATATGTTGTCTTAGCAGATAGCAGTTTGTAAGAACAAAGAATGAGCCTGAACTCAACTGCATCTTTGTGAGATACAGCTGGCTTTAGACAATCTTTACTTAACATACAAGGAAAGAGATCAAAATGTGGACTCATCGTTTTATTTTCTCTGAGTGCCTCTTAAAAGATACTGTAACTCACATGACATAGTTACTGTCCGTCTTGGTCAGTTGTTACCAAAATGAGCATTGAATTCTACATCTAGGACTATGGGGTTACTCAAGTGCAATGCCTATTGTATACACCCACGTCTGTGAAATGCTTTACTGTGAATGTGCATTTTTTTAAAATTGCATTTTGTATGGGGGAGACCTCCTCATCCACCAGGACAAATGCTCTTTTCTGGCTGCTGCTGTAGTTACCAGTATTAAACAGTTGCACTTTTACCTCTTTAATGTTAGATGAATTGAGTGACCAATAACTCTTCCCCTCATTTTAAATATTTAAATTGAATTCATCATCCACACTCTGCATCTACTGTAACATTTCTAGTTCTACCTGTAAATGGATCTTACAGAATTTTCTTTTCATGAATATACATCTAATTTTAAATGCTGCACCATGCTGCAACCCATTTTGTGACTCATTTGTATCATTTGCACTGCTATAAAAGTTTGAAACTATTATTTTTTCAAACTTTATAATGAAATTCTTGGACGTAAAGATCATGGTATTAGTAGGAAAGTGTTAAATTTCCAATTATTTACATGTTAATTAGAATTTCATTATGTTAAAAGGGGTTTATTTAACAATTAGCTCAAGTTGTCTTATTTTGTATACGTTTAATTTGTTCATAGTTATTGTATTAATGGAGTGTTATTATTTTTAGAATTAAAACGCTCTTGACCTTCAATTTCAAGCTATGCCTGAATCATTAAAATTTGTGTAATTCTATGTTTGAAAAACCGACAAAGGCAGCAATATAAAATGTCCGGTGCCCAGGGGGCAGTATTGGCTGTACATAATCCAATTTACCACTGCAATATTGTATTTTAACTACTTTAGTTGCACAGGTATAATGCTTAAATATTTCCTCTAGAGGATTATATATAACAGCTGTTTAGCTTGGTGTTGACTAAAATACAATTTGAACTGTGTGTAACAAGCCTGAGGAGATTTTGCATTGGTTTTTTTTATGTACAACCTGAAAACAAGATTGTTTACTGCTGCTGCTAAGCAAACCGATTGAAGTTCAACAGACAAAGCATAAAGCAGGTTTGATAGAGACACAACAAATCCTGGGGCCCAGGATCAGCAGCCCTAATGGGATTAGACCTGCCAGCACACACACCAAAGACCAATCTATGAGCTGCCAGAAAGGCTCAAACAACTTTAACTCATAGTCAAAATAATTATTATGAGAGGTGAAAACTAATGAATATTTAAAATGTAAATAGTCATAAAAATAGATGTTATTTATCACATCTCCTCAGTTGTTGAGTGGAGTTTTCAAATTGTCCTTTTTTCTTCCACCCCTAAGGGGCAGCAGAGGCCTGCATTAACCAGATGCAGCTCATCTTTGAGCAATGACTGTTAAGTGGGACCCTCTTGGCTTCCACAACCAAGAATACAGCAGGAGGAACAAAGAACTAAAGTTCAACACACAAACTAAAAATCACCAAACGTCTTTTTTTTTAAAATTTTTGTGGAGACGTTACTTAGACGCTGTTTTGGTTGATTTGCAAATTAGTTCTACAAAAAGAACAAAAATGGTACGTTTAAATGGAGAAGCAAATCTTTCTGTCATACACACCTACACATACACACACATACATCATTCGGTGAGCTCGTTTTCCTTCTTTCAACAAACAGGTTGATACGGTGAGACAGAGCTGCTGGGTGGGCTTCTCTAAAAGTGCGGGGCCTTCGGTTCAAGGCTATCAAGTGATGTGTTCTTTCATAAAAAAAAAAAAAAAAATGAAATGAGCCAAAAGTTTGGTGATAAGTGAAAAACGTAGCTGGGTCAGTTCTCTGGGTCGAGCTGTGGGATGCGACAAAGATTAATAAAGAGAGCAGCTCTGCGAAGGGAGAGGGTGATGGTGAGGTTAGCTGGAGGGCCAGACAGCGCTAGATGAAAGTGGGAACTCTCTCCCACAGCTGTCAGCAGTTTTTAATGTGAACTTTGCTATTGATTGGCAGAGCCGGCCAGGTTCTACCACCAAACTTTTCCAGTTTGGTGGCTATTAGTTTCTCGAGTGTTGGATGGAGTGTATGAGGAATCCAGTATCAGGTTTGTCATTTTGAGAATACTCTTACTCTGAAACTAAAGTTATATCTCAACTAATCAAAATGAATTGTTTCATCATAGTTTATTTTGCTGATTGATCCGTATGTTACATTTAAATGTGGGTGAAATAATTGTATGGTATTTTTAGAGCCATGAAATGGGAGTTTAATGTAATATCACATTTCTAGGCTCCAAACCTGAGACTATTTGGCTATAATATTCCAGCCCATTTAAAGTGTGTGAAATCAGTATCTATATTTATCCCAGATATGTAGGTGTAAGTGAGGTTCATGTAGACTACAGTAATCCTTAGCCTTTACACAGGACTGTAATTGAATCAAGCCATGATCTTTCATCCCTGTAGTTATTTTAAGACATGAATGACACAACAAAAATTGAAATGCACCCCTCCCCTTTCCCATTTCAACAAAAGGTCAGAAATTCAATCACCACTGCTGCTATTGCTATAATAATATATGTATGGGAAACAGCCACAGTTACTGACCGCCAAATTCTTTGGCTGCCTGTGGTCATTTTGTCTTGCCTAAGAACAGAGGCGTCTCTCACTGGAGTTATCCATTAATCCACACTGAGAGTACGAGCGCCAACAGATTCTTTGATTCTTGACTGTTTGAAATTGTGTTTAAATCCTTTTGTTAGCAGTGATTTGTAGTATACTGCAACATTATTCCTAGTCATTATTCCTATATATATTTGGACTTTGTTTAATTATTTTCTACATATTAAGCTAGAAATATGAGCTTTGAAAGATAAGTGTGAAGGGCATATATTGCTAAATTAAAAATACATGTTGTAGATATTTATTTGTTTATTCCCCTTTTGACCTAAGTAGGAATATGTTGTTACTGCACAGAATAGGTGGAAAAAAAAAGTCAAATCCTTGTGTTTCTCAGCACTGGCATAATTTTTCTTTTATCTTCTGGCTAAACATCATATTTTGATGTTGCTAAACATATTAGCAACACTGTTTCATGCTAAAGAATTTGGCATTAGTCAGAGCCAGTAAATGCAAAAATAATTCAGAGAAATTGAGATAAGAACCCAAAGGAGTGTGCATAATGTTCACAGCATGATACAGAGTACACAAGACTGGGAGAGGAAATGTGGATCGGGAGAACAAAGTGAGTGAGGTAAATGGAGGAAGTGGAGTTCAGTTGAAATAAGAAGGCTCATTAATGCACTGTCACAGCTTTCATTAGCCTCCAAGAACAAGCTGCATCCATAAAAATTACAAAAAAAAGAGATGTTAAAGAAATTACAGCAAACTAATTGCAAGAGAGTCAACTGATCAAAAAAACTGAAAGCTGAAATCCTGCTTTGCCCTCTGTGGGTGTGATTTTCCTGTACAATTGGGCTCTGTGAATGAATCTGTGGAGATAAGAGTGAAGCCCAACAAACTGAATAGTCTCTTCACCAATTCTCAGTATGCAGTACTCACAGGACACAATAATATGAACGAATACTTATCCATTCATACTTATAGGTTTTAAAGGTGCACATTTTTTTGCCTTATGAAAAGTGAATAATTATTTGGAAACTGTTACAAGACATTTAAAAGGCAAAAAGGGTTTTTTTTAAAAAAAAAAAGCAAAAACATCTTGAATGTTTATCTCTCTTAGAATTTCTTAAATTTTGTCCGTTTTTGTACCGAAACAGTTTTCCTGTTGGGAAGAAGAGACAAATGTTTCCTATTGTGGTATTTTTTTGCCAGTCTCCTTGCTGTTTCTTGCAGCAGGCATTTTTAAACCCTTGCATCTATTACCTTTCACCGGGTAAATACCTAATGCTGGAAACATTTGTCAATGTATGCAGTTGGCTGAACAGAATAGATTATTAGGAAGTGAGGGGAAAAACACACTGCTTCTCCAAACAGCACAAGGCTTGCTTTACAAAGTGTGTTTCTCCACCTCAGACAAGGCATTGCACAGCAGCACTGGCTACTTACAGACATAAATTGTAATTCATATTCAAGAACAAGAATATTAAGCATTTAATTATCTAAATAAATTTAGAGCTACACTGTATTAGTCAAGTTTAATTAATTATTTATAGGTTTTAAAAGACCATATAGAAAATACAAAGCAATTACAAGACAATAAACAAGAGAGAATAAACACATCTTGGATAATAGCTAATGGACTAGAGGTTGTGTTTGTGTGTTTTTGAGTGTACATGCATGTGTGTGTCTGTGTGCAAAGAGTGCAAAGTTGTTGTGTAAGGAATTTATGTGGTTAGTATTGTAGCGTTTACATCAAGCCTCATTAGAGATTTATAGCTGACGCACTGCAGCTCACTCACTCAGTAATGCTGGGGTCAACACAGTGGAAAAGCACAAGCGTGGAAACACTCATTGTAAATTATTGAATGAGAATACAAGAATACAAATTACTGAATTCCAAGTAGGCTCATAATCTGAAAAGGAAACTTTGTGGTACAACATACAATGGGCTACCTAGGAAAAATCTGTCTACATCTAAAAAAAAGAGTCAGCATTTTTAATGATTTTCTACAATGAGATTTTTAATAATCTGACAAAGAAGTTAAGTCAATGTTTCTGAAACTGTAGTACAAGAAGGTAACAGCTGGAGCAGCAGTAGCAGTTTGGCATAAATTCTGCCTAGATTCAGCGTAACTAAGAATTGAAGCTGTAAAACAAAACGAAAAAGCAGAAAAGGCCATGCAGACAACAGGCGCAACACATGAGGCACTGACATTTGTTGTTGGATTGAACATTTTAAAGCATCTACATTTTCTCAATAGCCTATGCTGCCACCGCCACTGGCAATAGTCCTCTATAGTAGGCTAGACACAGCTAAAATGAGCTTGGAAGTAGTAAAGAAAAACTAAAAACATCAATAGTATAGTGGCCTCCTGTTGGGTCCTGTGGCCAGTGTTGTGCAAGCAGCAGAAAGTTGCGGCGTGTGAAGGGTAATGGGACATCCAACGCCAGGGGACAGCAGGCAGCAGAGTCACACACCGCTGCCGAAAGAAAGATGAAGTAATCTCAGGAAACAAGTAGACACACTCCACTTCGAATTTCGCCCCAAACAAGATTAAAGTGACATTATTCTATGAGAGTGTGGCAAGAGTATTAATCTTACACATAGAGGCAGAGGCTAGACAAACACAAGCTGGCTGCAAGAGTATGGGAGCACATTCTTTATTTTGTCAGTATATGGTGGAGTTGGGAAGTGGCCGAGAGAGCACCATCATGTCATTTTGCAATGCACTGATAGGGCCATTAGCCCCCTGTTAACTATTTTGATAGCATCACTTGTGGGTAAATGTAGTGGCACAATTATATGCTTTGATGTGGATTTTTACTATTTTTACAAATTAAATTAAATGTATTACAGTTGACAGAGAAACATTTTTTGGTTTGTATATTGACCTGAAAAACACTCACCTGCTATTCCATTTATGTGAACTAAACATGGTTTATTATGCTGTTGATGCATATGCGTTTCTTTTATTTAAATGTAAAAATCAACGTTATAAAAAGAAGCAGTGCAACACATAGATGGAGGTTGTGGTTATGTGTTTAAATTCCAGTTAAAACAACTAAACAAATAAATATATCAAATGGACTCATCATAAATTCAATAAGAAAGTTTCGCTCAAAAACCAAACAGTCCCCACCCATGCCATTAAGGAATTCATCAGTTTCAAATCTACTAAATGAGCGTTACATTGAGGGTTTGTTTAAAACCTGTTGCATAAATAAGCTGGTCCCTAAAACCCCACTGAGAAAGACAGAGCTTTAATGAGTGGGGTTTAAGCCCTTTCACCCATCTATTCCTCCACCCTCAGCTTGGTCCCCTAATGAGCCATCATCATGCAAAACTGCCAGCTTGATACACATTAATTGGATTTTCACTTTTTCACCAATTAATTGACCAGCATTGTCATGTTGGCCAGCCTCCGAGGGCTTCTAAGAAAATGGGGAAGCTTCCCCTTTTTACTCTCACTGGCTCTAATAGCCACTGACTGGAGAAGGGAAGCATTTTTCTTTTCTTCTCTTCTTTACTACCGAGATCAGCTATCTCATTATAAGCTTATGACATTTGTTGGAGCCAATCCCTTTGTGGAGAGAAAACAGTTTGTGTGCTGCTCAGTTGAAGCCTTTACAGTTTGTTAACCTGCCTCTGCCAGTGCCAGGGCCCCCAGGGGGAAAGCCTCATGTGCAGTGAGTGACTCAGATTCCTTGCACCCTAGAGGACAGACCACAGGGTGAGGGAGAGCAATCCCACGCCGCCTTGTTCAACAAGCACCAAAACAAGGAATGAATGCAGCCATGGCATTTCACAATGGTTATTTGATATGTTGACACATCAGTGGTGTTTTGAATTCTGCCAGGGGGATTTTTGTTCACACGAATCCTTGCAGTTCAAATCCACTTGGGGAAGGTGCAGTAGAACTAATATTTTAGTTACCCGTTGGATTTAATCTTAAAAAAAAATAGCAAAGACAAACGTGACCTTTGGTTAATCATCTACCCAAAACTGATATTTGGAGGGCAGATTCTAGTTATGTTTTTGAGTTTATGCCATGACTTGTTTAAATATTAACAGCGTCTTAAGTCTGTTTACCATTGGGCCCCATGGTGATGACATGGATAGTGGAAAGGAAAAGTATCACACTGGCATTGTATGTTTATCTTAATAATAACCAGTATTTTACAAAGGAAAAACACTGTGTCTACGTACAAATGGGCATAAAAATAATAATTGTGCGTAGAATTTTAGTTTATCGTGCATAAGTATAATTTTTAATCTATCGTTGCTAGTTTTCCTTTTCTGTATTACATGTTGATACATTTCCTCTTAATACCCTTGCCTAACCAATCGAAATGGCAGATTTGTGAGCCAGCCCAGACCTGCTGTGACCCCGAGAGATTAAAGTCACTGAAATGAACAGTAAAGACCAGGACAGGGCTTGTTATTAATCCGATCAAAGTGTTGCAATGAAGAGGACATCCTGAGGCTGACCATAGTTTGACCATACCATAGTTCATTTCACCAGCATTGCTTTGCTCCACTGACTGGTATGCAGCTTCTGGTCAGGATGACATGAACCATTGATTGGTGCATTTTGTTGATGCATTGCTAATTTATATAAACATCAGTTATTCTGTAATTGCATTTGCAAACATTACATGCTTAATTTGTCACAAAAGGAGAGAGATCCTCCATCATAAGAAAGAAGTGAAATAAACACAATTCTGAAAGAGTGGTTTTGCCATAAAACAAAGCAACAAATATTTCTGTCAAATGAATCAAATCACATGCGCCCACGAAATAGTGGAAATAATTCATTTGTTATATTGAAAGTAATAAACAGGATATTATTGTGTCGGAAATACAGGATGGGAAACTTTTTGCATCATTGGCTTTCAAAGAACAGTGAGTGTTATTGATCCTGCACTTCATTTTGACAATTATTTAATGTAATAGTTGTCTAAATGGGTACAATTTGATGTTTGAGCCACTCATTCAACCTGAAGTGTACAAAAACAATAGCAACAACAGCTCTCTGGGGTCAATGAAAAGACACTTTGTCAGCTACTATTTTAAAGGTAATGTTGTTTCCAGTAGTGAAGAACCATTCCCTTTAGTCAATATCCTTCCAGTCAGAGAAGGTTGAAGGTTAGAGGTCAAATCTAGACGAATGCTGTGATTGGATAATTAAGGGCAATAGCCCAAATTAATCGACTGAGAGTTTGAGGGGAGGAGTGGTTTATAACATATAATATGTTGGTTTTTGTAACCATGAAGGATTTCATTATTTATGTAACAGTGTCCATTATGTCACATTGGGGAGAAAAAATAGGCGTTTTTAACGCCATCAACATTTAATCAAGCAGAACTTCATTAATCCACATAATTAATTGAGCAGGCTTTGCTATGTTCCTTTTGCTACCTTTACTTTCTGGTCGGACGGACATGTTTCACCATTATTGTTGTCCCATCCCTCCAAGGGTTGTGAGTTAATCTGCATGACCCAGCACCTGTCACATACTAATAAACACAGAACTAATTGACTTTGTTGCCCCACTTATCAGCTGCCTCACCAGTCAAAGCAACCTCAGAGAGGTTTGTTTGTTTACAGCAGGACTACCAGGTGTGTCCCATCAACCAAGAAAAAAATAGCTTATTATATTAGTGTTATGAGGTAATTTAGTGAAGAATAATATATCAGAAATTAACTCAAATAATACAAACCTTTTGCAAGGCAACAACAAGGAAGTAGCACACTGATTTAAAGAAAATGACAGGTATGAATGTTGAATCCTTCTTAGTTAATTACAGTATAATTTACTGTCACGGTCACACAAGTGCCCTCCTCAAATGCACATGCACATCAGAAATAATGTTGGTAAACAGTCATCAGACTTGAACATACCTTCGCACATACAGTATAACATTAGACTGCAAATGAAGAACTTTGTCCCAGGCTTAAAAAAATAGAATCTTTACTTTTCTAAAATACAACTTTTACAACTTTATAACAATACATCCAGAAGAACATGTTAGAAATGAACAACAGTGCAGTGGTTCCTCACCAAATATCTATCTACTAACTACTCTTTAAATGTGTAACCAAATATTAGAAATCAAATCTCACAATTTGCAGATTTACTTTATGGCACCTTAGGAGATCAGGGCCCATAGTTTGGGTACCACTGCTCTGTGGTTATTTCTTGTTCTATTATAATGACCGCTCTTTTATGAACTGATATTCAAATTCACACTTGAACTACTGCCATGACTGCGAAGTACAATGTTGTCAAGGCATATTGGCTTATAATTTTGGTTAAAGAATACAGAATGTAAGAAATTGGATTGTATGGTTGCAGATCAGGGGACTGAATATGCTGGAAACAAAGACAAGTGCTGACTGTGTAAAACTACGGTTGTATTGTCCTACTTACACAGTTATATACAGCATAACCAGTCGCCACTGTGTAGTTCTGTTATATACCCCTGTCTCTCTCTCTGTCTCTGTTGCTCTTATCTCTTCCCTTTACACACTTATGTACACACACTCACTCACCTATACATGTAATGGCTCTTCAAAGTTTTTCCAGGGTATTTCTCGGTTAATTAACAGATTAGTGGTGTTGGGCAGCTCTCAAGTTCAGAGGTCAAGACTAAACCCTCTAACTGGGAGGATAATCAGTGGCAGGTGGGTCCACACTTCTCCTGTTGCCCCTCACAAACCCCTCCCCTCCTGACTTGACTTGTGGCAAAATAAGCTCCCTCCCTTGTAAAAGCTACCAGTGTTCTTGACTTGAGTCACCGTTAATGCACCTGAAAGAGGGAGAGGTGGTGTGAGGGAGAGAGTAACAGGGGTGAGGAGGGGTGTGAACAGTGTTTGAAAGAGCAGGAGGATAAGTTCTGGAAATGTGCCATCCTTTTATATGCACTGCCAGGACACATATTTACAAAACTGACCAGTGGGATTCTCTGAACACAGTTTGACTGAATGGAACATGGACCACAGGACTATAGGTCTGTGGCTGCTGCTATAAAATAGAAATACAATAAGAGAGATGAGTGCAAAGAGAATGAGGGCTTGAGTCTGTACTTTTTTTTTTTTTTTACCCTGTCTCCATTCACTCCCCCCATATTCCATTCCAGGTTCTGCTTGGTGGAGAAGTCCATTGTGAGCTTGTGAATGGGAGACTTTGGGAGTGTCTCTCCTTCTATTAATTAGGACTGGCCAGCGTTTCCGCTCCCCTGTGAGCCCCTTCATTATTATTTCTTCACATTCTTTTGCAAAAGTTAACCCCTTTGCTTCATTCGCACTTCAAAGACTTCTGACAAAGATTTAGTCTAGGGGGGATAAAATGGCAAAAATTCTAATTTTAATTTCTGAGCATCCAAAAACCGTTTTCTTCCTTCTACTTTGATTTATTGAAATCTTGAATAATCCCTCTTTTCAGCATAATTGAACAAGGATAACACATTACTCATATGTTGTGTGAAATTAAATAAATTTATTGTCTGCACAGCGTTAACACAAAATGATGACCACAGTCTTCAGAGAACATATTAAGTGTATTATTGAGATTCACTGATTTATTGAGTATACACACACTTATTGAAATACCAACCTAAAATACACCTCCCCTGCTTCTGTGATGAACATCACTGAGAAAAGATGTCCTGGGGTGCATTCTACTGCTGCCCAGTGGGCATCCATTTGCTGGAAAAAAATCACTTTGCCTCATTAGCTACACACACTCTTAGTTTGTCACAATGCCTTTACTTAAGTCCTGCTAACAGAGCCCCCCACCCTCTCCTTCTCTTTCTCTAGGTGGAGACTTCAGGGGCCGGGGGCACAGTTTGGGTGAGTGAGGCCTTTTCTTTCTACCCCTCTCCTAGCTGGTTTAAGGGTTGTAATTATCTTTTGCTGGGGGAGGCTGTAAATTGGATTAAAGTGGAGGGTCTCGGCTGAGTGGATCACCCCTCCACCCACCCACTAACCCCCAGCCCTCCACTTCCCCCACCATCTCACCACTTGGTGGGCCACACGCTGATAAAGTGCGGAAAACCGGATTTGGATTCAGCCTCAGCATTCATGGCTTCCTGCCGGAAAAAATGAAATTTTCCAACAGAAGGGGCGAGTATGCCTGTGGTATCTGTCTGTGTGGTGTGTTTCATCTGGCCTCACTCTTCCAGAAACACCATTACCTACGTTATCAGTGCGAACCGACTCAGCTTGACTGGACTTGGAAGCCTGGCCAACTACTATCCATATAGTCTCTGACCATCTCTATGTTGTTGCTCTCTTCAGTGCTGGTGGGCACCTGAATTATAGTTTATTTAATTTAATTGACTGTGATTTATTCTAAGGTTTGCTCTAGGATATACAGTATGTTTACTGGCAAAACTGCTCATATCACTAAAGACACTGTCAAAAATAACAGTGGTCCCAATGTGCCCAATCCTATGCTGTTGGATACTGTGAATATACATGGAGTTAACATCAAAATTTTGGGAACAAAATAAAAAAGGCAGATAAGGTAAGGATGACTTTTTGGCTCTGAAGTCATTTTCCTGGTGATTGTAAAATTCTAATCCTGTCGAGGAATGTCTCCAGGTCTTTACGGATTGCTGGGATACTGGTGCGTGAAATGGCAAGTCTACCTTTCCAAATGATGTGAACCCTGTTTTCACGGAAATCACAAATGCTTTTACAACTCATGGCAGGTGCAGCATTTGCATTGAATTGACTTGTCTACGGAGATTGGTGCCCATGACTATATCTGAACCCTGCTTGATTAGAGAAACTTTCTTAGCTAAATTCACGTTCAGTACAAGGGGTGGACACAACAGTACCTCTAAAATATAGTAGCAGTAAAAATATGCTTGTAGAGCTGAAAATGTCAGTAAAGTAAAGCAACCCTACACAACAATAAGGCAGTTTATATTTATATTGTGACAACAGTTTGGAATGCCTTTTATTTGTCTGGAAAAAGTGGCAAAGTACTTAGACATAACTTTGAGTTACTTTACTTCCAGTATTTCCAGTTTATATTACATTTAAACAGAAATATTGGTTGTTGTTTCTCCACTACATTTGTCTGATGTCTTGAGTTCCTTTTATGTTAAGACAAAATACATGATGCACTTATAAAAAATTATGATACATTGTTACAGATAAAAACTCCTCAGCATTTTTATGATTATGAGCTCCACCTCATCAGATAATTTATGCTCTACACTATGAATGTTTAACACATCTATTAGCAAATTTTCCAGTGATGAAAATGCTGCAAAATGTAATGTAACAACATATCTTATAAGGTGAACTAATAAAAAATAATCAGAGATGCTCATATGATACACCCTGCATGTTCAAAATCTCTCTTCAGGTCACAGGTTTATATCTCCCACTTCCAAACCAAATTTGTGAATGGAGTAAGTCAAGTAGCATAAGGGTTTTCTGAGAGGTAATACCAAACTAGGTTGAGTGGTCCCCTATTGCGGGTATAATGACCTGAAACCTGAAGAGCAATGAAAGAGAGTCTATTGAGGAGGGTTTTTCCATTCACGTAAAATGTCAATGCATTTTCCAACAGACACTTACAAGGGATCAGTGGACCCTCAAGTGTTCATGAAGAAAATAACCTTTCAGTACTACACAGGGATGCTACTCGACTGAGCCATTGTACGACCATAACACCGCTAATGATTTAACCAAATAGCTTTGGCATTTTAGGAAGAAAAAAAAAATGAAGAGCAGTAACAGTGGTTCTGAAAAAATAAAAACACAAGAAAACATCAGTGATCGGTCTGGGTTTACTTATGCCTTCGAGCAATCTACATGAAATGATCGAGCGAAAGGCCACACAGAGTGCAGTCGAGTAAACTATCTTGCTTCTTGGGTTTTAGTTACCACCGTGGAGGTGTTTTTCATAAGGCACTAGAAAAGCAGAGCTGCAGTTATCTGCGATGCACTTCTTTTGATGTTTCCTCAGTCTCCCAGCCTGAGCTTCTTTTGCTGCTGTGAGCCACTGAGATAAATGGGAGGGAGTGCTGTTGGTAGGAGATTCCTCAGCACTGTGGGAGCTCAGGGCCGTCACTATGAGTGTTTTTCTAAGATATGGACTGTTTGTAGTACTCCCCACTACTAATTCATTTATTATTGCACACAAGAAATATGGACGGGAAAAAAATGTGTTATTGTTGTTGTCATTATACATCGGGACACCCCATCCCTTTTGTTTAAAGTACTGGAATTAGTAAGCTAAATTAGAATCATTTCGTCTCTTAAGTATGCTCATAAAATATATTCAGTCGTGATTTAAACACAGCCACTGTATCTAATGACTGAAAAAGACAGTTCACAGTTATTATTATCAAAAGACATTGGCAATGAATTAAAAAAAAAAAACAATGACAATCACAAAGGCAACATTTAATTTTTTTTAACTTTTTAATGGCTTCAAAAACAAATAAAGTTATATTGACAAGAACACATTCTTAAAGTTGACACTGTGTGATGAGCCGGCTGATCCAGGTCAGTGTGTAGAACACCCACAGACCCTGCACCTTTAAAGCGGATATGTTCCTGAAATGAGGCCATTCTGTCTCTGTGTTTATTAGATAGTAGTCAGAATCTCCTTTCATCTTTAATTTCCTGCTGTGTCATCTGAACACAAAGATCAAACAAGGGACAAAGTGACCCTCCACGCTCCAGACTCCTCTGAGGAGAGTGAAGAACCCCCACTGTTCACTCGCCCTGACCCTATCTCTCTTCACTTCCTCTTCACATAACCCTCCTCCACAGCCTAGACCTTAAAAGGTAAAACTTATCAGACCTATTTGTCTACGATGAGCCTGCTCATCCTGCGTTACTGATTAGTGATTGACTCTAGAACCGTTTGTATACCATTTGTAAACTTGATGCTGTCATTGACGGATACCATGTCACTTCTCGAGATTTAATGTTCCGTACAAGCAACCGTGAATCTGTCACGTTGACTTAATCTGCTTTTAATTTGTATTTTGACTTCTTCTGTATCTCCTTGGTGTTCACCCTTCAAAATGGCCATTCGGTGAGCCTCTCCTTTCTCATCAGAAAACTTTGATTGCCAATCTGTGTGATCCATGTCAATCAAACATCTGTTCAGTGTTTTGTCCACTGCTGCACCTGCTGACCTCCAAGTGACCTGCAAAATAAGCAGTGAGGCGGGAAACTACAGGAAGCAATTTACTCTCCCAAAGCTACCTTGGAAAGCGAGAGCCAATCAGGGCTCTGCATAGAGTGTCCATTTTTGATTAAATGTACTCTAGGCCTGGCTTCTTATGTTTGATTTTCTTTCTTTTTAACTGCACCCACAGTGTTACATAGGCAAAGGGGAGGTGAAATTTCTCCCTTCCAAATGGATTGCAATTTCCCCCCATTTAGCACCTGAAGGTAATTAGCTTGAAGAGATTGCAGAGTGAGAAACACGTTCATGGAACATTAACTCTCGCACATTCTCCAGTTGCAGGGAATTAATAGGAAAGATTAAAGTTTAAAGAGAGCAAATGCCATTAGCTCACAAACCCTTTCTCATGAGCTGCAACCAAACCATGCTAAACCAATGCTGCTTTTAAAATGGCTTTTTTTTTTTCATGATAGTTTTCATCATTTTACATGCAAAGTTTCATAGGTGTATTAGTGTTTACACTATGATGCATGTTTATGGACTGCATGTTGCAGAGGCACAGTCGCCTGCAGCTTTATATTGTCCTCTTTAATGAGTTTTTGTGTGTCCTCTCAGCTGCCCCTGCATTATGCTAATGACCAGTTTGGCATGTACTAAATTTAGCGGCAAGCTAGAGAAAATGTAAACACATAAAATAATCAGCGCCAGTGCAGGTTTTGATACACTTTGTGAGGGCACTTTTTTTTTTTTTTTTTTTTTTTTACTTATCACATCTTCCTTGCTATGCCTACTGGGATTTTTTAAAGTATCTATATGTGTATCTAATCATTTATTTCCATCATACATTGAGTTTTCGTTCGGTTATACTTTTCTCCACTTATTTGCCCATTTAGCCATTCATCCATCAATCTATCTACCTTAAGGGGATAGAGGAGGAGACGGCAATTGGCAATGAATTTTTAGAGGCCATCCCACTCACAGATTCCATCATAGCCTGAAAAATTCTGTGAGGTAAAAAAAAATGAAATTGAGACATGGTAGAATTTATTGCCCAGAAAATTCCATTCTACTATCTGATTCAAAAAGTCCAGTCCTCCTAGCTTCAGAAAATCTATTTCCCCACATTTTAATACCCCCGCGTAGCAGTCCTCATAATTCATTCGAGTGTGTTAAGCTCAGTTTTATTAGATCTGAAACAAATTTTGGTGGGGATCCTATAGGTCATTAACCATGGAGTAATTTTATCCTTGTTTCCCTAATGATGCCATAATGGTGAGTGAATTTCTTAACTAAAGACCAAAGAACATTGTGAAGGTCAGCTTCATCTGCAGGCTCCTTCAAGCGCTTCTCAGAGAGATTGGAAAAGTCGCACATTTTTGAGGAGTCATTAATAACCTTAAAGCTGAGAGCCTATTTGCGTTTTCGCTCTCTACCTTTTAATTTCCCTGCTTTTTCACTCTCTCTCCTGCTATCTTTTTCTGTTCTTTGATTGCCCTCATGCAGAAAGAAAGGGATGTTGTGTATGTGTACGTGTGTGTGTGTGTGTGTGTGTGTGTGTGTGTATACGTGTGTGTGTGTGTGTGTGTGTATGAACGGGTTAGAGGGAGCCAGAGAAAAAGAGGGAGAGGGCAAAAATGGTAGTGCAGTGACATACAGATCCCAGATGTGATGCTGCTATAATTTGAATTTTATGCCTTTGTTATCGCTTTAATCATTTTCTTTATTCGTTTTGTTTCAGTGGTCTGGGAGAGACACCTGATAGGGTAAACCACCTAGGGACCCATTTTTATTTGGAATGTGGTGCAAGGTCTAATTAGAATTTGAATTTTGCTGAGCCTTGAAATGGCTGGTACTTTATCCTGATCGCCTTAGATATTGTTCCAAGTCAATCATTTGTCATTGCAAAGCATGCCGGGAAGGTTCTGCTAATGAAGCCCTGGGTTTGTTCGCCATTTTTTTGCTGTTCTGGCATTTTTGTCCATTTAGGCAGTCTGATGTAAGGACGACTTTGGTTGTACATCCATGTTACAACCAGCACACACTAGTTGTACTGGTGGTATCACAGCCATCTGAGGTCTGTCACCAACAGCGACACACTGGAGGGTGTAAAGGATTTCAGACTTTCTGTGATAGTGTGCATTCCCATCAGAGTTACCTCTTTATTTATATTCAGCATTTTAGTGGCAGAATGTAGTTTGTTACATTTACTAAATTATTGTACTAAAATTCAGTTTGAAGTCCTTGTGCAGTGCTTATGTATGTGCATGTGTTCCATGTCATCTACCATACACAAGGAAATATTGCACCTTTTACATTTATGTTACAACTTTGCAAATGTCACCACATATACTGAATTTCTGTACTTAAGAACAGTTTTGAAATGCTTTTCATTTGAGTATTTTTTTATTTGCTACTTCATATTTCAAAGCTACTACAATTCAAAGTTTATAATACTTTTTATTACACTATATATTTTACCATTATGTTTCATTTGATTTTTACATGAACAACATATAATTTATAAAATGTGATTAATTTTTGAGTAAACTGCCTAGACGTGTATGAAGCAGCCTAAGTTCATCTCAGCAATAATGAAGCAATGACAGGAGCCATTCTGCAAAGAGTACAGTCAGTTCTTATACTTTAAATACATTTTGTTGCTAGTAAATATGTACTTTCACTTAAGTCTAAGTTTAAATGCTTTTAAACTTTTAAAGTATAGTGTATTTACTTGGGTAAACGATCTAAAATGCCACTTATGCAACTACCTAAACTCTCCAATGATATAAAAGTATTATTAATAGACCCACCTAACCCAGTGACGCCTAAAAATGCTGGTTATATATAAATGCTCTACTGTTTATGATCCAATAATATAAGACACATAAAAATATAATGCTCACAGGGGTCACAGGTAATATTAATTATGTGGTGATGCTTATGTTCTTTTACTTGGTTACAAGCTTAAATTGACAAATTCGACATACCAGTAATAAAAATAAGAATTCGTAATCACAGCCATTTCTGACACTGGTATTTTTACTTGATCTGAGTACTGAGGAAGATGCATAATAGAAAGAGTTTCAAATACAAATGAAAAACTCACTAGCTCAAATTGAGACAATATACAGGTATATATGCCAATGGGTGTTCAGACATAGAGTCACATCGGTTTGTTATAGAAACAGAAACTCTAAAGTTTAAGGTACCTGGTCAAAGAATGTTCTCCCACAGTGTAAAAATGCATGTGTGTGTCTCATTTAGATGGATTCCTCCCAGGGACAGGGGACTAGTAGCTGTCCTGTATGTCACAGTGTGAACAGGAGAAGGTAATGGTGTTTTGTCACAGCCTATCTGGGTTAACGTGTGTCCTCCTCTCAGGTCCCCTCTGGTGCATTTTATTTCCCGAGCGCCTCCTTTGGAGAGATTGGAGTTGACAGGCGTTAACATTTAGAAATGTACCAATAAATGGCATTCATGGGTGCTGATATGCAGTTTGCTGGTGGTATATGAGGAATAGCGCAGCAACTATGTGTGCACTGGAATATTAACCTGAAGGCAGTAATAATCTATTAATTATGATGTAGTTATGTGACTAACACACAGAAGGAGTTTTGTTTCTTTCTCATTTATGCAGAATGTTTGGTATTCAGTTACATTATAAATTGTTTTCCCTCAGATCTGCATGAGCGAGCAGGTATCTCTCGACTATACACGTGGGACTAGACTTTTCTGTTAATTGTGTTTAAATCTAATTGGAACTGAAGTAAAAAGTCTGGAAAACCTGTGTTGAACTCCTTTGGAAATAAAATAAAATTCTTCTGACAAGATGATGGATCACCTGTAAGTCTACCTGACACTGAAATTAGGGTTTTTAATGACATGCTGCCTCCTCCTAGATGTGAAATTCAAATTCCCTCCCTGGTCTCCCTCCTTGTCGTCACCTGTCCCTTTGACTCGTGTACGCCAAACACAGGCACTTTGTCTTTGTCACTAGGAGCAGGACAATGTTTTTCACCAGCAAGCTTTTGTATTAACCAATCTCATATGGAACTGAGGACATAGCTCATTGAGCACCGTGTTGTTGTTACGTGAGCGTATTTTTCCTTTCATAGGGAGCAGGCACAGATTTCTTGTACCACTCATTTTATCCTCACTGTAAAGGCATCCTTATTGTTCCATTCATCATTAGAACTAAATTCAAAATAAAAAAACAAAATCAAATAAATTAGATAGATAGACTGATCAGATGCACATAAATATGTATTACATAAAAGAAACATGAAGGAATGCTGCAAAATTGCTTTAATTTCTCAGTGATTAGCATAGTCAGACACAAGGTAAATTAAAAACTGCACTAAAGGATTTGAACTTGATTTTTGAGTTATCCTTGCACTGCAGATGACGGTGGTGTGGTGTCACCTGTAATCAGGTGTGGCACCTCTCATGAACCTCCACATTGGTTCCCTTGTCACCTCACGATGCTCTGTTCCAACAGGGGCCACAGTAATCCATCCTGAAGCATGAAGGAAAGGCCCAGTCTGGCTCTGGGACTGGGGGCAGCGAGAAGCAAATGAAAAATCAATGCTACTGTGACATATTAACTTATCCCCCAATTTCATAACTGGCATTAGGTGTCAGGAGAAATCTGTAGTGTGTAGGTGGCTGGTTGGGCCTTATTGGCTTTCATGGCCAGTGTGTGCTCTCAGCTGGTGGAGGAAGTGGGCGAAAGTGGTGAGTTACAGAAAAATGATAGAAGACAATGAAAACTCAAGGACTTCATCAATTGTTCCTGCTGGACTCATAGTGAGCAACATGCAGTGCAGACTATCCTATGTGCTTTGCTCTAATAATTAAACTATGTATTAGTTTACTTTTCTATTAATTTACAAAACTGATTTATCACAGATGTATGGCTTTTGTGACTGATGTCTTATTGGCCACTTAATAAAATCACACAAAAGATAAACGTACAAGTAATCCAAACATTATATCTGCACCTATACCTATATATGTTTTCAGGGAAGCACAATTGCATTCTGTTTTATGTCTGTAGCAGCACTTTTTCCAGTGTTAATCATGCTTTAGATATGACCGGATATTGTACATTGTCAGTGAAGGAACTCAGGAAATATTCTGCATGAACATTTTGCCTGATGGCAGGAAAGCTCAATAAAACCACTTCTTCATTAAAAAAGTAATTCAAGATGGCATTAAAAAACGCATTTGCCATTGCAAGTTGGTAGCTAAACTTAAAATGTTAACTTTTGTATGAATCCTTTTATTTGTCACAGTAATAAATGAATATGGAAATTTAGGGAGAAAGGAGAAATAAAGGACAAACTATTTAAGAAAATGACACATTTTATTGCTCTCTTTGCCTTTGAAGTTCCTCCTAATTCAAAATAAGCTCGGCATTCATCTGTCACATCATAACAATAATAATCTACAGCGAGTCAGTGGAAATGGTGGAGAGAAAAATAGCCTTCACTTGGAGAGCCGGCCTAATCAGTACTCTCTCTCAACTGTTAAATGTATTTAAACACTAAATTAACAACCCATAAAGGGCCTCTGGTACACTACATTCAAATTAGAGCCAGTTCTTATTTACTGCCACAGAACTGCAAAAGTGACACTTTCCCTGATCACATTAAGAAAAGCAACGGAGTGACCTTGGCATAATGGAGGTGGATGAGATACGAGCACCACCACCCTCATCCTCAAAAACACACAGATTCTCTGTATCCTCAGCCAGCAGGCAGAGATGAAAAAAGAGAGAGTGATAGAAAGAGGATGACTGTCCTCATCTACAGTGTCATTAAATCATCAGCTAATGGTGTTAGCATCAGTTCAGCTACTAATACTGAGGCGAACCAGTGAGATTTATGGGAATGACATCCGAGAGTTGGAAAACAGAAGAAAAAGTGAAACACTCTAAGAGCCAGGGTTTTATTAAAAAAAAAAAAAAAAAAAAAAGCCCAGCCAGCCTGCAGTTCACCTCTAAGTTCTGTGCTGGGGGTGTTGGTGTCATCTTGTTTAGTGGGAGTTCATCGTTCACATATTTAATGCTTTAATTACACCTCAACAGCTGTGCATAGTGATTTAAGTTTATGGATGTGAAAGCTCTTAATTATGAAGCAAAATGCATAAAGTCATTTCTGATGGTGGATGCAGACAATTAAATTTATTTAAGATTTTCTGCAGAGGCAGAGAAAACGGCTTTTTGAAAATGACCCTTACTGAAATGCACAATATGTTGTAATGTGTTCTATAATGCATTATCAATGCAAACAGGAGGCATTAATCAAGAGGTGTCATGGGAAAGCAGAGTAGAAATTCGGGTTTTTAACACTTAAGGCATGCAAAAAAACATGTATGACGAGAGAGGAACAGAAACAGAAGAGATGTGACTCGATACACAGATCCACATAAGGATTTGAGGAACCCGAATATGAATTTACAATAGAAATACAGCTCTTAGTGTACAGTTTTACATAGACCAGAATGGGTAACACCTGTTTTCTGGGTGTGGTGGCAGCATCTATCACAAAAACAATCAAAATAGTTATCTAAGCACATGCTCATTTTATTTTTTAATAGCCTGTTGTATTTGTGCTTCATATATTAAAAAATATCAATTTGGTGTTTAATAAATTCTGCTAAACTGATTAAGTTCCAAGAAAACTGACCAAAATCTATCCACTGATAAGGATTGTAAATTGTTAAGTTTAAAAAAATCTTGTAAATTTGCCATAAATTAAGATTTTTTTCTTTTGGTCAAGCATCAGATGACTAATTTAAGGTGGACGTGGTGCTATGGACCCTTTGAGAAGTGTCCACAAACTGCATACATGCGCGCTGTAAATAATACAAGTTTACAAGGTAAATGGTCATTAGACATATGGTAGTCTGGCTAAAACCTACGCATTGATGCAGACAATAACACAAAAGAATGCAAAGATACAGTATAAGGCAGGTTCAAACATTCAGGCCACACATATGTCCACACATGCTAAGCACATATAAAAAGCATTTCTGATGCACATAGTTTTGTCAAATTTGTTTGTGCATGTGCGGTACTGTAAGTGTAATAGAGTGCTGAAGTTAAGTCTATTGAGCTTTGTGGTCTTTGTGCACAAAGAGATGAACAGCAATGCATTAAAACATAATGTGTATGTACACATTTACAGGGTTAATGTCCTGGCTTCAAACAAGATGACTTTTACTTGCAGGGAGCACAATAGCCAAACTGCAAATTAAAGCCCAGCACTGGCTGTAATCCCCTTCACGGTATGTCTGTTATTTGTCAGATGAGCTGTATTTGTCGTCTGTTGATCACTGACAACCTTACATGTTCACAGTGTTGATGTGCCTCCTTGGTCAAGTTCTGCTCGCATTATTTGGCAAATTGACTCACGAGTGCCGTTTTGTAACAGAAATGTAATGTGGCACATTTTTCTTTCTTCTTCTCTCAGTGCCCTTTATTCTCTGTTTTTCTCTTGCTGTTTCCCTTACAACCTTCGTAGCACCTTATCCTTTTTTCTCCAGTCGAATGGTTTAAGCCTAGACTTGATCTGATGATTTAAAATAAAGTAATTCCCTTAGATGTTTTTTTAAAAGCTGCAGGAGCCATGATATCATGGGCAGCATTGATGACATCATCATTATGTATAGGATCTCTCAGAGAATAATAACCCGTGATTTGTCATTTTTCCTGTTATTGGCACAGCAAGTTGTAAAGGTTAGGTAATTTATTTTAATGTTTAATGTGTCAGCTGGTATTGCCATGCACTACTGTTCCAATAAATTCCACACTTAAAGGCATTATTGTTCCATTTTACTCCAGCTCACAATCCTGGAAAAGTACTTGTCATGAATAATCCACAAAGTCTTATTTAATTGTCTTTAGGCCTTTCTGTGGTTGATACTCTTTTCTGTAGGTCATAGTGAAAAATGAAAGTAATAGATTATAGCAATATAATATATTTTTTTTTCTGGAAGACCAAATCAGAAATACCACACATAACCTCTATATAATATTCTTTTTACCAGAAACTGATTTTTAGATAATCATTTATACATAGCTTTCTGAAATCACCTTACAAATGTGTTTTACAGTGAAATAAATATGCAATCTTGTTGGATATATTTCTTTTCATTTAAAGTTTTTTTTTCTTTTTTTCTTTTATTAAACCATGAAAAATTGGTGGACAGATTCTGCCATATGAAACATGGAATGGGAACAACAGAAAAAGGCCCCACATACAAAGACATTTCTGTACAGCATATTCCCCAAAGATGAATAGCTGTTTGGTGGTATGGTCGTGCAGAACAATGAGAAGGATTTCAGGAAAATGGGCTTTGGTGTGGCATTGTACGCATACATTGTGGAGGGGGGGAATCAGCACGCTTGAGCGCATTTAAATTTACACAAACTCTCTAGGAATGACAGTGATAAATGTTACACTCTATTCTACAATATGTTTAATGCATAGGTCTGAGGAGTTAAGTTTTCCCCTCTGGTACGAGGCTGCTGTTGTAGTTACCACTATATGTTACATCAGATTCCCTTCCATTAAAATGCCAAGTGGCACAGTGAAGACAGCAGGAGAATATGACACTGAATTTGTTTACCTGTCACCTCCATCCTTCATTTTTTTTCCTCCTTTTGTGTGCACATGTGTGACTGTGGGAGTGCATGTGTAAGAGGTCAGGCTTGACACATGTTCTCTTTTAAATCAGGCTAGAACAAAAAAGAATTATAAAGTGTACAGAAAAAAATGTCTTGTCATAATTAGTAATTCATACATACATATATAGAGATATTTACTGTTGTTGATCAAGCCTCCTCAAATGCATTTAGGTACTATAAATATTGTGAGGTCTCAGAAAAAAAAAAATCTATCCTTATCAGAGAAGAAATTCAACTGTGACTGGCCACATCATGGTGCGTTTCCTGTGCTCTGACTGTCACAAAACAACCAAACCACTGCTGTCGTACATACAGGAAAAAAAATGCTTGAGCTCTCTCCTTCACTTTCCCCTTTTCGCTCTCTTCCTCACTGTCGCACACGCGTTAATACACATACGTACTGGGAGGCACTTGTGTGGATTATAAGCAAGTGTACGTTGGAGTCTCTGACCTGCGTTTGATCTCCTGTAAGCAGGGTCTGCATGAGCAGCTGAGTGTACTTCTACTGTACGTGTACCACTGTAAGAACTGATAAGATAGCGTGCAAGCTTGATCTCTCTTAAGGATAAATGTTTTGGCTCAGAGTGCACTTGGAAAGACACGGTAACACCTGAGTGAATGTTTTTAAAATGTACTGTATACCCTGTAGCCACAGTATGTATCAGTGAACCAACTTGGGATTATACACACACACACACACACTCTCACACAAACTTTTATATTTGCTCTCCCCCTGTAGATTTTAGAGAGGGTTCTGACTCACAAAAATAATTTTTTTTAACACAATAAACAAGTTTGATTAATTTTGCATTCATCATGCATTCATGATCATCAACCTTTTTTATGTAGCCAAAAAAAATTTTAAAATAATTGTTTAGTGTCCTGCCTCCAAAAACCTGATACTTTTATCAGCAAAATGACTTTGTTTACCCAGCGCTATTTATCTTTTTCTGCTTTAGTAACACATTGTCCTGGAGATAAATGTCTTATTGTCACATTTTGGGAGTGTGGTCAGTGATTGTGGGTTTTGAGACAAATGGTTTGTAAGACAACTAACTCAATGCATCCTCGTGATTTTATGAACAAAACATCGTGAAATATATTCTTCTCACTGAACAATATGCTGCCAGAAGACACCATTGTTCTTGTAATACAGGTTTTTTCTCATATGAACAAAACAGTATTACTTGTGAACAAGTGCAGGAGTGGGTGGTTCAAGCAGCACACAGCCATTATATTCTTTAGTTTTATGACCCATACAACAGCCTGGGCCAAGCACAGCTCCTTGTGTACTGTAGTAGGCCCACTGTAAAGCCTGTAATATGTAAACAAACAAGCCCAAACTTTCTCTGATTTACAACATTAGCGGGTCTTGGCCGGGGATCCTTCACCACCTCCAACAGGCCTGAGCCAGCCAGCAATTCCAGTCGCAGACAGCTTGAGCACTTTCGATTTTATACCTCAGCAATTTTTATAGCGTCTTTAGCTCTGCACGCACAGTCTTCACTATATCCTCTGGAAAGAGAGAGCCTGTGAGAGGCAGGGAGGAAGAAGCAAATAACAATATTGCATGCAACAAAAAAAAAAAAAAAAAAAAAAAAACAGAAAACAGGTGTTGATGAAGGATGCTAAATAGCTAGGTCATGTGACCTGAACTGTTTTGTGCTCTGATTGGGCCCTGATGCAGGATGTGCTGCCGTCCTGGCTTGTGATTGAATTGGCTGATGCTACAGCACTGTCTCAGTGCCTCCCGCTCAGATTAAGTAAGGTAGAGTAGCCAAGCCTCAGAGGGTTTTAACATCTGTGCAAGGTTGCTGTAACTGATACTGTGAAGTTATAATTAAAGGTTCCAAATGAAAGCACCTCACTCGATGCAGTTTACACCTTTCCTCTCTCCTGTAGGATAACTACAAGGAGTAATGTGGGAGGCAGGATAACAGCCGAAAACTGTATTTTAACTACTGTCTAAGAACTTGTTGTTCCCATGCAAATATAAAGTGCAGAAGTGCAGCACTGGGAGGAAAACAAAGCTACTTTGAGGTTAATATCTAATGTCATCTTTATTCCAGTGCCAAATGTTATTCTAAGTGGTCCAGTTATTATTGAGTAGCTATCTTTGTAAGATATTTCCCTGTTACTCCTGCAAACAAAAGCTATGACTGTAAAAAAAAAAAAAAAAAAAAAAAAATCTCTAAAATCATACAATGGATAAGTGCCACTTAGTCGCTATAACTGCTTCTCAAAACATTATTTTATTGTTTTCTTCTTTCACACTCAAATGCAACTCTGAGTCCATATTTTTCACCTTGTGAACAAGGTTAGCGCTTTTGATTGCCACACACTGTCTCCCATTTTTCATTTACCTGGCAGAAAATCAGATGCGACAGTTAAATTCTGACAGTAGAGAAAATCTACTCTTTGCCATTAGAGCTAATGTCATGTTTCTCTGCTAATCCCTCATCATTTTTGGGCCTCATTGCCTATTTTTCTCTATGATATTAAGTATTCAAAGCTCATTTACATTCTTATTTTTCAATTTGCTGCTGCAGTAGTTTAATTTATTCCATATAATTTCTTTTTCTGAGAGGGACATTAATCATTGACTGTACGTTTTAGTGCCTCTGGGACTTTTTTAATCAATAAAATAAAGGGATAAAAGCCTCAGCACTGAACTAGGTTACAAAGGATGTATGGAGGATTTGTTTTCGTCAGTCTTGTCTGTTTTACCGGATCTTTATGTTTGTTCAAATACAGTTATCAGTTTTAATTTCCCTAATTATTCTGTCTTGTTGATGAATGTGTGCATACTCATTATCTTTTTTTCTTTTTCAATATTTATATATTTCTAGATGTTGTGGTCCCTGAAGAACTTTTCAAAAAAGTTATTTTTATTACTCTTTCTCGGTTTTATTTGTAAAGCAGGGACAAAAGCATGTCTCAGAAATAACACTCATATCAATAAGGGTCTCCCTGTAATGCTTCTGGTAGTGCTCTATTTCTGGTCTGTTAAGCTGGAGGCCTAACCACTTTCATCCTCTTTCTTCCTCCCCTTTCTTGTTGTTTCTTCATCCTTTCACATTCATTTTATGCTTGGCTATTCCGTAGGCTATCAGTGTATTAATGCCATGGCTTAAGCCAAACAGCCTCCGTGAGATAAGCCTCAGGCCGTCATGTGGCTGTTCACAGTTCATACTCTGCTTTCCCCCTTAGTTGGAAACCCCAAATCATTTAATAATATTAATCTGTTTGTGTGTGTGTGTGTGTGTGTGTGTCCCATTTTTAATGCTACAAAATTTCCTCTTAAATTTTCATTCGCTTTTTTAATTTACTTGTGTCTAATAGAGACGGTGCACATCTTCATTAGTTATTGACTTGTTTGAGAGGCTTGACCTTCCATAGGTGTGAGTTAAGGTGGGGGCTTCATCGTTGTTTGATGACGGGGTCTGCAGAGATGGACGGGGGGGGGGTCTGTAAACTCTGATACATAATGCTGTGGGCTATAATACTTTGTGCATGGCTGGTCACAGGCCTGCTAATCACAAGGAAAAGACCCCACTGTCTCACTCCATAAACCTGGCCCAGTAAGAAGACAGTCATGGGGGCACAATGTCACTTGTAAATTCCAAATTAAACTCAACTGCCCAAAGCTCCCCAGCGTAAAAACACCCTCACCTCAGTCCCGCCTCCCCATGTCTTCCTCTTAGCTGCACATGGTGTAAAAAATGGACAGAGCACTGATAGGTGTGCAGGTCTCAACAGTGTCAAGGTTGTGGAGTGGTCAATTTGTCTGCTTGTTGGCCACGTTTGGCATGGTATGCATGTATTTCATGCTTCCACTGCAACTGGGCCTGCACCTAATCCTTGCGTCGACCCCCCTGAACTCTTCATCCCTGTCCTGTGACAGTACTTTGTGGAAGTTTATGTTTGCAAAAACAAATGATGCTATAGAAAAAGTGTATATTTCATTCCAAACCCCCCTCTTCATTTTTTCATTGCAAAAGAATTTTTTACATGCACAGTGGCTACTTTGAGCTTGCTATAGGGGAGGGGAAATAGTCTCCTTGAAGGCAATCTGTTCATTAAGATAATGTGTTAGTTCCAATTAAACTAACATTAAAACGGTCCCCATAAAAAGTTGGAGTCAGCGTTTTTGCTAACTTGCTCTTTTAATTACATCGTTCCTCTCCTGTCATTAAGGATATTAAAAATTCATTAACAAGAATAGTACTGTGTCACAGCAACAAATCAGAGAGACTTTCATCTCATGTTGTCAAAAGATTATTGCCATTAGTGATTTTATCTGAAAGGCATTAAGCTCTCCTTAGTTGATGTTTCCTGACCTGAGTGTCAACAGGTTACTGCAGTGGTGAACTATCAAGATGTGAAAGCCTCGCATTTATTTGCAAGGTGTTTTAATTTGGGATTTAATGGAAAAAGAGGGAGACATTTAAGTGATGAATGAGCTTTGGCAAAATAGGGCTTTATGTGTTGTATTTATCCATTTATTAAATGCACATTTATTTGCAGTGGCATTCAGCGTCCCCTCTAATGTGATTCCATTGCCGGCTGTTATGTTTTCCGTCAGTTATATTTCTCGCTCCTAATTTGTTTTCATCAAATGTGTTTATGGCTAGCTGAAACTGTTTTACAGCTTCACTTATTGAACCGTGTGGCTGCTGCTGCAGGAAATGAGTCTGTGCATGAATAACATCAGCGCTGCTAGTGTGATCATGCCAGAGAGAAGAAAGGAAGGAAACTAAATCTGCATCTCTTTCTTATCATAACTGCAGGTTCATCTTTATGCTGCTGCACAGTTTTCAACAGATAGTATATGAAACTGACTTTCCACCTTAATAAACATCAGCATGTAGCCCAGGTTAACCCACCTAATGATGAAGATTAAAGAAATAGAACAAACGTACACACATGGGAAATGCAGCAGGTGTTAATGTGAAAATAATTATGGCTTTGGCATGGAAAGTGAGGAATAATTAAATGAATAAATGTAAAACAACAGCTTTGAAATGTTTTGTTGGCACAGAAATGCTTTTTGTGTCCCAAATATTTCCCTTGTGGTATCTGTGAACACCTTTCATGCAAATCTTAGTCAGTATTAAGAAAATGAAGCAGAACTACATGATGAAATAATTGGCAGAAGGTTGTAAGACTAATCTCAATATTGTACATTTTTGATATGCATGTGAAACATGGATTTTTAATGGCTGGAAATGCAGAGTCTCACTTTTATTATAACATGGTGAGGACTACATTTCTCTTGTTTCTTTTATGTGATGGTACATGGCCACGATGAATATATTTCATAGTATATAGTCATTCACTCATGAGGCTGTTCAGCTTTAGAAATGGGAGACAGTTTTTTTTTTTTTTCTAAAAAGTGGGTAGTGTGAATTTTTTGAGAAAGCAGTAAATAAATTAATAGTGTGAGAGCATTTAATAATGGGATTTGGAGCATCATGTGAAGTCAGTTCTAGTTAAATTAATAAATAAATTAGTGGAGGGGTCCATAGACCATTGAGAGTCAAAAGAAAATATTCATAAAGATAGGGAGGGCCTTGCTTTTTATTCACCCCCCTCACAACCTTAGTCATTTTCATACAGTCCCTTATTGTAGGTGTTCAGAAACAGGCTAGTGTTGCACCAACCAGCACTTAGTGTCTTCAGCACTTATGTTGCTGAGTGTTTCACTGATGGCAGTATTTGTGTAGGTTAAAATGATCCCTGTGCTAACAATTTAAAATCTTTCCAGTTCATCGGGTGTCAGGTTTGATGTGTCAACTATATCCTATTGTCTTGATTACTCATGATCTATTCATTAAAGGGTCAAATATTAGCAAGCTAATGTTAGTTTCATCAAATGTTTAGGTAGCTGGGTAACAGTTACATGTTGCAGTTAATGTTGACAATTAATGTCTAATAATATCTGTAAGAAGTAGTTTGTTGTTCTTTGTTTTTGTTTTGTTTTTTTAACTCCAATAAGTAAACCTAAAATTCTACAAAAATGGTTTGTCAGTTTCAGCCACTGACACAGGAAAAACAAAATGGCAAAAAGTAACACTACAAGGCCACTAATGCTCCATGAATCATGGTGACCAGTGCATGAACTCTTTCCACATGCATGCCTTCACTGAAAGCTGAGAAAAAGAAGAACGTCACGTCACTTCAGTATTAATATTCCATTAGGAGCTGTTGTAAATTCTATCTCAGTGCAGCCACTATTGTATCATAGAGCACTGAAATATTCATATCCTTCTAATTAATTGGCATCAGAGGGGTGCCCTGTTTTGTTTTTCAAGTAGTACAGCATTAAAGTAACCCTGAGATGAGACTTAAATATTCACCACAACAGATTATGGATTAGAAATAGAGATTATAGAATTACAAAGACACATTACTTCTACACATTTTAATCATATTAATTATCTTACAGATTTAAAAAAATCACCACATAAAAGTAGACTTTTGTTGGTGAATTCTGGCCAGGTCAACATGTCCCCTCCCCACTCAAAAAAACATCATCAACAGTCACCACAAACCACACCACCTCCCACAAGTGCAGTTATTGAATTGCATTACGTCGCTCTGTGGGTCTCCCATTACTCACTTGGGCTAATCTGTAATGACTGGCCCTGATCAACCAGCCCAGCCCAAATGGACTCTGTCATTGATTATAAAAAAACATTCAGTGGCTCAACACAAAGTACTGATTATGAGAAATCTTCACAGCCTCCTTCACTTCTCTCCAATATCACTCACTCTTATCCCAGTTATGTATTTCAGTGCACCTCCACTAGATGCTATTGATCAGACCTGTGTGTGTATGTGTGATTTTATGTACACACGTGCATGTGTTTGTCTGAGCTGTGGACGGACAGCTCTGAGCCTCTGTTTTTACATACTGGCCCGGCTCTTATTGGCTTCGGTCTGGGGACCCATATCCCAGCTGTGTTGGAGATCCATCAACCCTGACAGGTCTATTGTACCACCACTCTTCACAGGCTCTGGCCAGCCTCTCTCACACTAAGATATCACTTTCAATTAGAAAAACATTGGTGAGCAGGGATGGTGTTGGATTTGAAATGAAGCAAAAGCAAACCAGGGTGATAAATGAAATTTTTTGCATCCAAAAATGATTATGATCAGCTTCAATAAGAAGAAAGACAGAACTGCAAAAATTACCTTCAGATTTTTATGTGCTTCTTACTTAGTAACTCATATTTGGATTCTTTTGTGTAAAAAAAAAAAAAGCAGTTTGTTCCTTTTGTGTGAAACCATTGGTGCTATGAGATTGCGGGTTATTGTTTAATTTCTAAATTTGTACAATCAGTTCATCTCTTTACCTCATCCAGCGTGACTGCCAGGTTTAGCTACCTAAGGTAAAGATAGGGAGAAAATACATTTCTATCTTTACTACATTTATTCTTAACTTGGATAATTTTCATGCTTGCTGAGGGACACCTTTGACATACTGTGGGCCCTGTAACATTGCTGAAGAGTAAGTGAATGTCTTCCTGAACAATATAAACTTCAGTGGCTATGAATCAAGCCTGCTCCAAAACTAAACAAATAAACGAGTCTTGATGGTCATCTGAGGTCTGAGGATTCAGAATTCCAGAAATGAATGGGTATTTGAATGATTGCTGCTGTGACAGGCTTGCTGTGATAGAATAACACATTCTGTTGAACAAATAGGCCCTTGAGTGCCGGCTGGTCCCAGGGGTCTGTCTATAGCCCCGAGGCTAAGGCTTTCACAGAAATGGGCTGCTCCCAGCATGGCTATGCCCTGACAAACACTCTGTCTGACTTTGTAAAGCTCCCTGTGTGAATGCAGGCATATTGTTGACATACTGTACAGTGCATGCAGACGTAGAAAGATACATCTGTTGGTGTATGCATGCTGAATATAGAAATACTTCACATAGAGTTAAAGTGGATAGATAGTAAAAGAACACAGAACACACTAAACATAATAAACTTCACCATGTAGGAGATTTGGCACTTTTTTTTTTTTTTTCACTCCGTTCTCCAACACAAATGCCTATACTAAAGTACTGCAGATTATTTTCACTCACAGGTGTTTCTGTTAAATTACAACAGTTCAGAAAAGTGTATCTTCTTTCTGGAACTGAGGCAAAATCCAAACTCTCCAGGTTTACCTTGTTGCAGCAGTGTGTTAGAAAACGCTCCAGCAGTGGTAAAAGCTCTGGTGTTCAGCTTTGTTCACTGGTGCCTTCAGAGACATGTTGCTGGTGTTGTAATGGCATGAATCCTACACTTCAGCCTGGCAGACCCACACAGCATGCTCTTTGATGATGTCACAGGGTTAGATAGGCGCCATTGTAGATATGGGCTTCCAGAGAGCCACTACACACTGTTCTAGCATCTGTTGAAAAAGAAACACCCTCCCAAGTCTCTTTGGTGCAGCTTTTTTTTTTTTTTTTTTTTTTTTTAAGGAGAGTTGGACAAAAGCCACAGTTTCTTCTGTGATATCCTGTTAAGGCTGTTCTGGAGCCAGCCAAGCATGGCCTTCCTTCAGAGAGCTGGGGCAACATCATTCAGCTTCCTCTGTGTGATCCAAGGCACACAACAAACCCTGTGGTCCACAGCTCAGTGGCCAAGGAAAAAGACCCGCCACACAAGGTCTTTTACCCATACACACATTCAGAGGCATGCACATTATGCATCACCCCCATTAGGGCATGTACTACACAGCACAGCCACAAGTGCATGCATGCACACACAAAAGAATGGTTTTAGTTTTATGAAAATCCTCTAAATTAAAGGTGGGGGCTTTGCTCCTTTGTGTTTTAATGTTACATGATAGGTTAGTGCATATGCTTCAATTAACTTACGGATGTGCAGCTCCTTAACCCCATTTTATCTTCAGTGAAAACTTGTAAACTTATGAACATGCCCTACAGTGATTGCAAATGACTTTCTAAGATCACAACAAGTATATGTTCTCACATTCGGCAAGAAATGAGAACAAAGGTCTGTGTGTAGTCTGCTAAGAGGCATGTTGCCACTCCAACAGACCCTCTGTTTCCACTGAGCTCAATTAGACCAATGCTAACTGTATAATTAACACCCCCAAAAGAGTAATCAAACAAAGTCTAAATTAATAGCAATGTCAGTGTATGGAGGAAGAGGTCTGAGTGATGGGGGGTGGACAAAATACAGAAAGCCTATCTCAGGGGCAAACATGATAGAATTACAAAATGAGCAGCTTGCAAACTGTCTCAGCTTTGATGAAGAAACGTTTAATTATCCCCTTGGTGGAAAAGGTCCCCTATTGTCTAAAGCTAATTTCTCCCTTTTGGCTACTTCCCTACCCCAGAGGCCTGTCTGTCTCAGGTTACCCCCTCCTCCTCTTCACCAGCCCACTGCCACCCTGGGTATCAGCATCCATAGCTCCAAAGACAACCACAACCTCAAGTTAGGTCCAGACAGTATTTTGTTTGTTAAGTGTAGCCCAAAGATCTGGGCCCTTGGGAAAAGATGAAAGGAGGAGTGCCGCCTCCCTCTCAGGGAAAGGATCAAGCAGGTCAATTTCCTCTGACTTTGTCCTGTCCTGGAGTTTGTATTCCCTCAGTCCACAAAGGCCACCATTGGACTGGACCGGAGGCTCGCTCTCTTTCAGCTGCCCTGTCTCTGCCCCCATTTGATTCACAGAATAATAGATGGCAATACATGCCTCCTAAGCACAACTCCTTTTAAAAAAGTGAAACAAGAGATAACACTCCCTAAAAAGGATGGGACATCCAAATAGAAACAGATACTGTATAATTCTCTCTAGTTTCAACACAGGTTCTTGGGGGACACTGTGAAAACAAGATTATTGCAGGAGAAAACGTTTGTTTTTTTCTGAGACGGGGCAAAAATGTTCTAAAACATTAGAGTATTTTGTTTCGAATATTGTTAAATCATCAGTGCTGTTCCTTTTTCCTATTTAGCCCTGAACAATATCTCAGGCTTTCCAGATAATAAAATTAAACACATTCACATTAGGCCTGACAGCCGATCCAGTTCACATTTAAATGCAATTTAAAAGGAGCATATATTTGCATAGTGAATTAAAATTAAGACCTAATTATGCAAATAAATTATCAAATGCGACAGGGGATGGTTTTCAATTCAGTTAATATCTCATTTTGTGAGACAGTAGTTGCTTGATAGTCCAAACAGCATTGCACCCATTTTACTGCAGAGTCACACAACAGCGTTAAATATTCAGGTGGTATTTAATTACAAAAATTAAAAAGGGAAAAAAAGAAGAAGCTCCTTTATTACAAATATTTCCTTCATATTCTTTTTTTGAAACAAGTAGCAATGAGATGAAGTTGAAGGAAAAGTAGGAACCACCATTAAAATTCATGTTAAGTAATGCAATAATTAACGTGTGCATCTTAAATATTATATCAAATCCATTCTTGTTCTTCTCACTATATTTATACAAATAGACATTTTGTATATTACAATCAGAATAATGTAATAATATATTATACTGTGTGTTTTGTATTGTTTGAGTTTCAAACACACATAATCTACAAAAATAAGGAAGTTTATTTAACAATGAAATTAGACACCAGTGATGTTAAAGCACAAAATAAACAACTTTTAAGAATTTAAAAGTGAATAAATGTCTTTTAAATATTAATTATCCAAAAGGGGGAGAAGCACAAGCTCAATTCCCAGAAGAGCACCACTGTGATGAACAAGACAAAGGGAAACACTGCAACCAACATCAACTGGACAAACAAGTCCCTACCATAACACCCAGTCCAACACAAAGCAAACACACAGGGCCAGAACATGTAAGAGATCCTCTAAATGAATATGCAATCACGCCAAAACTTCTTTCCGACAAGCAGGACAGCAGGGGTCCTCCCTTATACAGGAACCAGACAAGGTGCCTGAGCAAAAACCTTAAGTAATTAACAAAAAAAAAAAAAAAAAAAATGGCACAGCCATGTTCATGACTTTTAATTGATATCCATTTAAAACTACACTACTAAAACCAGAGATGCATCTCTTTGGTAGATGGTTTTTATGTTGAGGACGTCTGTTGGTTGTTTGACTTAATTAAAAATCCCATAAGGATAAGTACAGATTTTAAGAGGAGAGAAAGCAGGAAAAAATTTAACTTTCACTCAAGCTGATCCTCCAGATTTCAGCTATCAAAGTGTGGGAGATGAATAGCAGTGGGTTAATGAACTGGCCAAACATGACATTTTCTTCAGCACTAATTAAGAAAGTTGTAAAACGGAGTTAGCTGAGAAGGCAAGCTTTCGAAGAAGAATACTTGTCTATGAATTTGTGGCTCTCTGTGGTTTTTGTAGTTTATCCCTGTTCACTTTCTTCAGGATGGGACCAATTTCAAGATTAAAGTTGAGCAAATTGCTACATTGTATTGCAATTTTCTGAATATATCTAACACACTGCCGAATAATTTGTTCTCTTTCAGAAACCAACCCTCTAAACAGGTTCTCTACTATAACTGATCCAAATGTCAGACATAATCTAATACAGAAAAAATGTAAAACAGAATCCACTGCAGAGGATCAAAAGAAGAATCTGAATTATGTGTAAATCAAAAATAACATGTATTAATTGCTAGTATTGCAATGGAAATAAACAAAAAAACAAGCAGATATTATATACACATTTTATTCAAATATTTAAATATGTTTTTGATGCAAGTTTAGGGCCATAATTAGGGTTTTACAAATACTGTTTGGTGAGTTGGATCCTCCAGCGCAGTCCCAATCCTAAAGAAATGCTTCACTAGACTCCAAAATAATAACTAATAGGTGGTAAATTTTGCGTATTTATGTTTTATTTCTTCCATCCATTATCTACTGCTTACCCTGGCAAATCCAGACTGGAATTTTTATTTATTTATCTAATTGCTCACTGACATTTTATGTGCATTATGTTTCCATAAATGCTAAACTTTCACAATAAAAGAATTCAATATGGAGAGTATTTTGTCTAAAATAATATAATAACTATTATCTAACCAACATCTTAGGAAAGTTATATTTTTTTATTTTTAAATATGCTAAACTGACGGCACATATGTAAATACACCTTTTCATATTGTTTTAAACTTTCCTTCAGGATGCCACTAGCATCGTACAGCCAGGCGGAGCACTGAGGGGAAGTGGTGGATGAAACAGGTGGAAGGTAATGAAGAGAATCACAGGGTAATTGATGACCCTTTCTCAGCATTGGGGATATTGTTCCAAGGCTTAATCTTTGTCATGAGAGAGAGAGATTGTGTGAATGAGGTGGAGGGAGGAGAGCTAGAGGCTTACTGTGTGTCAACTTTCTCTCTCTCTCTCTCTCTCCCTCCCTCTCTCCCTCTCTCCCTCACTCACTCCTGTGGGTCAAGTAAACAGCCTTCGTGGGGACAGCTCAGGGGCTGGTGTCTGACCAGCCAGGCTGAAAATGGCCCTTGTCCATTCCTGCCATGTAGCATTTCTTTCCCCAGCTGTTTGTCCTTTGTCATGGACACAGCTTGTAATAAGAAGAGCCAACATATTTATGGAGTGGCCGACCTCGTTGGTACACAGGTCTTTCATCTGCCGGGCACAAAACAGCTTTGTTACTCTTTAACAATTCAAAAGCCTGCACGCTGGTGGAGAGGGTGGTTTTTGAAGAGTGTGTAGCGTTCGTTTATGTGCGTGCAAACTACAAATACTGCAGGCTACTTTGTGCATACATGCACATGCATTCATGGGTGTGTGGGTTTGTTTGGAAGCAAGTAAACAAAAGAAACAGAAACATTTGGTTTTCTCCAATAACAGTATTTTTCTCTTGAAACTCTGACTCGCCTCTGACCTTGAGGCCAATTAGGGTGTTCATGGCGAGTGATTTGTTTTGCTCTGTGCGGTCGCCGTCCACTCAGCAACATTTATGACTGATTAGTTAAGCTTCGGCTGAGCTCTATGAAGAACCTGCAAGGAGAGACAAAGCAACATTCAAATGGCTCTAGTAAGGGGAGTACAGGGTCGGCTTAGGAGTGAACTAGGAGTTAGAAAAAGAAATGAATGATGAAGCGAACAAAGGAGTCCTTTGACAAGTCTAGTGCGTGTATGTGTTTGTGTGTGTGTATGCTTTTGTGTATTTGTGTGTGTGTGTGTGTGTGTGCGCGGAGAGAGAGAGTATGTGTGTGTGTCAAGAAGCAGGCAGGGGATTCCCATTTAAGCAAGTCAGCAGTAGGTTAACAAGATATATTAGCACTATAAACAGTCATGGAAGAAGTACTCTATAATATGTAAAAGTCCTGCAACCAAAAACTGTACTTCAATATTATCACCTAAATAAACCTAGAGTAGTTAGCTAACAGTGCTTGATCTGCAGTAAAATATCCTCTATGACTGTTTACTACATATGACATTATTAGACTATTAGTACTGACGCATCAGTGTGTAACATTTTACACTAGTTTTAACTCCTTTACATACAGGCAGCGGGTCAGGTTCCTCTGAAGTAGGGGTCATCGGATAGCTCTGAGGGGTCATGCAATAATTAATGGAAAAGGAAAGGAATTAATTTTGGGGGGGGGGTTTCCCTAATCTTTGCCTTTTTGTGAAATATTGGATAATTTTAACTGTGAAGTGTCAAATGGTTTGGATTTATTTATCATAATGATGGGTTATGTTTTGCATACTTGCATATTCAATGTAGAAAGTTAACCTAAAATAAATCTAGTAAATTTAAAAGTCCAATAACTCCCTGTGCCTTGTGGTCAAATAAATGCATAAAATTTCTAATTAAGTACAAGTTCTGAGACAATAGCTACATTCCACCACTGACTGCAGATCTGCAAAACCTAGATGCCATGTCGTGACATTAATGTGTTAATATTTCTCATAAGACCTCATATAGGACTTTTCATTTTTTCATATTTTTATTTGCACATAGCATGGAAATACTAGGAAATACTAATGCTATTTAAAAGACCCTCGTATCTTTGCATTGTATTTGATGTGCATGACATCTCAATATGTTCATCAAGGTGAAAGAGTGAGAATTTGACCTCTTTAATCAATTAATTGTTCACATCACATAATGGCAGTTGTATTTAATGAATACTGTTAAATGGCCTAAATGCATTTTAATCCTCTCCATCAAAGCGTGATTACAAAGGACGGGTATATCAAGTGGTCCTTTCATTTGGTTTAACATGATCAAATTGACTCCTGTGTCATGAGAGATGACACTAGTGGTAATTAATTTCTCCATTAAGGGTGGCCGATGTGACAGCCATGCAAACAGAGCGGAGTGACAGGGAGGACACGATAACTTCAGCAAACTGAGACAACCCAACAGCAGAGGAGGAGCAATGGGTAATCACATTATCCCTATGCAGGGAAAGCATTGTTCATTAAAAGAAAACAACACTGACTACATTGTCTGTCGCTACATCATCAGCATATTTGCAGATCTGGCAGATTTCAACGTGGCCAAGCATTTAGAAAACATTTTTACATACAAGCATTTTTCAAATTTATTCCAAATTAGTCAAGTGAGCTATTGAAGTCTGGTGAAGTCCACCACAGGCCTTACTCACTTGTAGCTGTTCAGATTCAATTTTTTCTTTATTATTAGTTTTTATTTTTGATAAGATGTTTATTCAGATGCACATCAGAGGAAAGGAAATCCTCAGATCAAATCGGTATAAGCTCATGAACTGATTGAATTTAACTCAAATCTCTCCTTTAGTAGATTAATACATGATGATAGAATTTATAGAGATGGTTCCAAACATAATTCCCATGTATATTGAAAGCCTTTGAATTTGGATTGCGAACATCTTCAAGTTCCCTTTCACGGTGTCTTTCTCTCTCTATCACAGCTTTTCTCTCCCCATCTATTAATGCAAATCATTTGTGGCTGTCATACAGCTTGTTAAATAACCTGTATATTTATCAATGAATGTGTAAGTGTGAGACTGCCTGCGTGTGTGTGTGCCTGAATCTACAGGCTGTCTAGTTGCCTACGGGGGATTTTGATTTAAAAAAAAAAGTGAAACCAACAGTTACTCTTCCAGCAGCGAGACCTGGGGGCTTATCCCAGGGAGGGGAGGGGGGCAATTGTCCAGCATTTTCACCACAATGCTGCCATATGGGGAACAGAAGGATCAGCCACTGGCTCTCTGCCAGAGAAAAGGCAAACACCAATCCACATATGCATAGAGGTGGTCATTTAGAGTCACCACTTTTTACCATAACAACAGATGAAACACAGGAGTCATTTTGTTTCCACTAAGAGCCATTGTTCCTGGGGCTCAGTGCCTCTTAAGCTGGCTCCATATGAGGCAGGATAAACTTAGGGGCCCAGGCCCTGGTGTAAATAACAAAGAAAACCTCACTTACATGCTTCCTAAATCCTATCAAAAGATGAAAAGGAAGAAAAAACACCCAGTTTCCTCATCTCCTGGAAATGAGCTTAATCTGAGACAAATGAATATATTTAAGTGGCCATCCTTAGTGTGAATGTGTGTGTTTTGGGGCTGTATGCTATTTAATTTATAACAATACAATTTAATATTACTACATATTGATCAACAGCATGTAATCATATAAGTGAGTTTTGGCAGTAATTACACTGAGCACTGTTCTACAGAAGCAAACTTATGAATATTATTTAATAATTTACCTTATTATTGAGTAATATTTTGTAATAATATGGTCCAAATGGTTTGTCTTAATGACTATTTTTGATCTCTATATATACAAATAATTTCTATATTCTAATGAACTGTATTTTATCGGAACATTATTAAAATAAATGTGGATCGATACAAGGTTATACAACATAACTACCTGACCAAGACATTAAAAGTTTGCCTTCAAAGATACCTTAGGTTTGAGTTGACAAACAACTTTGTATTAGCAGGTGTCAGTGTTCTCCTTGTTGTGAGTTTCTTCATTTTATCACTGAAAGCAATGAGCCAATTGGCCATTTTGTGCAGGCTTGCAAGTGGTTTAGTGTGTATTTCAAAGCTGGTCAGCCAGTCAGTGAGCTACTTAAGAGCAGCAATATTGTAATAATGACTCACTGATGGGAAGGTAGCAATGGAGCTGAACTTCTAACATTCCTCTGATGCTGCCTGATTATGACTTTAGAGGAATAAATTATTGCTGCAAACAACCTCAGAATCTTCCAGCAGCTACTGCAATCTGCTAAAAAAGAAAAAAATTGAAATAACAGCACTAAATGCAAACATAAGATGAGTTTTTCTTTTTTTTTTTGTAGGTTACCTTATTTTACTCATGTTTTTTTTGTTATTATTATTTCATAGTCGAAAACAGCCTGCTTTTGGATGCATATACTGGATGTTAGCTGAGTTAAATGCTATGCACTGTTCCTGTAGTGAAATTGGAAGGCAGCTTGATACACAGCAGCTATGGTACCAAAGTAATGCCATCAGAGTTCTGTTGTCCAGTTTTTGTGAGGACATTAAAATGGACCAAGTTACACTGAAGAAGTTGCTGCTTTACTTTTGTGCTAGTTGAAATGAGCCACGTGATCACACTACTTTTAAGCATTTTTCTATGTGCAATATATCTATTAATCAGTTGAATGCATTGATTGTCTGGCCTTGCCTATAGAAATTGAGTGTTATAGTCAAAAACAGCTAGGGGTCATTTTCTCCTTCTGCAAGTTCAACCTTGATTCTTAATATCTGGAGATCATAGTAAATCACAGCTACAGAGTCCGCCAGCCAAGTTTATTGGATAAGAAATGTAAGACTGCAAACTTGGAAGTATTTATCAGGGGCACGCTAATGCGCTGTGTTTAAGCCACATCTGATCTCAGTGAAATATTATACAGAGTTTTAATATCCAGAGGGTGTCAGGCTGGAGCGAGAGGCAGTGAGCTGCTTCAGTATAACCAAATGTTACAGTATAAAACAGCATGTCGCGCTGCTATTTGACATGGTGGAATGAGATTAGATGGAATTCATTTCTAAGTGAGGGGAAATTACAAGCCTATTGGCAACCCCCCGCACCCAACCCACCCACCCACGGCCCCACCCCCACCCAAAAGCAGCTCCACTAACCCCCGCCAGTGGCCCAACAACGGAGGGTAGTCGGGCATGAACGGTGACATGAACAGAGAATGACCCCACAAACCACATCTGCAGCCACCTTCAGTACAGCAGGAGGAAGCTGTGTTGTTTTAAAGGTCAGATCAGTCTGGGGTCGCACAAGCATATGTCTGCTGCTCAGGATACACAGTCACACTCTAGGTAAATTGGTAGTAATTTTAAATAGAAAAATGACACGGGTTTGACTTTTGTGCTTTGCTTAATGCACTGAAACATAATAATTCGAGGACAATACACAGGTAAGCAATAATCCATCATCAGTGAAGTATTCCGTTTTTTGCAAAACCTCTTAATAATGAAACCTCCAAACAATAGAAATACCTTCTGTTCAAGACATTGGACTTTTCTGCTCATTGTTCCTATGAATCTGAGACCAGAGAGAGGCCCTTGACATTCTGATCTTTTAACACGTGTCTCAGAGTTTCCAGCACATCAGGATGACACCTTGTGAAAGGGGGAACTCCACCTTTGGCTTCTCCAGGAGAACAACACGTGTCAGTGGCACCCCGTGGGCCCCTGTCAGGGGTGAAGAGGTTAGGCGCTTTGTGTGGTCGCACAGATCTAGGTCTTCTTGAAGACCATCATAATGACTGCTAATTATGCTGCCATCTGTGGGGTGGGCTGTGTTATGTAGACACCTGTTCATTAAGTAGGAGAAAGAAACTTTTCTCTTAGCAGTGTATTCTATACAAAACAGCAGATTCAATAGCTTTTCTGTCTGCTATGATACAAATGTAAAACATTTAGAATTTATTCTAAATTGAAGAATTTCAGGCATCCACAAAAAGCTCCTAGTGCTCCCAGCTCCACATTAACCCAGATAAAAATATCAATAAAACTTTGGAGCATGCAGAATTGAACTCTTCTGCAATGCTAATGATTGAGTGAACTTTGTGTGATACCTTTCTAGAACCAGAAGGCATTTCCAAGGTTAACCAGGCCATCGGGCAGCATTAGCAGGTGAAGCCAATAAAAAGCTCTCAGATATCTGTTGAGGGAGAGTGCAGCCTGTCAATTCTGTTGCCCTAAGAGGTGATCTGCCATTACCGACTCACAGAAGACTAATGAGAGCCATTCAGTTGCCAGCACCTTGAATAATATGTCAATACTCATTCGGGCTTTGTTGAGTGCTACTTGTTTTAGTTTTACTTGATGTGATACAGATCCTCCCTTATTTTCTGAGAATATCTTGTAGTTGGCAAACTATTCAGGGAACTAATAATGTAATAATAATTCAAATTTCCTGTAATGTAGAAGCTTGGTGTCAAACGTTGATGAACTCTGAAAGGCTTTAAAGCTGTCTCCTCCTCCTTAAACATCTCCAGACACATTCATCTAATCCCTATCTTTCAGTTCAAGATTTATATAAACGGATGATTGCTAAGCATCACATATTTCAACATTTTATCTGTAGAGCTTATGACTCCATTTAGCTTTAGATCCTCTGAGAGTGAGCCAGCACAGCTATCATAAAGTGAGGGCCAATTAGGATGTTGACGGATTGATTTTGGAAGATAAATTTGGGATGTAAAAGGTTGACATAGCTGCTGTGTCTCTTTCACTGTGTGTGTGGCTTCCAATTAAGTGAGGAGAAGCTGTGTTTTTTCTCTCCAGGATCAGAGTGTCTCTCTGACAGATGAGCCACTAATGAGAGCAAATCTCACTAAATCCTCAAGAAACATGATGAATTGAATCATGTTCACCCTGTTCATTTGTCGTGTTCACAGATGAGACAAAATGCAACATTTATCTACTCAACAAATAGCAAATGAGTAGGTGGGTCCATCATTGTTCATGAAGTGTCTGGCTTTTTAATATCATGTTAAGCTGGGGATACTATGGCACAGAGTTGTACTGTTCCTGATACTATATTTTTATCCTCCTTACCTTCTTAAAATATGGTGTGGAGGTTGAAGGCAAACATATGTTAAATCCTGAGGCCTCAATCTGCCTCCCTCCCTAATATTTATAAGACAAATTAAGGAGGCTCTCTCTCTCTAAACCCTCACCATATGTATCCCTATTATTAGACAACCATGAGAAGATGTCCTATTTTCAAATTTAAATTACCAAGTCTAACCTTAATTGGTTGGAAATGTTGTTTGGAGGATGGTATCAAAGTCGGGCTTGGGAGAGAATCCGACAGATGGCTTAGTCTTATGACTTGTATTAACACCTTTGAAGTTTAATGAACTGCTAATTGCTTTTCTAATACATAATGGGACCACTGGAATACAAGCGGTAATGCAAACAGATTAGTTTGTAGACAACAGATAAACACCAGTCCTGTTCAATGTCACCTTTAAGTACCTTGAAAAACAAAAGCGAGCCAGAGGACAACAAGAGAATAACATACCAATTCTTGAATCACACAAGTTTGACATATATATATATATATATATATATATATATATATATATATATATATATATATATATACCTTCAAGACTTTGATTTATTTATAGAAAATCATTCAAATGTAGGTGCCTAAATGATTGTGATAATAAATTGTTCGGTTTCTATTGTAAACAAAGTTTAGAAAATGGTTAGTCTTGCTACTGTAATGTAATATTTTAATATCTTAAGATATTAACATTTAACAACAAAAGATAACATTGGCCACTAAAAGTACTAGTCATACCAGACCAGGTAAAGCCACAGTAGAAAAATGCCTCAGCATTTAAAAAACATGTTTCATTTTTGATTACCTTGTATCTTTAATTTGTAAGAGAATAATAATTTTACTTTTAATCTTACATGACAGATCAAATCTTATGACATTTCTGATGCTTGTTGTTTGCACCATCCGAAAGCACAAGAACAGGGTTGTCACTTGGTCATAAAGCTACTGTAAATCACGTTTATTTCTTTGTATTCTGCAGTCCAAAACTTCTGATCCTGTAAATGTATTTAGATAGCTGCTACTTAAAGAAATCAACTGCCCTAATATTTTTGCAGGACTCTAAAAACTCTTCATTCACTGTAGTAGTTCATCTATCAGTTTTAGCTTTGCTTGTAATATGTGTGTGCATTGTTACTTGAGCAACCATAAATGCACTCCTATCTTTGGAGGTAGTACTTTATTAAATTAAGCCATCTTTAAGGTCAATATACTTCTGTAATGAGTTGTCTCTTTTGATCAACAGAGGTTGGTTTGCACCTTGATTCTCATTCTTTTTAATGGTGTTGGCATCCCAGCCAAGCTAAGATCGACACCGATGTGTTTCATTTTTCAGCTTAAAGTCAGTGCAAGTAATGCTTAGCATGCTTAAATTCCATTTCCATAACTAAGTGTAATTTCCCCTCAGTTTGTTCCTGTTTAATGAGGTGAAGTCTTGTTTGTATGGCTCCCAATGTCACCAGAAAAAGTCATTCAAGCGGCTGTATCAGAATTAAATCAAATTAGCATTACTATGCTGCCATTTTACGTCAAACTGGTCGCGTAAAAACATTTTGCTCTAGTCAGTTTTACATACAATTTGTCTATGTGACTCAAAATTCTTGGAGGGGCCTTAATGATGGAATGTGTAAATGACTTGGGGTGGGTGTGATGAGGCAGGGGGGCAATAACAGAAGAGAGAAAATGACCAACATTGATTTATCCTGGCTGTTCTCTTGTCTGGTTGGTGCTGTCAGAACACCTCGCTGCATCCCATTCCCTCCCATTATCTTCCTGCGATCACCACAGTCCAACGAGTTTCCTACAGGGTCATAAATACTTCCCCCAGACCCCATACTGCTTCCACATCATCCTCCAGACGCAGCCTAATGACAGCAAAAGGCAGACAATGCATCCTTTCTCTCATGACTGCCATGCTTCTCTCTTTTCATACACATTTTACAGTGGCTGAAGAACGTATACCTACACCACGAGAGGCCAGTAGCGGCATGTCCTCCAGACTTTGCATTTAAAATGGTACATTAAAGCAACATGTCTGAAAATACAGCACTTGACTGATGTTGGTAATGACTGTGTTTTCTCAGTGTGAAAGTCATAAGTGTTCTTTTCTCTACATTTAAGGCACCCCAAGAAAACAAAATGTCAGATCCCTACAACACACTAAGGTAAAACAAAAAGGAAAGACAATGCTGTCAATCATAAGCATCTGGTTAGAGAAACATGCATTGATTCAAGTACTCCCAACACTCCTTGATGGGAAAGAGAAAATCAGGCACAATGAATCAAATTAATTATTTTGACATGCTGGTCATCCGAATCAATTAGAGAGCAGCACACAATGAGCCACAAGCATAAACAAAGTCTTTTCCCTGCAAACATCCCCATCCATAGCCCCATTAGACAGAAAGCTACATTCATAAACCACTTACATATGAGTCTGAAAAAAAAGGAGACCCATTTGATTTGCTACAGCTATGAGGCCAGGTCAAGTGTGTGGTCAATTGTGTCATTGTTCTGCAGAAAAACTGTGTGTACAGTAAATAGAAAACAAGTTGCTTTTTATTTACCAATTTACAGAGGGAAGCAGCACATTCCAGACGAAACTAATGACCGCTGGCTAAAAATTTGGCAAGTGATGGGCGTGAAAGCGCTTCAGGCAGGGAGAGTATCGTCTCCAGTTCTGGTGTTTTACTTTACAAAAGGTTTGCAAGTGGAGATACGAATTTTTATCCAAAACAATGTTTAAACTGTAGCTATTAAAACCTAAGAAATCAGTGTACCCAACACATTATTTACTTATTTGGTCAAAATTCTGATATATCATTAAGAAGAAATGTTATTTTGTACTGTGGTACTGTGTGTACTATGGTATTATAAAAAGATAATGTTCTGTGAGAATCAGTGCTAACGTTACTCTAGCAAGCTAACCTAACTCGCTTCCACTTTACCAAGAGGAAATTAATAAGCCTAGCGTAGCTTACCAGCTTCTAATTTCCAAATGGAAAAACACATAACATTGTAAACATACATACATACCCAACATAACCAAAACCATGGGAGCTTGTTGATAAAGAGGAGAAACATTGATATTTGTGGACTAATATAATCATGTAATGCTGTGAAGTCTTTGACAACTAAATATAAGTTGCACTGTCAGTTTGTTCATACAACCCACAATACGTTTGGCATCTATATTTAGGGACAGTCAGCTGGCGGAAAGAACTGGCCACCCACAGATGTCTTGCATTGTAAAGCTGCCACATGCTCTATTAGTCCCCACTGTTCAAATGTATACATTAAAGATAGCAGAACAAAATCAGAGCCCAAGCCCAGCTCTGCGCCATGAAATCAGGACATCATCATCCTTTGGTCTAAACATGACTGTTCACACCACGCTCCAGTTTACATCGTTAGAAACCATAGCATGTGTGCCAATCTGGGCTTTGTTATGATGCTTTGAGTGACTCGCCACTGTCACAGAGACCAAGCACATATTGTAAACTGTAATATATGACCTCGCGTTGAGCATATTCTTTGTGGGGTCTCGCAGACAAGCCATGCACTTGGGAGGGACACGAATGACTGAACATTGCTCTATTGAGTAAGCCTCCTAATAGAATGCCATGTTTAGGCCTGTCATTCAAAGCAGGGGTGCATTGTGTGATGAGGTGGCTTGGTAAATGAGTATTTTAGCAGGCATAGCTAATGTCTACAAACCTGTAGTGTTTAGTTTGCTGTTAAGGATGACATTAACAGAGACACAGACCCAAGGCTGCTGATCAACCCTGAGGTCCTAACATATGAGATGGAGTTTCTGGCTCATTTCCTGCACCATAATCAAGGCTTATACACCTTTGTTTGAGGTTGGATAGACATTTGTGTGTTTATATTTGTAAGCTAGCTTTAGTGTACGGGAGCTCAGCACTTGGTTTCCTCCGTCTCTCCATGTCATTGTCCCTGTCTCTTTGTCTGTCTTTCTCGCTCATCCTGTCTCTCACCCTCTAATGGAAGCAGGAGGGAATCAGCTAATTAAGGATGTAAATGGAACCGAGGAGTGACAAAGAGCCTGCTTGTAATTCGCATCTAAATTGTCTCTTACCTCAGCAGAAAATTTATCACAGGAGACAATGTCAACTTTTACATGGGGAGAGCCATTTGCATTTTTTGAATTCATTACAAGGGTGGCGCTGCAATCATAAGCTGTGATACAGATCCCTACCCTCCCTCCATTCTGCTGCACCCACCCTAACCATCGCTACCGGGTAGAGGATAATCTGATGGGTTCCTCTTCAGTGGTCACTCAGCAGTAGGGTACATGCAGGGAGGAGAGGAGGAGAGGAGGAGAGGAGGAAAGGAAGAAAGGAGGAGAGAGCAGGGGAGAGGAGAGGAGAGGAGAGGAGAGGAGAGGAGAGGAGAGGAGAGGAGAGGAGAGGAGAGGAGAGGAGAGGAGAGGAGAGGAGAAATGTGAAGAGAGTTTGTTGGTTGTGGAGCATAAAGTGGTCCACCCACTTGTTTGTGTGTGTCTGTATGTGTGTGTTTGTAAGTGTGCGTGTGTGCAGCAAAGCCACACCACTCTCCCGAGCGACAGAAACCTTGTTGTGATTTATGCAGCCTGAGATATGAGTGCTGGTTACGCAGTAGCAAGACATCGATCTGACAAAGCAAACCAAACAATAAAGAGGCGAGGAAGATGATGTGCCCAGTGGAGTGGAGAAATGGAGAGTGTACCTATAAGAGCTAATTATCTGAGCACATAATTCTTCAGGTTAAGACAGGGGGAGCTGAGACTGGCCAAGCCACAGCTGTCTGAGAAAAGGCTCAGCTAGACAATGGGCCTGAGGACCTGGACCCTGGTCAGGAATAATTCCAAATAAAAATGTATATCAGTGTGAGACTTCAATAAGCTTAGCAAGAATGAGGAGGACCTGGATTAATGCAGCAAACTGTCCCGTCATGTCTGACAAATCGCACAAGGGCTTAAAAATATTGGATTGAACCTCATGTTATGACACTATACCAGGTGTTTTGTGACCTGTTTTGTGGAATCAAATTGTGAATTTCTATTCTAGTTTTATTTAAATACATTTTTTTGTTAGGTTTCTGGCTGAAAATAGACAGAGATTTGAGTGCAACATGCATCCTAACTTTGTTGTCCTGACATACTTGAAAAGTTGCTGATGAAATGTTGCAGCCAAATCTCTGACCAAATTCATATGTTGCTATTTCAACTGAAGAGCTACCAATTGTCAGTGCACAGCTATGAGTTCATAGATTACAATATTACCTTTGCTTTCATCTTTGGAAACACACATTTTTGCCACACTGTCTAAAAAGAGACATATTTAATAGTTTCTCTTGACATTTGGGGTGAATTATAAATGTTCCATTATATTTGCAGTTTGTTAAAGCTTGTAACAAACTGCAGTTGAGTAGTGAATTTTAATTTGTTTGACTCATTTTAGAGCCTCGATATATAAGCAGTGAGTGCAAAGTACCCCCTGGAAAATTCACAGCCTTATTCTTCTTCACTTGAGGAGATTATAAGGTCTTGGTCAGAGGTTATATAATAGCTACAGCTGGCCCTTATGGTTTTATCAGCAACCCATTACAATCACTGAGAAAGTTCACAATTTACAGTTCAAATACAGTCTTCCAACCTCATGTCAGTTCTCTATAGGCCGTGAAAATAATAATGATAATATTTGCAATTATTATTTCCTATCTTGCAAACCCATTCTCTGCTTCTGTAAGCAGCGATACTTTAATTAGGCACAAGCACACATACACAAAGACTGGGGCGGTGGGTGCTCACTGCCATTAATAACACTATATAAAAGCAAAGCCAGACAGCCCCTGACACGTTTAGTAGTTTGGGAAACAAGATGTAATCTGCGTTCGGTGCCAGGAGCGGACCAGTGCTGTGTGTGTGTGAGATAGAGGGAGTGTGGCCTGTAAGTCAATGTAAACAGAGCACTGTGAGTACATCACTGATGAAGACATTATCTGTGAGTTATACTCACACAGACAATGGGAGGAAGAAGTGTATAGGAACTATAAGACAGAGAAAATGACAGATGAAATGGGCATCTGCTGTTGCCAAGGCTAGTCACTGATGTGTATATTATTAGCTTTATAGCAGCATGGGTTCTGTGAATTTGAGAAAAACTTGCTTATAAGTAATAATAAGTAGTAATTCATGCATTATTTCCTTTTCCTTTTTCCTTGTTTGGGTGTTTTTTGGTTCATTTCTGTCCATTGCATTTGTTTTAAATGGCATACATTGCAGCATTTTGCATTTGGGCATGAGAGGATAGAGCACAGGATGAGGTTCTGTTTAGTGGCACCCTTGGCACCCATCTAACCTTGGCATACTGCTGGGCATGCTCCACTGGCCCTGAACATGCTGAGGTTTGAATCCAGAAATGCCTTTGTGCAGCATAGGCCACCAGAGGAGAGAAGGGAGGCTCCATTAATATCTCCAACTGTATCGCATCAGTCAAGACTCCATAGCTGAACCCACAGATCAGATCTCCGCTATATCTGCAATACCCAAGGAGCATATGGTTGAAAATGAAATTCATCTCCTAAAGTAAGTGAGCATAATGTAAAAAGTCCATAATCACTTTGCATAATATTAAAATTTCATCACTTTGGAGAATCAGTTACAGTACTTTCAGTTCATGCAAGGTCAATTTGTGTCATTGTATTCTTGTTTGTGTGTTTGTTTGTTTAATATAAACCATGAATTCTAATTCTGGCAGCACAGAATGGCCACATTAACCAGGCATGGCAGTCTGGGATGGGGTCCAGCTGGAAGCATGCATGGGATGCTGCTTTCCCGCAACAAAACTGGCTTCACTGGCAACAGCTAAATAGTTTCTCATTTCCAAATAGTTGCTAAAAGGGAAAAGCGGGAAAGCAATATCAAAAATTTAATAGTAAACCTTTGGACTGCTGTTTCACTTCTGGATGCTACTCCCTCAATAGTCATAAATATGCCATGATCTGTAGATATGATTTCAGAGGTTTTATCTCACCTGTGCCAGAAGTCACTGATAAGAAAGAGGGGAGGTCACATGCTATAGTCCCATTGGAATGTAAGAGACATGATGGTTTACAAATTTTACTTCACTGTTCATCTTCCCCTCCTTCCCGCGTTATTTTTCTCAGCCTGGCAGTATAGTTTGTTGGTAGTGGTGTCTGCAAGAGTAGGTGGGTGAGGGTTCAAGTAAAGTGCATCTCTGTGTGTGTGTGTGTGTGTGTGTGTGTGTGTGCGTGCGTGCGTGCGTGCGTGCGTGTGTGTGTGTGCGTGTGTGTGTGTGTGTGTGTGTAAGCCCCTGGTGACTATATCTTATTTTCACCATTGCAGTCACCCAACTTCACCCTGACCTACTGCAGTGACACATGATTTACAACACACATAAACATGACAAAAACATGTCAAATCTTTACACACACACACACATACAGAAACTTATGCACAGAAACACACACAAAAACTCTTTTTGTTTTAGATGTTATATACAGATTGATATATATTTGTGGACAAAAAGGATAATCTTTTTAAATTTAATTAATTGGCTATTGGGTTCTGAGTCTTTTTCAGTCTATAAACAGGAATCCAAAGTAAAATGAGCATAAGAAATGGGTGGCAATACAGTCACGTGACAGCAACACTGTTAAAATCTCCTTTTCTAACATACTGCAGAAGTGCAGTGCTAATCTTTGCTCCTCTTGCCCTCATTGGCCTTTGCTGTGTACAGCCGCCTTTCTCTCACACTTTCATCAGAATCCCATTTCCTCCCTCAGCCCAAAAGCCCCGTCTGAAACTCTACCCCTCGTACGACCATTCTAGCCTGCCTATGATGGATGGGCGCACCTCAGGTCCTCTCAGCCTGTCCATCAAACTGGGCGATTAAAACACTTGGAATGACCAACATTTTTCTCTCTCTCTCTCCTCCTTCAACCCCTTGTCCCCCATGCCACCCCTCCACTCTCAGGCCACCACCATTGCAGCCCTCTGCCCCCTCACCTTTCTCACCCCCCTCCCACCAACACTCCTCTCCCACTTCAGCTGCCCCCAGAACCCCACAATCCATCTTGTGGAGCAAAAACATCATTTATTCTGTACTTCCCAGATAATTTACTTTTTCTCTCCTTTTTTCATTCCTCTTTTCTTTTTCCTCTCCTTTCTACAGGAATTCTCCATTTCCCTATAAAATGAAAATTCATCTGGAATTACATCTTATGTCATCATTATGTTTATTAAGCGTGGATGATGTATATGAGGAGCTGCGGCGTGCCGCTGAGTGCTTAATGATGCATAAGATTAAGCCGAGCCTCTCAGCTGTGCTGAGACTCCCCTCTGCTTCCCAGGCTGCAGACACACGCTGGGGGAACAGGCTCCAAACGGCCATCAGGTGAACAGGGGAATAGGAAAAGCCTACATCCTCTTTGTGTGTCAGCAGAGATGGAGGAAAAAGTGTGGGGTTGGTGCATAAGAGTTGCTGATAGGGGAGGATCAGAGAGTTGGCAGTGACTTCAGAGAAAGAAGTCGTGTTTGTATCAGTTTGTTGGGTGAAGTCATGGTGAATATCTGAACTTCTGTCCACATAGTAACTAATTTTGTCAGTGAGTGAGTTTCTCAGTTATGAGTTTCTCTTTATTAATTTCTCGTACATTCAACAACTGTAAAACAACTATGTATCTCCTTTTATCATCTCTGATCTTAGTTCACACACAGACATACAAATACAGTATTTGCTCCCGGCCTCCCTCGAGCCTAGCAGCAGAAGCACCAGCAGTCTATGACAAAAACATTATCCTTCTGGTGCTAAACAATCCAATAAACCTCTCCACAGGGAAGAACTTAACCTCTCCTCTCCTCTGATGCTGGCTTCCAGACCACGTGACGGCTGCCACGGTAAATTCAAATCATTAGTCTTCTCACTCCGCCATCACACAGGGAAGGAAAAAAATCCGCCTCTATTAGTAATGGAGACCTCGTCAGAGACCTTCCTCTGAGAGCCCTGCCTTCCCAATTCCCACAGGAAAAATCCCTAGCAAAAAACTAATTCTACTTTTAATAATCTGTCATCAGGACCAGAGGCAGTCATAAATTATGTGGGGAGCATGTGCGGGAGCAGGCCACGAGAGGGAACTCAGGGGGAGAAATCAAAGCAAACTTTTGCCGGAGATAAATAATAACTTACAAACAGGATTAGTTGTAAAGTCATGGTTGAGTGCCCTGCCAAGCAGTTTCCCTAGCAGTCTATGCAGGATGAAGAATTTACAGACACACCTGTCATTAGCACCTCCCCCATTCCCTCCCCACATCCGCCATCCTCTCTTCCTCATTCTCACTCTGCCGGTCTCTCTCCACTGTCTTCACAGTCTTGACAGATCCCCCTTTGCTTTTTCTCTCACAGCACACATTGTTTGTGTTTCATCATTAGCCCTCTTGGGTCCCAGAGACAGGTGCAGAATGAGTATGATTCTGTGGAAATCTTAGCACAGACAGTAAGGTGGTTAAGATGCAGTATTAGAATGGCGTGGTGGGGGAAATGGAGTCTTCCTCCGGCCTTAGGTAAATAAACATGAATAACCAATCAGTCTCCTGCACACACAAACAGTATTAATAGCATCTGGGTTTACTCTAAGAAGCTGATGAAATACCATCGATTGGGATAGTTGGTTTCTGGTCATTTTTGTATTCATGCAGCATATGCATGTGTGTATTTGAGAAAATGTCTGTAAACCATAGATACATTGTGTGCATGGGTGTGTGTGCGTGTGTGTGTGTGATGCAGAGCTAGTGAGTGAAGCAGCCAGTATGGGAAGAAAGGGCTATGAGCCGTGGGGTTGTTCTCTCACTGTTTCCATGTCAATATTTGCTAGAACGATCGACATGCATCATAATCGCCTCCCTCTATCAAACCGCAGCTAAAGGCCCATCTCCATCAGGTGACAGAGACCAGTCAGGTGATGAATCCCCCCCACAGCAAACCACAAGGGGAGGAACTGGCTGAAATAAGACAGGCATGTTCCCACAAGTTTGTGTCAAATCTCTATTGATTTAATCATCAACAGTATACACTCTCTTAGCTCACACAGCATAAGGTCACCTGATGGGCTGTAATAGATAATGTTTTAACCTCATTAGACAACAGACAGCGATATGCATTAGTGATATTTTTCTCTTGCTACTGGCACTTGTCACATGCATCTTCCACTACCACTATTTTTACCTCTATATATGTCATGGCATGTTTTGGTTTTAGGAAAAGATTAAAAAAGCTCGGAAAAGTAAATAATATATTGATATTTGATAGTTCCCTTTTTGTGAGTGAATCCCTTGAGCACAACCGAAATCTACAGTGAACTGACACTGTTCATTAGCCTTACATGTCAAGAATGATTTTGTTGTCTAGAACTTATTAAAACACATTAGTGAGCCATGTCTTGGAGAGGGTGTCTACAAGGAATCTGGGTTTCTTTTGATTAAATAATATAGTGCCCAGCTGTTTAAGATAATTACTGAGCCTTTTTAAAAATGGAAGCTATAGATTTGTGACCATATTTAAAGATTTATGTCTTTAGTGGGAATAAATAGGCACAAAGCTGAAAGGCACAAATAGGTTGGAGGTGTTGGAAAGCAATGAGAGATAAATTTAACACATATTGTTTTCATTATTTCAAGGGTCTTATTGACAGTGATGCATATATAGAATAATGGCAGCCTTATCCTTTAAATAAAGTTGGTTTAAATCAGCTGCCCCTGATTTCTTACCTATTGAAAACAACAAAGTGGTTTGTGCTAACTTCCAAATACCACCCTAAACAGTGCTGTGCTTCTGTCTCATTGAGCACAACATAGAGAACGCACCTCAAGCGTGTCCCATGAAAAACCCTTAGAAAATGCATACATGCAGTACTGGGATTTCAACCCCGCAAAGTCAAGTGCTCAATTTTCTCTCCATTCTCAGGCGATATCAAAGAAGCTCAATCATACTGGGACAGTAATATGAATCAAGGACAGCTCACTCACTCTCAATTGCAGTTTGGTCTAACTGGGACCACGGGTAAAGCAAAAACTGGGTTCACAATTCAAATGGGAGAGCGAGTAGGCCAGCCGGTCTCTCCAGCACGTCTCCAGGCTGATAGATTACCTACTGCAGTAAGGACAAAGGGAATGAAGATGACTACTCTGCCAAAGCTGGCTACAGATGAGACATGCACGGCTGGGTGACCATGGTACACCTCAACCATTTGTCTATGTGCACTACGTATGACAAAGGAGTCCTTACACTATACTATTGACATATACTCTCCCCATTATATGTTGGAATATCTTGTTCCAGCTCTCATTTTGAGTTTTAGATTTTTAGCATGTTAGAGCATCCTTCAACTGGATTAGCAACTTAATGTTTCATACTTGCTATAAAATTATAAAGAAGTATGCAATATCTACTATGACTGTACCGTATTTAAAACCTTAAAAACTTTACATATAAACTTTAATGTGCAATACTTTGTGGTTCGTAATATACATTCTTTTTGTGATATTTAGTTTGACATTGGAGGCCTTATTCAATGCATAAAGGGATTTAATTCTGCGAGCCAGCTATTTTCTTGCACTGAGTACATGATGTGCCATCCTCAGAGATTAACCTAGATGTTCTTGAGTCCAGGTTCACTTGTATCTGAGCCACAGTCGTATATTACAATGCAGCTGAAGTGGCAACGGCAGTAACTCATTCTTTTCTATTCCATTCTGCCCCTGCATACTCCACAAAGCCCCCACTGCTCTGCACTTAGAAGGTCACCTCTTTCATCAGCTATTCTATTTGCATTCCAAATCGTACGCACATGAAAAATGTGCCACTGAGTTTTCGCGGCGGCCCTTCGAAGGCAGATTAGATAGAATTTGCCATACAAACCTTATGCACGCTAACCTTTGCAGATGGCCCCACTATTGTGGAGAAATGGATTGCCTAATAAACCATATCATCCGACATATTTGCCGCTTGGCTGACCAAATAGAGGCTGTGTTTTTTGAGCAAATTTCCTTTGTCAAATTTGTCAGTGTTCATGCTGCCGTTTTAGGTTTGGGTCACAGAGAGGAGGAGGCGGGATCCTAAGTGTATCAGGTTAAAGTGCTGACCAATTTAGACTCTTTCTGAAGATGAGACAATTTTTCCACAAGATTTATTTCATCAGAGGCAAATTTTTCATATGCTCTCCATTTTGTTTGTTGCATGTCTCCTGTTCCACTCTTCCCTCAATGTGCAATCTGCTTTATGTGCAGTATGGTTCAACAGTGATGGGTAGTGGTTGGACACCTGATTAACTGAGGCTATTAGCAGTACACTGTTAACATTAGGTTAGCACCTTCCATGGCAATTGCTACATCTTCAGCCTTCTGTTTTCTCTGTACATATCTTGCACAGTTTTCCCTGTAACATCTTTGTGCTGACTACCCTTTTGACCATTTAAATCTTCATGAAGCATGTCGTTTCTTTGCGCTCATATTCTGCCTTTCATCTTTATCATTCATCATTGAAATCCCAACAAAATTTCACCCCTATCTACAATTACTGTCGAGCTAGACGACAGCGGGGAAACAATGCTACTTTTAAACCTTGTGAGGTTTTCACCACAAATCTAATTTCACAGCGGAGCCCTAATTCATCGCTCCCAGAAAAACCTCTTTCATCAAACTTTGCATATGAGCAGCCAAGTGATGCACAGGCTCTTAACGGCATGCTTTGCCTCCTTTGGTGAGTTGGCCAACCAATCCATCTTCCTGAGTGTGCTCAGAGCCGAGGAGTGGGCAACTGATGCTCCCGTCACCGGGCTCCTGTGGGAGATGGATTGGGGCTCCATCGCCCACCTCCAGTCCGGTACCAGCCCAGTGGCACAATCTGGACCTCAGCGCAGAGAGCCACGTGGTGGGCCTTGTGGGGCTCTATGAGGGGGCTATGAGAGGAAGGATGGAGGATGCTGTGTCTCAGTCACTCATGTAGAATCCAGATCCTCTGCTCCACAGGAGACAGAGCTGGACCTCCTGTTTGTGTTCCACAGAACAGAGTGAGGGTGTCCAAGTCATTGCCTGCCTGTGCAGTTGCTAATGCAAGCATTTTATCTATGACAAAATGTCACACAATAATGTGCTCATCAGCAAAAGAAAAGAAAACTTACTGACATACATGGACTTATCTAGCATGTTACAAGGAAGAAATTACAATCTACTGAATAAATGTGTGACCTCCATCTTGAATTATGTCCTTCACTGACCATAAGTCACTGGAGTGTCTGACATGACTACAAATACAATAAATGATTTGTCTTAATTCAATGCACCTTTAAAATCTACATCTGAACTGAAAGTAGCTTGTCCTTCAGCTGAAGGAGGAGTTTTGTTTCATCTCTTTGTATCGTTCATCATGACTGACTTTGAATCTGAATTGAAAGCTTCTTTTATTAATCACAAAGAGTCAAGGCTTTGCACTCTGTCACATGCATCCAATTTACAGCAGCGATAGTGCATGCTATGCTAAACATTTCTTGTAAAATGTCACTTTGTGTTCGTAATTAATTTCTAAATTAATAAGCAAAATCTTTGAGTTATGGCATCAAACCCTTGAAAACCTTGGCTGCTAAACAATGCATCAAGGTGCCATCTAGAATGATCGAGACGGTAATAGGAATGTGACTCTGAGAAGAGACATTTCACGGGTTTGGCAGGTTGTTTCATAGTAGAATAATGAAACAAAGGTGTGAGAAAATTACAGATGACCTCTTTCCTTAAAACAATCTCCATCTTGTTCCAATCCCCTTTTCTGTATATTAACACTGTCAGTCACTTGTTAATATCATCACTGACCAGGGTGGCCTAATCCATAGGATTCCAAGCCATGCTTCCAAATAGGGAGCTGTGTGTTAGGTTACCTCCTATATAGGGTATCATGTGTCCCTCATATAACGCAAGCTATGGGCCTTGATCAAAAGGAGACTCAGTAGTGTGGGAGGGGCTGAGGTCAAAATGAGAGGAAGACTCAGAGTGTGTCTGTGCACACATAACTCAAACCTGAGGGTAAAAACACCTGTCCAATTTCAAAGAAGTGCACCCATGTTCAGTGGTACATCAGATCAGTTGCATTAAATTCAAACTATACTTCTTAAATAGAAATCACTTCTGCTTTAATGTTGGGGAGTATAAGGGTTATTGGTCAAAAGAGCTATTATATTTTATTCTTTATTTGGGAGTTTTCTTTTGGTGAAAGTGCCCCATCTCCACTTCTTCAGTGCCATTGATGGCAACATCCATAACCTGTCCTCTGATATTTCATTCCCATACTGGTGCCATGAACCTAAAATGTAATCGATACACAGACACACAGGCCTCCTGTGTTATTACAAGGGGGACAATGTCTGCTCAGCTTCCCGTGCCGTTACACAGTTCAGGCTTCCAATTAACCTGAGCGGATCCCCATGCCAATCACACAGGGCTTCTATCGACAAGCCGCATGAAAAGAATAATGTTGTTAGGATGATGTAGCTCACCATAGGAGAGCTGCCTCTCTCCCCTCTGAGTGCTGACAGGGATGAGTGTTGTAGTCATTTATCACCTCCCCTCTGGTCACTGAGGGGGCCAAATGGGGCCGCACGCTTTGCACACACTCCCTTTGCTTGTGTGGGCCACAATCTGAATATGTGTGATTACAATCCTAAAACCAAGAAATGTTTTCATTGTCTGAGCAACACAGAAAAAATGAGCAACAGTGGCTTTGCGTACGCAGCATTCACAGTCAGTGTTGAAGTTGCTCTGCAGTAAGATGAAGTCAGTGAGACTGTTGGACACACATGTAGAGAAAATAAAGACTTTTGTTTGATTCAAGTTTTAAGTTTGGTAACTAAAGTAGACTGAATAGGCCTGTATGGAGTCATTGGTAGCAACTGCCCTTTTGATTAGAGGTATCATTATACAGAACTAATTGGAACCTCCATATTTTGCTCACATCTTACTCTTTGGCCTATATTTATTGCTCACATTGTTGTTAAAGACAGTGAAGCTTCAGAATTGTGTTTTCATGGTATATTTGATGAAGGAAGTGTAAAAAATACCAATATGATAACAACATAATCCAAAGTTGTGAACATACCTGTTTATTTGTCAGCAGTGACATTATTTTTATAAATTCTGTCTCAAAACTGTGCTGTAACTGTTGGACTGGGACAGAAGATCAATCCATTTATTTTTCACATGTCTGCTGAGAGACAACATACAAATTGAGTCTGTATCTAAGTTACAATAGCAGCCAAGTGTGGCCTACTAGGATTTCAGGAGTGATTGAGAGTGTGTTTAGATGCTCAGGGCCAAATTCTAAAAGCATTGTTACACTGACAAGGCCGTCGCAGAGAAAGAATGCCTTTCTACATTTACTCCCCCTTTCTTGGGCACTGATGCCATTGGCGACTTTAATATTGATTATTGTGAACCTAAAAATCAGCTCAAGGAGCATGATCATTAAGACAAATGCAGTTTCACTCAATGCCAAACCCACAAAGACCTGAAATTCTGTACATACTTCTCAGTGTCAGAAGCTACAGTGCACACCAGCCCTCAATGCACTTCATGTCTGAGAAATATATATAGAGCCTCCAATACTGTCCATATTTTGTATTGAAAAAAAATGCAATAAAAGAAACAGAATCAGAGGTGGAGGAGGTATTTAGAAATGTTACTTCTGTAAAGGTTGCAATACCACACTAGTCGTGAATGTTATACTGTTACATATTATATTATTATATTAGATTATTTCCAATGCAGTGATGTGTAAGTACCATTTTTTTGTTAGAGTTGAAGTTGGATCTAGTTTTAACTATTCTGTATATGGTTGGGTAGTTTTACCCATAACAGTGCATCATACTTTCTAAATTATGTTTTCAATGAAAATCATTAGTCTGTGAAGTAATGTAGTATCAAAATTTTTCAAATTAAAGTACTAAAGTAGAAGTGAAACATATAATACAATGCAAATACTCAAATATAGTACAAGGACCTCAAATGTTTAAATAAGTACAGTACAGGTTTACATAGACAACAACTAAATAAAATGAGAGATTAACCTATTCTGCAGGACTGTTTTAAGTATTTCCAATAATCTGTTTGCTTATGGAGTATTTTCCTCTACAAATATAAACTTGAGTGAAGCAAAATGTGTCACATCAGTCCCCATTCTTATTTGCACTCAAAACAAAGAGAAATTACGCTGAAAGCTCAGTATGTCATCATATCATAAAGAACTATATTTTACAACTTTATGACATGTAAAAATTCACTCTATAGAATGTATATGTTGTACATTATTATGAACAATGATATTTCAAAACTTTACTCATAACTGTGATTAATTTTTCTTGTTTAGCACAGACAAAGCTCTGACTTGAGGATGTCACTGTAGATTTAATGTGGCCCCCATACCTTTAAAACTTTCCATTTGTTATGTTTGGTCATCCCATTAGTTGCCATTTATTATCATTAGTGTGATAGAAGTCTCTTCCTAGCAGCAGAAGAAAAAAAACTCTACATTTTCACATTAGACAGAGCTCCACTGGTGCGTCAGATTAATGTTCCTTTCACAAAAACAGAAAAGGTAGGTGGAACATCAACTTCAGGAGCAGCACCATAACTATTACATTATGCTGCCTGTTTATTTGCTTATTTCCTTGATGGTAGGCTAATTTCTGTTTTCCTGGTTAGAAATAAAGATCTTCTTTGGTCTAACTGCTTTTTAAGAACCCTTAATTGATGCTTTGGGTATCTAGTAATAGCTTCAACATCAATTATGCTATATTTAGCTACAGGTTAAATTAAGGAGCTAGTGGGCAACAACAGATTGGAACAATTTCATGCCTCAGACCTCAGCAAAAAAATCATCATTTTGCATTTGATAAATGATTATTTATTGAAGGATTTGACTGATTTGATCAGGAATTATGCGCCTGTTTTACTATTTGCATAATGAAAGCTTTCATTTGGCCATGAAACAAAACATGCTAGACTCAAAACCTGCAGAGAGGAAAGTGAAAAGCTGAAAAAACGGAAACAGTATAGAACAAAAAAGAAAACTTAATGAATGTAATTACATTTTTTTGAAAAACATTTTTAAACCATTCATCTTGTTGGAGTGGGCAGTTCTGGTTGTAGCTGCCTCAGGTTCGTGTCCCTGTCCCGCCCTGTGTGAGTGATAAGTAACAAGGCCCCCAGTGAACAGGACAGGTGTGTCGCTGATTCACTCTGTATTACACCGGCGTGATTAATGGTTTTCTTAATGTATTCATGGCAATAATAGAAGTCCCTCACGACTAACCTTGCATAAAAATGCAAATGAATAGAGACAAACTGCAGAAAAAAAATACAATGGGCAGGGCTATGCCTGGAAGCCTTGAGAAGTGGGTGTGCATATTTCTTTATTTCAGGGAGAACAACTTAAAATTGTAGATTAGTCCTTGTTGTGCTGATATAATTAAAGATCATGGGCCTTCATAAGAATAATTTGCATTGTGAGAAGCCTACCATGAATTCAGGGACACCCAAGGGATCAAAGAACTGACCCTTTTTATTTTAACAATTTGTTACAACCGATTGTGTAGCAACCTCATATTTAGAATTTAGTAAGAGTCAGTAAGTTAATAAGCAGCTGATATGGCCCCACAGCACACTGTGCACTTATATCATATTTTGATCTTTACATAAACATTCGATTAAACACAAATCCACAGGTGCCGTCCACTTACTGTACAACCAAAGCTTCAGATGGTGCCCACAGCTACATCCTTCACTTACATTGAATAAAAATATTTCAGAAGTTTACTTTGCTGAGTACATCATGACTAGCGAAGCAGACTGTTCATCAGTAAGTTTTTTCCCTTCTTTTATCATCATAAATAATGTTGATTAATTAGCAAGTCAAAATCACTGAGGATAATCCATGTAGAATATATCACTGTCAAGAGAACTGTTGAATATTGCATTTACACCAGGAGCATTTTAATTACAGAAGTCTTAACATATTAATTAGGACTCGGAGGGAACATTACAGTTGGAAATAAAATGAAAAATATGGGAAAAGTAGGGCTCCTTCCCTCTCTTGTGTGTTGACTCTGCTTCACCTTTGCATTTTGGTTCTCTCTTGTCAGCACATTTATATTTGTATATTAATTTTTTTAGGAAATAATTTTTTTCATTTTTTTTTTAACTCAACCATATATTCATGGCCCATATACAGCTCATCTCTTGGGTAATTTTCTGTTATGTTCTGCATTTTGAATTTGTCACTTATTAAGATAAATATAATCTGAAATCACAGGTGTCACTGGGAATTTTTAAAAAAAATCATTTCTTTATTTGTCCCAGCATTCTGTATGGGTGAATCAATTAGGCTGTTTGAATAATGTTAACATGAAGTGGAGTCTCTACTAGAATGAGAGACATGGTTTCTCCCCTCTTGGTCTGAAACGTTTGAGTCACAATGTTTTAAAGCTAAAACAGAGAGATTGTTTTGTAATAGGTTTGAGTTTAGCAATTTCTCCAGGCTCCAAAAAGCATGTCTTACTGCTTTATGAAGCCATGACACACTCATATCATCCTTTATGAAGCCAGCAACCAGCCTTCTAACACAGAAGCCCATCAGAGCCAATCCCATCAGAAGGATGTGGGGCAGAGATGAAATTGGCCTCTTTAACTCCCTGTACCGTAACATGCTAATGCAGGACAATGACTCGCTCATTGCCTGCTATTATGGAGCGTCCTGGAGGCCCAACATGAGGGCTGTGACAGAAACTATTGTATGATACATGTAAATGCAGGGTGGGCCCCTTATGAGAGGAAGAACTGAACTTTTACTGTCAGGTGTGATGTTGTTGAGGAACATCCTTTGAGGTTGGAAATGAAGATTGATGCCGTGCACTGCATTTATTAATATATTGATGGTGCTGTCAAAAGCATTACAAATAACACTTTTTTTACTCTATATCGATACATTAGCCCAGGTAATTGATGAAAATCCTTTAAAACTCCTTAATTTTTTCCCTTACACGCCATTTGTCTACCATCTGCTCCACTTAGAGCTCCCCTGGGGATGTTCGTGATGGGTTGAAATCACTGCTGATGAGGGTCCTGAGTGCTCACAACTCACAGTTGAGTTTAAGCTCTTAGAAAACATCATATTCCAGGCAGAACAATGTAACTTTGTGTAACTGAAATCCAACATTCCTTAAAACTACCTTCAGCTGGGGTTAAATTTCATGAACTTTTGTTGCATGGTGAGAAGCACAATTCAATCAACAAACTCATCAACAATAAGAACACTGACAAAGACCTTTATACCAACTATTCTTTGGTAGAGTTAAATCCAGGACCACAGTTCAATTAAGTCTACACAGACTTAATGATGTGAAATTCAGAGTACTTGCTCGCAGCACTAAAAAATATACATTAGATGTTGAATAAATGCTTATGGGATGAGAGAAGCAAAGTGGGGGTGGGGGTTAGGAGCTGCATTTAATCTCTCCATAATCATGACAGGCGTTGATGTGAAATGAACTGTAGCCACTCTCCTTGACCAGTTCGCAGTGGTCAGCGGTCCACATCCAGGAGACTAGATTGGATTTATTGCTACTGGGCCAAAGGTAACAAATACATGCAATACAAAGGCGGAGATAGATGTCATTATCACTGGATGGATTTTGTGCCCATCATGAGGGGCAATCACATGGAATAGATTGATACTGCGAGCAGTTACTTTATATTAGGCTTATATATCTTAACTGGACAATTCATTTACAAGAAGGCTAAACAGGAAGTGGTTGAACCAAGCAACCATGCAGCTGAAGGCAAACAATCATACATTTTTCCTCTTCTGTGCATTCATGTTTTTTTTTCATCTCATTGTTTGCTTTAAATGTGATAATCAGACAGGTCAAAATATATTTTGAATACTCAAAAACCATTATAGCCCAGTTTCAGTTGGCTGCAGTGGAAATATCTTCATCTTATCAGCAGGGTCAGCCGAAGGCTCCCAAAAGTCCTTGGAGAGATGAGATGAGGTTAAGAGAGGTCATGTAGAACAGCTCAGTGTGACAGCAAATCGCACTGAAGTCAGATGAAACAAAAAGCAACAAGGAGATGAAACATAAACACAAAGCTCTGTGGGCAAACACCATCACTACAGAGCTTTCTGCAATGCCAGTGACTTATGGCCTCATTTTATCCTCATAAATAGAGAAAGCATTTTCCTCGAAATTGATCTTCATTAAACAGTGTAATGATACTTTATTTTTAGAAATTCTAAAGTTTGACTACATGGGCTCTCTTTATTGTAGTCTTTTATTAGGAAAATAAAGAAAGCCCACATATATATTTTAAAGTGGTTGGTAATAGATTTTTAATGTTCATTTGTCTATGCCCTGAAGGCTTGGATCTTTGACATTTGAAATAATTGTTGTTCGAAGGATCATCACCAGGGGAGGGTTGTGAATAGTGTAGGGACGATTTGAGTAAATGACTGTGTCAGCCTGTTTATTTGTAACATGATTGCTTTGGGCGCTGCCGCAGGACAGCTATTAGAGGGTCTGGCCATAAAGAGATAGAAAGAAAAGCCCAGCAATCACCCAAAAGTTAGCACTTAATGTGACAACTTATCAGACAAAAGCTCCCCACAGAGAATGTGGAAATGACAGAAAGAGAAAGGGAGGGAGTGAGGAAGACATCATTGCCCACAGACAGAATAATATATTATGATGAAGAAGAAGAAACTCCACAATTATCTGAAGTGGCTGTAAGGTCAAAGATCACATGTCTATTCACAGTCCCAAGCATCATGCCATATGTTTTAACATATTGCACAAAGCTGCCCGACCCGTGTTGGCCTGAGGGGAAGCAGGGAGCAGAGGACGTCCAGCCCTCTATTTAATTAGATAACTCTGATACCTCTTGCCTGGGGCGAGACCCGAAGTGTAAGTGGAGGGTTTTCACTCAAATCTGTAAGAGCTGCTAAATAAACACTGTAGATCCCAGTGGAACTGAAAGCAACAACAAACTGAATTAGGGTCAGAGAGAGGGAGGTAGGCAAACAGAAGCAGATGTATGTTTTAAAGACATATAATGTTGTGCTATTATTGTTGTCAAATTATCATTATCATTTAAAAGCTGTGATAAAATGAAACATTTTTCCCCTAATTAAATATAAATCAGACCCATGGTAGTTGAAAGAAAAGCCAGAAAAACATTTTAGCTATTTCTTTGCAAGCAATTATCTATTTAATTATTTTCTGATAGCTAAAATGAGGTAAAACCCACTGAAAATAAATTTGTGATTCCTATGAAATGGAGGAAAAGGGACATTTAAATTTTGAAAATGAGTTTTTCTGGAAGAGGATGCTCATATCCCTGTAACCAAGTTCTATTTTGTTCTATCTTTCATACTGACAAATGTTGTAAAACTAAGTGTGGAGGCTTTCTCTTCTTCTATAAATGTCATGTCCATGCTATGATTGAAATGACTTTTAAAAAGTACTATTAAACACACAGACGTGTTCAAAAAAATTGTCCTCAGGAAACCCCCAGCATCTCAGGTCTCCAGGACAACTCTGGCCTGGCAGGAGAATCCTTGTAATCTCTTCTGGCAGGGACAGATCCTGCGGCTCAGGCCGGCTGTGCAGTGGACAGTCCTATTGTTGCTTAAAACCTCAAAGGAGAAGGGAAGATGGGAGGACAGGCAGTAGGCGGAAAGAAAAGACTGGGAGGAAAAGGGCTTTGGAAGCAGTTAAATAAAGTGCAGGAAGGGATGGATTAATGGTGTGGAGGTGACATGAGGAGCAGCATCTTCGTTTAATCGTCCTCATGAAGCTTACACTTTCTATGTTACACTGGGATAAAAACTCTTGTTATCCTGGTGTCTGCAAAACTTCAGTAATATTTCCTGTTTGCTCTTTCTATATTAAAAGACGTATTTTTTGCCTAGTATTTAGTTATGACAATACTACTTTGCGTTTTCCTGTTAATTGTAGGCTTTAATAATTAGGTATGAAGTGGATGAGTGTGACCTTCCTGCCATTGCCCATGGTTGATGAAATGGTGAGGAAGAGATTTACTACACAGATAGAGTATGTGTGTGTGTTTTGAGAGGGCTGAGGGGGAGGGACCAAGGTTTTTGGAGATTATGCAAAATCAGGGCCAGTTAGAAGAGGAGGTGGGGCAGAAGGCCAGACAAAGACTGAAGAGGGCCCTGCCACTGGCATTTAAATGGGCAAGAGGGTGTGGAATGGAGAAAAGTAGAGAGAAAAAAACAAGAGCGAGAAAAAGCATGGAGTTTCTCCACCATGGCAGACACTTTTTTTTCCTGGCTTTTCAAACAGATGCTGAGGCAGATGGTGGTGAATTAACAGAAGATGGGAGAAGAAGAAATGAGAAAGCCTAAAACGGGCCCATGGAGGGCTGACATTAAAATATTGTGTGTGTTGGTGTGTGTGTGTGTACATGCATTAGAGTATGCATGCTTGTGTGTGTGGGTGTGTGTGTCTGGGAGTGTGTACGTCTAAGTGCATAGGTCTAGAGGAGAAGCTGTTAAACAGTATCTCAGCTGGGAGGACTAAAGAGGATGGGTGGAGGATTCCCAGCCAGAGATAGAGCTCGCGATAATAATCACAGGCGTGAAATTACAATGCTGATATTTGTTGCACCCCAGGGTGTGGTGTGGTGGGGCTACTGAAGCTCGGAGGGCCCACATATCACCAGAGGCCTGTGCTGGCTGACGGTCATCAATGATCACAAGAGCGGTCCCTCGCCCACACCTCTGCCCATTGTAGATCCAAATTATTTGGCAGAGTCACTGTGTAAAAGAGCTTCACGTGTGGTGTCTATGAGAAAACACAGGAAAAACTGAAAACAGCCTTCAACAGTAGTGAAATTAGTTTTTCCACCTATTATGACAATTAATGTTTTATTTCACAATTAGTTTTACAGTAATACTTTTGGCTCCATTGTTTTTATATTTCATTTTACACATAAAATCTAAATGTACAATTATCAATAAGTAAGGTTTGCGTTTATAAAATACATGAATCCAGATGTTTTATTCTAAATTTGGCTGTGCCTCAGCACATATATCAGTAAAGGTGAAAGGATGTAAATGATTATTTTAAAATGAATGTAAAAATAACTTTACATTAGAAAAGACAGTGTTTTAGAACAGTGAACAGTGTTGGTTTGTAATGTATTGTTTGATCGAGTTTTGGAGGTTGACTGTTGATTGAGTTTGTGGCTATAACTAGGGTGGTGAGACTACAGACACCTGAATCAGTTTAATTCTCTGAGACCCAAAATGTTGTATTTTTTTATTATGTAATGAGCTACAGTGGAAACTGTGAGTCATTGAGAGACAAAAATCACAGCTGTAGTTTTTCGGGCTCAGCACAGTATGGTGATCTTTATGGCTGTAATGTTATATAGGAAGTTCAAAAACATCAAATTGGCCACACAGTGAGTTTTGATGAATTTATGCTCTGATCGTCTGATGAGTTCTGTGTAACAAGCAGGACGTTCCTGTCTATTCATCTTGTTCAACAGTGAAATCAGAAGCAGAGAGGTGGCCAAACCTACTTCAGCATGTCATGTTGGCCGTGAGCCAAACTCTGACAAGATATGACACCACATATTCTTCCATCCACTCAGTGCAGGGGGAAAAAAAAGCGAAGCTCATTTTCATGTCCATCATCTCTTGCTCTTGCCACTGCCTATGCCTCCACCTCCCCCATTTATGGGGTGAAAGTGAAAAGTAGATGTGTTGTCAGGGCAAAACTGATAATGACAGTGGGACACAGACTGATCCCAATTGCCCTGCTTTCAGCCCCTGCCACCCCAGTGCTCCCCAGCACTAAAGGGTCCACTGACAGATGGAGCAGTACACTGAGGGACAGAGTGCTGAGTTGGCATAGAAAGACCACCAAATAGGCCTTTTTCTTGGCATCATCGACCTGCATACATAGTTTACTGTTGGCATTGTTGCTGTATGCATACCTTGCATTCATCACATGCATTGGTACTTTTAAGTTGACATTTTTAATATAAAATGCATATAATTTTAAAAATATTGCCCTATTTGAGAAAGCAGATAAAGTTAACTGGTTGGTTTAAGTTGGTAAAAGTTTCATTGCTCATCAATATGTGTTGTCATTGCCTATGACACGCCTCTTTGTAGTAAACCTTTTTGTTTAATTTGTCTTATCAGCTTTGGCATATATTCAAAACTACATTCCAAGATTTGGGACCAAGGCCAGTTGTGCACAGTACCTCTACTCTATCCTGCTGTGCGCACTGCTTTTTTTATTTTTTATTTTTTTATTTGTGAAGCAACTGAGTGGCTACAATGCACAGTGGTTATCACTTCACAGGCCCATTTCATTCAGATAATCTTCACCTCTCAGCAGAGGGAGAGATAACCCAAGGGATCTATCACCAGTAGTAGTGAAAAGTGAAGGTCATTATAATGTCATCACAAGTTATCCTGCTGTCCCCAGAGTCCCAGAGACTGAATATTGTTCTCTGGAGAGTAGATATGGAACATGAAATGAAGAGAGGAAAGACAGTTATAGGGGGCAAAAGAGACATGTTGATAGACAAGAAGTGAGAAGAGGAACAATACGGGAAATAATATTAATACAAGAACATGTTTAAGCAGAACTTTGTTGCATTGGAATAGGTAATGTATAAACTGCCTGTTAGATTAATACCAGAGAGTATAGGCTGGTAAAGATACACTTTATTTTCAGACATGAAAACAGCCCTTCCGCTAGGACGCAATCCCAGCAGTGGTTGGTGGGAAATTGCTGTTTTTACATTTTGGTATCATTTTCCCATAAGGAATCTGGATAACAAATGAAATATTCAGCCCCATTGTCTGATTTAGTCTTTTTATTATCCACAAATATCAGCCCGGCAGTCAAAGGATGCCTTGCCTCATTCATGGGGCTCTTCCCACTTGGGACCTGACAGCCTATCAAGTCGCCTCGCATAAACAGGTCAGGATCGTGTGAGCTCTCCGATGTTACACTCTAAGGTTTTCACCCTGCAGAATCACTAAACAGAAATTGAAAATCACTGCGTAAAAATTCCCAGAGGTATCATTGCAGGCCCCTTTGCAAAAACTACACATGTGAAATAAGAATTTAAATAAACAACATTAAAAGTTAAATAACAGGACATTTTCTTTTATCTCTAACATGCTGGTTTTCGCATGTGGTTTCTAGTCAGAAGTCCTGCCACAATAGAACTGCCTGTGCTGCTGTGATGTTTGCAAAGCAAGAGAGACAGATGTTGGCATTGTAACACAATCAGCCTCATCAGATATTAGTAATTGACCATTAATGAACTCTCTATGATAGCCCACTGTGGAATACACACAAGGGCCCTGGGGACTGCAAAGCAGCAGGGGAAAGGGCCTCATGGCATTAACATACTCCCAAGGCTACAAGAGGCTTTTAAACGGCCAATCAATAAAGAGCATTAATTCATCATGGCCTCTGAGGGGTGCTGGATGTATCTGTTGTGTGTCAAGAGGCAGCACAAAAAGGGGAAAGTGTGCAGTCGACAGCCCTGTTCTTTCTGAACAATGAATGAGAGAATCCAAATATGAGCTAAATTTGTTTTCCAAATTCTTTAATTTATCTGTAAATACAGATTTCACACCAGTGTCAGGTTTTATGGCTGTGAAAAAAGGTGTAGCTACCAAAACTCAAGCTTTTCACCTCCGTTGACCTTTGCAGTAGCTCTTGTTACATTTCAAAGGCAAGACGTCAATATTTTAGCCACTACTGTAAAACTGAGACAAGGGCATCACAAATATCATGTGACATTTACTGTACATATCCCATTACATAGCTATGAATAAAGTTAGACCTGTTCTGCAGCGAGCACTTTTATTCTTAATTTGTGTTATATGGCACAATGAAATGGATATCATTATATAGAATAGCACTATCATACAAATACCACGCTGTGTCCTTGAAGGCGGCATAATAAATGGTTCATCACTGGCAACCAAATGGCAAGACAAATTTATGGCTACTGATCTCTCTCATCAGAGCAAAGTACTCAGTAAAATTTCATTGTAACTTCCAGCGAAATAAATAAATTTGCCCCCTGACCTTGAGGAAAAAAAATCACTTCTCACCCATCCAACTGAGATGATGGACCCCTGTGCCTCCATCACTCCCCCTCTCGCTTTCAGTCACCTCTATACATCTTATCTTCTTTGGCACTGTGTCCATACATATACTGAAGGCTAAAGATAGGTGGGCCACCTTCACTTGCTCTCTACCCTGACCCCCTGAGGATTGAGCAGCACCTCTCTGTCTCTGTTGAGAGCTCAGCCTCTCTGAGGAGCAACAGTAGACAAAAAGGGGAGCATAGCAAATCTGGAAGGAGGGAAAGATTGTAGAAAAAGAGTGAGAGTCCAAAGGGAGGCAGCAGGAAAAGGGTGAGAAATGACAGGAGAAGAATATGCAGAAAGTCTCAGTTTAAATCAAGATAAAAGACAGAAATAGAAAATAATAGAGGGAACAAACCCCTGGACGCTGGCTCTCTCTAATGGAAACACATGGCTGAGGGCTGAGGTGGTGTCAGCAGCTTGCCGGCGCACACTGACATTCCTGCTTGATAATCTGGCCTGCCATAAAATTAGAATAGCAAATACCCCACTGACAGAGATGCATGTCCTCTCTCTCTTGTGCCACCATAAAAAACTCCTGCCGGTGTCTCAGAACGCCACAAACTTCAATTTAAATTTACAGCGCTGCAAAAGGAGAAGTGATATGCATTCAAAAATTTTAATAACCTATTAAGTTATGACTTCAATTTCATTTTATGAATATTTTCCTTGGGGAGCGCTGCCATCACCAGAGAAAGACAGAAATTTAAAAAAGATAAATAGTGCCATTAATCTATAACATTTCTCTTCCATTATTCTTGAAAATGAGAAGTTATTTTTGTTCAGATTGTCATATAATTAGCTCTTTATACTTGACTCACAAGCCAGAAAATGACCATACTCCAAAAAAATTTGAAGTCTGTCATTTGTGAGAATAAAATCATCATTTGTCTTAATATATTGTCTATCTGACAAGCAGTATTTGGAGTTGATTAGGTTTCAGTAGCTTTATTAATAAAACTACTGGATTAGAGGGAGGTAAGTCCTCTCTGTAGAACAACACTGTGAGACAGAGCTGCTGTAAAGGTCAGTAAGTCTGCTTTATTTTGAAAGATCACCGTACTATAAATTCTGAGACATCACTTACTGCATAAACTGGTTTTACTGCATAAACTGGTTTTACTGCATAAACTGGTTTTAAGCCGCAAAAACTATTAAACAACTCATCACAACTCCACTTTAGAGAGGGTGAATGTGGGAGTGCAGCAGGGTATAATAGCTTTAATCTGTCTGTTGTTTGTCTCATGGGCATTAAACACCATCTTGATATGAGTGAAACTACAGTGCACACAGGAGGGGGTCCTCATAATATTTAATAGGTCATCAAAGGGAATGGGGGGTAGACTGCTGACATTTGCCTGGATAGTTAGGAGAAACCCCAGGAGTTGTCATATGACTCATTACCAGAGCACAGTCGACTTGGTTGCATCATCGTTCAAAGAGACTGTCTGGGAGAAACATCATAATCCAACAGATATAACTATTCAAGTCACAATGGCCCCATTAACTAGCATGAGATTTTGATTCTTGTTTCCTCCCTTAAAATAGAGACTAATCAGTTAATAAAGCTCTATTATTGCCAGCGTCAATGACACAGTGGCCGTCGGTAGTGTGAGGATACAACGGCCCGAGACCTTCACAGTCTACACCTAAAAGAGTGCTTCCAACGGATAGATATAGATAGATTATATTTTGGCACTCTCACTCTTTGTGCAACACTCCTTGAAGCATCTAACCACCTGTCTCACCACCTCCTCACCCACTACCTCTGCTCAAAGATTAAAAACTGCGGCCCTACAACCCAAAGGAGATGAAGGGGCATCATTTGGAGCTGTAAGATTTTCCATAAAAGAAAAAATGAAATACGGTGGCTGGGCCAGCTGATGACCTCCTCCAGGCCTGCTGGACAGCAGGTGTCAGAGGAGTTAGTGAGAGTGAGAGTTAATGTGAACTCCAATTTCTGTGTTATACCTATAGTAAATAGCCCCTTTATTAAATATATCTGGTAAATAGATGTTAGAAACCATATGTCTTATGAAAGCAAGAAATATTTTTCGCTAATAGGAAAAAAATAAATCATTCCACGGGTCACATTCTCTTTCTTTTGACTGATTACGACCTTGTATTTTTAGGTTCAGGTCAGTTTTGTTACCACAGATCAGGATATTTTGTTGGCATAAAAAAAAAAATTAATTTAACTGAATTCAAAACCTCAGTGCAGAAGAATTAGCTTAACTGTGGTAGCTAAGCTGTAATATTTGGGTTAGGGTTACAGTCTAAGCCGAATATAATAATCTAATGGAGGATTGCCTCAGATGAGTCACACGGTTCACAGTTTTTTAAAAATAGCATTAATATAATGTGTAACATACATGTTTCACAAGATTTGGCTCAATAATTATCAACAGGGTGGGTTTTACTATTTCAACAATATCCAACTGTGGATGAAAACAAATGCAACCACTTAAGCTTGATCATGATTGAACATCAAGATGCTGAATCATGACCAGGCCTTCAAACCACTGGTAGTCTTGAGTGCAGAGGGCCAAAAGGGTAGGCTGCAGTGCCTTAAATCAACACTCCCCAACATGAAAATTGACCATAAATATCTTCAACTTACAAAGCTTTTCTTCATGAAGAAGAAAACAAACTGTGGACATTTCAAAAGAGAATTCAGCTGTCACATTCAAGACCCCTCAAACTTTGGACAACCCCCACTGCCCTGCACAAAACAACACTACAGCGCTTACACTTACACTTACACACCCTCACACATTGATTCCCCTCCCGAGGGCCCAAACCAATTTTTCTTGTTTTCAGACACTCTCCCTGCCTGAACCTGCAGTGGCCATCAAAGACATTCATCCATCCACCCAGGATGACTATGACTGATCTAGCCACCAAACGATCAATTTGTATCCCTCTCTTGTTCTTCTTCTTCTTTCCTCACACTCACTCTTATTCTGTTTGCTCTTTCTTTGTCCCCTTCACTTCATCCTCTTGCTATTTTGTTGATGTGTAGAATATGATGAAAAAGCGAGAGTGCAGATCACTTTGACATAGTGGCATGTCAGAGTAACAATGCAATCACTATTTGACCTTGGAGAACAGCTAATTCATATGTTCATCTATCTATATTTTTGACAAGTAACTTTTCATGTCAGTGAAGACCTAAACATTCAAGAAAACATAAAATAGTAATTTTATTATTTGCAGGATTTGGTTCTAAAAGTCCATTTGATCACCACTGATACATAGAATCTATAGACAAAAAACCCCAAAAGTGCACTCTGAGTTAATTCAGAGCAGCTTCACTATGCCTGATTTGTTCAGTAGTATATGTCTCTCCTTCATTCATTAAGCTGTAATTGGATGTGATTCTCAGGAATGCAGCATCCTCAAATTCCTCCAAGGCATGCAAGGTGATGATGACAGCGTTAGAAAGAGCTGTTAATCCATCTTGTAATTGCACCGAGCAGACGGCAGGGTTGGTCGTGTCTGTGAAAAGGCTGTAGAGAAACATTTGTCACCTGACATGCACAATAGCAGGCATTATGTATTTGGGTGCATCTGCATGTGCGATGATGGCTTTCATATGCATTTGTGCTGGTGTGGTGCTCTGCATGTGTGTGAGCCAGTGTTCAATGAAAGTGAATATGGTGAATTGTCTACATGTGTGTCTGTGCATTAGTATATGGCATGTATGTTGATGCTAATGTTTGTGTGCGCATGATGGTGTGTGTCTGCAGTGGGGGTCCTTTTTCTTTTTCCCTGCTATTCACAGACAATTTGTAAGGCTGGCTGTTGAAGCCAGGCCGGAGCCCGTGGAACAGCTGGAGCCCCTCCGTGATTGATAAACGTGGCGGCGAGAACTTCATCTCCCCCTGAATGAAGACAAAGGCCCCACAATGCTCAAGCAGTGTGTTATGCCTGCCTGTCGTTAAGTGTGGACTGCAGACCTGCCCCAGTCCTCAGCTGGGGGAGTCGAGATGCCAAGAGGGAGGTCAGGACCCAAACTAATTACCATTTTATGACAAAACGGTTCTTTTGTCGTTGTTATATAATTGATTTACCTTTCAGGGGAAGATCATTATGAAGTAGCTTTGGGAGGGTGGGATTAAAAGAGGAAAAGGGGATTAGCTTCAGTTGTACATGTTCTCAAAGATATAAAGGTGTGAAAAAGCATATGTGTCTCCAAATATATATAATAGAATGAATATAATTATTTTAAAGTATTTATCAGTTATTAAAAATATTTAAAATAATAATCATGGATAAAATTGTGGTGGCAAAAAATAGAGAATAATTATTATTGAAACAGTAGAAATGACTGATTCATATAAATCTCATGGTTATGTGCATCCACCATGAATCAACATCAGTTGCACAATCAAAAACATATTACCATGTTGTATTGATCCTGGCAGATATTTCACTGAGACAGATTTTAACAGAGACATGTTCAGAGGTCCGCTGCCTCAGTGTCGTAAACTTTTGCTTAGTTTGTGACCCATGCAGGGCCAGGTCAGTGAGTCAGATCAGTGATACTGAGCCAGCTCATCACCATGTGAGGAGAGTCATTATATTTGGCTGTGATGAATGCCGCCCAAGGAGCCGCTTCCTGTGGCCAAACATTGCACTGGAAATATATGTGGTGGCATTTGAATTTTCCATTTTTAGTCATCTTTCCAGTCAAAGCATTGCAGCTTTGAAAGAAGTTAGCTGTCCCAGTCAATGTTTGGTGTTGGTTTAGGAAACCCAATTTACTTATGAGTATAACCTCCTAGTTTCAAGAATTTCCTTTTATGTGAAGCAAATGATGTTTTCGAAATGTGCTCCCGACTTTCTTTGAATCGGAGCGCAATGTAGCCTGGGTACATCCATCCTTGACCTATTTAATGGCTGGGTTCTATTGAAGACCCGCTGCACAAATTGAAAAGTTTTCAGTCGCTAAGTGAAATGTATGGCTCTGCTGCCGGTCCAGAAAAAAACTGAGGATTGTTCCATTTTAATTCCAAACTCAATTTTAGACATCCTCTACGCTGCGACAAAGTCCATTTCAGGCCCATCCATTGCGCCCTGCTCGTTGACATTTCAGCTGCCAGGACACACGATGAATGAGTGAATATTGAACACAATAGATGTACCCGGGTCATTTTTTCCTGTTATTGTTGCCGTGGAGGTGGGGAGAAGAGAAGAGAGGAGGCGCCCTTTAGATCCCTTGGGAACAAGAAACCCCTCTCCATATTCAGAATATTCCCTGTGAAGTTCAGAAAGAGATATCAATCTCACTTTGAGGCTCTGGGCCTTCATTTGTTTGTGAGAGATGCGGAGCGCTGCTCGGATGACTGTGCCAATTCTTCAAATCCCACTTACAGTAGGAGTTCACACAAACAACACACACATGCATACACATACACACACACACACACACACACATATACAGCAGAGCATCTGCCACTTTCCCCAGCCTCTGTGTCCCAGGCATGAGTGTCTTCAGCAGTGGAGTCTGCACTGTGCCAGTTTTAGGTCTTGATTGAGGAAGCAGTTGCAGCTCTGTCAGAAGCTGAGAGTTAAGAATAAAAAATACACCATGGCTGTTTGGGCAGAAACACAAGAGTATATTGGATAAATGGGTTACTTTTTCTATGTCAAATTCTTTGGAAAAAAGGTGTGTGTGTGTGTATGTGTGTGTATGTGTGAGTATGTGTGAGAGAGACAGAAAGAGAGAGAGTAAGCAAGAAAGAAGTGTTTTGGTGTTGTATGGATACATTTTAAATTCGTAACCTGATTTTTTTTTTTTTTTATTATTAATGAGCACAAGCATATTTTGGGATTTTATTTACTTCTGAATTAAAGGGAACTAGTACTAGTAGTTTAAGATGTTGCTGACCTTATAATCCAGTGTCCCAGATCCAAATCGAGGCTAGGGATCCTTGTTGTGCTTTATATTTATATCACTTTATTTATATTAAATTCATGTCTCACAGCTTTTTTTTTTATCCATTTTTTGCCTTGTTGCCTATTTGTTTACTATAAGGCAGGTGCTTGCCCTTATTTGAGTTCTGGTCTGGTAATCGTGATCAGAGGTGAGAGAGCAGTATGAGAGAAACACATGTTAGATTGCCACAGTGGAACATTACTAAGGTGCTCGACATGTAGATGTAAAGTTCTTAGCTGCTGACAGTACAGCAAGCAGAGCCAATAATGACTCTAAGAAGTGAAATAATTACACGCATCCCCACAAACGCTGCCATTCTTCACCTCAATGAACACTCCCTCGCTGCTTCTCTCTCTCTCTCATGGTGTGCTTGATGTGTCCCCATGTAGCCCACTGCAACAAATAGCCCCTCAGTTACCACAAACTGACATTTTAAAAGGCAGTGTTTTATACATGTAATTTGGTTTTGCTTCTCACCTTTCTTTTCTCGTGTTCATTTCCTCCAAATGACTCTTCTCCTTCTGTCGCTGTCTCTATCTTTACACGTCTTTCCTAAAGACACCACTGTGTCAAGCGTCAACCTGACTGTGGTTTGGTTTTAGCAAGGCAATGGGCCATGCAGGCCTTTTTTCCCCACAGTGGGCTTCTGACTGGAGTCTTTGCCCTCACATGCATTCAGTTGGGCCTGCTTTACCCACACTATTGATTGCAGGTGATGTTCTGGACTCAGTCCAGCTGACCTCGAAGGAGAGTTAGATACATCATTGTCCGAAGAGAAACCGCCAGAGACCAGACAGAAGCAGCACATGTGTTAAGCAGTCTGACTTTGTCCAGCGGTTGCATCTGTCAGCCAGTGCTTTAGATACAAGCGTCTGGGCTGCTTAGCATGGTGCAAAAACTTAACGTTTAGTAATTCTAATAGGGAAACAGAGAATAGATGGTCCACAGAGAAAAAAATCACGATTCAGTTGTTGTTTCTTGAGTGACCCTGCATGCAACATACTCCTCAGCTCCTTCACCTTTGCCTTGTGCCTGCTAATTAGGAATCTTAATATGCAATCATGTTAACACTGGGTCTAATTTGTGCACTGTGCATCTTCGCTTCTTACACACCTTACAGCAATTGATGGATATCCAATGAGACGCAGAGTCCCGGCAAAAGGGAGTAGCTCTGCAGCTTGTGACACGTCGCTGAGACTGGGGGGGAAGTACGCCTTAAATTAATTAACATCGGACCTCTTGTAGCTGCTCACTTCTGTAAACAAACATTTTAATATGCAGTAATTAATTAAATCTGCCAAGCTACTCTGCCCCTCCCATAGATCTTCCTTCACTCTTACTTTCCAGATCTTGTTAAAGAGTTTATTATGTGCTTCATGAGATGAGGAATAACTTAACTTAACTTTGTCTAAAACTACCTCTCCAGGTCACAGATTTCTACATTTTTAATTGCAACCCGATGTGTAATAATATAATTAGATTTTCTCACCCCCACCCAGAATTCACATGTCATATATGGTGAAAGACATAAGGAGCAAATCTTACTTGGCGCTTGCGAAGAATGGACCAATAAATTGCACATCGCACCAGTTCTGCCTTCTTTAATAGCCTGTAGGTTCTGGCTGTGAGAGAACAAAAAAGTACCAAAGCATCTTTGGCTACTCTGACCAACTACTGTACAGTGAATAATGTTTTGTCTGACAGTCACAAATTTGTGGTTCTGACAGCCAATATACTGTACTTGTCCACTATGGGTATGTGTGTCTTATTTCATGGTCCAGGAGGACATTTTCATGAGATATAGGGTATTTTATTTTATTTTGCTAAGATATCCAAGTTTTTCTGCTTTTGAATAATATCAAGCTATTTAAAAACAATTGAATTGTACTGTACAGGATGTATGAATCCCTTTTAGTAGATCAGTAAAATCTGAGCAATTTTAATATGTATGGTAATTCTATAAATAAGCAAACAACCACTGAGCGTAATCTGCTGGGTGACTACATTAGAAGACAACTGTGCCAAATTTCTATGGATTAAAATTTATTTGGCAAGATTTCTTATTCAAGATAAATAAATTCAAACACTTCAGTAAATCCTTCAAATTATCTACAGTGGATAGTTTTGCATTTATCAGAGACAGAAAAAAACAAAAAATATTGTATGAGTTTATGGAAATCCACATCAGCAGGGAATGGATGCAGACTCAAGGGGCATCGCTGCACAGGTAAGCTGCTTTTGGAGGGTTCATGTAAATCCTAAAGTCCAAAAGTCAATTACTGGGGCATCTCAAGCGTGTGTTACTGAAAGACTCTGATGTTTTATTGAAGAGAGGCTTTAATTCATCAGGCTTCTCAGCTCCCTTTCATGCAGCTTGGAAAGGGAGAGCAAGGCACCTCCTTCAGATGGCCAGTGTCATATATCACACACACATACACACATATACAGAGGGAACAAGAGAGAGCGAGAACACACACTAATGCCCAAAAACAACTCTCAGGTGGTCTGCTTCACTCCACTGACCAGACCATTACCCCCTACACACACACACACACACACACACATACAGACACACACAGCCCTCTCTGTGCAGACCACACAGCCTAACAAGAAATTCTATCTCATCTATGCAGCATCTTGTGCCCTTTCTGCTCATAATTATTAACATTTCAAACAAGCCAATGACAAATTTTACTTACTTTCATTTATATCATTCACCCACAGTTTAACAGTCTTCTTACTTGCTGTTTTGCTTTGAAAACTGACTAAAATGCTTTTTTTATGTCATCCACAGCACCTTGGTAGTTCATTTCCTCACAGCTGGTTTGATCGTTTTGGAAGGTGGGAGTTACGGTATTATAATGTCATTCCTATCTGCTGATCACAGAGCGTCTCTGTGCTTTATTTCTACTGGAATATTAATAAACACATACTCACTACTATGTTGACACATTCCCATCACAACAGAACAAGTCCTCTGTCTCTAATGTCTCCACAGCTGGAATTAAGGCTCATGGTGGCATTGCCCAGAGTGAGGCAAGGAGACAGCTTATTTTTCCACTGTGATTAGCCAAACTGTGCTGCTCATATACAAATGGAAATGGGATGTGCATGAGTGTCCCCCTCTCCTTACCCTCTCTCTCCCATCTGTCAAGACAATAGATTTTAATCTTTAATCCATGAGCAGCCATTGAAGACTGGGGAATTACAAATTACAGATGTTTTACTGTGCTTTTTTTTTTTTTTCCCACAACACCTCCTGCCCGCTGTCTGTCTCCCTGTTCAGGCCCTTCAGCTACCGACTATTACGATGTTAACAGACAAAGGTGTTCAAATTCTTACACTTGCAACAAACAAATGTGTACAATGCAGAGAGGGAGAGAGACAGAGAGTGCACACATGCACAGACACACACAAAATGCGCGTTACACATCCTCATTCTGTGCCATCATGGTACCATATGACACTGTCATCATTTGGTAATTAAACCCTTGCTGGCTTTAAATATGAAAAGCTGGCAAGAGTTGATGATGATGATACTGGCTGTCGCTCAGCCCAGATTTCCAACAAACCATCCAGACACCAGGCAGGCAACATATTGTCCCGTTGTTGTCTTAGTTTTCCCTTTAGAGAAAAAGATTTGTGTTACAAACTACATATGTGACTGTTCATATGCTGTTTAGGAATATAACAGCAAAGTGGTGGTTTATGTAACATTATGAGAGTTGTGAAATTTCCACTTTTGACTTCAAAGTACAGTTTGATCAATTTTAGGCACAGCTTGGTGCACAGACTTACAGTGGCCTCCGATTGAGAAGAGGGAGGTGGTGCCAGGGTGTGTGTGTGTGTGTGTGTGGAGGGGACTGAAGGAGGGAGGTTTATTTAATGCTCAGCCCGTGAGCAAGTGGGACACTATTTTTAAAAAGGGGAGAGGAGGGGTGGAGGGTGGAGTGTGGTGGGGGTTTGAGGATGAAGGGTTGAAGTGCAGGTGAGAACTTTGGCTGCCCATTGAGAGGAGACAGGAAGAGAGGGTTTGCAGATACATACCTCAGCATTAACCTGACCCCCCACCCCACCACTACACACACACATACACACTCTCCCTTCCTTCCAGCCCCCTGGCAATCTTGGACAGAGTAGATACCACTGACCAGTCTAATGGACTATGCTATAAGATCTCTCTCCGCCCCCCCCCACCCCAACAACACCGTCCAACCAAAATCACTCCTCTCCCTCAATTTTCAATCTTCCTCTCCTGGAGACTCCGGTCATAACCCGTAAATGTGGTGTGTGGCTCTGAGAAGAGCTTAGGTTCCATTACTGACAGCCCACACAGCTTTATGGCCTTTTAAGCTCCTCGATTCAGGTTCCTCCCATTCGGATGTTCCTGCAGACCCCCAGTGTGTTGCCTGAGCTGATAGAGGAAAAACACTTAAGATCATTATTACCCAGACAGACTGAGCTTTCACTGCTGTAAATGTAATTTTAATATTCACAGCAATAAACAACAGTACAGTAAAAACAACAAAACAGTGTGTCAGTTTGTGTGTGTGTGCATATGTGTGTGTGTGTGTGTGTGTGTGCCAGCCTCTAAGCATGTTTGTAAATTAGCATAAATTAACATTTTGGCTGTTTTTTGTTGCTTATTGATTAGTGTGGAGAGTCTTGTACAGAAATCAGCTTTATAAAAAGTGAATCTGTGCACTACATATTTGGATAAATATATTATTTACAGTTTTTTCACTTTATACTTTAAAAAAATGACATCACCCTCATAATTTTTATTCATATTTGTGCATTTAGTCTAATTTCAAATCTTTATTCAAATGTATGTGTTTTTCAGGAATTATAGAGGAATCAATATATTTTCTATATAATATTTAAATAACTAAAATGGACATTAATGTGCATCTGTCTTAAAGCTACAGTTTAAATGACCTTTGAAGAAAGAAACAGATCTCTTAAAGCTGAGTATCTTATATATAAAGTGTTTCATAATATCCATTACTGGTCCTTGGTCCAGTGGCAGTCTTATTGCCATTTCTGAACTTCAAGCACTGTAAAGAGTCTTATAATACAAAATGTTTGTTAAATAGCCGATAGAGAAGCTATAATCTTTTAATGTTGAATTTTATAGCTTTACCACGCTCTGTCGTTCTTGTGGATATTGTAATATTGCATTTTTACTGGTTATTCATCTGTTAATGTTCCAGTTACTAAGTTTTATACTCTCCTTTATACTTTTTTGTATTCCCTCACACTGTTAAACACACAGAGAAAGTTTCCTCTGTGAAGTTTACGTATCTTTGTGCTCTCGGTCTGGACTAAATTTCTTGAAAAAAAAAAAACACTTTGAGTTGATTGTTTTAAAGCCATGTTTAATAAGAAAAAAATATCTGTAGTAATACAACAAAACACACATTCTGGTTGGAGCAGGTGGAAAACGAGCTAAGCCTGAATTGATTATTGAAAAGTGGGGGGGGAATTAATTGATAATTTGAATCCACACTATTGTGTTGTTTACGCCTTGTTATCCCCCATTTCTGTGTGTGTGTGTGTGTGTGTGTGTGTGTGTGTGTGTGTGTGTGTGTGAGAGAGAGAGAGAGAGAGAGAGAGATGTGTAATTTTGTGAAAAATGTTTATCAGGATTCAGTGTTATTATAAACCTGTATACAAAGCCCTTGTTATATATTTCAAATAAATTCAAGAATTGATTTTGGGATATCTAAACGTAAAGACATTTGTCCGCTGGAAATTCCATGTTAATTCCCATTACATTACATTATTTCTGTCATATATATATATATATATATATATATATATATAGTACATAACATGACAACATTTGAATATTCAATCCATACCAGTGACTGCAAAATGTGTTTTAAAATGTAAAACCATCGTTTTAAGAAAAACACTGGAAACTTCAGCTGTTTGCAAAGTAAAATTTCCCCCTCTCTCTCTCTCTCTTTCTATTTTTTTTCTTTATTCTTTTTTTTTTTTTACACGTTTAGACAAGTTTTACAGTCCTTTTTAATTCAGCACCTGCAAAGCTCAGTGTTCTTTGATTTCTGTTTTTTCCCCTTTATCAATCCCTAGTTCATTGGAGCAGGGTTGCTTCCTCTTTTTGTTGTCGCCTAAACCGTTTAGTTTTGGATGATCGGTCAAAGATTCTGACAACCAGCGGGGAGAAGCACGACGCCCAGCCGGGGAGGGAGCGCAGGAGGCCGGACAGATCTACTGGGCTGCATCGGTGAGACGCACCATTAGACAAGGGCGAGCCATGCCTCACAGCGCTGGTCGATCAGGTAAGGATTTCTGCCTCTGCCTCATAATGTCAATGTTTGTTTGCAAGTATGTTTGGTCGCGCTGTGTGGGACAGATCTGTATGGAGCTGCAGCATCTGCCTATATTTCTCTTTATTTTGTGTTATTTCATTTTAAATCGAACAAAGCATGGTGCGCTTTTCCTACTATACTGCTCAAAAACTCCATGGATTATGCTTCGTTTGTTGTCACTGTATAATGTCCGAAATTAAGGTCAGGGAAATATTATTATAATTATTATTATTACTATTATTATTATTATTATTATTATATTGCACATGATAGTTTATTAGTCTATGAACTGCACCTATATGCTAAGGGCTGTAATTGAAACCATAGATCATAATCTAATTCACCTCTCAATTTTGGGCTTAGATGGAAAGATCAATGGAAAACAGTTGTAATGATCTAATTAATTATGGCAAAATTAAAAGCAAGTACAAAATCAATCTGTGGTGGTGTCGAGGATAGAGTCAAATTGATATCCATCTGCTCCCGTTATAAAGCACATGAATAAGCAATCTAAGGACGCAGCTGATATCCTGCAGTTTGGCATAGCCTACCCATATGGCTTTGGGTGTCATGAGACACCAAATCATTGTGGGATATTGTAAGTGACTTCTGATATGATGCTGATGTTTTGACTAATAGGGAGAGATAGAACCATGGGAAATGTGTACAGAATTACGGAACTATGACGTTTGATGTGCAACATAATGAAATTAGCTCATAAATACGTTAAATGCAAGAGTGCCGAGTTGCACAGTGATGAGTGTTTATCAGTGTTTACTTCACTGACATCTGGGTGTTCTCGCAGGGATATTAAGGTATTTTATTCATAAGTAGTGCAAGTGAGGATTGCTTATATTTTTTAAATGATCCTACTGATGAAAACAAATTATTATAATTTCACACATTATAATAAATTATTTATTTACTCATGCTTTCATTCTTAAAAAAATGAAGGTTCATCAGCTTCACACTCAAAGTCAAACTTGCAGTGTGCTCCAGCGTAGCACGTGTCACCCATGGGAGACAAGGGTCTTCAAAAGACCCCACCTTGTAAAAATGAAAAACAGTTACCTTTCTACTCATCTTTCATTTCACACTCTTTTCGTTCAGATCTGATTAATATCAAATATTTTTCTAATCACCAAGGGCCGGTGATCAAGGGATCTCACCTTTTATACTGTTTGGGGATCCATGCGTCGTCTCCAACACACAGGAAAGACACATGGAGGCAAATGAAAACAGCAGTATCGATTGTTGACATGAACGCGCGTTACAGGCCAGATGTTTCCAAAAAAGGTAAGAAAATGGCCATCCTGCCCTCCTTCTCTCGCTCTCTGTATTATTATTATTATTATTATCATTATTATTATTATTATTATTATTATTATTATTATTATTATTATTATTATTAATAGTAATAATAATAATAATATCAATGCATGTATTACAGTGAATGGCAGCATGAAACTGAAGCCAGGCCTGAAAGATCAGTTGTGGACTGTTTAACCTCTGCTCAATAAAATAGCATTATGTTTACAAAGCTGGAACGTTTTTAAGTGTGTGAAATATATTAAAATCATCTGTTCTTATGGCGTGTGACAACTGTGCAGATGCTTTGTTATTGTATAATGCAGGCAAAAAATCGAAAACAATAATCGTATTAGGTCCTTGGTGGCTGGGGTTTTAAAAGGGGTGAAGTCAGGACTAACAGTTTCTTAATTATCACGCCGTTTGTTTTGCTGCGGTGCTGTGACACGGGGACGTCATCGAAGCAGTGCAGAGTGGTACGGGGGGCAAATCGGGATGTTGTGGGGGAAATAGCAGCAGCTTTAGGGCAAAAGTGCACTGACGTGTGAAATTACAGCCCATGGTGCTACATATTGTACCAGAAGCTCCCTCCTTCGCCCCCCCCCCCCCCTCCAAAAAAAAAAAAAGCACAACCAAAAAGAGGAATCGTCCTCAAACTTGTCCAGAGGGCAGCTGGACGCAACACGGATCCCACAAGCCACAAGCCCTCTACATGACAAATTCTATATTATTATTACTGTTATTATTAATATTAATATAATTACTATTATTATTATTATTATAACTATTATTATTATTATCTTGGCCTATCAATAACAAAAGGAGATGAGATGATGGAAGGAGACTGCCTGGTTTCTGATAACTTCACCACAGTGAATATCACATCATCTACATTCCGTATAGAAATCAACATATAGAAGTGAATTTGACACAGTCCTGCTGGAAAACATGCACCAGCTTCAGCTAAGTGTCAGTGCAGACATGCAGAGGTTTATGTTAAATTCATGCTACAATCCATTTCAAAGTATCCATCCAATCCATTTCTACTTTTGAAATCTGTGAAACTCCTTTAATTGACTGTTTTTCTCTTTGTTTTCTTTGGGGCCGAGTTCCAGCAGAGGAGATTAAGAGTGCATAATTCAGCTACAGTAGGCTTACCATCAACCTTTGACCCGGCCAGCCTCGGCAGCATCAGCCTGGCCTGCCTGCCCGAGCACAGCGGGCTGTGTAACCCACTGTATGAGCGCCATCTACAGAGCGACGCTGCGCACAGGCGGCGGGTGGGTGGCGATGATGGCGGTGATGATGGCCTACTGACTGACTCTCCCTCTGCAGGCTGCCTGCTCACCTTGCACACCTCCCGCTTGGCCACACGCAGCTAACGCGCAGAGACGAGACGCGCAGCTCATGGTTTTTAGTGAGAAACCGTCTTCGTGCAGAACTTAACAACCTGCAAAGACTTAAGACATATTTCTGTTTTTTTTTTTTTTTTAAGAGTGTTTTTCTGGTTATTTTAAGAACAACAGTCTACTCGAGGAATGCAAAGAGAAGCGTGGGGGGGGGGGGGCATGCTGTAAAAGCGAAACACATTTTCCAAAATAAAAGACTCCATTATTCCCTCCTTATTCTCTTTTTCTTTGGTTTCTGTTTTCCGGTTGAAGTGAACCTGAGCCGCACAAAGTGGGTTACTGGGCCGCCCGGGATGTTATGGAGCTTCTAGAAGTCAAAATTATTAATACTTCAATTTTTAAACAATTATGCTATTTCTCAAGAAAACCGAGAATTTATTAAAAAGGTTTATATGTTGAACTATCTTGTTCCATGCCGTTTAGTTTCACTTTGTTTGGTGCCAAAAACTAAAGATCTCGCCATGTGAGCTTCACTCTTATCGTGTGTTTCTACGGGGAGTCCTGAAAACATTTTGAGTAGCGCCGCTTTTAAACATCACACAGCAGCCTGACAGTGCTTTACCTCTCTTCTACCTCCTGCCTTTAATTTCCTTGATTCTTCACCCCGAAGTCTCATCATTTCCCATTTCGTCTCCCTCCCCTTCCTGGCTGTCGGATGCAGGGACCTCCTCATTTGAGCTGCAGGTTTTTACGTGGGCGAATCACAAAGTGTTGGAATCTATTGCCTTTGTCTGACAAGTCATCCATCTCTATGCGAGGGGATCTGTGGGATGGAAGGTAGGAGGGGGGTGATCTGTGGGACTGCAGCTTTTAGAAACAGACACACAAGGAGAGGGGTTTCATTCTCAGCCCAAAGCTTCGCTCAGGCACAGCCCATTCTGGAGGAGAGGGGGACACACAGCTCTGTACTTCGCCTTGTCCGTGTTGTTGTCATCTCCGCCCCTATCTGATTAAACCACAGAGCCTCCACGCCGTCAGAGGAGAGGGATATTTCGACCGCAGGTTCCCGAGCGGACCGGTGGAGACTCCAGCTACCCCTTTGTTTTTCCTCATGATGTCCTTTAAACGCAAACACTGACCCGGTTTGAGCCAATGTTGCTGCGACTGGTGCGCTCTGCACACGCGTGGGTCATGCTCTGCACCTGACAGCCCCTCTGCAGACTTTTGAGTTTAGACTTTAACAGGAGGAAAACTTGACATCGCCCCAAGAAGTTATTCACTGCTGCAAGCCTGCGGACTCTGCCCAAACGGACCGTTTTACACCGACATATAAATCCTTGTTGTTGTGTTTTTTTACTCCTTCAAAGCTGCATCACCGAGGCGAAACGGCGACCTCAGTCGATTACCTTTCTTTTCTTTGCTATCCCATGGATATTCACTGCAAAGCAGACCCCTTCTCAGCGATGCACCGTGAGTATAATGAATTAGTTTATAGGCAAAAACGTTTTTAACTCCTGCGCAAATTACATCCAAGACGTTTGCAGGAACTGCAGAACCTGGAGTTAGAAATATTACAGTTCGCTCTTATGCAGCCTATAGGTTTTTATTTTAAGTCCACTGAAGCTTATTAATCATGTTACTGTTACAACGAAAGTCACCACAACTCTCTTTTTAATTAATATAGACTAGAATTGATTTGCGTTTATTCTAATATTAATAAGACGCAGTGAAAACAATTTTAAAATTTGACTCTAACATGTAAAATATGTTTTGGCTTATTTTTAAGAGCACGTGTTAGACTGAAGAGTTTGGTTTTTGCACGAGTTTATTTATTTGTTGTTATTTTTTTATTGAGACCAATTTTAATATAAATTGGGAAATGCGAGCTGGTTAGAGCTGCAGTTAGAGTTAGGGTGGGATATTTAAATACAAAGCTTTTTATTACCCGTGGAGAAAAAAAAACCCATAGTTCAGCGAGACAAGAGCACGTTGTGTGCAAATGGATGTAAACCTGTCACTTTATTTACCATCTCTCACTTTAGACTTAGGTGGGAAAAAACACTAAAGGAGTCGATGCAGCTGCTCGTTTTCTTCATGTTTTCCTCCATATGATATGCGTAAAGAAGACCCGGACTGCGTGTAAATTATTTATCCCTCCCTATTCGCACCATCCGCGTTTGTAATATGAGTTATCAAAGCTCGTTTTAATTATTTAAAGTAATTGTGCAAGGAAAATTAAACAGGTCGAAACGTAATATCAGCGACATGTGTTAGGCAGCAATGGAAGAGATGCACCTGGAAAATGTTGGCTAACCAGGCCAGTGTACAAACAGAGGGGAGTTATTGTTTTGCTGGTTTTGTTGTTGTTCAAAAAGAAGGTGTTTTAATTTTTATTAGATTTAACTTCATTTGAAAGCAACACAGTACCTGAATTATACTAATTTTACTCTTCAATTATCATGTAAATTATTATTATTATTATTATTATTATTTATTGCTATTATTTTTGTTATTATTTTAATTATTAGACTACTGGTGAAATATGTTTTAGAAAGCTTTTAGTATGTGATTGTTAGCTAATATTCAAACTGTGTGTGCGTGTGTGTGTTTCCATGCGTGTACACAAAGTCTATGTAAATTATACTCGATGTGTATGTTAATAGTAAGGCGATTTAAACTTTTAGGCTGAAAATACACCTGTGCCAGAAAATGAAAGAAACCAAAATGAATCCCCCTAAAGATCAGCCGTGTCCTCTGCAGGTATGTAATGTTATGCTCCCCTGTGCTGCTGTTGTATCCCACGCAGGGCACGGCGGTGTGAACCAGCTCGGCGGGGTGTTTGTGAACGGCAGACCCCTCCCTGACGTGGTGAGGCAGCGGATCGTGGAGCTGGCCCACCAGGGCGTCCGGCCCTGCGACATCTCCAGACAGCTACGGGTCAGTCACGGCTGTGTCAGCAAAATCCTCGGCAGGTAAAAGGGGAGATCCACTACCAACAGAGCCCTATGTGTGTCAAACATCAATCTTCTGTAGCTCGTATATGCGCACCCAGCTCTATTTCAGCCTCGGCCATCGGTTATAGAGGCAGGTCATTTTTTTCTTTCCTTCTTTCTTTCTGTTTTTTCTTGAACACAGCAGTTCTGCGTCCGAGATTTTCTATCCATCACCTGCAGCCTCGCAAGAGAAAAGCATCATAATCGTGAAATAAATTTTAGGACGAGAGTTTACAGCTAAACATTAAGGATAAAAAATATCCCAGAGGAACAAGAGGCTGTATTAATAATACAAGGGAGTGTAGGTGATAAAGAAAATATTACAAAGCGCCAAAACTGACTTTTCACTTTTGCAGATTGAAATGTGGCAGATTGAGAAAATCTCCAGTCTACGGCCACTAGGGGCCTATAGACTCAAATTTCAGTGTCACAATCCATTAGAAAAACGCCACATATACGCACTTTTCCTTATTAGATTCTCTCATCAGTGTAAAATCTGCTCTCAACATGAGAAATTATAGGTCTACATCATTTTACTTCAGAGCACAATGCTGTGAGATAATATTTTGAAATATATTTTTTCCAGCTATCAGAAGGCATTTCAGAGGTATTTCATTCCACACACACTGAATGTTTGTCACCAACACTGACTATTAGGTCACTATTAGTGGCATGTGCTGCATGCTACTTTAAGCTCATGGACACTGGGAATAAGGTGTAAACTGTGCTATTACAGCTCCACTGTCCTTTGTTCTGTCCGTCTCACTGCTTATACTGTGTGATTTGAATTGTTTTTCTTTAGTGACAACCTTCTCGCTGAATTAGTCCCATACATAACAGCACACTTCCAGAGAAATTAAATAGACTAAAGCCGCCATCATATTTGTAGGTCAATTTTCCCCTCCCTATTATGTATAACTGCAGAGGGTGGCGGAGATTTGTTTCTACACAAGCGGTTTTTTTTTTTCTTTTTTTTTTTTAAGCCACTTCTCTCATCCATCAGGCTGATTGTTGGATTAAACAGGGATCCATTCAGGAACGCTCACTCTGTCCCCATGCAGGTACTATGAAACCGGCAGTATTAAACCGGGAGTCATCGGCGGCTCCAAACCAAAGGTTGCAACCCCGAAAGTGGTGGATAAAATAGCAGAATATAAGCGGCAGAATCCAACCATGTTCGCTTGGGAAATAAGAGACCGACTACTGGCTGAGGGCGTCTGCGACAACGACACTGTCCCCAGCGTTTCATCCATCAACAGGTAGGTGGAAACAGTTTCACAATTATTTTTTTATTATTTTAAAAAACATGCATGAGAATTTTTTTTCTCGAACTGGCATTTCCCTTTATTATTTCTAAATGCGTGCGTGTAAAAGAAAATGTGTGCTAAACAATAAGTAAAAAAAAAAAAAAAATCCCGACATGTACCGCGCGTAAATGGAATAAATCAGTTCTGAAATAAGCCATAGCTGTTTTAGCTTCACCTAAAAGGCTGAACTATAGTCATTTCCAGCCGAGCCTGTTCGGGGTGGTCTCCCAAGTGCAATTCAATCCCCTGTGCGGCCCTGCACAACACAGCCAGCACTGGAGCTGAGTCTGGGGCCACGAAGATTCACATCTGCCTCGATAAAAACCGATCAATACTGCGTAACCAGATCCAGAGGCAGAGGGAAATACCCAACAAAGTCGTTCAATACGCGGACCACACTGCGACAGAGGCGACAGCAGCTTTTTTATTGGCAACCAACTGCACTGTTTTTTCTAACACTGAGGTGACTGACAGCAGATCACACATTTATTTACTAATATTTCTATTATTATATTGATATTATTAAATATAGTATGTGTTTCATATATTAAACTGTGTTGATCTGGACAATAAAAGAGTTTCTGTTCCTCTGGACATGTAGTGGGCAAAGTGTCTTATACAGAGGACGCTGCATGGTGAAAAGCCCCAGTGCATGTGTGCGAAGTGCAAAAAGCCCCACAGTGCCTGCGAGTGATGAACTTTGGTTAGGAAGCACTGTTCCAGAGAGCTAGTCATCGGCATTACATTTTAATGAGTTGAAGAGAGTCTCATAACACATCGAGCTAAACGCAGGAGATGGATGAATGTTTGGAAAAAAAGAGAGACATTTTTTAAAGAAAACTAGGCTGCCATGGAAAAGGATTCAACAGGTCTTGTGGCTCCATTCACCGTTTTCACCTGTTGTTCATAAAACCAATGATAATGTATTCAAAGGTGTGTTTTTTTAAGCTTTTTACTCGAAAACAGTTTCAATATAATCATCTGCTGATGCTTTAAATAAGGCCTGTGCCAGAATTAATGGTATCCATATTAGTGTCCTTTGAAACTAAGTTGGCCTGCACATTAATAATTACCATCAGACCTTCTGGCAATGCACAAATCTGCATTCTTTTCATTTGTAAAGCACAACCTCACAAACATAAAACTCACAAGGTTTCACAACTGATTTTTAATCTCCACGGCGAACGGTTAATTTATAGTAATTTTACTGCAGGAAGAAAAGCAGAAGAACAATATTAAAATGCAAAAATCCAACCTTAATTGCAGTAATGCTGCCCTGTATTTTTTTAACATTTACAATTAGGGCCTATTTAAAAATATTAGTTGAGGTTTTCAGGTTTTGCTGTTGTTTTTAAAGAGTTAATGGAAAATATGTGGAGGTGAAAAAGGTGAAAAAGCAGAAGACAGACAAGGGACAAGAAAGAGACAGTGGACCCCTGGTGGTCTCTGTGGTTAAGGTGCTGACCTCTGCTCTGTTAACTAAAGAGGATGTCCTGGCTTTAAACACATTTTCCTGCGTGAATTATTAAAGATTACACAGAGACTGGGTTGCACTTTGTTTTGTTGCCGCAGAGAGGAGTTTCCACTGGGCTGCACCATACCCAGTGGATAGAAGCATACCCATATGGTCCTAAGCGGCTTTCAATCATATTGATCCAGATTTTAATATTTCTTTGGGGATATTTTTTTACAACAGCCAAACACCAAAGTCGTTAATTCCCCTATCCAAATTGCTTATTCAATATCAACAACACAGACTCGAAACAAAGTCCTTGAATTTATGAGGCTCCCTCGAGTCATGAGGTCAGATAACTGTTGTGGTGAGATGTTAGAAATTCAAATAAAATATTGATGTGTGTTTTCTGGAGGAGGCTGCCAGCCTTTGTTGCCCTGCCTGAAGGAGAGAGTATAGAGGACACATGAGATAGTGAGGGGAATGAAAAGAATCTGATGTACATTTTTGCCCCTGAGGAAGTTAACCCCATAGCTGCCTGAATCAGAGCTGATAGCGTATTGCTGGTGCATGCTCATGTGAACGTCATTTTCCTCATGTGTAGTGTGGAAAAGTCTGTTTTGTCACACTTCTCAAGTGAGAGGGCGTCCATGTGGGATTCCTCTCGGTACACAACGCTGCCTGTTGTTCGATGATCTCACATCCATCTGTCAATCAAAAGATTATTATAGTAGTTGTTAAATGTAATGTGATCATGTCCCATATGAGATAAAGCAGTAGTTTTTGTTTTGCTAGAAGAAATACAACCACCCTCAAATGTTTAAATTTTTGTCATCTTAAACGTTTCCAGATTATTGTAAAACATGCTTTTTTTTTTTTTCTTTCTTTTTTTTTTTTTTTAAGAGCACCACAGTTTAAAAGACGCTAGACTGTGGCATTGGTGTCAGATTGGGCCAATAAGACACTATTGCTTTCCTGTCACATATAATTTATAGATCACCATTTGCATTTGTAGTTCCTCGCTGCCATTCGTCATCAACTTTTTCTATCCTGGAGTCCCAATCAATAGACTGATCCTCAGTGGGTCTGGAGGATTCCTGTGTGCTACACTGAACAAGATAAAGACCAAAAAGACTGCACCAAATGCTACAGAGGTGACAGAGAAATATAGGGAGAAATGAAGAAAAGTGTTGGAGAAGAGCAAAGAGTGAAAGAACAGAAAGAAATATATGAGTGTAAAAAAAAAAGACTGTGAGCTACAGTAAAACAGTGAGCACATTGGACAGTAGAGTGGAAATGAGAAAAGAGGATGATGGTGGGAGTGAGGGGAGTGAAAGATCAGGTTTGAGTGGTGGAGAGAGAAAGAGAGCGAGGAGAAAAGAGGGAGTGGGGAGCAGGAGAGGGAGATTATTAGAGTTGGCCAGGTAGAGCCAGTGAAGCTGATCATTGAGGTGAATTGATGTGATTTCATGCTTTGTTTGCAAGATCATTCAGACCAAAGTGCAATGAAGACTTTCCCGCCACATCACATCTTACTGGTATGGGGACTTTATCATATTTCTAACCTCAGAATCCAACTAGATTGAATTCACAATCTCAGGGGGCAGCCCCTATTCAGCCTCACACAGGTGCAGAGAGATTGCCCCTAAAGCCCCAAGATTGGCTATTTGTGACAGGGGCCTGAATATGGGGATACAAGTGCCCCAAATGATGAAGCACTTGTACATGCACTGGCGTAAGTGGACGTGATGTGGCACGTTTAAATGTCCCGGGGCGGCTGGACTAGTGTGAAATCTCCATGCTCTGGAAGCGGTATTGATTGATCCGTGTCTGTTGTTCACTTTACCAGGATTATCCGCACCAAAGTCCAACAGCAGTTCCACCCATCCCCTGACGGATCTGTCACGCCGCTCTCCACGCCCGGCCACACCATAGGTGAGAGCGAATGGTGCTACACACAGATTACAGCACAGTCAAATGATCCAATCAGGGCTGCTGAAACAAGAGCAAGCTAGAATCAAAAGATTGAAACATGAATACATGCATAATTTTACCTATTATAAACTACACATACTACAAACAAACACACACAATTACTGTACGCACACTAACTCAGCTTTCTCCATCAGTGCCCAGCACAGCCTCCCCCCCTGTGACCAGCGCTTCCAACAATCCCGTAGGATCCTACTCCATCAACGGCATTCTGGGTATCCCCCGCTCCAATGGTGAGAAGAGGAAACGAGACGATGGTAAGGGAGACACAATATCCCTTTGTTTTCCATCCTTTTAATTCCCTCCATCACTCGTCTCCTACTTTTTTCCTGTGTGTGAAGAAGATGGCATTTATGACAGCACAGTAGCCAAATGTGTTTCTGTGTGCTGTCTCCAGTGACTTGTTATGTTGTATATCAGGCAGGTTGAGTGTTGAGAGAGTGTTGCGATTCAATCAGCTTTTTGATGCCCTACGTTTTTCCATACGCCTACAGAGCTGCATCTCAATTTTATACCATGCTCAGATGTAGTGTAGATATCCCGTATAACTGTCATACAGCTCTAATCCCCCTTGGCAAGGCATCAGTGCTGCTCTTCCTTGCTTTCATTTGTGAAACGTAACTAAAACCAAGAAGAAAAAAAAAAAGAGGCTCTTTTGTGATTCTCTGCCTTCACACTATCATTTAACTACCAGTCGTTTAATATTCTGCACTATATGTCTACATAAATACATTTAGACTGAATTGTATTTTATTCTGCAGTGCTCAACAGCATTAAAACATTCGGAAATAAGGAGGTTGTGTAAAACTTATACGAAACTATACACTACCAGGAGACTGGCAAGGAAATAGACTTAGATACACTCAAAGATTAAGTGGAAACCTATCCGGTCCAAGCCAGAATTTCTCATTCCTAGGCAAGGCAAGAGAGTGGACACACACTGCCTGAGGGCTAATAGATTATCGGTTGTGCAAACAATTGGCTTTTTTAATGCCTATGAATTAACATGTCCCTGGTGGAGGCCTGAACAGGTGTAGGAACAGACCGGTGGAAGCAGGGAGGGGGCTGCGTGTGTGCCTGTGTGTGCTTGCATGTGTGCATGTGATTTCTGTGGTAGTGCTGTGAGGTGGCTGATGGGATGATATGGTTGAAAATTATCTCAAAGAGCACTCATCAAAACAGGCCACTTCCTTCTTTTATGTTTCTGTGTCTTTAGTTCTCTGGAGTGGCAACCACTTGGATGGAAGGAAAATAGGACATTGTAAGTTGAAGTTAGACAACCTTCTCTTTTGCTTTGGTCAATCAGATCACAACACTTTCCTCTCAATTGCTGTTTTTGCTTTTTCAGGGTTATGAGCTTATGGGGACAAGGCGGGGAAAGATTTTTCCCAATAAATAATCTCCGGAGAAATTCAAATAAATTAAGTTAAAATAACTGTGGAAAAATATATTTATTATATAATGGCATGCAATTCAACATACAGCAATGCACAGTGGAGCTTAATTAGAATTGCTATCAGGCAAAGAACGCTGTAGATTTAGAGCAACAAGAGACAATTTATTGTAAACTAAAAGTATTTTTTAATGATTTCTAAACTTGGTGTTTCTCTGAAGTTTGGCCTGTGATATCAAGAAAGGCACAGCAGCTCTTGTATTTATGGTAATTTTCAATTGCCCACATTTTAAAAACAATTTCAGCTTTGTTATTTTACAAACTAAAGCTACAGGGATGTTTTCTGCTGCAGCAGAGCTGCATAATAGAAAATGCCCTGTCTACCTGAGTTAGCTGAACTGTGTCACTGCACAAAGTTACCTGCTAAAATGTTGACATATAACTTTGAAGACAACTCAGTAAATACATAAACAAAAAAAATAAGCCAGTAAATAATAAATTTTAAAAAACAGATGAGACCTAGTGCAGCAAAGATTTTTCACATGGTTCAAAATATTCCACAAATAACTGAACTGATTTTGTTGCATGTCTGTAAACCAACACTTATTTGTGCCTACATTGTTATGAACATGAAAACAGCATTGCACAGTCCACATACCACTGGTGTGATGATGGTTGTGATGGTGGTGTGTTCTTGGTGTGGCTGAAGTCAGCAGTTGCCCTTTGAGGAAGAAAAAGGTTCCCATTACTGGAGGGCTGTAGAGATAATGTAGTGTGACACGCGTTATGTACACCGGGTCCCCGTAAGATGAGCTTCAGGGACATAGGTGCCATAAGAGTCATTAATCTGTCCTTGTCATGTGTTATTGCAAATTAAAAGTAGCATGTTACACTGGACGGCTTCAAGTGAAGATGGGAGGAGGAAAAAGAGAGACAGAGGATAAGGGGGGGGGGGGGGGGTTTAAAGTGGTTTTTATGACAGGAAGAGGGAAGAAGGAGGTCCTGGCAGCCTCAATGAGAGTTGAGCAATGATTAGTTTTAGGATTTGTGTATGTGCCTATTACACACCTATGCACAGATATGTGTGTGGCGCATGTGTCTGTTTATAACTCGGTGGCTTCAGTTGGTCCTTACACAGTGAACATAGTGACATTTAAAAGAATTTGCAATTCTGCAGAGAAAAGCCATTAATTCACAAATTAAAATCTCTCCCCTCTCCCTCCCTCTATCTTGGATGTGCAAGCTATCGAAAAGACAAAAGAAATAGCCTTAAGGGGGGAAAAGAGAGAGTCTCAGCCCTTTCTGTGGAGAGATTGGTTTGCATGTCTGCAAGCAGCGATACCAATTATGCCAGTGCTGGGAGAATGTGTCTCAATGCGCCCCCTCCTTTGCCCCCCACAAGCCCTCCCTCCCTCATCCTCCTCCATCTCCCACTACCATCACCACCACCACCCCTCCCCGAATCTATCCATAGCCAGATTTATTTGTGTATCTCATTACAGGAAATGGAATGTTGTTCCTGCCAAATGCATTAATAGTGAAGCGGGGAAATTAGCCTGTTGTACAGCATGCTCTTACTCAGTCATTTAAACCTATGGTGGAAGTGGAAGCCAAGAAAAGACAGAGATGATTGGGTGAAAACTGTTGTGTGAGTGTGTCAAAAGTGTACAATAGTGCTAGAAGTTTGTGTACTCATTTTAAAAGTCAAGGTCTTGTATTCATTTCTCTAAAACGATTTGGGGATAATTATTATCTGAGACATACCTGCTCTCATTTGTTCTCCATTTAAAGAAAATGCTGTGTTTTTTTTAAATTTTTTTTTATTAGAGCTACAGCTTTATGTTAATTCATTGTTTTCCTAGTCTTAGCACAAGATGACAGGTTACCCCTGACCTTGCTGCTGCATGCAGTCAGGTTGATGTGACCTAACTGTATGTTTCTCTCATCGCTGTATTGCCGTGTCCTGGAAGGAGCCCAGTGGAGCTCTGGAAGTGGAGGACAGGGAGTAGGGAGCTAAAGTGATAAATTAGATGGAGAAAGCAAAGGTCATAACTTGTGATTGTAGCGTGGGTGTGGGATGAGTGTAGAAAGAGCTGATGAGTGTGTGAGCAGGGAGGGAAAAATATGGCCTAGCAGGTTGTTCATTCATGACATAAAAGAACGACTGCATTCAGCAGGCAGAGTCATATCAACCTTGTTCAATAGCTTGAGGAAAAATGAATACAGTTGCTGTTTTGATTTGTTCGAATTTGATATTTGGTCCTTTTGGAGATTGTCTGGTGTGTATCTTTTAACACATATGACCCATTTGTGGTGTTTAAATCAGTTGGTGTATGAATTTGAACCTGGCCCTACCCTGGTTGGCTAGTCAAGCCAGTCCATGACAATGAGTCAATAGAGGATCACTTTAGAAAATAAATGCATCCAGAGCGAGACAGAAATAAATGGAATCATGAGCACCATGATGGCCCTGATGGGGTCTGTGTGGGAGAGAAAAGCTCAGGTTTGAGAGGGGCCACAGAGCGTAACATAGAGACAAGAAGCTGTTAGGGCCCCAACACTAGAGGAAGACACAAAAGGGTCCACATTGCATTTCTCCCCCTCCTCTTTCTCTGCTGCATCTCTATCGTTCTGTCTCTCCGGCATTTCATTTCTCCTCTTATCGTACCCTGCTTTCCTTCTGAGCCTTTTGGGTTAACCATTTGCACTTAACAAATTGGTCTGCGTGAGACCCCATGTATAGTTGTAAACAATATACAATGAGCTCCGTCACAAAAATATAAGGAGAGGGAACTCACTCAATGGAGAGGAATCATGTCAGAGAAAAGTCAATTACGGGCGCCAATGCCGAGAATTAATGGAGCGGTGCATTACTCAGCTTGAGGAGGGAGAAAAGGCAAGAAAAAAGAAGGCATACGTTAATTGCATTTCCACAAATACTCGCCACACAGGGTGGCAAAGCTAAATGACTGGTCCAGAGCAGAGTACAAAGAAAAATAAGAGACGAGAAAGGAGTCATGTTGAGGACAGAAAGGGTGTACTCCACAAATACCATCTGAATTACAAATTTTTGAAATGAAGTTTTATTTCTTTTGTTTCTCATGCAGAGGTTTGCTTTATTTTTTCTATGTAGTAGCCAGGAATCAAACTACCAACCTTACAATAAACCTTACTTTTACCATCTTAACTCCAGCCGTCCTCTAATTAATGTTATAGGCTCAAACTGGATCTATAGAGTTGTGTACTTTTGTTCATTTATTATAAACCTTCAGCTTTAGCCTGGATCTGAGAATTTGAATTAAAGTAAATAAACAAATAGAGTACTTTAAAACTCTGTCAGCGCAGCCTGAGTGTTGGCAGTGAGTGCAAATATCAAATAAGCATCACTATGCCTGCTGACAGTCAGTACACTGGTTGGTGGTGCTAAATCGAATTAATAAAGCTCTTAAACACGCCACAACATAACAGGATCTTAACAGCCATGGCAGTGTTGCTGCCTCTCTCCCTCTCTCTCCCCCACCCACCTCTCTCCTTTCCGCTTCAGAGATTTCATAAATATAGCTAGCTTACAGGGAAGGAGTGTTCACCCTCTGGGTATACCAGTTTGTTTGCTTCTGTATTTTTTTTTTTCAAGCTCAACTGCATTTTTAAAAACATCAACAAATGATCCACAATTTGCGATAGCATCATTTTCGCCTATCAGCAGAGGACAAATAGGTAAACGGTCAACTCGCAGCCTCTGATCTGGGAAACCCTGTGTCATTGATTTACAGAGAGAGCCAGGCAGTGTGTAGGAATTCATTTGCCTTTCAAACAAGCCCCCCACCTCTACTCTACACTGAGTTATCTTATCACAGGGGAACAGGGGAGATGAAAGAAGGACATAAACTGCCACCGTGCCACGGGAGGACGTTAACATCCCCCTTAGAGACAAAGCAAAACAGATCAGCTTTTGATACAGTTGTGGTCTGTTTCACAGTAGGTACTGTCATTGGTTACCTCTGTGTGTTTGTGTGTGTGTGCGGTTGTGTGTGTACAAATGAGTGTTCTCAAGTATTAGTTTGTTGAAGGCGTACAGCAACTTAAACAAGACGGCAAAGTATTATATTGGCTGGTTGAGTTTGTCTTGGGTGAGTTAGGTTGGTTCAGAGCTGTACAGTCCATTTAAAACATCTGAACTGGTCATGATGAAATACAACTTTTGGACATAACAAGGTCAAACAGCATGGGTCTGTTCAAGCTGATCAAAGAAAGTATTTACCAGAAAGTACACTGCTTTAGAGATGGTGTGTGAATGTATTGTTTTTATCTCGGGTTATCTCCTCACACTTTGGCGTTAAAACAAAGAGACGCAATCAGCTGGTGCTGTGGGAGTGATAAGAGAATACCTGCTGAGGCACCCAAAGAGGATGAAGAAACAGTGAGAAAATGAAACAAGCCAGTCAATGAGACACACACACACACACACACACACACACACACACACACATTCTGACAGTCAGACTTCACACTCCACTTGACACGCTGACTGTCAAAGGATGAATCTGATTTATTGCAGCTATCTTATGATATATGTCAAACACGAAACTCTAATGGTGAATTCTCAAAGTAAATGATGTGGTGTTATTTTTATTTAAAGGCCAAATTTGGATTTTTTTTTTTGGATATATAAACTTGAAAAATATTCACATACAAACTGAAGAATAAGAGATGTGCATCTGAACTCAACATGATTAAAAATTAGGCCCATTTCACTTTAAACATCAGTGTAACCAAACTTTTAACAAGGTCACAATGTGTTGCTGATATAGATTTTGTTATTGTTCAGTGTTTTGTGTTAAAATGCTGGTCAATCAGTTAGCAGGGTGCAGAACTAGGTTTTTAATTTTGGCAGCAAGATTTTTTTTTTTTTTTTTTTTGGTTTTGTTTTTTTTTTTTTTACATGAAAATAAGTAAAGGCACACAAAAAATATCCTGTGATGAAAATCTGTTTTTGCTGCCAGTTCAGGAGGCCTGATAGTGTGTGAGGGGGTGCTGAGTATAACCATGCTCCTCCATAGTGAATGACAAACACTTGCTATTGATCGATCTCGCCTCTTTTCTCAGACCAGCTGATACGAGGTAATTAATGACTCCATTTACTTCTGTACCACAGACAGCAAAGGAGTTTCATACAGCAACACTAATGCTGTTCCACCACCAGCAACACAACCTTTCACCCAAGGGAGCTGAAGAAAAAAAAAAAAAAAAAAACTGTGCTAAAATATTCAGTTAACTGATGGAAGGTAAAACACGTGGCAGGTGAAAAAACTGATTCCGTCATGAATGTTACACAAAGCTAAAGTCAATATATTTTAGTGGTGAAACACAGAAATTTACCCACCTACACACACCTTCCTCTCTACACATGCACACACTCATACCCAATTGCAGTCCTCTATTCCATTCTCTCCATGGATCTATTTCTTGGTGCGAGTCGGGTTCATCCTCTGGCCTCAGCCATTGAAAAAAGGTCAAGCAGCCGAGCAGAATGGCAATAACGCCCCTGAAATGGTACCATCAGTGGAACATGATTGATCAATTGAATTCTATAGCACAGAAAAATGTGGGATTAAGTAGAGTATTATACGCACAATGAGTTGAGGCATGATGTTCATTCCAAGTTCATTTCGCCTCCCTCCTCTGCTGGCGGATCAGGCAATCAATAGCGGCCTTGCATATCATATATCACCGCTGGCTCGCCCAGGAGAGAACATAATCTGCTGCAAATTTAGAATGACAGATTTGTACGGGAGCTAAAGCCCTCATCCGCAGTTGGTGGCAAGGAATAGGAAGGAAAGGGAGGGTGGCAGGAGGCAGGCAGTGGAGTGGAGGTTCCTGAGAGGTTTTAGCTGCTGATTTTTTTCTCCCCCTTTAGTGTTCAGGACTTGATGAGTGAGGAGAGCGAGAGCTTCAGCACCGGCGGTGGGCTCCCTGGCAGACTTGATAGGGTCAGAGATCAGGAGAACGAGGGAAGCATAGGCTCATTTGTTTATATAGAGTGTGACCAAGTGAGGAAATGCATACGCTTGCCCCCGACGCCCCGTCCTCATTCGGGCCTGAGTACCGTTGCCACTCCATTCTGTTTTCCAGAAGACAGGCAATATGTGGAGGAAAGAGAAAGAAAGAGAGACAGAGAGAGGCAGGAGGGTAATATGTTCAGGAGGAAATAGTACAGTTAAATAATGGCTCTCCATTTCCCGCTTGCAGAATGAGAGGCTCTGTATGTGATCGCCAGCCCTACTTTCTCCTCCTGAAACACACACTCTCCCTTACAGGTATATATTTGCACTGAAGGTAATCCATCAATTACCATAGCCCTATCACATGATGACCATGTTGATGGTGGCCACAAGGAGAGGTGGGGGGGAGGAAGGGAGCTGCTTGATTGAGAATATGTGTCTGAGAGGAGGAGAGAGAGAGAGTGAAACAGTGAGGGAGATCAAAGGCAGACATGCTAGTGGGTCCCCTTGAATTTACTACTGCTCCTCATGCCATCAGTCTCATATCCATTGAGCTCAATTTTTTTTCTCATGCTTATCTCACTACTGTTATTAGCCTGCTAGAATAATATCTAGCATCTAAAAGTAAAAAGACTGAAACAACGACCTGATGCAGAACACTGTCCCCCAAAACCCCTTTTCCTTCATCCTCTCCATCTTTCCCTAGATGGCTCTGATGGCTCGGGCCCTGGCAGCGACTCTCAGGGCAGTGTGGAGAGTTTAAGGAAGCACCTGCGAGCAGACGCCTTCACCCAGCAGCAGCTGGAGGCCCTGGACCGTGTGTTTGAGCGTCCATCTTACCCTGATGTCTTCTCCACTTCAGAACACATCAAACCTGAACAGGTTGGCCACCCAGTTTCTTCCTACTCACTGGCATTTATCTTTGCACTGACACCCTGGTTTCTCTCCTCCTGCATGTCCTTAAATTGTATTAGCCAACAATAAAATAACTTCAGATTCATTTCTATCGTTACTTAGTGAATTACACTCTGACAAAGGTGACAAAGAAGCTCTGTGGAACTTCTTTCGCAAAGCAACCTACAAGCCCACAGCCTATTACAGCGGATAAACTTTATTTACATTCATTAGTCTGTTAAACAACAAGAGACTATTAATTTTTGTATTGGAACTCTATGAGGGTGCCCATGCCGCCTTAGCAGTGCCCTAATTGAGTTCATTTTCATCTCTGCGCGATCGCGGGGAATTACAGCGGCGATAAATCAGAGGGACAGCCCCTCAGCCTGCTATACAGCCCCTAATGCAGCTAATTACCAAAGTGATTTCTACGGCAAGATCAATACCAAAACGAATTGGAAATGACTTGCAATCACAAAGAGTGGAGGAGAAGGTATTAAAAAGGCGAGAGGAAGGTGGAGGAGGGGGGAGAAAAACGGCATCAGAATGGTCCAGAAAAATCAGTTTTAATTTAATGTAATATTAATCAGGCTGCTTTCCACACTTTCTGTGCACCTCCTTTTTTCTCCCTGTTTCCAACACCCCCTCCTTTTCTTAAACTGGTGAAAAGGTGGGATATTAGGCTATTAGGGGCTTGTCTGGTGTCTGCGTTAGAGCATTAAAAAGCCATTTTGAAGAGGCCAGGCTGAATAGGCCTCATCCCTCCCACACTTCTGGCAGCCATGTGGTCAGGTCATTCAGGCCCCTCTGTGCTTGCCACTCGCCCTCCGCCCAGCCCTGCCCAGCCCTGCCCACAGCCCATCTGCATGACAAAATGGCTCTTGTGCTGCTGAGGCCCAGCGGAATAGAGAGGAACATCCAGCCCAGTGCCAGGGAACAGTTGTAAGCAGACAATTAGAGTTTATCTGGGATAGAGGCAGACAAGACTGGGGTCACCAGCTCGCCCCTGTGGGATCCTGTCCCATTGAGACAAACAGATGCACACACGCACTGCGATACAAACACTTGCTGACACAAATGTGTGTACACACACTTATCCTTTCAAAGAAGTCGGGTCAGGAAGTGTCATCTCATTAACAAACAGGATTCACACAGCTGCTAGCAGAGTCTTAACCTGAGATTAAAGAGAATAAATACTAAAGAGGTTACTTGGTGGTTGATCCTCACATGAAGTTCTGCAGCACAGTCAACTATTGCATTATTATATATAAGAAATTGTGAATTATTACCTGTAAGAAACTGTAAAACAGGAAAGATGACTGCAGCTGCACAGTATATTTTATCGTGATTGAAAAGAAATGCAATGAAAACCACTAATATAAAGTAAAAAATACTAATAAAATATAAAAGGCGTAAAACAATACACACTATTTCATTATTTTATTAACACAGTTTTATGTGTTCATCCTGGAGGTATAGCACAAAGGTTGATTTTGAGGTTGTACTCCCCTTTAAAAAACCACACCACATGTCTCTCCTGTAACAAAGCCCTGAATGTCTCCTCCCTTGACTGGTCACAGGGATGACTGCAGTGGAGCACAAAGAGCCAGCTGACACCCTGTCCTTTCACTCCTCTCCCAATCCCTCTCTCATCCCTCTCTCCCTTTCTGCCTTCTTCTCAGACAAGCCCTAATGCATGCATACATCATGGGTCTTGGTAAAGCACAGAGAGTGGAGATGGGACGAGGTGGGAGGGGGTTTTCCCTGAATTCACAGGAAATATTCAAAAGGAAATACAGCCAGAGGATCACAGAAAGCTTCCTCAGATTCACCAGAGGTTTCCTTTGGACTTACTCTACATATTGTCCCATAAACTCAGAGATCTGGTCCAAATCTGGCACCTAAAGCAGGCTTGAACATAGTAGGCATTAATATTAAGCCCATCATAACCCCATTCTGGTGGAATGTGAAATGATATTTTATAGACAGTCTGAACTGCTAATTGCCATGCTACTTACTCACACATGGAGCTCTTCACTGACATGTTTGCATTTGTCTTTGTGTGCAGGCAAATGAATACTCTCTCCCATCACTGAACGCCGGCCTGGAGGACGTCAAGCCGAGCCTTTCCACCAGCGCCAGCTCCGACCTCGCCTCCAGTGTCTCCCAGAGCTACTCTGTTGTGACAGGTACAATCTGACTCACGCTACATTGATCCCTAAAAGAACACACAGCTGCAGCAGGTCAAAGTCATCTGCAACGAGGCAGTCGAACTTACACGACTCAGTGTTCAAAATATAATGTATTTAGCTGTGCTCTCATACTGCTGAACACCAACCATCATAGACCGGCGGTTTGAAAAGCAGCTCCACCAAACTGAGCACGTGCAGTGACAGTCCTGATGATTATCAATATTAACAAGGAAGTATATACCTCAAATTTTTCCTTTGTCGCCTAGCTTTCTACTGATGTTTTCAAAACCTATGCAAACTTTCTCCACCACGCCAGTTTCGTAAAGTTCAGTCCAATGATCATCACAAGCAACATGTTGAGTTACTTGTAGTTGGAAAACATGGTAGTATATTGACCATAATTACAGCTGCATCATATCAGTAATAATGTAGGTATTTACTTTTAGTTACCACTTTTACAGGTACTGATTCATTCTGTGTATTTAAATATAAAACTCTACAAATATTTTTTTGATCAAATTCGTTCAACTGAGTGCGTATCAGAAACAAATCAGTTGCTTCTTATATAAGATACTGCATCATCATTGACTCATCAACTGGATTGGATTTTAAAGCTTTTTCTTTATGGCACATACATTTTCCAGTGATATAAAATTATTATCATCAAATGAAAAAGCTCTATTAAGCCACTTTTTGTGGCTCTCTTATGTGTTTATTTCTCAGAGGCAGAGCCAGGCGATATATCATCTGAGCCCATTAAATCCTACAGGCCTTTCACACACTGCTCCTAACCAGCTATTGTGTTAGCGTGGATTGGCCTGCTAACAGATTGACTGGGAGCACTTCTCATAAGAGACAGCTGCTGTTCTCACCATGACACGACATTGTCATCAAAGGCTATGATAGCCTGTTGATTGACAGTAGTTGGAATAGTGCTGTGGCTGGCCGTGTGCCTAGTGCTGTGGAGAGAGAAATATATACAGTCAGTCAAAGAAACACTGAAATTACAGGTTTTCTTCCTAAATATGAAGTGGCTGCTGTTTTTAATAGTAACTTCAACTTCAGCCAACAAGTATTGGCAGGTGCAGTGTATTGAATATCATGTAGTATTAACTATCTGTATCATATAACTCCCTATAACCCAACCTCTATTGCACTATGGCTTCTTTTACTCGGCTGTCGAGGTTGATGGCAGCCTGGTTAATTGAAATATTGTTTCACTGTGGCTGCTGAGGCTCTTTCCCAGGAGAGGTTAGGTTTGCTGATGGCCACACTGACTCGAGAATAATATGCCGGGCTTTTAATAAAATGCCCATAATTATGCGGTGGGCATCAATGTCAATGAGTCCACTGTGGTGTGTATTTGTGTGTATGTGTGTGTGTGAGAGGGAGCGTAAGTAAAGAGGAGGGCAGCATGATTGAAAACAGCAGTGGCCCTTCTCAGATGATCCCTATGGTCCAGCCCCAGACTCAGGTACAGCGCTATGGGAAAAGAAAGACCCCTTTTTTAGTCCTGAATATGTGGGAGGTAGATTTGCCCCAGAAAGTTGGGCCTCAGGAGAAGAAAGGTGTGTTTTTTTCTCTTTTATGCTGGGCTCCCCCTGTGAAAGCGGTCTCGCTCTGGGGAGCAGCCTCATAGCAGGTGGCCTCCAAGCCACCTGGGGGCTTTGGGCCTTCTAAAATGATAAAGTGAAGGACCTCAGATTGTATAATGATGAAAAGAACTAACAAAACTTTTTGAAGATGACAACATACTTTGGTATAGCCATTTAAAAATGTGTTTGAGTATTCTGAGCACCAAATTAAACTCAGAAGTAATATCCAGTAAACTTTTATTACTTAATTTTCACAACTATGCAGAGTAATGCATAAAGCATTTGATTGGGTGTAGGTTGTTAGTGCATAATATTATTTTTTCTGCCATTAGCAAACCCTGTAAATAGGAATGTATGCCAAGGCTGAAAAAATGCTAAATTACCTTCCACCATTTAGGCTGAGATCCAATTATCAATAAATTATGCTCTCATACTGGATGGAGCTATGAGATTATATTCATTCTTTAAATGTTTTCTGCTCCCAATTAAAATTCATATAGTTATTGATCTTGTTGATTTTTATGTCCTGAAATTTGCATAATCTATTAAAGAAGAATGATTAATGAAGTGCTCAGTTTTGCATTCCAAGGACGCTTGCACAAGCAATGTTGGCGATCTTTTGTGTCCTCTGTTTACCCTAAAGTGTGAAAGAGGCGGTTTACCTAGGAAGCCCAGTCAGAAAGAGATTGAGGGCACTGAAAAGCACCAATCATTTACAAGTGATTTCTCTCCTGCTCAATGAATATGGTTAGGTTTAAAATATTTAAAGAAACTTTCACGGTGTTGTCACCTTCATATTAAAAAAAAAACTGTCCCCCTAAAGAGAAATAATAAATTACATATTTCTAATGTTTGCAAATGGCAGTTCAGTAGTCTCTGTGCAGACTGGGCTTGACAATCACTTTCACCACAACCTGTGGGGAGGCTGGGTGTAAATGGGCACCCCTCTGACCTACTGGACCTCTAGCAGATGTGTGTGAAGATCGACTTCTTTTTCATCTCTCTTTATATCGCTTCACCTGTTTCTCTTCATACCTGAGCGAAAAATGAAAAAAAAAAAATGTACATATTGGTGGTGGGGTGTTTTTATTTCAGATTAATTTCATATGAAATACACACCACACTATTTTATGACTTGGCACTTGGCTATTCTCTGCTGCATGGAAAACATCAAGCAGCCACCTAACTTGCAGTGCCTGTTGTGCAGCTTAGTGACAAACGGCTTGTCTCAGCTCAGTTAACGCCTGCAGCCCCAAGCTCGGAAATTAATGTTTATATCACCCCCCGCAATAGAACACTAACCTTTGAGCACACATTTGATAATGAATGACTTTAAACCTGTGGATGGGGAATTCAAGCTATTTAGCGCCACAAATATTCTTTACTTGCTCACCAGTGGCAGCAGCCTTTGACAATCGCTCTTTTTTTGTCTCTTTCTGGTGTTATGTGATTATAAATTACCACCTCTACAATGCCTAAGAGTGAAGGCAGAGATTTAACTGGCTGTACTTGAATAAAATATGAATGTGTCCCCATTGAGGTAAGATAAACACTGACGTCTCTGCAGTCACGTCTCCATCACTTTGGCCTCCTCTCACAAGACGGAAGTTGTGCTGTGATCTTAAACATAGTGTCGGGATGAAAAAGTTCTCTGCAAACTGAATGTCAGCTTTTGAAAACAAGAGTTGTGCCAGTAAATTGTTTGCGCACCAAAGTTCCTTGGTGTACATTTAAAAATGAATGCTCACTTGAGAGAAGGTTGTTGTAGCTATATCTGGATGCATCACTCAGAGGACTGCTGTAGGTTCTTAACAGTACATTTCTATGGTTGATGGAGTCTCTAGACGTGGTATCAGTGGTGAAGCTGAGACAGATGTTGGAGAACTCTATAGCATTTCCACTCTCTCAGAGATGTGTTTGCTGGGGAGAAGAGTCCCCAAGGACCCTGAGTTTATCTTCCATCTCCATCATCAGGGCTTGTGATTTGACAGACTCCTTTTACCCAGACTCTGCCTCGTCTCCAGGACAATAAGCAACACCATGTCTGATTAGTTTCAGAGTTCAGTGGTCTTGAACGCAGCATTTGTATTGGTTGTTGTTGCTTCGTAACCCCTGTCTGTCTGACAACAGTTACTCAGGCGCTGAGAAAACACAAGCCTACACAAGTAGTAAAGAAGTATCAGATATGGTGTAAACAGATTCTGGGATTCATATTTAGCACCTTAGATGATATCATAATATTCAGATTAATGTCTGAAAAGTTAGGAGGCCCAGGGGCACCCTGACGGTAAAAGTGGTCATCAGAATGATGACATACTGCATTGTGTGAGCAAGATTCACTTAATTGACAATCCACTTTTCTAAAGTGAAATGATGTTTGGATTATGTAGAGTGTATATTCCTTTTTACCTTATGTTTTTTTAATTATGACTGCTGTGCGGCTGTTCAATTAATTTTAATGTCTTGGTTGGCTGTGAAATTCCTGCTAAGTGGTGTAGGCTTGCTGTGGATGTAGAAATGGTAATGCAAAGGTATATAGCGCTTTCAAAGTATTTCTGACAGAGGCTAACTGCTAACATCATCTGCTGTACTGTTTTATGTGAATGAATTTTTGTTATGTATCCAAAATCAAGCACAGGGTAATTGATTGTTTGAAAGCTGTTTTAACTCTAAAGACCACTATACACTACATGGTAGCTATTAACTGAAGAGCTGAACTGAGTGCAGCCATTTGCAATCGATACAAAGCAAACCATCCTTCCAATAAATTTATGACATACTTGTACAGTGCATGTGACAAAGTTTTGGTCCATCCAATTAAACGGGAAGCCCACTCATTAGACTACTTTTGTTCATGCCAGGAATTCATGGTAGCTATTCTTTTTAATGATTTAATAAGTCAAAAACGTACTTGCACATTGTGTTGTTTCCTCTATAACAATGGCATGAAGGTAGTTGGTGCGTTTTGAACTCCTCTGTCTAAATCCACATTTGCAATTGTCACAATGACAAAGAGGGAGAAAAAGATTTAGGGAACCTGCAATAGATTTCTTTGGGAAAACAGTCAACCTGATTTCCTAGCGTTAGGTTCATAGGGTTGTATTCCCCCCTTCCACAGAACCACCCTTATCTTAATGAGGAATCGCAACACACAGTACTGTTGTAAAACAACAATGATGGGGGAAGCAGCTAATGAGGCTATCATGGTGACGGGAAAGAGCCGTGTCTCCCTCCAGGCCCCAGCGAACAGAACAGGCTCTGCAGCAGACGTGGAGAGGCCAGAGACAGAGCTCACATTGATTGTGTAGGTTTGAGAGGCAGAGCCGGTAAAATAAAAGATGCCACAACTCATCAGCCAAATTAGTTCAAAGTGTAGGGTTTTGAACTCTGCAAGCCAATTGTTTGGTTATTTGTGGGAGTGATCTTGTTGTGCGAAAGCAGCCGTGAGATTATGTTGTTTGTTTTCCTAAAACCGTGGGGAAATTTTTTATGCATTTGAGCTTGATTGATCAGGCGCGATGTGGTGTTGGTGTTCTACATTTCACTGGTGTATGTTTTCACTTATGTGAATGAATCACAGCTGGATGCATATGAGATTATTATTATTATAAGCTATGTAAATGAAGAAATCAACTGCTTAAGACTGCTTATTTATTCAAAATTCATATGAAATGTCTCATCTTGAGTTGGTAGAAAAGTTACATAAAGAAAAGTTTATGTATACTAGCAAGGGCGCTTCCTGTAGTGTTACCCATCCTTTGGGCTCCTTTTAATTCATACAACAAATCTGTTAAGAATTTGGAGTCCACCTTCTGTTTGAGTTATTGCTTTGTGGTCATGTGCATGACAAATCTCCAAACTTCTGCTGCAACAGATTTGATTTGTTTTTGCCTTCGTAGCCTACAGTTGTTTTCTTTTAGTTACTTGGACATATAGAGAGCTATAAATTCATCCCACCATATAACGGAGTGACTGAACTGAACGTATGTACAGTATGTGAGGATTTACATGTCTACATATATCTAGTTTTTTTTTTCTTTTCTTTTTTTTCCACCTGGCAGACTCTCACCCATCATATCCACCTTCCATGTGTCTAAAGCGGGAGCCCCATGAGGCATCCTTTGCCCCCTTCACCCCCTGCTCTGTTGGGGACTCTGCTCTAGCTGACATCTTGCCCCACCAGTGCAGCCTCTCTGTAGATGCCTCTACTCCCAGCTATCCCGCCCATGCCCGCGGCTCCTGCTACAGCCAGTATGCCAGCCAGCCCTTTATAGCAGGTACAACTTTACCCTTAAGGCCCCACAACCAGATCAAAATTCAATCAAGCTCAGTCTGTTCAGTTGATTTTTTTTAATTCACATCTGTGTTCCATTAAATAATTTAGTAATTATCAAAACATACACCAAATTAAAGCGACTGCCTCTCATGTTGCAAAGCCATCAATCCCATCATGCTTTGCAGCACTGTTATTGTGTGTTAAGGAGCAAAACTGACTGTTTGCCCCTCATTAACAGCAACTGTTCTCTCCCCCTTTCCACCCTGCTGTTCTCCAGCTTTGACCCTTTGCTTGTCTCTTGAGTTAACAATAGGCGCCAGGTCCTTCTAACCCCATGACAGGTCTGAGGTCTGGGGGGGCAAGATGAGGCCAAAAAGGGGTGGCTGTGTGGGGTGGGGTGCAGAGGCAGAGACATAGGGGCTGATGCAGAGGGCCTGCCTTAGACCTGTAGCTCCCTGTGGTTTTTTATTATGTGTGACTATGTGCATCACTTCACTTTAGTGAGTTTAATTTGTGCCTTGTTTACTCTACATCAAAATAAATAAATAAATAAATCCATACATAAAACAAAATGTCACTGTTGCTATAATGGTTTACTAAATTATCTTCTGTGCCTACTAGAGATGACATTCATGTGTAACACTTTTGCACCAGAATATGAAGTTTGAAGGAAACTTACTGACCTGATGCCCCTGTCAATTTTTTCAACAATAATAATGACAAAACTTTTATTATGCATCTGGCAATTCGTGAAATTTAGATACAAAACATATCAGTAAAATGTTAACTGATGATTTATTTCATTTGTTTCTCAGTCATTACTAAAATTGCTAAATCATTATAAGCATTTTTATGGTCATGTTGAGACTTAATCAAAATCACATACTTCTCAAAGGTAAACCAACATGCAGGACTCAGAAGACAAAACCTGGTCTCTGGTGACAAAATTCTGCACTATGTGGCACAAAATTTCTTCACTCAAAAAAAATGCTGCGTGTGTGAACATAAAGCAGACTGTGATTACATTTACAGTATACGATTAGTACTATATAAATTAAATAATATCTATAAACATATTTCTGTTTTTAAGCGTCCACATAGCTGTTTTCCCCCTGTGTGCCTGCAGGTCGAGACATGGCCAGTACTACTTTACCTGGCTACCCGCCTCATGTCCCCCCCACAGGACAAGGCAGCTACCCCACCTCCACGCTTGCTGGAATGGTTCCTGGTAGGTGACACTATTCCCTTTTTATGATGCCATTAATTTTACTTTTACAGGTTTTATTTTCACTAGATAGTCCCCTTCAGTTGATCTTGTTTTAAGAAGTAGAGGTCACAAACAAGTGGTAATGCATTTCTATGATGTCTTTAACAGTACACGTGTATACTAGAGACACATACAAACACAGATTCACAATTGAGAAGCCAAAGGAACCTTAAAGCATTGCTTCTGACTCCAAGGATTGAAGAAAGAGCTTGTTATAGGTTTGTTAGACTGCGGTTAGCGTGTGGTTAGCGTCTGCGGACGAGGACATTAGATGAACTCGATAGGCGATCACCACAATCAGTGGCCGTGAGATAGGACAGTTCCTCTCAGTTACACTCCAGCTCCCAGCGCTCATTACCCTTGCCGTGTCCACACAGCACACTCTCACCAGCCCTGTCGATAAACACTGCTTTTGCTCTTCTCCTCGCCTCCCCGGCCACCCAGGGCTGCAAAGCGTATCTCTTTCCCCTCTACTTAACCTGCAGTTCAGGTTCACAGCAAACAGTTAAGGGTCAAAACACAGAGGCGTGGAGGGCCTGTAAATATTTAAATCACTATCTCTCTCAGGGATGAGCTTGAGTTACACGACCAGTAGTGAGGAGGCTATAGCTGCCAGAATGTGTAGATCAACTAGAACAACTGAAAACACAATTCCCTTTATTGCTCTGAGACATGTACCTTTCACACTGACCAATAATCAAAGCAGGGGCACAATATTTACAAGCAAGCTCACTGTGCAGAAGGACAACATTTTAAGATGGACATGGAGGTAAATGCTTATATTAACATCAAATTATGAAAATTTGTTTTGCTCTATTGGATTATATGCCACTCGGACATGTTTAGGGACATTCTTACCCAAAAACATATACAAGCACCCATGTAGAAATGCCTTATTAATCCAAGGGTTGTAGGGTTGTGTTTTTTCATCTGGTGGTGAATAACTAAGATTTAGTGATCGGTCCCAAACACTGTTAAAGCAAAGGCCATTCTTCAGCAGCTTCATATAAAACCCAGCCTTTATAGTCTCATAAAAGAAAGAAACCTGTGGACCCACAGCATCGCTCTCTGACATCCCCTCAGCCTCCCGTCCTCTCCACCACGACCTGCACTGGAGGACAAAGAGGGAATGAGAGTCTCTCAGAACCTATTAGGACATTTTGAAGCGAAGCATCGTTGTTTAAAAGCAGAATAAAAGCTCTAAAGAAAGAATAGAGGAAATCCTGAAGACTTACAGAGGATTAATAAAATAATCAGTTTACTGTACCTAAAGGGACTATGGAGCCAGGACCAAGGTGCCTTAGAAACATTATGTGACATGTTTGTAACGTACCTCTAATGTAAAATGTAAAAAAAGTTTTGTTTACAGCTTAATATTTTCTGAAAGCTGTCCGTCACTTTGTTTTTGTTTGGTCCTCATTGCTAATGTTTGCTTTTAACGATTTCTTCTCTAGGGGGGGACTTTTCTGGAAACCCTTACTCTCATCCACAATACACCACTTACAATGAAGCATGGCGGTTCAGTAATCCAGCATTACTAAGTAAGTGGTTGTTTTATATAATAGGCCTAAAAACTGTCAAGCATGTTGTATTTTAATCAGCTTTTCTGAAGACAATAATAAAAAGTAGTATTCTCAGTCCTTAGAGATTTAGTTGTTTCTTATGTCGTGTTTGACCTCACGGTTTCCAACGGCTCGTTCTTCTGTTAACTTTCAGGTTCCCCTTATTATTATAGTGCCGCATCCCGTGGCTCCGCACCACCCACTGCTGCCACTGCCTACGACCGCCACTAGTTACCACGGAGACCAGTTCAAACTGCAGGGCCAGGGCTTCGGCCTCCATATTGTCCCCGTCTGAGAAACACTGAGTTCAAACAGAAGAGAGGTGGAATTCCAAAGGAAAGTCCCGTGATCTTATGTGATGTGGAGAAAGCATCAGTGAGCTCGACACCGGTGCATCTAGCCCAGCTTCAGCGTTACACATTGTGGGCCAAAAGTGCCCTTGGGCATTCAGAACTTACCCTTAATGCCCTCACTCTCTCACAGGACTGAACATTTCCAGAATGACTTTAAGAGATTATATAAATATATATATTATAAAATATAAATTGAAGAAAAACAGTGTGAAGACTACCATGTGGAAAAAAATGTTGTGGGTTTTTATTTTTGTTCCTTTGTTGCTGTTGTTGTTGTTGTTATTTTATTCATGGATCCTCACATTCCTTTAAGTAACGAACTGCAGTATTTTTCTGCTCTAAAGAGAAAAGTCCAGGGGAGATAACAATGGTCCCATAGCTCGATGATGCAGCGACTTGAATCAGTGTTGTGCCCCCCCACACTTAATGAGATGCTGGCTCCACACTGAAGGGCAGGCTTTACTCTGGTGCTTTGACTACAATTTCTGCTCCCATTTCTCCAGTCCCACCTACATCATCAGACAAACACAGCATGTCCAATAACTTTTACTGACCCTATATAGACTGACCCCCGTGGCAAACAATCAGATGTAAAAATGTAAGTCATTTTTTGAAGTATTAAAAATTGTGGTAATTTTGACCTCAAAATGGCCTTGCCAGAATTTTGAATACTTTAAATTATTTTTTTCTGTCACTATTTAAATCTTTAAAAAAAAAATTCAGAATAGTTGTCAGTTTCCTCATTTTCCAGTCATGTCCATGTCCATGCATGATTATATTTTGCTCTTTTTGTTGCCCTATAACCTCAGCTTATTTGCTTTATTTGGTATAGTCACTTAAAATTAAGTTCAATTAAGTTAAAACATGAGTTAAAAACATTTGTTTTAGGTGTAAAAACACAAAGCAGACAGACAGACGTGTTTTTGAGCGAGTGTCTTTTTCAGAGTAAACCTTTCCGAAGATACTGGAAGCCATAGCTCCTTGGCTACATGATCAAATTTCAATTCTCCTGGGTTATACATCATTCAGCTACTTAGTCATACCACTAGATGCCTAAACAGTTTAGAAAGCTGCACACAGTTGGCGCAAACCGACTGTAAATTAGCTTCAACAATTGCCTTACAACCTCTGTTTTTTTTTTTTTTCAACCTAAATTCATGCCTGTTCAACGAAGTTAACTGCCTTTACAAGCATGTTTCCTCCATCCTCCTTAAGTTACGTTCAACTCTCCATTGGGACTGAAAGGAAATAGTGATTCAGTTTGCTTTTTGGAAAATATTTTGTGAATGTACTTTTAACTACATTTGCCAAAGACTTAGTTTGATATTTAATATTTTATTTACAGTATATGTATGCATAAATAAAGCAGTATTATCTTTTAAATAAGTAGTCAACACTGAACATGTATGCCGTGACTTTTCGACAGGCAAACAACATGATGCATATGACTGTAATGAAAAAGGTAAACTTCAATGAATCAATATTCCAACAGTTGCAACAAATGCTGCTTTGTAGAATGATTTGTGAATAATGTGAAGACAATTCTTCTCTGTAAATAATATCACACATACACACACACCATTGCAGTATCATACTAATGTACTGGCTCCCTTTGTAGATATACAGACTGAAAAAAAAAAAACGTGCATTACATTTGTGTCTTAATGTAACGTTGTGCTCTGAGGAAATGCACAACTACTGTATAACCTGTGGCTACATCTGTAGCAGGTTTCAGATGCTAACATCACATAGGTTGTCTTTGTCAGTTTATTTTATTGTCATGATGATGTTTTATGTCACTATGCAATGAGTTAAATGGCTTTCTGTATCATCTTTTGTTGTTGGGCTCAGAACAAGTAATCCCCATGGAGAACAGCAAAAAAAAAAAAAAAACAAAACAAAAAAAAAACATTCAATACAAAAAAAGACTTCCAGTGTGAAATGGTTTCTTCTCTGGTTTCCACAAATTCTCTTAACCGAAGATGTGATCAAACTGAAGTCCTTGGCAACAATCAAAAATATCGTCCTGTTAGTAGATGTCGTGATCACTATGTTAATTCAAATTACAGTCATCTATGCCTCCATGTATAGAAAACATCCATTTATTCCTAGTCTCCCATCTCTCCGCCCTGTCTCCACACTTTTTCTCACTCCCTCCACTCCCTCAACTGCACAACCAATACATTGCTTTAGTGTAAGGCGTCCGAGATAAAGTTTACTTTTAGTAGTTCATGAGCAAATACATCGTCCAGAGATAACTGTCATTGCTGAGGGCACCAGATAAAGGAGAAACAGACCATGGTCCTGCTCTTCAAGAGAAACTATCCTCTACAAATTGCACTTGGGATTTGCCTACTGCTGTCTACTTGTAGCTCGACATACCTGAAAAAGAAAGACTTGGCGTAGAGTGCACGCCACGCTCAAGCCTTTGCTTTAGGAAGCGGAGCACCTCTGAAGGAATGGCTCTTCTGCTGTTGTAAAGATGATACAGGAGATGTGTCATGAACATAAAAAGGATTTCTGATGAAAATCTATACGGAAAGCCTTGTGGCCTCAATCATTGTTCTGTTTCAGTTCTGTTCCAATTCTTTTTGTGCACATGAGAAATAAATTCTTTTATATGTCAGTCATTGACTCGGCGTCCCCTCATTATTAACCTCATAAGAAAATAATTCAAAGTTCAAGGTTCCGGGGGAACATTCCTTCTGCTAGGGTATTGATGTTTGGTTTTATGAACAGTCAACTACAGATACATATATGGGTTACAGCTCTCACATGAGAAATAAATGATAGCTGCACAGCACAGTGTGTGTCTATTCTTGTGTAGGACTCATAGATTCCTATTAAAATAGTTCAGCCTACAACAAAGAGAACAACTGTATTGTGTTAATTTGTGTGTGCAGGACAGAGGGAGAAAAGAAAGGGGGAAGGAAGAGGAGGAAACAAAGAAGGACAGTTGGGAAGGCAGTCTCTGACTCCAGTATATTTAATGATGCATTGGTTCATCCTGCTGCCCGGCTCGATTCCTCTCTGCACTCTCCACTCAGAAACACACAAACCCAACCAGTTGCAATTCAATTTCTTTGCTTTCTCCTATTGTTTATTTCATGGATCCCCTGTGAAGCATCAAAAGCTGCTGTTTCTGTCAACCACTAACTGTCCTATGTGTTTGTCATTCAGGCCTTGTTAAAAGAAAAAAAAAAAAAAAAAAAAACGCCACACATACACACTAACACTCCCTCTTCTCCCAGCTGAGTATTCCCAGTGGTAAAATTATTCCATTTAGATGGGAACTTTTTTGTCACTACCCTGTCTAAATTGGCATATCTGGCTCTCTCGCAGAAACCAATAAACTGTGAACCCTGATGCATCTGTCTGTCAAGCTCATCTTTACTTTAGCAGGCCAGATGACAACAACAGGAGAAGAGACACACACCAGCAGAATGGGGCACACTGATTGGCTCTCATCAGTTAGGCATTACGAAAAGCACCTGTCATCCTTGGGGCTTCTCAGACCCACACAGAGAGGCCCTGCCATGGGGGCCAATCGGCCCTGCGCACGATTTACTCAAACATTTCACCCTCATTGTCAGCTTGGCTTGGTGATGCCCTACAGCTAGGCCTCTTTGGCATGATTCATGTCTGTCACTGGTAATATATACAGTGGAAAAAGTCAATTTTAACAAGCTGCTTGCTGGACATAGTCTGAAGTAACTGTTTGAAATTACAAGCTTATTCAAACAAAACACTGCATTAGATAAGGCAACATCAGTGGTGGAAAATAAGTGTCTACATTTACTCAAGTACTGTATTTGTGTAAAATCTTATTTTAGTTGAGTATTTCCATTTTATGCTACTTAATACTTCTACCTCACTACAGTCTAGAGGAAACTCACTGTACTATTTAACTTTGCAGACTGACAGTTCACATTAAAATACACGATAAACATAAATAATACACTACAAAACTCCTTTCAAAAAAGCAGTACTTAGGGCACCTTGTTTCAGGATTCGATTAGTTGTTAGCAGCTCTAGCAAAGAGACATCTCCCCTATAAACTTCTAAAAGTTTAGTTTAAATAATTTTCAACCTATTAAGTACTTCAAAAAACAAAGATTACAGAAGTAACCCAAAAGAAATTAATACAAATGCCCCTTCTTTCCCACCCTCCTCTTTCCTTTGAACAGAATCAACACTGACATAGCACACTGTAAACACTATTCAACTTATGATCATTATCCTCAGTGTAAACATATATGATCCAAAACTCACTGGATCTCAGGGCATCTTATGAGTGTGGTATTGTTCAGGGTTGGTGGTGGTCTAGCAGTGACATACTGTCATCTGCCTTCATGGGAGCCTGTCATCAGCCTCATCATGTGGCTGTCATAGTTGATGCTAGTGAGGGGAGAGGCCAACGCTGCTGTGTCAATCAACGAGCCCTCATTAGAAGCGGTTTTAATTAGTGGCTGCATGGGTGCAGCATTGTTCACAATGCTGCCTTCGTTAACTCTGTTAATCCCAAATGGATTTGGGTTGGGAAGAGGCAGCAGTATGGTGGTCTGTGGTATAATGCGCGCCTTTAAGTGTTGCCAGTTGAAAATATTATTTACTATGTATTAGTATCTTGAAAATGAATGTGCTTGACTTGAAGAGGATGAAGAGTCTTGAAGTGTCCCTGAAGAACCAACTGCATGTTTATCATCCTGACCCAAGGACGAAAGGCTTTGAAAATTAAAATAAAGGTTTGTGAAAGCCTTCTTTTGGAAATAAATCACCATCTCATGCTAAGATTATTTCAGTGTGGCAGGGGAGTCAGAGAGACAATGATTATGAGGTTATTTTCACTGTCGACGGGTGAGACCATCCAGGCGACAAGAACATGACTTTGTGATGTTTGTAATGAGTGAGCGGTGATTGACTCAACACAGCCTAAAGAGGTTTCCTCCATGTTCAAGCTCAAAGGATGCTCGGGTTCTGGGTGCATCCTGTACTGCAGCATAGTTCATAATTAGAATAATGAGCAGTCGGAGGGTTGTCTGGAGAAATGCAATTGCTGCATTTCTCAACCCAGGCCTCATCTGCCAACTATATGCTATTATACCAATCCCATGGCTGTTAGATCAGACAGCAGTGCAGAGCAATTTGCCTTCAGAAGCTAAATTATCGTTTTGAATAGCCATTGTGCGACACATTGTGTAATTAAGCACTAAATGTGTCTCGCTACCTGATTATGTCACTCTCCGAAAGGGATCAGGAGCTGTGGGGCGAGGAATGGTGTTCCTGCATTTGTGCAGGCACATGAAGTGGTGGGGAGTGATTTGAAATTAAGTAGGAAGGGTGTAAGGGCATAACAAAAGGCCAAAATGGGTAAAATGGGGTAGCACTAACCTGCGTGCCTCCTTCAAGCTGAGAGGGGATCTTCAGTTTGACCGAGTGAGTGGGAGGGGTTGTTTGAGTCCCAACTGTTTTAGTAAAACAGTGCAACAAGGGCATCCAGCCTTCTGCATATCCAGTAGGACACAGGAAGAAGAAGAGATGAGGCAAAGAGGGGAGAAAGGAAAGTGGGAGGCCACAATCACCAACCCCCACCACCTCTGACTGGCTCCCCATGCCGCTTCACCCCCTCCCCAACACACACACAGTCCACAACGCCTCCACCCCCTCCGCTACCAACACCCAGTCACTGTCAGGCCAAACACATGATGAATTGCCCTGTCAACAGAATTCATTCAGGGACCAATTAATTCAGCAGAAATGAACTAGAGCCATCAGTCGCTGAAAAACTCAGTGCAAAGAGAGCAAAGTAGCCCCACTTCAGAAAACGAGGAAGCGAGGGAGGGAATGAGGGAGAGAGGGGTGAGAGTGTAGTGGAGACGAGAGGGCAAGCAAAAGAGAGAGAGAAAGAAAGGGAGCGGGAGAGAGAGCGTGGTAGAAGTTAGTCTGACAGAAATTGGTCATTTAATGCTTTAGCGCACTGGAGACAGCCCCTGTCATAGACGAAGGCATGGCAGGGGCTCCCCTGGTATTTTATTTATTAATTATCCTATGCAGCAAGGGGCCTTTAACTGTCTCAGTCCAGCCCCGTCAGCCCGACTCCCTGTCATTTTCTCTCCACAAACAGATCCTTTAACACGGTGCTCCAGGTTAATGGAGACAAAGCCAATATCCAACCAGCCCTGCCTTCAACCCCAAATACAGTATTCATCTGTACCTTATCCAGGTAATTATGTCTTAGAAGATCTCCTGAATATGTCGTTGGGATGCTAATAAACCACTTTAGAGCTGGCATGCAGAACACGTCTGACCTTTTCAACTTGCTGCTTCATGGTAGGTACACCTCCTGAGGAGGGCAGCAATTATTTACACCTTACTGGGAACTGCATGTCACTGGGAATAAACACAGTCCCAAATAATTTAATGATGGCTGCATTTCTTATTTAGGAAATAACCGGGACAAACTCACGACTGACAAACTCATATTTCCTCATAATTGACTGTTTGTATGTAACATGATTCAGAGTGAAATCTTTGTTGGAAGGAAATGTGTTGCCAAGCAGAGGTACCTGTCAAGGGGGATTTTAGTGACGTAATTCAGATATTTGTCACCTCAAATGCTCCATCTCTGTTTTCTCAACAGTGTCAACAAGATTCAACAGAACTGTGTTTGCCAGAAGCTGTTTTGCTGGCGGTGACAAATTAGCACTGTGAAGGGCGATATCAACAACAGCTAATTAAGGTGTCGTGTGATTTTGGGCTCCAGATCAAGAATCCGCTGATTCATCCCACGGGTGATTATGATGTCCATATGGTCAACGTACAGCAAGCTACTCTGGGAAACACTATCAGCCTGCTGCAGCTCTGGCTTTGCCAAAAGTTTGATCTTGCCTTTTGTGGCAGTGTTGGGTGGTGTTTACAAGGCTCTGAATTATTAACTGCATCTTTTCTTTAAGCCCAGGATCCTCTAGTGGAAAACACGGGATGAGGGGCAGCTGGGAGGCTGCCTGCGACTGGCTGTCACTCTCCTCTGACATCAGGAAGTGAAATCCAACTCTGTTTCCACTGTCGTTCTTTGATGGGCTCGTGTACCTTGGATGCCCCCTTCTCTGTGTCACAAGGTTTTAAAGAATTATCACGCCTTGTGCATAATAGTTGATTTCAGAAAGTGTTTTTGGTTTCAGATATTGTGGTGCTGGCTATTTGAACAAATTCAAAACCAAATCTATATATTCTTTACTATCTCATGGCCAAATGATGAGTAATTTGTCAGAGAGAAACAAACTCAGTTTTTTCTCCTGTTTCTTTCACCTCTTTACTGTGAAAACACACCTAATAGACACCACTGGCACACAAGCCAAGTGAACCTGACAAATGGAACAGAAAAGCTAACAGAGAAGAAAGAGGTGCTTAGGCCCACTGTCACAGGTAAAGTGCTTTCCTGATTTCTGTTCATTCACCATGCTTGAAACTTGTTTTCCTGCAGCTTACTGAAGAGTCTGTGTCTGTGAGTCAGCTAGTTGTCAGCATGTCTCACACAGCAAAAACACTCACTTAGCTTCAAAGTTACAAAGTGCAGCTTTTGAAAGTTTAACGATATGGTCAACTAAAGGAAGCTTGTTTTTTTCAAAGGCTATCATGTTTTGCATTTTAAAACAGCTTGATTCAACTGGAGGGCAGCGCAACAGCTACTATATCTTTAACACAACCTTCTCTGCTTCTAATCCATCTCCAATTCTAGCACTACATGAGGATTTATGTTCTCATATACAGTGTGAGGAATTAGATACGTAGAAGGAAAGGAGTGAAACCCACAGAAAGAGATTGCATATGAAGAGAGAGGGGATGTACTGTAGAATATAATTAAATAAATTAGACTAATTAGGAACATGAGAGCAGGTGCCAGGCTATGAGCTGACAGGGAAGACAGCGAGACAACATGCCAGCACAAAAAAAAAACAAAAAAAAACAAAAAGAAAAGCACATTCTCAAACACACACACATACGCAAGTGCACAACAAAACACACATATGCACGCAAACACACAGCTGCGGTTACGAGGGTGTATCGTGACAGGCACGGGGACAAAACAACTTTCTGCGTTTTGTCATGTGAAACCCCGCAGGAATACTCATGACAGGAAGCAGAGACCCAGGCACCATGGGGGTCTCTTGCCTTTGTCTCACACACATTCTCTTTATTATTTTGTTCTGCAATGGTGAAAGGAAGTTTGCACAAGCCAAAGATTTCTCTCCCCTAATTATTTCAGCACTTGCTCAAGACTGCAAGCTGTGTAAATTCGCAGACTGCTTTTTTCCTCCTGTCAGACCTCTTTAAAACGCTCCTCATCCCAGTGCTCAACAGGGTATATTTAAAAAGATTAATTCAAATTTGATATGATATAAATTGATTGAGAAAGTATAACTTTCTTGTAGGAATCAATATGTTTAACAAGAACATGTTGTATAATTTCTTATGCACTTATATACTATCCAGTTTTTTTGTTAATCAAAACAAATGTGGGCAAAAGACATAAAGCATCAATAGTTTTGAACTTTATGTAAATAGGAAAAATAGGAAATTAACTTAATTAAATATAGTTGCCTCTATGTTTATTAGTGTGCAGATCCAGAAGTTATGTTAAAGTGAGCGTAACACTGACTAAACTCTCCCTTTCCTAGTTGTTGTTTTTTTTAAATCCAGACCTTAACACCTGTGGAAATACTACATAGTTGAGGCAGTAATTTCATTATTTGCCAAAAATAGAAAGTTAGAGTAGAGTATCATTGTTAGAGTAGAGTATCATTGTCATGGATCTCCTCATCATAGTATATGACACAATAGCTTGTAGCTGAGCTGAAAAGATTAGTCGACCGTGTTCTTTTAGAAAAAAAAACTTAAAAATAGACCAAAAACCCAAAATTGACCAGCAACGTAAAGAGATGAATAGACTTTGTACTTATTCTGACTGCCTGGGCAGTGACATTATGTAGACTTCTTATAATACAACAATAAATGTCCATGTCAGCGTGTTGGTTGTGACGTTTCAGACACAACCTGTCAAGTTTACAGACTGTGTGTGAGCCTCTACACCATACTGCAAAATAAAAGTCATACAAAAAACACTTGACCCTGTGTAATACAGACCTGTTAACTATTTTCTTTGATGAAAGTTGGAAAATCTGACTGATTTCTCCAACTGGAGTCAAATGTATTAAGGGGATTTAATAAACCTCAATTTCTTAAAGACATCCAACTGGAAAGCAATGATTTCTGAAGCTTAGCGAAATTACAATTCTTCTTCTTTCCATGCTAGAATTAAAAATAACACACAAGTGGTTGTTTTACCTAGAGAGAGACAGAGAGGGGAAACCATTTTGACAGGAAGAACTTGATGAAACCTCAGGCTTTTCTGCCGTCAATCACAGCCAAACAGCAACCTAACTTTCTTTCGAGAAAACACAACACAACAGCATTTAGAAGGCTATGTGATCCTGCAGCCAAGAGTCTGCGAAGCGGACAGCTCAATATCTAGCCATAGTGCGGCTTGTCAATGCAACACCAAACTTAAGACAGAGAGAGGATGGGGGGGGTGGGTGCGGTGGAAGGCTTTTTTAATTATCTGTGGTTGGGTCGGACTGTGCATCATCATTAGAGAGACTAAATAGCAGTGGTCACTGACTCAGGTAGTGGTAAACGGCACAATTAACAAGCTGAGGAGGGAGAACTGTATTCAATTTGAAAGCCTTCTCTCCTAATCCATCTCCAGTGATCAGCAGCGCTGCTGAGCTACGCCCTTTTACATTCAATTACATTAATCAGGTTATTACCCAGCAAAAAGTCAACATTTTAATCAAGAACTGGCAAAGTAGGGCAGGACATTTCACCTAGACAGGACTAAGTGACAGTCAGAACTGGCAAGTGATGATAGTCTACTGAAGATAATCTACTACTCATGTCACAGCACAGTAAGAATTGTATGTTCTGAATGCATATATTTTCTGATTCTAAAATGCTTCATCTTTGTCAGCATGCACCAGAATGTATCAGTCATCATATCTACATGAAATAGTCTCATCTTTTCACTGGGAACTTCATGAATCTGTGGACTACATGTTAAGAATTCAGGGATTTTTTTTTTGTTTTATTTTTTTCACCTCTAGGCTGCTAATCCTCTTGGATATAATCCTTGCAGGGGTGTTATTAGCACAGCAGGTGTGTAAGAAATGTAAAAACACAGCTGTAGCGTTCACATTCCAGTAACTATTCTGATGGTCTCAAAATCCTTCGACGTGCTCTTTATAAAAACTGAAAATACATTCTCTAACACAAGCCATTATTCATGTATGGATGGAAACAACTTGTCTAAATGTATGTAGAGCTATCCACTGTGGTCAGGTGGGGGATTATTTCATTCACAGCAGAAAAAAGCCAATTTATATGAATATGTGCTTACTTCACAACCAGTAGAAGTTCACTTTGCTGACTGATTGCTGACTGCACACACACTACGTGAATCTAATTTCGCAGAACCTCTGGCTAAGCAGTAGTTTCTCACCCATTTTCTCCCACTAACAGGGAAGAAATCAATTCTCAGGCATCTATGACATTCAGGAGATGCTTGTCTTGTTTTTCTTTCTTTTTTCTTTTCTGCATTTTAGCTTGTTAGGAGTTCTGTGATGTCTGACCCTGTGATTGGGTTTTGATTTAATGGAGGGAAATTCTTGTTGTCCAGCCCATAATGAGAGAAGACAGAGGTGAGAACAGCTCAATAGGAGAGATAACCACTCTGATCCAAAACGGTCATGCAGAACATCGCTGCATCTTTACAAACTGTACCGTCAAGCACCTCACTTTTAAATCTCTCTTCATGAACTTTGAAAGGGAAGAATATGTTTTGAGAAAGATACGTTTGTCTTACAAATTATAATGTAAAACCAAATCAATTTGAGTTGAAGTTTGTCTTGTGCTAGTAATTTATATTGCAAATGATAGCAAAGTGTCTGCCCTTTGAGCACACTGTTTCCAGATCACAGCCCGCAGACTATTGCAATATAATAATTGACTTCTTACACTCAGTTACGCACAAACAGCAGCCCTGTGATACAGCATCTTTCAAAATATTAAACTGTCTAAGTGCCATTTCTGAGTCCCCACTAACAAGACCCATCTCAACTTAAGATGTCTTGTTAAATTGAGACCTTGTTCCCCAGTGGACCTAAATGTAAAACATATCTCTACCCTTGACAAGCAATGTTAATCCATTTAGTGTAACGAACTAACATGTCCCTAATTAAAATATGCCTTTTAATGATACATACTGACATCCTGGAAAACACTGTCACGCTCCCCTCCTTTAATACAGAAATATGCTAATTGCTTCAGTAACACTGGTGTTCAAATCCCAAAGCTACCGCCACATCCTGGGGGACTTAGTATGTTAGGGTTTTGAAACCTCTGTTTAAAAAAAAAAAAAAAAAAAAGCCCTTTTATCACAATGTTTCTTGAGGCTTGTTTTGTCCAGCAGAAAATGTTGGGGAGCTTCAGGGACTGACACTGTTGATTTCCATTCATTTACAGACATTCAATTTACTATTCAGGAACCTCCCAGACATACTCCACACCCCTCCAGTCCACCATCTCACCTATAGGTGCTGGAGGGCAGATAGAGAGTATCAAGCTTCCGCCCCATCCCATGGCAGCTCATTTAAAACAAATCAGGCTGATTGCTGAGCTGATGTGCTCACAAGGCCCAGGTGATAAAGCAATTAAAGCTCTCTAATTCTTCAGGAATTAGAGAGCCAGAAAAAGAAAGGGCCAGTAGGTAATTAACTATATATAATAAAATCCTTTTGTTACCTCTTTGTTTCCTCCACATTTGATTTCTGTTCTTCTTATTTGATGGGCAGTAAGGGACAGGTTCACGTGGGTGGGGTCTGCAGCTCTCTGTGGCAGGGGCCCTGGATGAGAGTAGGGCTTTAGTTAATAGGCTCTCTTTGGACAGATGAGGTCTATTAGGAGGTTAATTTAAAAATGAATAGAGGACAGAGAGAGAGAAAAAGATGGAGACAGGGAGAAAGCTGAGCACAGAACACAGGATTCATAGAAAAAGTTAAACATTGCATAAAATAATTATTCTTCTGTGAAGCAATGCTGCTAATTAAGCAAGTAATAATTAAATAACCACAGATCCAGAGGAACTATTTCAGCATATCCTCACAAATGACCAAAGAAAAACAAGGAAGCCTGCTCTAGACCAAGCACAACCGAACCCTATCACTTCCTATCCATGAGGCCATTTCTGAAAACATTGAGGCATTGTTCAGATGCAGGGTCTGCAGCCCCTACCTCCCAATTTCCATTTCTTTCCCCCCTGCAGAAGGGCTGAATCTGATCCGGACCCATTGGTGTGTGGATAATGAAGGGGTTACCGGGAGCTGGGAGAGGCCCAGTAATTCCCTGCACCAGGGGACTGGGTTTTTGGGTGGGGTTTGGATGAGTACCCCTGCTCTCTGATGCATGCACTCATGTGAGCTTGTGACAGCCTTTACCCAAATCCTGGGCCAGACATAGACACTGCATGTATTATACAGAAATACAGTACAGAACCTAGCTTCAAACATTTTATTACCGCAAAAATGCTTTTTCCATGAAAGTGGGGCTCATGTTGTATACATTAGTATTTGTATTTCTTTGATCCTCTGTATATATTAGAAAGGATTGTACTGAAAATCATTGCATTTGTTTTGTTACAGTGCAGGATTTGTGCCAAAGAATGGATTTGTCCCTGATGACTCAAGAAAAATGATAACAGCATATCCTCACAAATGACCATAAACATGAGATTCAAATTAAACGCACGTAAATAAAATCTCAGTCCTTTATATGCTGTGCTGAGTTCATCATCCTCTTTTTTTCAGTAGACATGGGAGTAACCCAGCTCAATCTAAGGTCAAGAAAATTAGCATATCATCTGGCAAAATGGTTAGCCAATGAGTGGGCGTGTCCCTGAGGGGGGTCACCTTAAACATCAGTGTTAAGGCACCAAGAGACCCCCACGTACTCCAGGGTTAAGTATCTCCACTTCATTATGATAAAGATGTGAACAACTACCCAACCTACCAATGCTGTCAATAGACATTCTAACCAGCTCTCTCAGGACCCGGCATGAGCCTTCATCCATCATCTGAATACTCTAGGCCTGAATCATTGCAGATCATTATAGTAACAGAGAGAGTCCTGATGATTGGCCGTGATTGTTAGATCACAGGGATCTGAGGGGTGATCCATCATGCTGGGTGGCACACTTACATCTATGTGTGATGGGGTTCACCTCAGGGGTCAGGGCCAGGTCAGCCAGAAAGCCCCCCCCCCCACACACACACACATCTACCACAGAGAACAGCTTCAACACTCCCAGTTACCTACGAAAAGCCTGAAAGTGCAAGGTAAATAATTTCCATTTGTCTATTTGGTATGTCTTATTGCATTAACAATCAACAAAACACAGATTTTTTTCCATAAAGTTCAGATATTTATAGAAAGAGCAAATCCTGAGACAAACTGAATCCATTGTATATCACAACAACTCTTTCCACTGCACAACTCAAGATGAGCCACTGACCCCATCCGACTTGTTTCTCAAAACTGGCGCAAGACAACACAGTAACCCGAGGCTATGTGTTGTCATCCAAATGAGATAAGTTTATTTTCCCCAGACCAGCATTTGTTCCATCAGCCTGTAGGGTCACACACCACACTAGGAAGCAGTGGGGAGTCCTTCTCAGCACCTGCAGCTCTAGTGTGGTGGCCTGCTAGCGAAGAAAGGCTTTGGCCGCTGCCCAAATATCTGCCTGCACCTTCTGTGCAAACGCACCAGCCTTAGGAAACCAGGAGGCAGCAATATTGTGGAACAAATGTCGTCTAATCTCAGCCTGCTGGTCTGTGGTCTTGGGTGGGGCCTCTTCGTTGTCCCATCCAAACACTTTTGCTCTTGAAGCCTGAACCTGGATGCTGGTCACACAGGACAGTGCTATAAGTGAGTGAACAGTACACACTTACAGGGGTGTGACAGTGGCATCAAGATCCACCAGCTCAACCTGCAGGGGACCTTCTCTGGTGACCCACAGTAATGAAGAACTGATCATCTTCAGGCAGTGAAATATTATAAACCTTTATCAGTAAACACAGAATGTAAAATTTTTCACTTAGACTCATAATAATAATATTAACTAGAATATCTCTGTGTAAATTTTTTAAGTGTTCAATCAAAGGTGCTGCTATAGATGTACTTTATAAGTATGAACTCTCAAACCATGTAAGTTATTTTTCTTATGAAAATATTATCGATCGTATTAAAATTCACAACACAACTTTAGCAAAAAATCTAATTTTCTGAGCCAGATTTTTCAAAATACACTGCTATTTGTGAATTAAGACAAATTATGCCCACGACTGGCCAGTAAGTAGCCTTTTGTCCTCAATAGTTTCTGAATGATAGACACAATTGAACTGTTACTGTGAGGTTCACCAATTTACACATATTTATTCTTAAATATCTGACCTTATTTAATAGCTATAAGGAAGTCATTTATAAACATTTTCTTCTGGCACAATGAAAAGCGAGTGAATCAGTGTTAGTTTGAGAGTATTTTTACCTAAAAACATGACGCAGTTTCATTTAAGTCCCCCTCTCTATATAATCATGGTTTACAGCACAGCTATAACTTATCCTGTGTACACCCATAAGAAGACAGTGCTGACAGTGATGAATGACTATAGTCTAGTATAGTAAAATACAGTTGTAGTAATAAAAACATGTCTTCATATAAGAAGTATGAATTTACAAATACTCTATATATTAATGACCTCCATGCTGCATATACAATTTAGGATAGTCTCTTTTTTTTCAGTCATCTAATCACTCACCTTATGTTTTTTAGCCTTTTCTATACTATAAAGTAAGTAAAATAGACTTGATACAGCTGAAGACAAATATAAATTATGAATCTACAGGATAGTTTTTGTAAATTTTCAAACTTAAATTTATCATTCAGAGAAGTTTCTACATACAAGCAAATTCTAGTCCATTCAATCTGAAACAGACCTGTCTTTTGTCGCCTGGCACACAAGAAGTTGCCCTGTGGAGTGTGTTATTGGAAAATAATATTTGAAATTATTTTCCCGATCACTGGTTTATCTCTTGGAATTCTTCCACTTCAAGCGAAAAGTTCTGCAATTTGAGCAAAATAAACAGAAATGCAGTCATCTACAGTGACTGAAATTTATTTTTACTGTTCCAAAAACTGACTTTTCATTTTTCATAATCATTTCTAATAGATAACAATTAAACCTTAGAGTGCATGAAAGGAAAGAGTTTTCTGCTTTCAGATTGTTTGTTCATGTTGTTCGCTTTTTTAGTTCTGTTGCTTAGGCAGGAGATTATAAAGCAAAGGTGAACCCATGAAAACAGTTAAAGGGCCAGAAAAGAGCAAATATCAATCACTATTAGCTGATATACAGTATAAGCAGTATATATCTGTATGAGCAGTGAAGTGGGGATGGAGAATGTATCTATGGCAACGCGCTCTGGTCCCCAGCTGTCACTGGGAAGAAGAAGATGGGTGCCATGAGCGAGGAGACCACTTAACCTCAGCTGCTCTTCAGCTTAGGGGAGTCAAGATGCTGCTGAAACCCGTACAGAACCTCACTTAATATGTAGACAATAAACCCCCCCCTCACCAGACAAAAGATGAAAAAAAAAGAAACTGTGTGAGTGAGCTCTGCAGAGGCTCCTCTTCAAAGAAGTGAAGTTCACTATCAGAAGCTCCTATACAGCAGATGGAATGTTTTAAGGGTACGAGGGAGGGGAAATTGGCAAAAGCTAATTACATCTGGTTTAACTGGAGAATCGCTTTAATTGTTAACAGTTAACTTCTGATAGAGGGATGCCATTTTGCAGCAGATTTTTAACTCTGCTGTAACCATCTGCTGGAGTTACATCAAACTACACAGAAGGAATACAAAACAAACCAGTGGAAATAAGCAAGCATTAGTTTGTTATCTGTCGAGAATTAGAATCTTACTTTACTTATTTGAAACAGCAAAACACCCCTGGAGATGTAAGAATACTGGTGATCTGATATTTGTGCATAACAATTTGTAGCAATACATGACTATTTTTGCACTTAAATATATTAATGTAATAGCTCGTCTGAAGGCTTGCACTCTCCTCTTTGAGAGTATTTTGAGATGATTCACATAAAAGTGACAAGGTTTTCTGTTGCATTTAGAATCTTACTTGTTAACTTGCACACTATGATATATCTCATAGTGAAAGGTAATATGGGTTGGTCAAAAACAAACATCCAAGGACAACTTGGGCTCATTTTGTAGAACTAAAGTCCACTGATTAATCCAGCTCATGTATTCCTACACTGAAGTAAGAATGGCAGGAATATAAGTCCATAGTTTCGAAAGTTTGTCAAGCAGTAGGCAACCCTAAATATTATTTCACAAATGAATTCTGAAGATTGACAGCTAACCAATAATGATTAGATTTGCACACACTGGTACATGTCCAGTAACTAAACAAACCAATCAGCAACTGTGTATACATACATATAATAGACTGTACTGTAACTGTGTAGCTATATATCCTATGCAATTTGGGAATTTTCAGTGATGCCTCTACTTCTGCAACACTTTCGGAGATAGACTTTGGACCTGTTTTGTTAAGGTTTTGTAATATGCAGTGGCCACCTGTTGGTGATGCTCAGTACTGCACTCTGAACACATAGAGTCACCTTTGTCGATCAATCTAAAATTTTGTTCTCACATTTTGGGAAGCAGGTAATGTTTGTAATACCTGTTCAAAATATGACTTTAACAGTTACACTGCTGCTAAATGATTTATTTTTGATCAATGCTAAATACTCACGATTAAGAATGGTATAGCCTGTTGTTTCAAGTATTCTTTATATTTGTGCAAACAGATGTTTCTTTCCAGCACCAGAATTAGTTCATTCTTGAATTTAAATTTGGTCCGAACCATAAAATAAATCAACATGATGCAAAACCAAACAGTTAAAGTGGTTCCGTCTTCCTCTGTACCAAAAGTGAAGAGCTTTAGAACAACACAGACAACAGTAATAAATACAAATGTAAAACTGTAAACATAAGATCTTCCTTTGTCACACCTGCTGTTCAAAAAGTGAATAATTTGAGGATCATCAGCTGACAAGGTTGCACTGACTGACTTGAGGTTGGAGGGAGAGAAGAAGGAGGGGGCGGGTCTGACAGGGTGTCGTCTCGGCTGTGACACGTATTGCCGGTGACAGAGGTCAGGAGGTCAGACAGGAAGGTCTGTTGTTATGAAGGGGAAGAGGACTGAATTGTTCAGCCTTGCTCTCTCACTGACTGCTCAGCAATGGCCTAATCAGGCTTTTTCGTTGCTGCCCGACATAGACAGCAAAAGCTCTTTCTGTGTTTTCTCCTTTATTTACCATTGTCTTTTTGTTTGTTCCTGTCTCCATTTCTGTCTGTGCCATCATCACTCTCCTTTCTAACTCACCGCCACATTTCTCCTGCAAGCGATCTTTCTTTCTGTCTCTGCTTTGTGCATTTTTTCCTTTTTCTCTTTCTCTGCATCTTTCTATTTCCATCCCTCTGGAATAGGCATCACTCTCCCTGACTTTCTGTATGTACATGCATTTGTGAGTGTCTCTTTGCCTCAGGCCATCTCATGGGAGGCTTCACAGGCTTTAGAGGCCAAATGAGGTGTAAGTCTATTAAAACAGGAGAGCCAATGTGCAGATTCCAAACATGGCATGTCATTCAGGTGCACTTAATTTCCACTTGATCAACAGTAGAAGCTGAAGGAGTGAGCATAGTGAGACTGACATGTCAGCATTAACTCATCTACCATCTTCCTGCTTCTCTTAGCACCCTCAGCTGAACATTTAAAGCCTTTCTGTGCTTACACCTATTACTGAGCTGTATGTTCCAAAAACATTCTACCACACTGATCACGTGGGAAGGTCTGAACTAATTCAAAACACTGTCAAAGTTTCCACATAAATTCAGAGAATGACGGATTGGTATTGCATCTTTCTGCAGCTCATTTGCAATGGAGATTTTGGTGATAACCACTCAATGGAAACAGGGTAAAACAAGCACGTTTGTAGGCTACACATAGCCTGCTGTTAGTGTATATATGCCACAAAATCCCATGAATGGACAGAGAGATTAAATAGGCCTGTTTATTCATATGAAGATGACAAATGTAGCAAGCTGGAGGAAAACGAAAGGCTCGAAGGACACACTATTCATTATAGAGTGCCTGTGGGTCATCGTGTTTTTATCTAAATCAGGTCCCAGCCCATTTTCTGAACCACACCACCAGGCTACACGCATGTGTTTCTGCTTAACCTACTTCAGGTTTTCAGGTAGTGCTTTGAATACAATTCTCTGCACTTGCAAAGAACATATAAGAAGTACAGATGGCCAATGAAATATGCTGATGATGACTGACCCCCCCAAAAAAACCCTATTTATGACGTATGACTTTTTACAACTTACTATGCACTATTTAATTAGATATGAACTATAATCAGCAATTGCTGTGAGCATAGAGTTAAACAGTGTGTGCAATGGGATCAAAGTGACATGAAAGCAGTGTAACCAGAGTCTGCCAAGGCTAATTACAGGTGATTCCCGGTGTAGCTTGCACTGCTAAAAAATTTAATTTGCTATTGATTTGATACTTAAATGGTCTACGTCCATTCCTATCATTATAACATGGAAGCAGGGCTGCCAATACACAGAGACCACTGACTCTTCTCAGGGTGACTTCCAAAAGACTTTTTATATACCCAGCACCAAATGCATTCTCAGGATCTCACTTTGCTAAGTCACATATAATGACCCATCCATCCATTATCTATACCCGCTTATTCTTATTTAGGGTCACAGGGATCTGCTGGAGCCTATCCCAGCTCTCTTTAGCTGAAAGGCAGGGGTACACCCTGGACAGGTCAATAAAATGATCCATTTTCTTCAAATAGAAGATGATATGATATGGAACTGAAACTTACTGATGACAATGGGGAAATACACCTTCATTTTCACAATAAAAGTATGCCAGTGTACTGCATGCCAAATCAGACATCAACCTGAAATAATGGCCAAGCACATGCTGTCATGACAGTGTGAGACGTAAACTAGCACATTAACAGCCTGAGAAACTATAATTAAATCATTGTTTAATTCATATTAGGCTTTACCAACACTAGTATGAAGGTTTAATTTGCAAATTTCTTTCTCGCAATGAAAAAGCATCTACTTGTGCTTCTCCTTTCTAAAAAGGGAAATGATTCATATCTACATAAAACCACTCCACCTGAAAAAAGAAACAATGAATTTAAAAGCCTCATTTTACTTGGCACTATGCAAGATTGCAGTATTTGTTGAACCATGCAGTGATTATTAGTTAAATGTTGAGGTTTACTGACATGACAGCGATGGTAAATGAATATGTGGTTGTTTTGATGAAAGGTGTGCAGAGACACAATAGCAGACACCTACCATCAAACTGAGTATTTCACCTTTGTCAGCATCAACCTGATGTGTGGCGGCTGAGGTCAGTAGCCCAGCTCTGACCTCTTTGGGCCCATTTCTCTGACAGACATTTGTCACTCTGCGGAGGTCTCCGTGCCATAATAGATTATTGACCACCTCAGCAGTCCCATCACTCCACACTGCTCAGCTCCCAGATACAGCCACCTTTATCGCCACATGGGAGCCAAAAGAAAAGGCATACAGCAACAGCATAAAGAACACGTTATGATGAATGAAAAGCTGATACTTTAACCTCAAGCACCACTGTTATATGCGTGAGAATTATGGTGTCTTTACAAATCAGACAAAACTGACATCTAAATCCCACCACACACAATAGGATTAATGGGTCTTCCGAAGGATTATCAAGTTCTGAACACTTGACACTTGATATGTAGACAAAATGCACGGCTGTCAAGAACATGCACAAATGTACATAGTCTAAAAAGTCATAGTCTGGGAGGCTGGGACACTGGTCTGTCCCTGTTGAATTAACAGGAAAGTAGGTCTTTCCTCCATATTGTGTGTTTTGTGTTTTGGCACATTCTGGGGTCCTTAATTGTATGATAATTCATCTTGGAGCACTAATTTACCCCCTACCAGTCGCTGTAAACGTTGGACCATTTTGTGAACCAGCTCTCAGAATTAAAAATGAGCCGATGGCTCAGAGAAGTGTGTCTTCCAGCTAAGCAGCATATTTATACCCATATTCTTCAGCCTTTTTTCCACATTAGTGCTTTGGGCATATGAGTGCCCATATGTGATATTTTCTGATAGAAAGTCATTCTTTTAATGTTTGATGTTTCATGATTTGCCTCTCTCCTTGCTTCTCAAAAGTTTAATAATAATCCAGCTGCATGTTAGAAAAGTTACCCTTTTCACGTTAAGGCTTAAATGCTGTGAATGAACTAGGTGTGATTTTTTTTTTTTACAACAGTGGTGCAAAAAAAAAAAAAAAAATAGCAGGACACATTGTGCAGCAAATGAGCTTTCTCTCCACTGAAACGTACCACGCACACATAATGACTCACATCCAGTGCAGTGTGATGGTTTTGATGTGGCATGTTGGGTCTGCAATATGTCCCTCTCCAGCAATTCATATAATAACTACCTGCTGTTTGGATTCTTGGGCCCTGTCTGTCATGCGACTGGGGGACATTTAGGCTTATTTTGCCATTGCTTATTTAGCCACGGGAGGCCTATTAATTTCAGCAGGCCCTGTCCTCTCCAGGGGCGATTGCTACCCACAGCACGCGCGTCCCATTGTTTAGATCCATTTACATCTGTGGTCAATGAATAATGACAGCTCCAACACAGCAAAACACATACTTGCACACAAATGTACAGGGACACAAACAGACACACAAGATGAACACAGATCTCCCAAATGTAAGGTTACCAAAAAAAAAGAAAAATAAAGTTTCTAGGATTGCAATGGTTTATATCCAGTGAATTACGATTAAAAACTGCACAATGCCAAGCAAAGCTGTATCTTTCCATTGTGATTCTCTGCCCTGTTAGAAATTCTGCTGGTACGGCTGTTATTTTGGCACCTTCCCAACCATATTTGACCCATTAAATTAGCCACATTGGTTGATATGGTGCCATGCTAATGTTGAGGGTTCCTCTCCATCGGGTGCACAGACTCCTGGCACCCGGTATTTTACTCTGGCTGTGCAAAAGAGGCTGTGCCACTGCTACCACACATCATAGAATATTAACCCTTTTCTGTTCCCTGGCAAATGCACCAGATGGCCCAGCACAATAACAGCTGTCAATTTCAAGGCAGTGCCTCTTCCGTGGATTTTTCCCCCTTGCTCTTTGGGACGCTGGGAAGATTTTTTTAAGACATAATAAGCAAACTGATGTGCTGTTTCAGATCGTAATGAATTAAATGTTACAGCGGAGCAAGAAGCGTGGTTTCACCCTGGGAAACCAGAGAGGTGTTATAGTGCAACGGTGAACTGCAACACGCAAACACACATAAGCACACACACAGACATCCAGTGATGGAGCTGTGAGATCTTGCACATTGAAATGTACAGCACCAGCTTGATGTTTCCCCTCCTTCCACCCAAGCGATCCTAGCAGTCATGAGATGAGGTCCCTGGTGCCCCCTCAGCTGCCACTCTAGTTAAATTAAAACTGAGGCCTCCAAATACATTCCTCATTGTGGGCCTAAAGCGCAGGAAAGTTGTATTTGGCCCAAGTGGCGGCTGGGGAATTGTCTCCCTAACCCAGTCCCATTCGCCTTATTTACATGATAAAAGCTGAAGTCAAAAAGAGCCACAAGCCCTGGGCTGTGAATTTTTTTTTTTTCCATTTATTCATTTCTTTACCAACATCACTTCTCCTTTATCAGAATTGAGAGACGAAATCATGGTAGCAATTTAAATTTAGTTTAACACACTTCCTGGAAACAGGATAGGGAATTGCCTCTGTGCTTCTCATGCCCCTCCACCTACATTTGGCCTTGCTGAATGAGGAGGAGGGAGAGTGTTTTACATACCTCAGACTGCCACATCATCTTGTGATTTGCTCACGGCAGGGCTTTCCCAGTTATGTTTGAATGAAAACATTTCTACAGTACTCATATTCTCAAGAGGACACAAGATTACAAGAGTATGAAGAGAGTAATGTGGATTTTTACCTTATAGTCTTCTTTTCAGTTCAATCAACTGACTTTCTTCAGTTATGAAAGGCAGACATAAACTGTGTAACTGTCACAGAGGTCATCTATCCCTCTCACATTGTGCTTTGTAACTCAATTTCCCACCTGGCTTGAGCTGAGGGTGACACACAGAAGTTAGTTCCAAAGGCGACTCGCCAAAGTGCATGTCCAATGGAGAACTCTGCAGTTTAACCTGAACGGACTTCATCAATCGCAGAGTTGAGGTAAATCAATTTTGAAGTCCCAGTGCTAGCTCAGGTGACTCTGCATTGTCTATACAAGCTGGCTGTCGGCAACTGACTCCGCTAAACGAATCTGACTTAATGACATCACACTGGAGCGTATAACTACCATGCTTGCCAGCCATCCTCCCCCTCATTTCTTCTCGGAGAGCCTTTCATGCCACAGGTTTCTGGCCCGAGGCAAAGAGGAGAGAAGTGCAGTCAGCATGAGGTAAAATCCATACACATCTCCTGAGATCTCATCACACTCATCAGTGTAAGAACTCATATAATCCTGCTAATGTCTGCGTACCTGTCAATAGCAGCTCTCACTGAGACAAAAGTGTCCTAATGAGAAAATGAAAGTGCAAACACACTTTATCTGACTGTGTGTGTGTGAGACAGAAGGAGAGACGAAGAGAAAAAGAGATGATGGGAAGCTAGTTAGGTGAAGAAAACACTAGAACACACACATCATTGCATTTGCATGAGTGGATCGTCTATTTGTAATTTTCATAATTAGCAGTATACCTTTCACATCTACAAACGCCCTCTTCATATTCCCCCCTGCCATTTCTCCCGAATGGTATCCTCCCCCTTAAAGATTAATTGAAGCTGGGATAAAACAAAATGGTTCCCAGGGGGTGGCCCACTGTTTGTTATTCATGTGGGTCTGAAAACAGCAACAGTAAATCCTCTAAGTTGTTGTTAAGCTGGGGATATTACCATATGTGTGCCATTTCCATAGACTGACAGCTCCCTCTGGATCAACTGGGGACTATTGATCTTGCAGCACTCCATTTCAAGTTAATTGTGCTTGAAATGAGGTCCACACTCCCAGGCATACCTTTGTTTGAAAGGTGGATATTCATTTTTATTTGGCAGGATGTTGATATCAAAGACACAGGATATATTCCATATTTAGTTTATGTTTATCCTGCAGAAGTAGTTTCTCTTGCAGTGATTGGTCAAAGAGAACAACACTGATAACAGGCTGAAGAAAGCTACTACTTGGTTTTCGTCGCCTGTTTTTCTAAGTTGTGATTGGGCAGAAATAATGCTCCTCCTACACTGATAAAGTAGGTAATAGAAAGAGAAGAACATGCTTTTCATCATGCATTTGAAAATCTTACATCTAAATGTTCTTGCTGTGAAACAGGAGTGTTTTCGTATTGACCGGGGGGAACATGTGTACATGTCCTTTGTCAAACATTATGATTTATCAGTTTATTTTATCTAAAAGGCAGTAATGTAGGTATTTATTTGTATGTTTTTTTTTTATTATTTCTGACACCTGTAAATACCTGTAACTTGTCATGTAAATACATTTTTTATGTCATACTTCTTCATGTAAAGAAAGCAGACTTTTCCACCAAGTAGCCAATGCATACTCTAACACTTGATCTGGTATTTAGTTTGTTTCTAGAGATTATTCAAAAAGAGGCATTAACAGGGACCCCTGAAAGCTACTTACACAAGAGTTCTTGGGATCTTTTTTCTAAATTTGTTTAGTTTTATTTCCTAATAACAAATAAATTATATGCTCTGCAAATCTGTGCCAGATTCACATGAAGGTGAACTTTTTTGCTTTAAAATGCAAAAGGATCACTGAAAGTTTTGCAGCTTTGTTGCTACTGTATGTACATGTATAATCCCTGTCATGATTAAGTGCAAATCGGATTAGCATATTTGACATATGTGTTTTTACAGCTACTTTTGACGACCCGACAGAGTGTAAGAGGTAGACTTCCCAGGAATGAAGCAAAGTACAACCTCATTAAGACAAAAGAGAAAACGGCGAGGTAAGCTCCGTTACAGCCCAAATACTGCCACTCTCACTGATTAAACCTCTCAGTCTCAACTGAATCATAAGCCTGTCGGGAACTCATGAACGTAGATTCTTTAGGAGGAGAAAAAAAAACACATTCAGAGAAGATACCAAACAAATGTCAGGCCCAATCTGAAGACCATTTTGGAATATTCCCATTGCTCATTCCTCCAAGGCAAAGAGCACTTTGTAAGGCTGAGAGAGGATGCAAATTCCATCTTCCCCAGTAATCATTCCCATACCTGTTTGCTGTCCCTGACTGTTGCTGTAACCATATCAGTTCGCAATATCAGATCACAACAAATAAAAGGTGTGTAATGGAGGACATTAGAGGGGCCAGTGCATAGAGGCAGGATTTAATTTGCATGGCAGATTAGCCTTCCAGTCCCACTGGTGGGGACACAGCCTCGGGGGCAAAGTCACCCCTTTTCTTCTCTCCTCCATCTCTTTTATTCCTTTATTAATAGGATCTAGTCTCTTCAAATCCATTAAGTCAATTGAGCAGGCCCATATATAATCTGATTTCAAATTCAGCATGAAAATGTTTAACCAGCAGCCTTCGTTTGATGCTAGTTTTTTTTCTTCAGGCTACTGGAAAGTCCTGTGCGTAAGGCAGGAGACAGAGTGAGGCTATAGAGAAATCTCTGTCCACTGAGAAGATGCAAGAAAAAGAACGATCATGTATGAAATCTTGATTTAGTGTTGAATAACTGGACAGTCATATCGAATTATCTGCCAATTGCTGTTTTCCTTTCTTCTGGTCACAGCGCAGGTAGTAAAATGTACTGCTTGTGCTTTTACAAAACAGCAAAGAATCCCAGAGTGATGTACAAAATAAATACATGTTACATCTTTCGGGCTACCTATTTCCAAATCCCAGTGGAAGAGAGAGGGATTGGAAGTGAAAGAGAAAGAGAGACAGAGAGAGAGACAGGGGGAGAGAGAGAGAAAGCACGGCTGGAGGCTTTTTGGTCTCTGCCCTCTGCGCACTGGCCTGACTGGGGCCAGGTTACGCCTCAGTGCCCCAGCGAGCCTCAGCTTTACACAGGCAGACAAATACGCACACACACTCACAGCTGGGGTTACCAGTTATATTAGACAGCCAGAGAAGAGAACCAAATACACACTTCCACAAAATCATGCATTCATAAATACATTTACACACCCTGAACTCTTCTCTCTACAACACATAACTGAGTGGCATGGAAGGGAGCAGCTTGACAGCTTGAAATGCTGCATAAAAAGGACAGCAATTATACATATAGAGGGATTATAATGAGCTCAAAGTGCTTTCTGTGTCAAAATATATATTTTATAAAAACATTTTGATTTTTCAAAAATATCATATTTCATAAGATGCCAAAAAATCTAATCTAAAATAATTTTGTCATCATTTATCCAAGCTGCCTCATGTGAAACCATCATCTGCAAGTGACAGCAGGGTTGTCATCTGTATTGACTTTGAAAGTTTGCCTAAGGACTACCCCTGACTATAGGTGCATTATGAATCTTGTGATGTCAACCTTGAATTACATCTGTGCAACCCCCACCCCACCTCAATTCACATCTTATTAACATAGAAGGCAACAGCAGCAGCAACAATGTTTTCCTAACAGTTCATGCATTACTACTCAGGGGAGGGTTAGCACCATGCATCCCTGCATCTCAAACACACACGTGTTCCCTAGTGTCATAAAAAAATAACACAACACTGCTGATCAGAGCTGCTCAGCCCGCCTGCTCTGCACTCGGGGCCCCTGACAGAAGCAGTGATGTTTGAGATGCAGGGAGCCCTGAGTTTGTCCACCACTGATTAGTATAAACTCCACTTCTTCCTGACCATCTGCAGCTGATATGCTTGCCTGTGGATCTTGACACAAGCTCTGGACAAGCTTATTTTTACAATAAGACATAAGTGGACACACAAAGCCGCATGTAAATAAAGACACACAAACACATGCACACGAGAGGCGTTCACACAGACAAATGCTCTGCAGCGTGCAAGAGCTGTTGTTTAATTTGTAAAACACTGCTCAGTAAAGCTGGAGCAAAGCGGGCAATTAGAGGCTCTTCTTCCTGAGCACTTGACTATATTCCTTTAACCTTTACACAATCATTTATGTCAAAGGATTTGTCACCTTCACAGTGGGACCTTCACACACAGCTTTTCAAAAACACAATAGGGGAAAAGGAGGGGAAAAAAATTTAAAATCCTCCTGTGAGGATTTGGGAACTTATATAACTCCCAATTATCAAAACTTCTTCTTGCAGCCTTTGCAGGCCTGCCCTCTGTTTGTAAGACTCACAAAATATCTACAGTGCCACTGAAGAGTGTATAATGCCTGTGTGCCCACATGACTGGCGAAAACACTCCTGCTCTTTCTGCCCCGCTGAGTCCTGCTGCATAATGGGGGTCTTGAAGGCTCTGGGCTCAGAGCAGGCCTGCCTAACAAAGCCTTGGTGGCTTGCAGCAGACAGGAGAGTGTGTTTGCGCGCCGGTTGCCAAAAACTAATTTTCAGGAGGTTTTCTGTGGGAAGCAGTGGCAGCAGCATGACAGTGTGAGGTTTAGATATCTTGGTGAGCGGGGAGGGCTGGGGTTGAGATATGTAGGTCTTTTGTGAAGGTCCAGAGAGTTGGTTCAAGAAGAGGAAGTTCACAAATTGGTAGTTCAGAATAAATTTCAAAAGTAAGTAAGGTTTGGCATTTTCTTTCTATATTACTTTTTTGTTTGTTTGTTTTGTTTTTTGTTTCATTGCAATTTGTAAATTTTCACTACTTCATACTGGTTTTGGAATTAATTTCAGATTAACTGCACTAAGAAATCCACTTCCACCAGTCTGCTAGCTATATCTCGTATGTATTTCACTTATTTTCAATCTAGTATTTTTCACCCACTGTTTCCCTCACCTTGCACTTTGCTTTTTGGCCCAGGGTAATGTACCTGTTTACCTGTTGGGTGGTCTTGAGCTGGGCTAAACTAAAGCCCCAGTCCCTGCAATCTAAGTGTAGAGTAGCTGCTAATCCGATTTCAGGAAATAGGCAAGCCCCCACCTCCTCCTCCTTACCTTTCACCATCCCACTTTACCCCCTCTCTGCAGAGAATGAAGTAAAAGAAGAATGAGTCACAGTGAAGGAGGGACAGGGAAGAATATTTAACTTGGAGTTTGGTTATTAGAAAATTTTTCAGCAGGTACTTAAATACTACACAGCCAAGGCTCCACTATGTATCTGGCCCTTTAATAAGGTGCAACACGAAGACCATATTACATTCTCCCTGACTGGTCTCTCTTCTGAGTCCACTCTGCCCTCTCTGAGACCAAACATAAAGCAGTGTTTCATGGTGCTGGGGCTTATCTGGCCTCTGAAAGTATGTGAGACATGCCAAGAAACAAAGGGGCGTCTCTGAGCCCACTAGCAGGGTGAGCATATCCCTTTCACAGGCCACACATCTCCCTGGTTTTACTTATTTGGCAGGCTCATGGTGGTTTTTAGAAGAGGAGGTGTGCACCTGGAAAGAGACTGACAGGTGCGGCACATGGACCACTGCTGCTGGAGGAGACCAGACTTTATATCACTCTCCAACACATGGTTAGACTTATGTTTGTTATCCATAGATATGTCATGTACAGGTCATATAAAAATATATTAGTATGTAAGTGGTGGGAACCTGTCTATTAGAAGCTAACATGACTAATTCTTTAAGTCTAAAGACTAAGTCTAACAGAGTGAAGTTGAAATATGAAAAATAGCAAATTATAAAATGTAGAGTTCTGCTTAAAATGTAGAGATTGTTTAGATTTTGAAGGTTTTTTTAAAAGATTATCTCCTTGGAACTTATTATTTGTTGGATTAACACCCATGCTTACCAAAGACAGGAGGTGAGAAACATGTCTGAATCTGTAATGCAAGTCAATTTAACAATTTAATAAAACACTACAAAACCTGCATTCAAAATTTAACTGGAGCTTGAAGTACTTGGACTACATTTTTGCAGAGAAGACCACATTCAATAACTAACTAAATATGTAAAAACAAATACAAACAAATGCACATACAGTGACATTCAAGGAAAGTAGTTCCTCAAATTTCCATGCAGAACTTGAATAAACTGTATGCATGTTTTTATTTCACCCAAAGAGTATAGATTACAAAATGGTTGTTCAAATGTGTCCTAGTGAATGACCCATATATACCACTGCATTATGAGAAGTGGGCCAGAGTGACAGTGTGTGCTGATGCTGGAGACAGACTCAGCTCACCCTGAGGAAAGCATGGCCTCAACTGGCCAAACATGGGCAGTACAACCTAAAACACCTCCCAGCTTTCCTACTCTTTGGATAAACACTGATCAAATAGCATAAATCCATGTAAATTACTCAAACAACAAGGCATTCATGTTACAAAACTATTATTTTGAAGCAATAAAAAAAGTATACAAGTGTGCAGACACAAAGCTGTCATAACAATGTCATTCTACGAACTGAATAAATCTGCTGTAGCACATTTGACATGATAACGTCCAACAACACACACTCAGTGGTGTTAGGACAGCATTGTGTGTGACATGAGGGGATCGGTGTCACTGTGTCACAGCTGATCCCTGGTGTACTGTCAGACAGCAGAGACCCTCAGGGCCCTCCTTTACTGCTGAGAATACAACAGTCCATACGGCATCTGTCGTACCCACTGAAACATAAGAGTCTGCATGTGCGTGTGTCTGTATTTTACATGCATGCCTCTGTGGGCACATTTGTGCGCTTGTGCTTGCATGCGTTTCTGATCGTGCCTACTGGAATATCTCGTTGCAATGCTGAATGTCACTAAAATGATTTTCCCATACCCCCAGCCTACCTCCTACAGCTACACTGCACACTTTTTTTCTGCCCATTCTAACCTGCCGGCCACCTGCCATTGTGACTTGTGACTACCCACCTGATTACCCCCATTCTCCAGAGTTCCTCCTGTGTTTATTTGCCCCGTCTTTAACAACAGGTCACTCAGGTTGCAGCCACTGATGACCTTGGTGTAGCACTCCTGCCACAGTAGAATTGCTCCATAAACAGCCAGTAAAGACTGAGTGTCTGGGGTTAAATGCCCCCACTGTCACAAACAAAGGTAAGTAACAGTGACTTGTTTGTGATTGTGGTAGGGCTTCTGTTTCTTGTGGAACGACTCTTTCCTTAGGATCCTTTTTGGGAGAGTAAGGCTTGATTGCCTGATTCAGGGAGTTGCCCACTGTTCTAAAATCAATAATATGCTTTCTTTATATAGGCTAGAGTGAGAAATAAACACCAGAAAGGAAAAAAAGATTTTTTCCCCATGTTTCTCTTTGCCATATTTGTTTCATTCAGCACCAGTGTTTTGTGTGTTCTCATAAAATGTTGGTGTCACAAATGACTTTTTAGTAAAATGGGCTTTGGGCTGCAAAGATGGCAGGTTAAGTGAATCAGTTCAACACTGTGGTCCAGACTGAAATATCTCAACAACTATATGATTTATAGTTATTAAATAATTTCACAGACATTCAGGGTCTCCAGAGGATGATTCCATTTGAAATTGGTAATCCTGTGACTTTTCCCATAGTGCCACCAACAGGTTTTGGCTTTGAGGGCAAATATGGTAAACATTATACTGTACCTACTAAACATGTGAGCACTGTCATCATGAGTATGTTAGCATATAATGACTTTAGCATTTAACGCAAAGCAGCAGTGTGTCTAAGTACAGCAAAACCACTAGCATGGCTCTAGACTCTTATTTTTTAATCTCATTTGCCACATTATTTCAGCACAGTGATAAGGCCTTGGCATATAAATAAAAGAGCATATACCAATGAACACAAATTAAATGGTAAATGTTGTGTGGTTCATTTATTAAATCAGCAACATTTTTAAAGCTTACGAACAATGAACAAAAAGGCTAACCACTTATTTGTTTAACCACTGTGTCTTCATCAGGGCTACTGAAAAAAAAGTGCTGACCTAACACTTCTATAGTTGCAGTAGAGAAGCCTCTTGAAAAGGCACCAAGAAGCTTGGTCCATTCCCTGGGTAGACACAGACAGACTGCTGCAGATTAACTGGTTTTCTTAATGTCTCCTCTCTGGCGAAGTTTCTTTCAGAGGGTTGAAACAGGCCCCAGTGAAAAAGCTCACTCCCCATTAGTGGAGGTAAATGACTCTTCTGTGAGCAACCAGTTAAGACAGGGTGGGATAAAGGGCCTCTCCACCCACTTCTTCAGGCAGATTAGAGAGGTGACTCTTGTCTCAAGGATGTAAAATGTTTATATGCGCAGAGGGAAGTGCGCTACCATAAGACCCTTAGCACAGCCATTAATATGTTTATCATCAGGAATTCACAATGCCAGCAGTGAAATGGCACATAATGCTACATTTGAAACTCTACGCTAATTCATGTTGCATAAAGCTCTTCTCTTTTGCTGCAATTGTCACTGTCACTTTTCCAACTTCTTGAAAAGGGGGGAAAAAAACTTTCTCTCAGGCTCATTGCTTCCTTGCCAGCTACCAGCCCCTGATTGCATTTCAGCCGAGAAGTAAATACTACATGCTCAGTTACCACGTGAAATCAAGCAGGCAGATGTGTCTGCAGCCTCAGTAGACACTCGCTGGACCCTGCTTCTGTCTACCTGTGCCACAGAGTTTTTAGCCAGGTCAGCTGCTTCTGATCCATGTTGCTGAGTAGGCATATGTTAGTACCTATGTGTATGTGACAGAGAAAAGATAATTTTGCTGATTTTTTATGAATTAAAATTCAGAGCTAAAGCAATGTGTAGGAATCATTAAACTCCTAAGTGACAAACTCCATCTCCTTTAATAGCAAAAACTAAGATACACTTAGTATTTTACCCAGATTCTATAGAATTTATCAGGCCTGTTTGTTTTGAGGAGTGCATAAAGGAAGAGAGCAGCAGAGGTATGTTTGCTAAAGAAGGGGTGAGAATACAATAGCCCTTCTTCCAAGGGTCTGTAACCATAGACTCTAATAAAGTCACTGCCTACAAATAAAGAGTCACTGCTCAGCTTGTGTTACAACAAGGATGGCATTATAGAGTTCAGCTCTATTTTGAAGTTGAAACAACAGACAGAACACAATTTACATTATATAATACCAATGATCCTGGTATTATCCCTCTCTATTGTCAGCTGTAGAAAAGCTAATGATTTATATTATTGATGTGACAGACTGGTGTTGGATATTTGTTATAATAGTCAAGGTTTTCCAGTGACTGTCCACAGAGTGACAATATCAACTTTTAGCTGCATGTGCCATCAGACCTAAACCAAGAAGCATAATGTGTCCTAATTAAAATGCCGACTTTTACTCTTACCAAGCTTTACTCACAGACTTTATTTAATTGATTTACTTAATTTAACAAATAATAGAAATAATATTTACCTAACCATTCTATTAAAATGGATATCTCAATTTCTAGGATTTAACATTTTAAAGTAGTAAAACCAGCAATAGACAGTATCACTGTCTCACATCGCTGGACAGTGTAGCATTAAATGTTAAAATCAGTGCAAATATACTCATTTGATCTGGGTATAAACTGAACAATTTGAGGTAAAACACTAAAGCCAATCAGTGGTTAGATTGACTGGATATTGCTTTAAATGGCAACCTTCCCTCATATATTCTTGTCTATAATGTCTTAATAGCTGTACCCAGCCAAAGTTTGAAACTGCCTCTCTTTGCAAATTTCAGGCCTCACTGTTGCTAAAGGTTATGACCCCACTTTTTGTTTTTCTCTGGGCTGTTGGGTTAATGAAGTAACAACAAACTCGGCCTGTGGCTAATTTGGAGTGGCAATCCCTGGTCCCCCCTGTCTCCACGAAGACGTATTTCATTTTCTCTTATCTCTGCTTTGGTCATGTGGCTTTCCGCATGGACGCTCATGTCTCCCCCAGTTGCACAACTAATGGAAACTTCGTTAATGTCATTAATCTGTAGACCAGGACATGAACCAAACACGTTTAACCTTTCTTGGCAGGCCTCTGCCACTAAAGCTGTAGTGACTGTCCACACACTCTGTACTTGTGTAACAATATGAAGTTCACTTGTCCACATCATTTCCAGCCACTACAAAGCCACGCCAGACTATCATGAGACTAACATCCTACACAGCAAAGCCTTATATAAAACAAAAGTGTCTTTTACTGAGTTTCTGAAAAAATCCTTGCTTGACGCTATTAGAAAAGATCCCTTCCTCCATCAGCTTACACTGAATCTTTTCAAATCACCTGCAATTGAGTGAACAGGTGTTTATAGATGACAGCACTCTCAACTCCACCATGCACATTTAAACAATGGTAATGTCAAATGATTGCTTAATGACTAATCAGGTAGCTGTGATTCATGCCTCATTCAAAGCCCTTATTCACACATTCCACCAGCTCCATGAATGGACACCCTCAGCCCCACATGTCATATACGTTCATTCATAAAGAAGAAAACAGGAGAAGGGGAGTGAGGCTGAAATAAAGAATCTCTCTGGTAGGATGGGTAACCCAGGGGACATTTTCTTTTGTGCAGTGCTCAGCTTATGGGGCCAAATGCCAGCAGGCTTACCTCCACACTGTCTATCTGTGTGTGTGTCCCTTTCCTTTGCACACAGTAATTAGGAGGATCTTAATGGAGAGGGGGTTTATTAGTGTCTGAGGAAGGCTTTAAACGTCACTTTAATTAAGGGGGATTCAGCGGACAGCTTGTGTGGCGATGTCACCCGTTTTATAAAATCCTTGTTTGGGCACAACAGGAAAATAGAAGTGGGTCTTTAAAAAGAAGGGGAGGGAAAGGCTTTCCACAGGAAGGATGTCTAGACCTGTGGTCAGAGACAGAATAGATAGTCTGACCCTGGCTGAGCATTAAGATGACAGTCATTATCTGCCAAAAAATTCCACATGTGTGAATTTGGGGAGCCACTCACCCACCCCACTGAAAAAAAAATTCTGCCAAACAAACATCCCAGCCCTCTGAAACTGTTTCACTCAAAAGATAACCTCACTACTAAAATTTCAGGGGGGATTAATTTATTCTCAGCATATCCTATGGCCATTCATGCAGGATATAAAATCCTAGATTATTTCCTGCTTGGTTAACCCGCATCCGGCCAGTCCCTCTTACAAAGCCATTCTAATGTTGCCATTAGTTATGCTCCTTTGGTGGCCAAAAGATTGATCCCAGTGACTTGGAATCCAATAAATGTGTACATGAATGGCAGAGGGAGATAACATGTTTCCCACAGATAGTGTGGAGGACTGATCAGTGCTGAAACATGATTGTAAATAGGTGATTAATGATCCAATATTTGAAAAATACCCTCAACATTAAATTCATCACTAAATTCCTCAATATTGTTTTCTCAAACTTCATTTTTTAGGGTGTTTATGATGTTGTAATGCTTTATGTATTCAGCCTTTTCAGGTGTTGGTTTAACACCACTTATAGCCATTAACAATTTAAAATAAGCTTACAAATTGAGTAAAACGTTCGAAATATTACATTTCTTTAGGTGTTTGCATAAAACTATTCATTTATTTGTTGTAAATTTAAAACTACTTCAGGGCTTTATTACATTTCATTTTATGGACAAAAATAGGGGAAAGCTTTTCAGGCAAAAAAAGGAAAACTGCTGTCAGAACAATCACAACAACATGCACTCACTCATAAAAGTTTGTGTTGTCACAGGCATCATGGGGCTATAAAAGTAGAGACTTCTACAATAACTGCAGCTGCTGCCAGCCTACGGAGGGGATCTGATAATGGGCTCAAGGGGAAACAACAATGTGCTCAAGGACCAAGGATTGTCTACAACACAGATAAGAAGACACAGGAACAGGTTATCAGCTAGTTTATGAGGTGTCACTCTGCTCAAACATTCACCTGCTCTGCAGGAAAATCATAGAATGACAAATAGGTGTCATATTAATTCATGCAGGGATCTAGCTGTTATGCTTCATTTAAATGTAGACCATTTCTACACGTTGAAACCAGGTCTCACACACAGTTCTACACATTTATATGAAAATTGCTTTAAAAATGAAAGATATCGTTCAACAAAAAACATTTTTCTTTTAATTTTCTATATACCCATTAAGCAATCCAATCTGAAATGGCACCTACACTTCAATGTGACACTGACATAACACTGAGAAAATACCTCACATCTAACATGGCTAGGTATTGAGCTGTGTTGAGCTCAAAACAAGTCAAAATGACTTGGTACAGCATATCAATTGGATATATTATGGACTGGATATATTAAGTCCATCCAGAGCTGGTTTTGTTGTCTAACAATTTTCTAAGAAGAAATGTCAGTTAAATATCTAGGTTTGTCACTTACAGGCAAAAAGATGCGCTGTCCAAAGCTGTATTACTCAGCTGTCACAACGCACTAACACAGATTTCTTAACCGGTCCCAGTGACTGACTAACAATATTTTCCCAAGGTTATGGGAAGGTATGGAAATATCACCTATTTACAGCTTGATTTAAAGTGTCTGAATCCAACCCTTATAATTTTTATTTAAATACTGAAATTACAATGCATTGTGTTTTGAATAAGCAGTTGAATGTCAGCTGAAAGAGTAGCTTGGGTGGGAGAGCAGTTAATTTGAGAGTAGCTAGGACAGGTCTCCCTGAGCCTGAGAAAAAAAAAAGCTTTTGTTAACAAAATCTCCTGTACTTACACTCATACTACTGGTCAATGTCTTGTTTACAGCATTTAGTTACTTTATATTCATTTACACTGACTGCTTTATTCACTCATATGAAGTTGATGGAACAGCTAGAGTAGGTGTCGCATTTTTAAAAGAAAAAGAAATTGCATTTTCCACAAATAATTCTAAACATTAAGACACTATGCCAATTTCTATTTTCCAGTGACTTCTTCCATATATGATAACAATCACTCCATCATGAATAATTAAAGAGTATTCTTTGTTATCATCCCTTAGCAGCTTGTCATAATGTACAGGCAATGTATGCTTACTGAAATGCTCAACTGCACAATATTTCAAACTTTACTTTGTCATAGCACAGTGTTTTTTATAGCTTACTTTTACATTAAGCAACATAGTAATATGACATGCCTCAATGTGCAGACCACAATGCTTATAAATCACAGAAATGTTAAGTTTCCGTTTAAAAAAAATTAAGCACAGCCCAACTGTGGACTGCTCAACTGCATGGGTACATTTGTATCATTATTCTTTCACCCACATAAATGATCAAAACAAATGACAATCTCTGTGCAAAGAAGAGACGAAGCCCACAAAAGGGAGTCTGACAGCCATTTCCACAACAGATGTTTTTACAGAGGGGTGTCTTCTCTCCGCTGAGCAGTCTCACACATGAGAGACCCCCAAAAGCTTCAGAGAAACGTCCAGAAAACCAACATGTAAATTTGTAACTGCCATGTCTCAGACTGGTGGGCCCACACCAATTTTATTTCTTCAGAAAAAGGAGAAATTAGCAACAAGGGTATGGGCAGATATACATATCAGTACAGACGATTTAAAAAGGCAGAGGAATAGAATTAGAACTTCAATATCAGAAAAAAGGCAACAGATAACATCGTTATGTGTTATCATGAAAAGGTAAGTTCCTATTGATCCAGATTGTGGGCAAAGGCTGCACTATTGACAGGAAGACAGAATATGTCGGAGAGGCAATATTTCATACATTTGGCCTGTTCACTCCATCACAGTGAGAGGGTGTTTTTCTGGGCTGTATATAATAGCACGTGTGCTCTTTATTTCCCTCAGATCAATGGTAATGTGAGGGGGGCCACACAAGATGGATGCCACGGGCAGGTTAACCTATCGACTGCTGAACAGAGACACAGAGACCAAGACAAGGGAGACCACCCCATTTGCTGAGCTAGTTGTGTTTGTATTGCCATACCTACTATATTGGACCCTTTTGTTGTAGCTTATTATGCCTAACAAAACTTTACATCTGCCAAAACCTTCCAAACACAAATATCTAAAATTGTACCTATATTTTTCCATCTATTTTATATACATCTCTTAGGCTGTGTCATTTTTTCTTTATTAAACTGTTCTAATTGATTTGCAGACAAGTATAAACATTTTGTAAGCTTCATGGTCTACAAGTCATGTCGAACCCTGCACTCTTCCGTACCCTGTGGCTGGTTGGGGAAGTTGAGAGGGAGGGAAGAAGTGGCAATGGACTGCCTGGTGACCACTTCCTGGATGCAGGACAGAAGGCAGACGAGAGGGCAGGCCAGCCCACACAGGTGGCCCGGATCTGGATCAGGTCAGCCTCGCCTTCAGACTAACAGCCAGCTAATCTCACACTCATGCTCCAAGTCCTTTTAAGTCACTAACCTGCAGGTCTTGTGTAAAGGTAAAAGTTCATTAAAAATGTATGCCAAGTTTGATTTCATGTGTTTTTAATACTGTACTTTTGTAAAAATCTATACAATAAGGCTTTGAATTAAACAACTATTAAAACCAATCAGAGAGGTGAAATGATTAGTAAGCCTTAGATTCGATTAAATATGGGTTATGATTATGAAGCGGATCTTATATTGTAAAAGTTTCATTTAATTAAAATGCACTTTGCTTGAATTCACTCCATAAAAGCACCTTTTGTAATGCTTTGGAAGAGATAAGTTGAAATTTTTTTAACAAATTCTCACTGCACATAATGCGATGATCCCATCTCTGCTGCACAGGTGATTCAACTGAAAATATCAGATTATTCTGTGCCTTTCTATTGTGGATGCAATGCTACACCTTCACAAAGAATACAATTAAATCTAAATATGAAGTCACTCTGGCTGAACTGCAAATCAAAAGTTAATAGAATAATACTGTTCCAACAGACAGCTGTGAGCATTATTGTCTAAAGTTGGGTAAAGGGTAATTAATTTGGCAGTAAATCATTCAGTGTTTTGGTGACTCTGATGAGAACTACAAATTTTTTTTTTCCCTTCGACATCCCCCAGCCAACCCCCAGTCTCCATTGTCTGCGTGAAAATGGAAATCTGTGCCACCAGTACAATATCCACATTATGTGCTCTGACTCGACATTGTTGCATGACATGCTTGATTGTACCCCAGCATATAGGACCGGAAATGTGTAAACATACCATTAGCACATATTAAGTCTTGTCTTCCACTTACAGTATTGTGTAACGTAAGAGTTTTTAAATTTTTAAATGATTTATTCTGCATTTGAATAAATCATCACTTTACTGCACAAAACAATCACAAGCTCAACCATCTTACTTCTCTGTGCCTCCCTCTATGTAAATTTTAAATAATAATGTTACTTAAGACTAAATGAGAAAAGCAGAACTTACTGATATATATATATATATATATATATATATATATATATATATATATATGACATTCTTATTGGGTGATATGGCTTATGTGATTATAAAATGGTTCTTGTTGAATGTTTCTTCTGGTGCTTTTTTGTGAGATGTGAGAAAATAGTAGGAAATCAAGACAAACCCAACCTAAAGAATATTTTAACCTTTAAGAAAGGGGTTCGAGCTTCTAACTGCAGCTAATTTCACATGAGAGATATTTGTTCTATTATCATCTCAGTTTAATCTGAAATTTCCTAAGGTCCCGTTTCACACTAATTATAACATAGTTGGAATTACTGACTTGATAAGCACATTACTGGGTGAGGATGCTTCAGTACAGCTACAGCTACTGCATACATGCCTCCCTCTCACTTATTGACAAAAAAGCATGAACTTATACACCTGTTTAGCCACTGTAGCAAACAGAGTCAGGTGACACCTAACAGGTCAGATGAAAGATGAAGACTTTTTACCACAGCATCCGGCACATTTTGGTTCTGATAATCCAACAAACCAAATTTAAACAGAGAAATTATGACTTTTATCAGATTACACTTTATGGTTCAGTGTTGAGGTGTGGTATAGAATTAATAAGGCTGTCTTAAAAATGCCAGGCAAGTATTCATTCCATGTTACCATAAATGATCGTAAAGCTGATATTATTAATAAATCTTCTTCATTGTTTGTTTCTGTGCTGGGACTCGAAGAGCACACCATCTCTCAGACGCAGATGGGATCCTGCTATCACATGTAACTCAATGCTGCCACCTAGTGGCAGTTCATTTTAATTAAATTTTTTTTTTTTTTTTTAAAGTTTAGTTCATTTTAATTTAAAAGTAAGAAAATGGAAAGCCTAGTGTCAGCTTTAGTAGATCTGCCAGCATGAATTAATAATAACCGCAAAATTCTGAATTGGAGGAGATTTTAAAAAAGGGTGCAGGACCCAGGGTGGCTTTGGGAGCATTGACTTTTGTTTGGTGGTTAATGGGACACTACAGTTAAGTGCAAGGAAATGTTGCCTGAGGCTTCAGTCTGGACAATGGTAACACAAGTGTGAACAGAAAATTACAGTATATTGACGCTAGTCGATGTGCGCAAGTATATTATGGCTTTCAGGTTGATCTCACTCTCAAAGTGAAAAATGAGATGCTCAAATTTGCTGCAGAACGGCCAATAGCTCAGCCGCATATGTCTAGCCATGAGCTCAGAGTTGAAAGAGAGTTCAGCCAAGTTTAGAATTGTTCTTGCTTGTTTTATCAGTAGCGTGTACCATATTTCCAGATGAAATACAACAGCAGGCAAGAGATACTCCCAAGGGAGCAAGAAAATAATTCAGTAGGCATTAATGATTTACAAGTACATATCTGCTATAATACCAACACAGGCGGAGGCAACCAAGACCAGGATCTGATGACATCACTGATGTTGCTTCAGATAACACCTTGATCATCAACTATGCATGCATCTGGCAAAAGATATAAGATAATGTCCAAGCAAGAGTAGACTAGAAGCAGGCTAGATCAGTATTGGCACATTCAAATTTGTTGAGGTGATTCTCTTCATGAAATATGTGTATGAACTATTATTGGAACATGAGAAGAAAAAAAAAGGTGAACACCCAGGAAAAAAAAAAAATACCTGGAACATAGGAAATGGATTTCAGATTTTAAAGAAAGCTATTATTGACTTGTAAAAGTTGTTAGACACCACATATATTACTAAATAGTAAAGATTTTGCTTTGTGTATGTCTCTCTTCTCTTCTGACATACATTTTTTTATTGTGTATTGTATGATATATGGAATAGGTTAATACCAAAGCCATGAAACCTGAAACAACAAAATACCTTGACAAAATAACTATAACGTAATAAATAGTGTGTAAACCCTATAATAGCTGCATTTAAACAACTATTTAGTTCATGCAGCATTACAGAAAGACACACAAAAATTGGAATTGTAGATGGGGACAGCAGATAACAGTTATTTTCATTGTCAATTAATCTGGTATCTATTAGATAGCATTATCAAACATATCAATCAACAGTAAAAAGATATTGAGCCAGCAATAATGTGAAAGTGAGGAAAAACAAAAAATCCTCACATTGGAGGAGCAAGAACATGCAGGGTTTGACATTTTTGTTAGAAATATTATACAAATAATGAATTAAATTAGCAAAATAGTTAATGAGCATATAAATACGTAATGATCAGTATAAAAATACATCAGAAGTTATTCCTCGTGTTTCCATTTAAAAGAACTATGCAGGTATTGCGCAGGACAATTAATGAATATGCAGAACTTTTCTGTTGATTGGCTTATTGATTAAGTGACTTATCAAAAAATCGTCTAGTCGGTATTTCTGCATTTCCAAATACGTTTCACGGAGAAACAAACTCACAGCTGATCTGTTCACAATCGGGAGGAAATGACGTGCCAATGTTTTGAATCGTGCGGGCTAACGTTAACAAGCAACACGGACAGAAATCCTGTACCCACCGCACTGCCAAGTATCCCCTGATACACCTGGGGAAAACTTCGAGCTTCATGTCTCCATAATTTCCGTCACAGTAAGTTTTGGTCCATTAAAAGTCGCGCAGACAGAAAAAAACAGCGCCATGGTTTGGCGTTAAACGTTAGCTAGCAATTCCTGTTAGCTAACAAAAGCTAGTGCTAGTTCGCCAACAACCTGCCGATATTTCTGATAGAGCTTGTGAAGATAAAGGTTGTTGTTGATGAATGGACCCCGATAAGGTTGGAAAATACGTACGTATACAGCCGACTCTATGAGGTGAGAAATAACGGGGATATCATGCAGCGGTTTAGCTTTAGCTTAACCGTAGCGACAGTAGCTAGCTAATTAACTGTTGTCCGCTAATGCTAATGCTAACACTGGGCAAAAACAACGCTGGAAGGATTTTTTAAGTCTGACTTTGGCATAGTGGATATTTTTGGTTACGTTAACAACAATTAAGTTACTGTTCACTTACTTTGTTTAATGGAGACGTCAACTGGCTTCGTCGGCGAATTGAATATTAGTTATAGCTGCATCCTGGCTAACTTAGCTTTGTTGAGGTGAGCTAATCGCGACGTCTGCCAACTTAACTAGCTAGAAGTTCATGCAGGCTGCGCTTTAAAGTCCGAACTGACCTCTGCATCCTGTCATGACAGCATTTACCGATGCTCCACCGGAACCGAGCGTTTTCAACCGAGCTGTAATCCCACACTTTGTATATTTATTTCCTCTGCTGCACAGCAGGAGAACACAATGGACCTCCACAAAATCATCCACAGTACTCTGCACGAGTTTATTCAGACTTACATACCTGATGCAGATCTCAGGTAAGAAATTCTCTACCTTCTACTTTGAGGTAATCACAAACAAGTTTAATTTTATAACTGGTATCTTCTTTGTGGCTGTTTAATGCAGCACGTTGGATGATGTTCTTCTGTCATACATTACTGGAGTCCTGGAGGACCTTGGCTCCCAGCAGAGTGTCGAGGAGAACTTTGACGTGGAGGTCTTTGGAGAGATGCTAGAAGCTTACATACCTGGCTTTGCAGAAATTGACAGGTGACGACACAGTCACACTTTTCTTCTTTGTTTTGGTTATATTAAGTCAGTGTTATCAGTGATCTGTCATTTGGTGTTATTATTTCAAATGTGTGTTTTGTTTGTTTGTTTTACAGTGTAAAGGTCTGTGAAATGATGTTCAACCTGGCTTCAAAGCTAGCCACTGCTCGGACTTCAGGTGTTGCTTTTATGATTTCTCATACATAAATTATACTGTAAGTGTTTCAAATGTCCTACCAATTATAATACAGTGAGCTGATGTTTTTTTTGTTTCCTTTTAAGCTGATGAAGAAAACTGTGTGCCAAAAGAAAGGACAGAAGAGGTTTCATTGAAACTCACCACCCTGCACAGTGATCCTAGGCCAGGGAGAGAAACACAGTGCCTTAAAACTCAGACAGAGGGCGCCACTGCCAAGGTGATCACTTTCAGCACACTTTAGAACATTATTTTTCCTTTTCTTCATGCATTTAAGTTTTTGAATTAGTATAATTTAACAAATGCTCATTGTGTATATACTCTTCATATTGTTTATACCCATCTAAATTAGAGATAACATAAATATACATATATATGCCCAGCTACCAGTCTCTGAGTGGGAAGCCCAGGAGCAGCACCTGCTGGAGATGTTTCCCAAGTGTAGTCTGTCCGAGGCTCGCAGTGCCCTGTCTATTGCCAAAGGAGACATGGAGGAAGCTGTTCGCCTTATCATAGAGGGCGATGTCCAACTCAGCCCTACTCCTCTTAATGTGAGTCTTTGCTACACATAAGAAAACTACCACTGCGTTTCAGCTGCTGCCTACTCTGATGGTATCCTCTTGCCTCAGGTCAATCATGGGAAGAATATTTCCTCATTGGCAGATCAGAAACTAAAAGAGAGCATCCTTGAGAAGTGAGTAAGCTTCCTATACAGCAGAGAGCAGAACTGGCCTCACTCCTTTGTTTCTGGTTTTATAACTGTGTTTTATCACCATAGGTACATGTTGGTGGATAGGGAGGATGACAACAAAACACACCGACCAGTCGCTCCCAAAGACGTAAGGATACAGTTTGACTGCATGTTCACAATGGAACTTTATCAAATCTGTTTTAATAAACTAAAACTCTGGTTTGATTTCTGCAGGCTCCAAAGAAGTTAGTTAGATATCACAGTAACCAGGTGGTAACCACAAAAGGAGAGCGATATCAGTTTGTGAAGAAAAATGAGACAGAGGACATGAAGAAGACATACGTTAACCTCAAGCCGGCACGAAAGTACAGATTCCATTGATGACAAGCACAATACTGTAAAAGCAGCTACTGACATTGTTGTTTACACTAAGTTAAACTTCATTCATTTATTAGACTTTTGCCAAGTAAGTTATTTTTAAGTGTCACTGGCTTATTTTAAAAAGTGTTACCATTATATGCCTTGGTTAAACCATTAAGTTACAGTGTTTCAGTTGCATCCCTTTTTTATTTTTTGTGTGATAATTTGGTGTGGATGTTGTAACTTGTCTTGTTTAATAGCCTAACATTTTGCCATCTCAGCAGGTCTGATGTTGCACTGATGTTAGTGACATTGTTTAACCCTTTAATTTTCTCATTTTTTTAAAAATTGCATTTCCTTTAACTTAGTACAATATGGATTCATAATTTGACTTGAAGTTGTAGAGATAAATCTATTTTAATTTCTGTAAATAGGTTCTAGTGGTGCTGTAATATTTCTTTTTGACATCTTAAATTCTCCAGTGTTTCTGATGTACACATTAAATCATTGGTGCCAATTTTATTTAAAGCTCTATTTTTCCATCATACAGGAATAGTGCTATGAAAATAATGGGTTTTGGAAAATTTGTTGTGCTGCAAAATTCTTTTGAGAGGTAATTTTTGTTTTCCTCAGTTGTCACCGGATGGTCTTCCTTGGTTGAATACCGTTAGGTGAGGCTAGAAATGTCTACTTTGTAGTAGTTATGATACACCCATACATTGTTTACTTGCAGAGTCTATGGTGCGTACAGTACTGAGTATTTACTAAAGAATCTGGCCTGCATGATGCAGGTTAATTGTGTTATCTGGATATTTTTGCTGAACAATTTTTTTTCCCAGACAAAATTCTCTGAATAACTTTAGTGAAGGTGTTAAGGTTTCAAGACAGTTCAGTAACACCTTGAATAATCCTCTTAGCGGGTCACAGTTTGTTATCGCACCACTTACAGCAAATAAAGGAAGGCTATTTGACAATATAGTTTTACACTATATAATGTTCTAAATCTGTTTTTTAAAATGAAAAGATTTTAAAACATGATGACCTTGGTTCAAGGTTATCCAAAAATAAGGCATGATAACCTTTTACCATAACTCAAGAGACAAGTGAGTCCTGAGTAGCCTCAGAGAAAATATTAAATGTTTGTCAGTGTCACCAGTAAGCTCTGACTAAACTAGGTATAAACATGTTGTCACACACCTCAACTACGATGAAAAACCCTGTATAATCATGAGTAAAGTCTCTGATAATTAATTTTCTAGCACAACAAATTCAATTCTTAAGGCATGCACAAACTATTACACCACTATGAACTCTGGAATAATGACAGTGGTTGCTCCTTATATGTAACCTGAAACATGTCGTTGGAGGGCTTGATTTTAAAATTCATTCCAATGGCATATTCTTTTATTTCTGATATAAATGGGATTTGGTAAGTCTCAGATCATATGCATTTTGGTGCTGTTGTGTGCTTTCAGATTCAGTTTTACGTGATGTTACTGACATGCTCTTCTATCATGGCTCCTTTCATCTCATTTGTGTTTTGTGAATTTTGCTTCGCTTGTGATTGCTGGTTGTGGAATTTTTTTTATTATGTTTGAATTATTTGTTATTAGAATAACTGAGCTAGTTAGTTTTCTTTTTACTAAGATATCCCAGCTGTTTTTGTGTGCACATATGCATCCATTTGGAGCAACTTTAATCAATTCGTTTTGATGGTGGTATAATATAGTTGTCCTGAGTGTGGGTGAAACAGTCGAATACTAAAAAGATGTGTTGTTACTGATATTTATTCTTATCAGCAGCAATGTTGTCTTTAATTATTATATGATGGTGTTACTGTAGAGAATGAAGTTGATATACTGAATCTGTTTAGTCACAACTTAGTTTTAACTCCTCTTTGAGAAACTGCTGATGTACAATTTATAGTAAATAAATACTAATTTTTGTAGACTACCATTTATGCCATATTGTTCAATTTATTCACTCATGTTACATAAAGTACTCACTGAAATGCATAAAGGCAGAATATTGTGTATGAGAAGTTATCACATCTTTTAGCAGTGTGGAACTTTGCAAACTTTAATTATAAGAACAAGGAGAGCACAAACTATGTCCAAAACAAACAAGCATTCATCAACAAAAATATGTCTATGATCCCTCACCAATCTCACATTGGAAGCTGCGTAATGCCAGTTAAAACAAAAGATTTCTACTTTAAAACTGAAATTCTTGTGCCATGTCATTGCTAAACAAGGCACACAGAGTAAACAACATTAACCCAGAAATAGAAAAGCAGTGAAACATCAGCATTAACATCAGTTAAATTCTTTTTACAGTAGATGTTCAATCATCATGCAATTTGTAAGAAATATGCACTGTGGATTGAACCTTAATGAGACAGAGGAAAACTCCCTGTTTATTCCTGGAGAAGTAAGTGCTTCGATATTCCCCTTTTATAGTTCACCACCTACAGATTTATCAGCAGATGTTGGTTTGGCACATACAGCTCAACATATGGAATCATCCACGGCTTTCATTTAGTGTTTGCTTTTACAAATGTTTGCAGAGCACTTAAAACTTGCAAAGTGACATCCAACTTTCAAATCACTTTCACTATAGTCCTAAATATATGGCCACAGAAGTGCATTTCTGAAGACAGTTAACCTAACAACAGCATGTACAGGTTTACAAATTAAATTTGACATTTGTACACATTGCAGTGTAGTTTTATCTTAGATCTGCTGAGTTTTATACTCTATGTCAAATATTTGTGTTGTAGCAATGAAATCCAAGGACCAGGCACAAGGCACAGCAAGATTAACATGCAACTACAAGATTTACCACTAGATGGTGCAATATGTTGCAATGAAAGGGCTGATGGATGAGCTACAATCCAGATGATCCAGATAGCTTAGTTGATAACATTTTAACATAAATCTATCCTTCATAAGTTTTAGCCATCATATGATCCTATCCCAAAAAAATATCACCTGTAATTACTCTAGTAACTTTAAAAAACTATACATACTTATTTTTCTTAAAATTAACCATATTTGCAATGAAGCAGTATGTCATTTATAGTCAGTGCTCCCTAACCTTTTACTGGTATGCAGAATAGCACAACCAGTAATGTCCTTCAGACACAAATCAAACAAGCAAGAATGTAAATTAAACACAAAGCAGTCATTCTGGTCAAATCTTTTAGCTCTAAGGAATCACACATTCTTTCAACTGAATGTATGAGCCCCCTTTTTCATCCCCACACACATTTTTGATAAATATTTCATTACTCCTTTAATCACTGTGCTTCTATGTTTTATTACTGAGCCCACATGCCTGTCTGCTTTGCAAATCGCGCATCAGTCCCCCAAAACCATGTCATTAGTAGCCATGGAGATAATTACACAGATAAATATTTCAAAACACTTAAAAGACCTGTCATCTTTAGAGGGGTGAACTAAATATGCTGTAAAGCTGCATTTGTGATAAAGATGGAGAATAGAAAATCATCAATCCACAGTTAATAATCAATCTAAAACTGTGTTCTTAGATGTAAATAAGCAATATCCTGTCTTTACATGACGCTTATGGTATATATAACACCTTGTGATTCATCCATTAGTGGTTAAAATTATCAGGAAGCTCCAGAGGTACCAATCTCAATGACAATGTTTGCTGACTGGGTGAGAAAATACCACCTAATACCCATTAGCATGAGTTATGACATTGCTGACAGAACACTGATTCATATAATAATATATCTAAACATGAGCCAAATTAGGCATTATCTTCAATGACAAAAGAAAAAAATACTTCTTCAAGTAAGGCAAATTCCCACAAGTTTGTCAGATGGTTCCTCTTTTTGCAATAACAATGGCACTCGAAGACAACTGAAGCAGAATGGTTTCAAGATGGTCACTTATTGCCATGCAGGGATACATAGCTCCAAAGTCAGAGTGAGAAGTACACACTTGCATACAGTTTCCAAAGCAGTCCAGTTTACAGTTTTTAAGGTGGAGCTCTAACTGAGATCATGGTCGTATCGCCCCTTAATCATTGTTTTCAGCAAAGGTCCAACCTACAGCAACCCAAAGGATTCTTGATTAGAACAAATTACTATAATATATACCTTATTATATTATATATACTACATTTTAATACTTATTGTCCTCGGCTGTGTATATCTCTTCTTTGTACTAAATCAGGTAAGCCATAAATATTCACAGTAATTGGGTTTCTGGAAGGGTCAGCATGCCCCCGGGAATTTATCCAACAGGTGACCCAAATGTGGGTCTGAGTTGATGTTCTAGAAACAATCAGTGTGACATTCATGTGTGCACACCAATGCTAGGAAAGAGTTTGTACTGTAAATCGAGTGTAAGAGCAAGTGTTTTACCTCATGGGGGTCCCCAAGTGCTTCTCCCAGCATCTTCTCAATATTTCTCATGATGGCCACCTTCTGATGAGCTCGCAGGGGGTACTCTATCCTCTTAGGTGTGGGAGCGCCCTGAAGAAATGAGTTGAATGGGTACATAATCATGAATAAAAGACAAAACATGTAGTAGGACAAGGCAAACGTTGAAGTAAGCAGTGATTCAAATATGCATACTTTGTACCAGAAGTTGACAGTGATTGTCACACCGCCATTCAACAGTGACTCAATATGATGCCACCTGAAGAAACAAAAAAACCCCAAAAGTACATTAATATTTTTCAAATAACTGTCAAAGACTAATATTCTGCAGCTTCCACTAAACCAATTACCTAATATTTATTATCTTTAATATCAATGCAAGTAAAAGGTTATTCAACAAATCACAGACAGTATATGAGATGGCAGTAGGGCAACAAGGACACAAGTCTCATTTTTTTCTGACTTTCATCAACTGTTACTGGTCATATTGTGTTTTATATTGTGGTTCGCAATGTATCCAGAAATTCACTGCTGTTATACAATTCATTAACACAGGTGAATAGACCCTGAGTGAAATGCGCACAAGTACACAAATATAATATCATGGGCAATTTAACTGAAAAATATACTCCAATTTTAATTATTTCAGTACAAACACAAAATATCTGTACTTGTTCTGCAAATAAAGTTTATACACTAAAGATGACAAATGTCCATTATAATAACTGTTAAATGCTGTATTTTGTTTTGTCATCAAGGTATCACAAATGAAATCAAATCTGGTTCTTTATAAAAGGTACCCATTTTATCATGAATAGGCGGGTAAATCTTATTGTGAAAGGTCAACCTCCAATTATGCCATTAACACATTATAATGGCTATTCAATAATCTGCAGTTTTATCTAAAATAGTATTTTTTCATCATACTTGTACGGAATCATTTGTACCTGAAAGTAAGTTTATAGTGTATAAGGGGAGTGGCCTAAAATCAGTTTTAGTTATAACCTGATAAACTGTGAATAAGCTTGGACCAGCTATTTCACCAAACTCAGTAAACATCTCATTTTGCATTAGAGCTGAAGTAAATAACGTAAACATATATATTATTTTTTATATGCAAACCATACAGATATACTTCTTACCAATACATTGGGATGTAGAGCACATCTCCTGGGCCCACCACAGCCTCATAGCCAACAACATTTTTAAAATTGGGGAACTTCTCATAGTCAGGGTTATCAAAATCAACCTATAAATGAAAAATAAACATTAACTGCAGTCTTTATCCTCGATTGGCTTTATTAACTGTAAAATGTATTCAATTCTTTCCTACTTTTCTAACATTTGTTTAATGTAACTGAACTAAATCCCAAATGCACTACTACACAGATCAACTTCACATTACTATATAATGTTGGCTCTCTAGCTTACTTGGCTCTGTCTGTCACAGGGGTGATGTACAGGGTATGGATAGAGACACTCAAACTGGTCTGGAGGGAAGAGGATGCATCTTTTATATCCTTTGATCTGTGCAAAGAAGTTCTGCTGCTCATCGTAATGTGCTGGTGTCACATTGCCTATGGTGAATGGAGAATATTAACAGCAACAGAAGCAAAGATGTCTATAATTACAGATGTGTGACAAAACACCAAAGACCACACCTGCAAACATATTTTATAGCAGAAACATCCTTATTCAGTGTATATCTTCTGTCAGAACCTTTACCTTCCATTCCTATGAGCAGCAGGTTGGAGGTCAGCTGTCCCCAGTTTCTCTTGGCTTGCTGCTTGTTTATCCAATTCCAGTTGAAACCAAGGAAGTCAACAACAATCTTCTTCCCTACTGTGTCATTCAGGGTCTGTTGCAAATATACTCTAATGTGTAAAGGAAAATATTTTATTGTCATTCATATAGACTGATAGTATATTAAAAACTGCATAATGCACAAGAACCAAATATATGCAAAATGTATGAAACACTGTTTTACACACTAAGACTTGAAACAAGTCACAATGAAGCCAATTTCAAACGTTCTCCATATGAGTCTGCAGGATATCAGCTTGTATACAACATACTTCTGTTTCAGAAGACTACATGTTTAAACCATGGAGAATAATGTGACACTGAGGGTGATATGGGCAGTGTAAATCCAAACAGTCAATAGCCAGAGTGTCAGCGAGTTGACTTAAGTAAACGATCTGTGTGTGTGCATCCAGGCAAAGTCAGGTCTCAAGAATACGCTACTCCCCTGATTCTCCTCAGCAAACGCTTAGTCATTTGCTCCACATTCCTGTTCTGCATTACATTTCATGAGTGAAAACAGCCTTTACTGACAAGTACCTCTGCAGCACAACCCTGCCATCTTCCTGAAAGATAGGTAACTGTTTGAACTTCAAATAGAGTATTTTGTTTATATTGAGCAGCAGCAAACATAACTTCGAACATAACATATAAACATAACTTCATATTCCTGTTTAACACGTTAGTTTAGAACTCCAACTAATATGTCCTTAGAAATATATCTCACCTATGATCTCCTCCCAATTCCTCTGCTTTATGCATCTTATCCACAAATTCAGAGAATTTCATTTCCATTCGCCGTGACTTGGGGACAAAGTTCTCAAAGTTACACAATTTTTTTTCATCATAGTACAGAAATTTGTGGTTTTCTGCAATGTAAACTGAGAAGTCTCCATTTCCAATGTTCTCCTTGAGGTATGCAATGTCCCATTTCAGAGCTGGATATACAAGGTTTGTGTCTGTTAAAACCACCGGTTCCTAGGAAAGAAAAAAAATTACAGCACATTTTAATAAAGTAATAACACAAAATCAGACATTCACTTGTTTCAGGTGAATAAGCCTACTCACTTGGAAAACAAGCTGTCGCCAAGACATTTGAACGGGTTATAGCCTACTGTCCTTTGTAGTGTTTGTTTCTCAAATTGATAGCTGCAATAAACTCGGATTAATATTTAATGCATTGCTAGTGAATTAGACTCAAACTAGTGAATTAGACTCAAACTAGTGATCTATATAAAATATGATTACATTTGCTGAAAATGCCCCTTAATATTTCCTTGAATTGTTTTAAGTGTCCCTAAACATTACAAGTCGTTGCACATCGATGACCGTGATTTTGCCTTTTTCCACACAAACTCAGGAAACTGCTGGTATTCATATTTCTGTGTTGAATAACGTTTTTAAACAAAGAGGAACATAAATCCCAGCACACACCGGCGCAGTACGCCTGTGCTGCAGCATATGGCCCCGGACACACAGAACTCCGAGGGCTACGTGACAAACTGAACGTAGACCGGTGAGCGCGCTCCCGCTGCCTGCCTGCCCCTCACACTGCACCGCTCCCGGTTTCACTTTCACTCGGGAACGCGATTAGTCATTTGGGTTTAGTGTTTCTAAACATGTGGGTTCTTCCTTTATTTGCAGTTTCAGCAACAAATAAAAAAATTTTTAAAAAAATCCCACCACAGACCATACTCTTATACTTTAGATATTTTTTGGCTTTCTTTTTTTGTGGTGAATATGAAATCGGCTCTGCGTGTTGTTTGAAATCATAAAAACGTATGTTCATTCTGCGTGATAGGACTTGGAGACACACCAGCACAGGATTTCATGTCCCTCTCGGGTTTATTGGGGGCGTGCTTTAACAGTTGACATTATCTAATACAGCGACACTCCACATTTGGACACGCGAATGCTGTTCTCTCGCGTGCGCGCGTATGTGATTGGCTGTTCGCGTTCTATAACTGTCAGCTCATTGGACTCCAGTTTTGTGAGCCATAACTTTGCTGTATTGTAAACAATCGATCTGATGAGTTCATCTCTTTATTCATGCATGAGAGTTCATGTTAGAATTTAACACCTTTGGCAAAAACACGACCAAATCAATAATAATGTTAATCAATAATATCAACATTAATTGCACATGATAACAAATATGAAGAGTTTTATTACTTCTGATTGATCTTGTGGCTTAACATAACATCTCACAATAGAGATTTTAATGTAGATTCAGAATCTAGGTGTTAAACAAAGTTAAAGTGTTAAACCTTAAAAGTTAAAAAAAAGGTGTTTACATTACACAAAACACATTTTCTTTCCTTAACTTCTTTTGTAGAAATGTCATGTGGATTTGAAATTGTTGTTACTATTTTACTGATTGAAATGTGATTGAAATGTGATGTGATGTCATCAAATCCAAGTGGAGAAAGGTAAGCTGATTAACTAGAGAAGTGTTGAAGAAGCTGAAGAAATAAATGTACTCAATTTTAATGTTTAGTCTATATGTTAGCAAGAAACACTTAACTAACAAATGTCCATCAGGTCCTATATGAAATGCAATCAAAAGAAAAAAATTTTTCCTACCCATAAGAGATGTACCTGTAAACCTATCAACTGTTTGGTCACCAGTCAAAGACATCACAGCTCTATGATGGTGTCCCTTTCTTCATCAGGTTACACCTGTGCTCCTTTCTGCATCCAAAAGTATCCCAACAACACCAAGGTTGCCTCCCATGTCTTAGGCCCAGAGGTTAAGTAAAATGTGTAAACAAACAAGCTTTAAGACTAATTAGTTTCTATAGATTACTCTGCACTAATTTCAAACTTGTATGTGTCCTTGTTCACTGCTTTAAGAAAAAGTACACCTGTAATTATAGCACATACACATACACATATACATATACATATATATATATATATATATATATATCCATTGGAGAAAATGGAGAAAAACTCTCCTGCGGTTATATATTTGTTGTATTTCTGAGCTGAGCAACATAATGATATTAGCAAACAGATGTCAGAGGCAAACTGCCTGATTGCACATTATTGGACTGGATTACCCTTGAACATCAATAGACTCTACATTTTTAATTTTCTGCAATTTCCCCAAACCCGCTGTCAGCAGGCAAAGTAACACAAAGCATAAACCTCTAAGCTGCTCATTTGTATGTTTGTTTTTTCACTAATATAGAGGCAAAACAATGCTTGTAAATGGCTTAATTGATCTTTCATTTGGCAAACATCCCATATACTGATTGCTGAAGTCCTGGCTAATAGAAATAAACCTGAACACAATTATACACCATTCTCTCTCAGTACTAAGTTTATTATGAACACTGTTGACTCTTTCTGACCTCATTTCGTTTCCAAGCTACCGTTCCTCGAGTCAAACTCACGTCGGGGTCTGTGGTGCAGGTCTAGCTATGATATTGTGTCCAAGGTTTATGCAAGCTAACTTTGCAGGTTTACCTCGTTGTTAATTAGCATCTCTGCCCTCGGGTCCGTGTGGGACAGCCGGGGAATAGGCTCGGTTGGGAAAGAATACTTTCGGAGTTGAGATTCATCCCAGTCACTGTTGTGGATGCCAGAGAAAGCAGCGCCGCCTTCGCTCGCCGCCGAATCAGCCTCCACCACGGTCACCGCTGCCATGGTCGTCGACAAGCGCCGATTAGCTGCCTCCGTCCCCCGTACAATGGAGCAACGCGGGTTTTTTCCTCTGGCGTGCCGGGCTGCAGCAAGCAACGGGATTTTACCATACAAGCCTTCCCGAGCTTCTGTTTATTAAACGAACCAGAGAATACTGTGCGGTCCCGCCGTCAGCAGCTCCTCTCTCCGGCTCTGCTCCGTGTAGGTGTTTACACACAGTGTTGACAGCCAGCAGATACAAACGAGAGTATTCAAGGAAACACTTACACGATAAACTTATGCCCAGAACATCCCACAGCGACACCTAGTGCACCGAGTGACTAAACGCTCATGTTGCATTAGTACGACTCTACCACGAGAGGGCGATGTTGTGCCTGTTTTCAAAGGTTCTAATACTGTTTCATTTTTTAAAATATAGTCTTCAGTAAAAACGCATACTAATATTTATATATCCCAACTTTTTAAAAGCATGCATATTTATTAAAAGTAATACATTTGCTGAAGTAAAAAAGTATTTGCGGCAAACAGATTTAATGCCAAAAACAAAATAACACCAGAAAAAATGTATTGCACCAGAGGCACCACACAAACAAAAATAAAAAGTTGAAAGACAAACTTTTGAAGCTCCATTTAAGATTTCACTGACTTTTAAAGGAACAAAGAGAAAGCTGCACAGGCACAAGTCATATCAGAAAATGTACTGTATTGTGTTTAACTACATCTTGCTACTTATATAGTACTTCTTGTATTACATTTCAAAGGGAAATACTGTATGTTTTACTCACAAAACCATTTTGATGCATTTATTTCACAGCTATAGTAACAGTTTACTTGTCATATAATAGGCAAATTTTTTAAATGATTTTTTAAATGATTAGTTAATTAAAAATAAATACTTTAAGTAAAAGTTGTTTCCAATAGCTTTGCAGTGTAGCATTGCTACTTTTATTTAAGTAAACAATCTGGAATACCTCTTCCACTAGTGCTAGGCTGAACAACATGTAGTACATTCAATTCAATTCAATTCAATTAAATTTTATTTGTATAGTGCCAAATCACATTACAAATCATCTCAAGGCACTTTACAAAAAACTAAAAACTAAAAACCCAACAATTCTCTTATGAGCAAGCACTTGGCGACAGTGGAGAGGAAAAACTCCCTTTAACGAAAGAAAAACCGGGCTCAGTTTGGGCGGCCATCTGCCTCGACCGGTTGGGGTGAGTGGATAGAGGAGAGAGAAAAGAACAGCAACAATAAACAACAAATAGACATTGCAGGTTGGTGGGACCAGTAACTGCACATCAGCAATATACAGCTCCAGGACCAGGGACACCTGCAGAAGGTACAGAGAGAGAACAGAGAGAGAGGGAGAGAGCACAAACTAGGGGAGAGAGAGAGCACAAGGTTAGTGACATTCAATGGTGGAATATACATGAGGTGGGAGGAGAGGAAGGGGGGGGGGGGGGGGGGGGGGGAAGGGAGCTCAGTGCACCGATGGTCCTCGGGCAGTCTAGGCCTATAGCAGCATAACTAAGGGATGGTTCAGGGTTGCCTTTAAGTCTAGCCTTAAATGTACAGAGAGTGTCTGCCTCCTGAACCCAGGCTGGGAGCTGGTTCCACAGGAGAGGAGCTTGATAACTAAAGGCTCTGCCTCCCAGTCTGCTTTTGGAAACTCTGGGAACCACAAGTAGACCTGCATTCTGAGAGCGAAGTGGTCTATTGGGATAATATGGTACTATGAGGTCTTTAAGGTATGAAGGAGCTTGATTATGAAGGGATTTGTATGTGAGAAGAAGGATTTTAAATTCTATTCTATATTTTACAGGGAGCCAATGAAGAGAAGCCAATATAGGAGAAATATGATCTCTCTTGCTAGTTCCTGTCAGGACTCTGGCTGCGGCATTCTGGATTAATTGGAGGCTTTTTATGGAGATATTGGGACATCCAGATAGTAATGAGTTACAGTAATCTAGCCTTGAGGTAACAAATGCATGGACTAGTTTTTCTGCATCATTTTGAGACAGGATGTTCCTAATTTTGGAAATGTTGCGCAGGTGAAAGAATGCAGTTCTAGAGATTTGTTTTATGTGTGAGTTAAAGGACATGTCCTGGTCAAAAATAACTCCAAGGTTTTTTACAGTAGTGCTGGAGGCCAGGGTTATGCCATCTAGAGTAGCTATAATTTTAGAAAAGTTATTTCTGAGATTTTTTGGCCCAAATATAATGCCTTCTGTTTTCTCTGATTTTAAAAGTAAAAAGTTACTGGTCATCCAGGCCTTTATGACAGTTAGACAGGCTTGAAGTCTGGTTAACTGGTTTGTGTTAACAGGTTTAATAGATAGATATAACTGAGTGTCATCTGCATAGCAGTGGTAATTAATAGAGTGCTTCCTAATGACATATCCTAAAGGAAGCATGTACAGGGTGAACAGAATCGGTCCTAGCACAGAGCCTTGTGGAACTCCATAACTAACTTTTGTTCGTGTGAAAGGTTCATCATGGACATGAGCAAACTGGAATCTGTCCGATAAATAGGATTGGAACCATTTTAACGCTGTTCCTCTGATATCAGTCACATGCTCCAGTCTCTGTAATAAGATGTTGTGGTCAATGGTGTCGGATGCAGCACTAAGGTCTAGGAGGACAAGCATAGAAACAAGTCCATTATCTGAGGGTAAGAGAAGATCGTTGGTAACTTTCAACAGTGCTGTTTCTGTACTATGATGTGCTCTAAATCCTGATTGAAAATCTTCAAATAGTTCATTCCTGTGTAAGTGGTCTGATAGCTGCTTAGCAACAGCTTTTTCTAGGATTTTGGAAATAAATGGCAGGTTGGATATTGGTCTATAATTAGCCAAGACTCCTGGATCAAGACTACGCTTTTTGAGTAAAGGTTTGATTACTGCAGTCTTAAAGGCCAGTGGTACGTAGCCTGATACTAAAGATAAATTTACCAAGTCTAATAAAGATGAATTCATTAATGGCAGGGTGTCTTTAAGCAGTCATGAATGCAGAGTAATAGGATTTATGACATACGGACAGGTGAGGTGACCAATTTAGGAAAACCATAAAGTAGGGGGCATTTTGCTGGCACGGTTTGGGTCTAGTTGTGCTTTTAGAGGGAAGGATCACTGCTTATGGATACAAAGCTATTCTGAGTGATCACCTTTATCCTCTGATAAAACATTTCTATTCTGACGGGAGAGGTGTCTTCCAGGAAGGCCCCAAACCACAGGGCACAAGGGGTCACTGAATGATTTGATGAAGTTGAAAATAATGTCAGTCACATGCTTTGGCTTTCATAGTCACTAGCTCTCAATCCACTGAAACCGGAGATTTTGGACTGATGGGCTAGACTGCACTCTCAAACACCATCATCAAAACACCAAATGGGGGAAAATCCTTTGTAAGAACAGTGTTTGTCCCTCCTGTAGAGTCCAGACACTTGTAGACTCAATACTAAGAAACACTGACGCTGTGCTGGTGGCATGTGGTGACTAAGACACTTGTTGGTTCTCATTTAATTTATCGCCTCTCTTCTATTATACAACACACAATATCTTTTCATGACAGACTGGGACTTTTTTATTTGATATATGTATGCTAACAAAAGGCTGAGCCAACATTTTGCAAAACCTAAGCAAATATTTAACTATGAACCTCAGCGTCAGCATTACTATATTGACCACTAGGCAATCATTCTTCAGCAGGCAGCAGCTCATGCTGTACCTTGCACAATGGACTGATCAGTTGTTGGAGCCCTGCTCTGTTTTGTCAATGACAGACTGATATGGAAGCAGATGGACTACATCTTTGATCACATTTGGTCTTTATTTTTAGTACTTTAGTGCAATTATTTTAAAGCCCCAGCACAATTTCAAATCAAAAGTCCAAAACTTTCACTTGAAATACTATCTAATACATCTTCCCTTGAGTCATGTTTCAACAGCAGATTTTCACCTCGGGGACTAGTCCTAAACTAGTCCCAGAGGTGAAGGACCCCTGTTGGGTTCCCATGCTCCAGTGTTTCCTGTGCAGGTCAGTGGACTGAGATGAGCTGATCCCTCTAATACTCCTCTACCTCCCATTATTTGCACATAGTATCATCCAAGAGACTGACCACCCTGATGAACCCTGAGAAGACTGTGTCTCAACCCTGCTCCACCACTGCTTTCTCCAAAGCATATCCGCTGCTGCCAAAACAAAGATTCTCTTGAGGAGCGACTGTTACAAGTAAACAGTTTCCCCCAAGTGAAAGCATAACTTCTACAAACATCAGGTTTATTGACCTTATAGCTAATGCAATATTTACAACAACACATCAACATACCTGTGCAGGACAGGTTGCAATACATTTCACCAGGTTTTTGTCAACCACTTGATGTCACTCATCTGTCTTCATTTACTCTCACATTCATAGTGACCCTCACCCCTCTTAGTATTCCAGGTCTAGAACCTCTAAGCCATAAATCCTATTAGTGAAGGATTCTTTGAAGCATTATAAGTCGTTTTTATCATTTGCTATTCCTGAGAGAAATCTGCCCACCTTGTGTGAATTTTTTTCTATATTATTTTTGCCAGTGGTTTCACATAAATATTAATAAAGACAAATATAAAAATATAGAATAGCAGGGTAAAAGCTGAAGTGTTGTAGGCATATGCTTTTGCAATGAGCATTAATTTGCAGTCTTCTTAAAACTAAGGTCTCTTCATTTCTCTCAGTTGAACCTGAAGTTTATTAGGTCTGCAGGTTAATCATAGCATTATCTTCATATACTGCCCTCTCTGCTGCTGATAACAACTCTTCCTGACTGTATAATAGGCTATATAACACTGTCACAGATAAGTGAGCCTGCTGATCTTTAAAATGGCCAAACAAATCTGTCCCACACATTAACTGATTGCCGTTTCAATGTGATTGCAGTGTACATAAACGCACAGATCTGCATAAAGCATGACTCACATAAGTAATCGCATGCAGATTAGAATCCTTGCATTCTGCACACAAAGTGTAAAGCCGCTTTGTTAAGTGTGATCTAAAATGCATGTTCTAATTAACATTTTGCATTGCTCTTAAAATGCTATGAATGAACATCTTGATGTGCCTCTGTTGTACCCCCTACAACGGTACAACAGAACTTCCACAAAGCCACACAGCAAAAGCTTGGTATGCTGGTTCTTTTGTTGGTGGGAAGGTTTTGCTGCATGCCAGGCAGAGCAGTCCAGGCTGCCCACGGGGGTCATCAGAGGAGGGAGGAGTTTTTATTGTGATCATTATTTGGTAAATAAGATGTCAACAAGGTGTTTCCTTGACACTTTATTGAGTAAAAGGAGGAAGGTGCAGAAATGAACGCCCTCTTCTGAATGGGACCTCTAATCTCCTCTTTCATGTGCCATCTCATCTGAAGGGTCTCGGCTTCGACTGCCATGTGCTAGTCTGCCTGGCACTTCTTACTTGCAGGTGGGGTGAGTATCCTGGCAAGCATGTGTTTATAAAACCCACTTGTTTGGGCACAATACTTGAACTAACTTCTTTTGAGCGAACAGTGTGAATCTGTGCAAAGCCTTTTCCCAAAGCCCTTTAGAAGGCGACGGCCCATTGAGAGTAGAGAAGAAGGGATTACCTTCCTCGACAGTGGTGCATTTCCGAGAGAGCTGATTAGCTCTGCATTCATTGTTAAATCGAGCAAAGGAAGGTCCTAGAGGAGTGAAAGGATCCAAATAGGTGGACCCAGAAATAAAACAGCCACAGGAAGCCCTGCACAGGCAACCCAAAGTTTTCCCAACATTTCTTTCCCCCACTCCCAAGGAGGTGCGGCGTGAAAAAGGAGATTAGCATACAAAATTAGAGGCGGGGTGATTTTTAAGGGCAACTTGCCTCATGCCCTCCACCCCCATGGCCCTACTCTGTCTGGACAAAGTTAATTAAACTAGTATTAAACAGTAAAGAAACTTCCAAATGCTTGGGAGTTAGGGGGCTCTTTGAGGATTACCATGATAAGGGAGAGAACGAGAGGTATTTGTTGAGGCGAAATTGAGAAAGGCGTGATGGAAGGAAGAGTACGCTGGATTGGTTTCTATACTTGTTGCTTTGGATCAGAGTATCCTAAACCCAATGTGACCAATGAGGAGAGTACAGTTGTTTTACTCTTAGTATTACTGTCACAAAGAGTATGTTCAGAAAGGATGTGCACCTTTCTCAGGCTGTATGATACATGTGATTGAGGGATTTATTATTCTTTCATGACATTTTAATAGAAAACATACCACAAAGGCAACTAACAATAAAGTAAAACTAAGAATGGTGTGGAATAAATTAACAATGTACAGTACAAAGTGCTTCATTTTATATACAAGTAAATACATCATGTGGGCAGCGAAGGTCAGGGCGGACCAGAAGAGGGGAGAGCAGACTCCCAAAAACATCAAAATATGAAATCAAAGCTTTGTGGGCAGAAAGTCCAGGCTTCATGGGAAAAATTGTTCTTTTAAAATCTGATTATTGTGTTACACAATGGTCAAAATGAATTACTGGTTAATTTCCCACACCAAGGTTTTGTGTATTTATGAAAATAAATAAATCATGTTGTGGAAAATTTATAATCAGAGAAATGCTCTTCAAATACCAATTGACTTGACCAAAACTGTTGGAAAAAGTATAAAAATATATTTTAAATACATTTATACCAAAAACCTCCTAATCTCATTTTGTCTATCATGTGGCACACCCCACTGTCTCTAAATTTTAATATAAAAACAGAAAATGAAGATGGCATGAAATTGTATTTTTTGCTTTTAGTCCACATAACACACACTATCTGAGCACACACAGTCTGGGTGTTGATAGGTGATGCAGAAGTACAGTGGGGGGAAAGGTGATAAAAATGCTTAGTGCTTCTTCCTCGGTCTGAGGTTCTTCCGGCGGCTGCCAGCACTCTCGTTCTTTCCTCTCTGACCTCCTTTTTTTACACAAAAGTACTTGGTCACTGTCTTTCTGCACTGCTCACACTTTACTGCACAACACCAGTGGAATTTACAGTTACAGCTTGACACCATCTCGGCTTTGCGCTCCTCCACAGCAAGGCCGCACTCTCCACATAGCCTCTTACAGCTCCGTTTCTCCCATTTGCTCAAGTTCTTGCCCTTCTTGAGGCATTCACGTCCCTCTGTGCCTGGCAAGCCCAGAGTGCGGTTTTCCAGGCAGTAATCAGGGGAGTCTTCGAGATGGACCAGCTCCTTACGAGAGATGGAGCTAAAGGTCTCGGCGATGGCCCCCCGGCTGGCAGCACTATTCCCCGCTCCTCGGAGGAGATCCACCTTTAAAGCCCTGTGGTACTTTTCCTTCAAGTAGTTCCCCACCTCTCTGAACTCTGGCAACTGCAGCCAGCAGGTTTGAGTGGTGCAGCTTCCTGACACCCCGTGGCACTTACATGTCCTTTGCATGGTTCCCTTCACGGCCTGGAGACACAGGAAGGATGGAAAAACATTAGTAATATGAGTGTGTGTGTGTGTGTGTGTGTGTGTGTATGTGTGTGTGTGTGTGTAAAAGAAAGGTTTTCTCTTCACTGCTGTATTGTCAAATTAACTGATTGCATTCAAGGTTTTCTAGTTATGTAAAAAAAAGGATGAATACACTGAAAGGAAGAAGTGATAGCTTGTTGGCCTGATGCTGAGTTTCTTTGTCATCCTCAATGTTTCCTGACTTTACCCAACACAAAACAGCTGTCGTTTGAAAAGGGACGTTTTCTTTTCGTGAGGAGGGGATGAACTTTTTGCTGAGGTGAGGCTCAATCAAAGTTTCACATTGAGTCTTATTGTCCTCCTTAAGAAATAGGAGTATTTATTTAGCATGTTCATTATCAACATGTTTTCTAGTGTGAGAAGACCAAATGGAGAGCCCCATTCAGCAGAGAAATGAAAAAGGAGTTTTTCTCTCTTTCTAGTCCCATTTTTTTCTGTTACAATGATGCTCCAGGTGCCGTGGGGATCCTTGGGCACAACAGGGGGGAGCAAAGGCACCATAAACAAAGAGCACTTCAGCTGCACGCCTGTGGTCCCCTCACACTCCCTCGAGGCCAAACAAAGACCAACATAAATGTGGGTTCCTTATTGCAAGAATAAAACTAAACACTTATTTTAAAAAGCTGCATAATACAGAATGCTGTGCAATGTCTGGCTCCCCAGGATCTCTAATTAAGTTTGCACCAGTGATCCTGAAATTCTTGAGTTGAAGTATTGTCATAAGGGGCATTGAGCACTGGTAAATAGGCCTTTCTGGTACGCCGAACACACTGTTATTATTGCAGACGAGTGGCACCTCACTTACAGCGACGTGAAAGGGATGCTTGGGTGGCACACTCAGTGTTATTCTGAGCAGGGAGAACATAATTCAAAAGATGCTTTACACTGTGCAATCAGTTGGAAGGCCGGGAGAGATTCTCAAAATTTCAACAGGCCGCCACTCAGTTTAAATACTGTATGGTTCACATCAAGCCATTAATGCCTGGATCTGCATCTTTCACTAGGGGTTCATCTCTCATTGTACAGTTGATGGAGTGAATTTAGAGCACCTACTGTACCTTGCGCCCAGCCTCGTTATTATGGAGGTTCATGGCTGCCCGTGCATCCTGACCTGTCTCCAAGGCATCAACAAACTGTTTGGAGATGGCCTCGCCAAAGCCGACGTTGTCACTGCAGCCGCCCCAGAGCCAACCATGACCACCTGAGAGAATGAAAAATAAAATTATATATTTCATTGTTATTTAAAGTCCTTTGAAAAAAGACCCATCCTGTTGTGGGTGTTGTGTACAGGTCTGTATATGTTTCTTACCTCGTTGTCCATTCCTGCTGTCATCACAGCCACAGTTGTCAAAGTCCCCAAGACTGCAGTTCCTGGTTAAAGTGTACATGACTCCAGCAGAGCTGATGGCATGGACAAATGCTGTTTCCCGATTTGCTGTCAACAAAAAGACTTAGTAACTACCTTGTCCCCACTAATATGTACCAACACACATTAGACAGATAAATACATTTGGTTCATTTAGAATTCACCTAAAGAAATGGTTCACCAGCACCCAGTTCTGTCAACATTAAACATCAGTCACACCTTGCTCTTCTTAGTTGGTGTTATACTGTGGTTTCCTTTCTCTAGTTTTACCTGCTAATTATCATGTTGTTCGAGTGCAGATGAAAAATAGCCTTTTGGCTAACTCAAGCACTAATACTAATACTAATATACTAACATTACTTCATGTGCACTGTCCCTGTTAAATAAACTAATAGGAAATAAAACATCAATCGCTCATTTTATATTCGATATTTTAGACTTTAAATTATATTCACCTCCTCTGGGCGAGTTCATTTGAAGAAGTTTTAGTAGGTTTCATTATATATTTAGCTGTACTTTAACTTAATTGTATCTACACTTCTAAACTTTAACTAAATTTATTTGACTTTATATTATCTGACATGTGATATATTTCTTTCATAATCTGCAAATACTGGCAGTGATTCTGGGGGATGTTGTGAAATGGATTAGTTTGTTTGCTTTACCTCTGGTTACTGTAATTATTCCAAAGGTTGATGAATGTTTTCACTAAGCAAACATCTCCATTACATAAAAGAACCCCCACCACCACCACCACCACCTTTAGGGATAACACAGCAGCTTGCAACAGACTGGGTGGTGGTGTTAGGGCCGACTGGTCTCTGGAGCTTACCGCTGCGCAGGCTGCTGTGTGTGGACAGCTGCAGAGCTCTCTCAGGGCAGTTCCAGCGGTCCCATGCAAACTGGTATTTACACTCCTCTATGCCACTTTGAGCTCCTGCTGCCACACTGCTGGAGTAGATCAGGTATGCCTGCAGCAGCAGAGACACGGGAGGAGGACTTACAACCATAGAAAAATAAACAGTAAATCTTATGCAAGATGAGTTCTGAGGCATCTTACAAGACATACACAGATCTATATATTTACCTGGTGCAACAAATGAGAGTGATTGCAATCTATATACATTTATATAAGTTATCAGTATATAGATGTAATTTTAGAAGACAGATTTAGTAAATCCAGTATTTCCAAAGTGACTCTGACTTTACAAAATCAAATCTTGAATATAAAAGAATGTAGGAATGATGATATGGATGCATCGCTGTCTCTTAACATATCTTCATGCTGTCAAATCAGATGTTTTACTGACATTTCAATGCCATTGTGAAAAAAACGTTTTAAAATGTGTCTTACTACTTGACTGGGTAACATACATCAACAAACTTATTGTCTGTTTCAGTGCGGAACAATCAGAGTCAGACATTACACTGGCTGGGCTCAAACATTATACTTTTAAAACTCTGCTGAATAATAGTAGAGTTCTCTTAAACCAGTATGCTCTGTCCTTGGCTTTCTTCCGTCGCGCCACGGCTTGTTCAGACTGTGTGAACGATAATACAACTAATATGTCTCAAGTGGCCTTTGGGGAGCTGGAGTGCCACCTCTTTCACAGGGGTCTGGCTCACTAATGATGACCACCCACTACAGCAATGCCTGCCCTCACCTCTTAACACATTCAACCCACAGATACACCGAGCCTCTGAATAAGGTCTAGTGTACTGAGGGGAGGGGAAAACCACCAAGGGCCAAGAATACCACTGATATATCATTAGTGCTATTGTTGCCTACAACAGGTACCAGAGCTTGTCCTTGTACTTGAGTTAAGATGTCACAATGAGAATAAACTCAGAAACCGTGTTTGTTCTCCCACTCTCTTTTGAGAAAAGGACAGGGAGAAAAGATCAAAAGAGAGTTGGCTTACCTTGGGTCCAGTCATCAAGAAATTATTCACTGACCTGGAAAAGGAGACAGCTTATTCACTCAGGGAAGCTCAGTGTCTTCTGCAAATTCCTCTGTTAACATCTCTCATTAGTGCGCTCAGTAACATGTCTGTGACACCAGTGTGCATCCAAACTGCAGTGAACAATTCTGCTACATTTGTTTAAATGCTTATAGAAATACATTGATGATGGCACTGATGGCAATTCCTATAATATTAAGACATAGTTCATTGGGATTCTTGGTTTCCAGGTTGTGAAAAATCCCACTAGCTGGTGTTTATCATTTCTTTTTGAAAATTACGCAGCCATAAGGGTTGGTAATCCATATATAAATGCTCATGGGTTGCTTAGGCTCTAGTATATCATCTGTAGTTATAAATGTTAATACATTATAAATAAATAGTTTTCTAAAAAGTAATTATAACCATTTACAAGGTATTTTCGCAATCTGGAAATGTAAACTTGGCCGTATAGCATAGAACTGATCGATGAAGCATTAGCAAATTGTTTATTCACATTATTAAAGCATCTTATTTGTTACACCTTAAAAAACCTTCTGCAAATTGTATTAACCATAAAACTAATTAAAAATCCATGTCTATGAAAGAAAAAAGTCTGTAGTTTAAGTATTTTTCTTTTTTCCAGTTGCCAAAATGTTCCCTTCAGTCATGTTGAGTTTTAAAATATTTATATATATATATATATATAAATGAAAGTAATATTTGGTAATAAATGAATCTTACCAGCAGCAGCAGGACCTCATGTGAGCCAGAAGAATGAAAACGTAATAGAAAACCTCCAAATGCATGAACATCCTGACAGGTGTGGAGGATGACGGTAACTGTGCGCCCGTTCAAAGCCTGTGGACAGTCTGGTGATGGAGAGCAAACTGAGCTGCCAGCACACCAAACTTCACCAGGGCTACCAAGATTGGAGAGGGGGCTCTGAAATGGAGCTGCTCTCGTCCCAACGAGAGATTATCTGCTTAATTAAAGATTTGCCCCTTTCTTACTCTCTTGGCCAATCAGAAGTATTGCACCACGGAGAGACTGAAATGATCAAAAGGGCACCCTGGGCCTTCAGGGCCGGCAACGGTGGGTTCCCTGCCTCCATTCAGGAGCAAAGGAAGATCTGTTTAATCCTTTAGGAAAAGTGTAACACTGATCCCTTGAATTTCTGCTCAGGAAAAAAAAAGGTTTATTTAAGCTTTTTAACGCGCAGCTGATCAGGGATTAGTGAAAGGTAATCATCTGGATGAGGAATTGTTAGTTTGATAGGACAACAAATATGAGGCCGTTTGATGTTGAGGAAGTGATTTGTGGTTTGGCCTGGAGTGCCGTCAGAAGACACCCTGGAGTGTCTTCTGACGCTTTCATTTCAAACTGTCCCATTAAATTTGCGCCAAAACAATCCAGGAATAGTTTATTTCTACTGGATCAACTGGATGTTCGTTTTCTTGCTGTATCTAATCGTCTAAAATTTACCATAAAATAACTTCTGGCGGATTGGGACGGATTGAAGGTCCACCCATTGACCAGATATAGGACATTTGCATCACTAATCCTCGCGGTCCCTACCTAACGCTGGATGAAGGGTTATTGCTCAATAACCCCGTCTGACCCTTAAGGTCTCTTTCCTTTGGCACAGGCAGCCCTTAAGCGAGCTTCTTGTGTGCAAATTAGGATTATAGAGAAAAGGTGATTTGGAGGGGCGCATGGGGGCGACTTCTGAGGGATGTTTTTGGATTAAGATTTAAAGAGGAATGACAAGTAAAACGAGACAAAAGAGAGATCCGTCGTGTTTTTGTCATGCATTTTGCGCACAGAAACATGCGCCATATGATTCCCTGATAGATAAGTAAGGACTATAGAGAACAAGTCCTTTCGCATCAGTAACTGCTCAGCAAACTTCATTTAGTTTCCTATGTAGCCTAGAAATACATTTTTACCTTAAAACGTAGTGTGTTGCGTTTATACATAGAGCTATTTGAGTTTATTCGTGGTGGCATTTGGCGTTAAATTACATTAGATTTATAACAGTGGTAATTCTACCATGATGGGAACTTAAAACTTGTTTCCAAAACAAACGTAATTTATCTGAATCATCCAGTCTGTTAAGCTTTAAAAACAGGCTTTGTTAAGAAGTCAATTTGATACAATGTTGCATGTGGGGAGGTAAACTGAGGCATTGCACAGTGAGGATGATGGCCTGACGGTCAGCAGCCAATAGACACCGGGCTGATGTCACTGTCAGCAGTGGTGGGACCACTTACATCTGGACCGGACTGGTGGCTGCGCTCACTGGCAGATGGCAGAGATTTTCTCCACATAAACCCGTTTATTTCCACAGAGCAGACAGAGGATGAGCTGTGATGGCTGTTGCTCTGATTTGCCATAAGATAAATCGCCAGCAGAGGGAGCAAGTGTGCAGATTAAACGGTTGAACAACATGTTGACAAGTCTAAAGCCTTTGTATTGGTCACATTAAAGTTATTATCCACCTCAGACCAACCCAGGCTTTAGAAGAACTGGTAGGGACTTGGTGCATTGCTCAGGGGCACTCCAACAATCCTGCAACATGGTGGCAGGTAATTTTGCACAAAGACAAAACAACGTGCCAGCAATTTTAACAAAACAAGAGCATATTTCAGCATTTGAGGTGGACACATAATCAGTATCAGTATTTAAATGTATGTTCTGCAAACTGATGTTAATCAAACCCATAAAACTAAACATCCTGAGGTTTCCAAAACTGGCAAAACCTATTAATTAGCCTATGTCACTAGATGCAAATTTGCTTTTGAATAGTTCTCTATGGAACAGTTAATAGAGTCACTTCAATATTTCATTTGCATCATCTGTAATGGTTGTTCCTGTATTGTGAACAGGCAAATGACAAAAAATAGAACAGAAGTGGTATCATTATATTTTTTTATTCACTGTACAAATAAAGAGTAGTACATAATTCCAACAATAACAGGCAAATATACTTTGTCACAAGTAGAAAATTTGGTTTATTTATGGTACGTACAGTGGGCAAAAACATTCTTTGAAAAAATGTGCCATTTTTAAGGCAAGATGTTAACACTGTAAAAAATGTTACTCTGTAAAAGAGGAAGTGTGACAAATACCACAGCAGTATCATTAAAGACACTATCCAAAGTTTGGATGTTGTTTTAGAGCAAAGTATTTGTTTGGGTGCTGAAAAGTTATATCGTAATAACATTGCTGAAAGGTACCGTTTTTACTCAACGAATAAGGGATTTTAGTTCTTCAAATTTCCCTTTAAAACAGACAACAGACCCACAACCATGACTGGACAAAAATATTTAAGGTCTAATTTATTTCCATAATTAATTTTTGAACAGGTGTGCAACCTTCATAAGGTATTTGGGCTAGAGTCCTGACATATGTTTCAGCAATATCACACAGCACAAAAGATAAATGCACCTCTTACATAGGCCATTTTGCACTTATCTGAAGGAGAGGGGGACTTTTTATATCTGAGAATAATTCCACCTTTTCAGAGTGGGACATCTGGTTCTATCTTTCAGTCCAGGGATATCTATATGAAGAGGCTTAATGAATTCTGAGACTGCTTCACTACTTAACCATAGCTATACACCACATTTCACCAGAGAACCTTTCATTAATCCTTATTACAAGCCCTTTGGACAGTTGGAGGCCACGGTTGTGCAGCATCCTAAAGCATAACACATCTGAGCTGTGTTCACACAGTTCCACTCTGCTATGTTAAACAGGGACAGTACAACAGAGCATTTACAGTCCTGGTGTTGGCCTTAGATACTGCAGTTCATGGATTAGTAAGACTACTACTCACTTACCATAAATAAAGAAAACCTTACTCTAAAATAGACAAAGAAATATCCAAATTAAACTCCACTCCCTGCAGAATGAATCAGAGTTACCAACAGAAGTTGGACCATAAGCCCTACAACCTTGCCTGTAGAGAAACCTAGGGTTTCAAATAAAGCTTTCAAAACGCCAAAGACTAATAATCAGTAGCACATGATAAATAAGAGTATACAGTAAATTATTTTGTAATTACTGCTTTTACACACTGCTCATGCAGACTTGCTTTGGTGTCCTACTACTGCCAAAAGAGACCATCTTCTTCCTTCTTCCTACCTGTTTGATGTTATGGTAAAAAAGCATTGCACACGTAGCCAAGTCGCTGGATGTGGCTAATAGTTGATGAAGATACGTCAAACTTAAAAACGTTTCACACAATTTATGAAGATGTCTACAACTCTTTAAAGTCAATATTAGTCTCAGGAAGAAGTGTAACTTATAAACAGAAGCATGGTAATCACCAGCTCAACACTGAAATATTTCTATAACTGCTGCTAAGGTCTGTGTTGGTTCACCACGTCTGCATCAGCTAAGAGTTTGTAGCTAGGGTGGGCTCAGCCACTTTTGTGACTGCCATCACCTGTGCGCTGAATGCGAGCCATTATCATTTCCTTCGACACCCTCCTACAGTCCTTGGCCCAACCCAGGAAACACATCAGATTTATAAAGGCAGTGGTCAAATTGAGCTTGCAGCCAAACTCACTTGTGGAGTAGTCAAAGGGGAATGTGTGATGGTAGTTGTGGAAGCCCTCCCCTGAAACAAAAAAAGAAAAAAAAACTGAATTAATGTCTTTAAGTTCTCAGCAACAGGGCAACAAACATGAAGATGGGGATGATAATTCTACCCTCAATCACATCAGATTGTACAGAGTCACAAGGAGCTAATGGCAGCATGTGATGCTAAGTGGAGACAATGGAGATGTATTGTTTTAGCTAAAGGCTAACTAACATAACATGCTGCATAAATCTTTGCCATTGTAATGATGCTGTTTGGTTGTGATGGCAGTAAAGACACACAAAACAAACAGCTGCAATATTTAGTACTTTAAAGAATGGCTTTAGTGAAGCTGCAAACACAGGAAACATGTTGTAACCAATTTAAATAATATTTGAGACATAGAAGAAGGTGAAAACTTCAGAACATATTATTTTATAGCTGATCTTTCCATTTGCTCTCTGAATTTTGTGAGACCAGTCAATCGGGTACAAGCACGGTAGATAAGATGAGGAGGACAATGTTAATTCTGGTAACACTGTATGACAGTACAGTTTAAAGTGAAGAAAGGTCAGCAAACATTTCGGTGCAATCATTAATTGGGGAATTTAGTGCTGTTTTGCAGCCATCAATGCTCAGTGGTGTCTGTAATCTTTCAACCTTCATGGTGTCAGCCACCACAGATAAAGCTTTAACTCATGTGAAACAATGATATTGAAAATAACATCAGTGTTCAACTGTAACTAAAAAAGCTCAATTGCTGAACATCTCTGAATTTCAAAGCTAAACCAACACATCCAGGACAAACCAAACATCAGTGGATTAGCACATGATCCCATTACAGACACCAGTGAGTTTTGACAGTTTCCTGACTGTGGTTGACTCGACAAGACAAGCTTTCAACAAAAGGGATAACAATATCATCACCACAAAACACACTATTGTACAACAATATTTATGTAGTCACAACACCGTATAAACATTACTGCATAACAAAAAAAATTTGGATAATATACATGGTATTTCTTTACCTATGGCGCCGAAAGCAACCAGTGAGTTTTCCCTTGGGTTAATGGACTTGTCATAAGGCCTATTACCCCACATGTGTGCAGCACTGTTGACCAGCCAAGAGGCATTGAGCACCAGTGTGTATCTCAGCAGCCCAGGAACGAAGTATGCCACAGCCAAGGACTCCCCCCAAAAGAAGAAGGGCACCACCGTGGGCACAACAAAGCAAAGGAGCACCACAGAGAGCTTGTAGTGCCTAAAATAAAAGGGGAAAAAATTTATTCTTACTTAATCCAGTTTTGTCCTAAATCAATCAGAGGTGATTCTTTAAATAACGCAAACAGACTTTAGATTATACTGAAAAATCTTTTTTTTGTTTGATATCAAAACTGCAAGTCATGAAATACATCACATAGGCTAATGTCATACAAAATTATTGCCAAAACAACATCAAAATCTGTACTGCGGTCACACTACAGGGTGCTATAAAGGCCAAATATTTCATCATTTTTTATGAGGGTAATTCTAAACATATCGAGATGATTATCACCAGACATTTTTAGTTTCTGTGCACAGCTGACAGGGTCTTTTGATTGGTTTGCTTTGACAAATGTTAATCCCCTTTGCTTGAGAGCTGACTTGAAAATCTGGGAATGTTTCCAGAAAAGAAGAAATGTTGACAAATGATCAGTCAGTGGACTCTGTGAGGACACGCTGCGATTCAGTCACTACAAGAATCCCTTGTCGTTACATCTGTCACTAACTGTTATCGTGGCTCAGACTGCAATGTCCTGTACTGCAGCAAAGTTACTTTTACCGACAAGACATAAAGATATGAAGAAACCCTTCAAATACATGTAGATGCAACCACTTTAATGATGCATGCAGTGGTGTGCCAAAGCAAGAGGCAGTGGGACATTCCCATCTCATTTGACGTAATAAAGATATGAAGGCAGAGGCGATAAGACAAGATTGTAGTCTAATGTCTCATATGTTGAGGATAGATTACATTTAGATTTTGCAAATGAGTTCAAGACCAAAGTCTAGGCAGCATTTCATTTCCCCTAGAAACATATCTGCTAAAACAAAATACCCACACAACAAACAAGATTGTTGTGAAACAACAATGAGCCTGATTAAATAGCCTGTGGCGACTGCAGCAGATTAGATGTGGATTCCCATTACGTCTCACTGGGAGCTGTTTAGTCGGCTCCTCTGAGCGATGTTTTCTCACCGTCTCTGGAACATGACCACTTTATCTGCCTTCAGGTCTGACAGGTCCAGTTTCTGGCCCTTTGCAATGACATCGGGATGTTTGCGCACCAGCAGCCATCCAATGTGGGAAAAGAAGAAACCCCGCATGGCATTGTGGGGGTCTGCGTCCGTCTCGGTGTACTTGTGGTGGACACGGTGGTCCCTCGACCACTCATATATGTCATTCTGCACACACAGAGCACATTTATTTGTAAAACACACCTCTGACACTTTTTCTGGAGATGACTATTGAGTATTAAGAGGGCTTGTATCAGTTTTACCTGAAAGGCCATTGAGTTGGCGAGAGCAAGGAAGACTCGCAGGGGGAATGAGGCCTTGTAGGATCTGTGACTCCATAATCTGTGAACACCAGCAGTCACACCGAGACCACTGATGAGGTAGCACACTGCAGCTGTGGACAGGGCAGACATCTTAGGGAAACTGTCCTAACTACACTGAGATTAATTTTACACCTGTTGAGAGCAGGGTCACTGGCACACCGTGTTCTTTCCATTACACTCAGGCCTTTTTGTTCTGAGAAAAATCATGTGTGTGTGGAGATGGCGCGGTTGGAGCGTGCAGGTCTGCCCTCACACTTCTGTTGTTCCAAAACTGCTGAATGTATTTCTATGTGAAGCCCAGACAAGACGGCCCAGGATTTGAGAACCGGGGGCTTCTGACTGGCAAAGAGCATTCTGTTGTGGTGTCAGGGAGCTCACAATGGGATGTCTGTGAAAATGTTGATTGTGCTTTGTCTTCCCCAGTGAAATAACATGCAGCTCAGCATTGCAAAGAGAGGGGGAAATTTTGCAGTGCCAGAGTGGAAACAAAGTTGAGACTGTTCAGGAATTTGAGTCATGACTCAATCCTCTACATATATATATTATTCAGCAAACAGTGCAGTTAGGAACACTGACATCAAAATATCCATCCATCCATTATCTGTACCTGCTTACTCCTTAACCAGGGTCACAGGGATCTGCTGGAGCCTATCCCAGCTCTCTTTGGGTGAAAGTACACCCTGGACAGATCACTAGTCCATCACAGGGCCACATAGAGACCAACAACCACACACACACACTCACACTCACACTCACTCCTATGGGCAAATTACTGTCATCAATCAACCTGACATATGTTTTTGGACTGTGGGAGGAAACTGGAGAACCTGGAGAAAACCCACGCAAGCACAGGGAGAACGTGCAAACTCCACACAGAAAGGTCCTTGATATAGTTTTCAAACCAGGAATCTTTTTGCTGTGAGGCAACACTGCTAACCACTAATCCACTTATCCAACACATACCAACAAGCAAATACTGTACATTCAGCCCCAGGTTTGGAACAAAATAGAGATGGATGCCTATATAGATGTGTATAACTAAAAGGACAAGGTCAGGGTGAGGAACACTACATGATCACACCATCAGCACGATCTGCTCCCTGCCTGTGGCCTGCAGGGAGGGAAAACAATAATATGCCAGCTAATGCTGGCTGTGTTGACTAAATACTTACACCAGGCAAGAGTTAAACTCGACGCATAGGGAATGAGAGTCAATCCATAAAGAGCACCCATATGTAGGAGGGACATCAGGATGATATTCCTCCACACCAGTATCATCGGGGGTTTGGGACCATCTTTCTCTTTGTAGGTGTGGTCAAAGACATCCTCCACCGTCGATGTTTCTGCCATGACGTGTCCGTTTTGTTGCTTGCCGGTGTCACCGGCGGGATGACTCCTGGTTTCCGTCTCGGTCATTTTGCTGAATGGTGGTTTCTGTAACAGCGATGTGCGTCAGCGGGGAAAAAGAGAGATGATGCTCAGTTCAGTGCGCTCAGCGGGAGACAGAAGCATATAGAGAGGGAGGAAAACGACGGCTGGCTCTGCAGCTGCAGCTGCATCGACAAGTGGCTGTGGACAAACCAGTCTAAGGTTTTAAAGTCAAAACTGTAGAACATCTATCTCCACTGGCACCTCATATATCCCAGTGATAACATGTTACACTGCTTTTTCAGCGTGATATGCCAAAATAACATAAAACCCGTTCACATTTAACAAGCTTGTGCCAGTTCAGTGTTTTTGAATCTTTGCTTAAAAATACCAAGTAGCCCAAATGAGCTACTTGTCTATTTGTTGGCAGTGGAGCAGGAGGGTAATAAACATTTGCTGAAGGCAACTTGAGTGATTCAATGATTTGATAGCGCTTAAGCTTATTGCAAAGTTCAGGTTGAGCAGGCTGACAAAAAGAAAAAGCTTTTGAGAATGATGCCTGGCAATTATTAATCAATACTGTAAATTCTACTTTTAAAGAGAGCCCCTTCTCATGTCTAAACATATAGGAACAGACTATTACAATAAAATCCATTTGATTGAAAATATCACACTACATAATCTGATGGTACAGAAGTTGGATATTTTCAAGCATAAAAACTAGGCTACTAATATTAGTCAATCAATTAAAATGCTAAAACGGATCAATGGTTTATCAGTGTAGTCCATTTATAATATTAGATTATGTAGCCTACATAAGCAAATATGTAAAATTGCAGGATTATCTGCAGCCATAGCTGCATAGATTAAATAGCCTACAGCAGAGGTGGGCACTTAGACCACAGCCCTGCTTTTCCAGCCATCCATGCCCTACCACTGCTGATTACCTGGATCAGGTGTGTTCTGCCAATCAGAAGCTGGAAGGTTCCCAATTCATTTTCTCTTCCCCCACTTCCACTTTCTGACACGGTATGTTCCAGCTTGTGATTGGCTGAACACACCTGATCCAGGTAATCAGCGGTGGGTAGTGCAGGGATAGTTGGAAAACAAGCAGGACAGTGGCCCTGGAACGTGGATTGCCTCGATTGGTCTAGAGGAAACTGCAAAAATACTGCCGAAGAAGAGGGAAAACATTAAATATGAAGATGACCAGAGTAAAGGCACAAGGTAAGAATATTTGAAGGCAATAATTGGACCTGAAAGAGTACAACATATAATAAGTTTTAATGGTAAAACAGTCCCCCAAGTTGATGAGGACCTGTTTAAAAGAAAAGTGGACTGGACCAACTGTTATTGCCTGTTTGCTAAAAACTGCTCCAATGTACCTGGATTAAGCCAATAATCCACTTGTATTAAATAAACCACATACATAAGATTAGACCTAGGAAATAGCATATATAAGCAGCAGACAAACGTTACAATGGCCTATGACAGAATCAGACCCCGGTGGATCAGCACTGACACGCGGTTTACCGACAGCCTGCAGCGGCGTATGGCTCGTCCTACACCGGAGATATGCGGCAGTGACGTTTTGAAAGCATCTACTTTTTCCACAAATAAACATCCGCGTTAAAGCATCATGTCTCTGTTGAGACATCCATTCACATTCGTTGGATTTAAATGGCTGCTTACCCTGGTTAAGCATATACTCACCGTGAGCTCTCAGTCCGCTGTTCCCTACTGAAGGTACCAGAGACTCAGTGGATCGGACGCATGTGATGCACTAGGTTGAGATGAGGGAATAAAGATGCGGTGCGATCTGTGAGAACCTCTCATCACTTATGCCGAGGTCGTTTTAAAGCAGCTGGTGGACATTGATGACACCGGCTCTTAATATCCCATTGGTTGTTTGCTTAACTGGTGTTTTGCTATCACCATCAGACAGTGATATCATAAATCCAAGGAGGTTACACAATCTTCCAAATAAACTGTGTGTTTATAGAACAGTGACCCTGTAATACGGCGAAACACTGCAGGAGTGTAGCTGACACCATGATGTTATGCAGCAGAGGCAGTCAACATGGGGTCACTGGGAAATTTGCATTCATATGACTGTGACCTTTACATCCACCCAATGCCACTCAAATGGCATTCTTTCCCAAGTACAAGTACAGACACTGGGAAAATTTCCTGCAATTTCCGTACATTTTTCCAATAGAATACTTTAAAAAGATTTTAACAAACTTACAGAAAAATAGTGAATTCGTATGAAAATATGCAGCTATGATGTAATCATTATATTTATCGAACAATTTAGAAGGGAATAAAATATGACACTGCAATTTATGACCCAAGGAACTGGCAGTGCTGTGGGAGTAAAAATAAAAGTTAATTTCCCCATCGAACTGCTAACCTAGGAACAGGATGACCACATTATCTGCAATCCAAGGCTACCTTCTTGTTGTTGCAATGTATGACCTAAGATAAACGGTGGGTACGCATCCTGTACACTCATCACGTTATGACCTCTAGTGAACTGAAATGACTGTGCGATAGCTGTTTTAAATACGTTTCCAGAGGATGAAGCCAAAGAAATTGCAACAACACCCTCTGCTGCACAAACACAGTTACTGCAGGGCAGGCAAACAAGCTATACAACTTGAGTTGGACACATTATGAGAAGCTAATGTTTATATAATAAGGTGTGTGAGTAACAGACCAAATATTGAATCACAAAAGAATAACAGTTTAATAAATTATTAAAATAATGATTTGTTGTTTCCTATTGTGGTTGGTTTCAAACATGTCCATCTAATTTAGCATACATGATTATTCGTCTCCCTGTTAGCCTTTGGCAGAAACCAGCATTCCTGGTGAAGGGTTAAAGTTCAGCTTCGATCAAGGAATATTTGCTACCTCTCAAAAAGCAGCACCAATTCACAGTGAGGAGTGTGTGGGAACATGTCCACAGGCACAGCCAGAGATGGAGAAAACGCCTCTCCTATGAGTTTTTTCTGCTGGTCGGGTTCACAGCAAAGCTCAATGAAGTTTCTCATAGCTTCTCCATCTGGTTTACAGGAAACATAAACCAGTCGGCGGATAGAAGTTTGGTTTCGTAACGCCTGGACAACTCTGTGGTGCAGGCCAGCTCGTGCAGGGTTTACCACAGCTGTAAGGCCTCTACTTGTGTAGCTCAACTGAGATATAAAGCCAGGAAGCACCACTTCAGCTTTCCCAGACATAAACTCACAGTTTAGTACATTGTTGACAGCTGCATTGTATCTAGCATCGTCCACTGCCTGCTCTATGAGCTCTATACCTATAACTCTGTCCACTCTGGAGGAAACAGTAATGCCGATGACACCTGTTCCACAGCACACATCTAGAAGAGTGCCACCAACTTTTGTTCTTCCTCCACCTTCCTCAGTGCTTGGGGCGCACAGGTGCCTCACTGTACCATAGAGCACCTCAGCAGCTGCCTGGTTCACCTGGAAAAAGGCATCAGCAGATATGCGGAACTTGAAGCCCAGCACCTGTAAATGACAAAAGAGCACAGGAAAATGGGGATCATACAGTCATACGTAGGTTTTGTGTTGCCTGCTCTCCTCTATTTTCATCACAAATTCAATATTTATAGGGATGGTCCACCAATCAACCAATGTATTAGTCATGTCAAACTTCATACCAACTTTAAAAGTAGAGGTCATTTTGTACCATTAATACTATCACTCATAATAATCAGCTAATTTGGGCACAAAAATGTTACTATCTTTCTCCAAAATGATGTTGCTTAATGCAAGAATTAAATTAAACAACAAAATAAAAGTATCACCATCTTTTTAAAAAATCAAAACGAGTACCTCAACATGTTCGGCTGCATTCAGACAAAAGATTGAAGTGCGATGCTTGGCTGTTTTCAGGTGGTGTGCATGTTGTGTGAGGTACCTCAGAGTACCCCGAGTGTGTATATTACCTCCTCGTACATGTGTGGCTGACCATACAGGAGCTGGTAGGGGGATTCCTCATGAGTGCAGCGAGTCATGGTGCTCTCCTGGAAGTACAGCGAGTCCAGCTGACAGACTGATCCAGGACCACATGTAAAATAATCCAACAGTTCAGCCTTATGGACTGCCACCTCTTCTGGAGTGAGCGTCTGTGGATGAAAGTACACTACAGCCATGGTGTGGCCCTCTGTGTTAGTCCTCACTGTGACCTCTCTCCAGTGACCCCCAGTATGGAACAGCAGGCACGGCTCCAGGGAAGAGAGGCGGATGAAGTCCTGGTAGCATCTGGCTACCAGTTTGTGCTTCTCGGGCATGTTCAGCAGGTGGTCTGCATTAACACAGACAATTTTTCCCTCCCTGCCTGTGCCCACATATAATCCGACTGTTTTAGGATTCCCATCGATTCCTCTATTGACAGAAAACATAGACTTGTTGCGGTAGCCGTCCCTAACTGGTGATGGCAGAATAGGCAGGACAGGGAAACTGAGGTTATTCAAGACAGGTGATGAGGGCTGGGATTGGAAGGCACCTGAAAGATGTCCACAGAGCTGAGACAGTATCCTTTCCTGATGCTTTTGCTTGAGCTCAAGCTGCTCATCATAACTCAGCCTCCACAGAGGGGTGACCACATCCGCCAACCTTTCCTCCCAGGACACATGATCAGTTCTGGGATATTTCTTGGTACCTTTTCTCCACCATGTGTTTGATGGTGGTTTCCAACGATCGGCTAAAGTAACGTTAGTGTGATTAGACGAAAACAACAGACAGGTTTTACTCATAGAATCAAAAGTCTTGCGTTTGGAAAATAGGCCCGACCTGCTGCACGTAGCTGCCAAAGCCATTCTGGAAGAAGTAGATGCTGTTGCTACTGCAGGTAAAATGAATGTTTGGCGTTAATGAAGCACATGCTGAATGTTCAATTCGTCTGTTATGGCGTATTAATCACGAGCCAGAGACGATCCTAACGTCATCAGTCTGCGTCCAGGGGCAAGTAAACATTTCCGCTGTGTCGCGATGGATTCAAACAAGGACGAAGCTGAGCGGTGCATTAAAATAGCCCTAAATGCGGTCAGCAACAACCAGCCGGACAAAGCCAGGAGGTTTCTGGAGAAGGCACAGCGTCTGTTTCCGACAGATCAGGCTAAAAGTACGTCGAGTAAACGTGTTTTAGCTGCGATTTTTTGGGGGGGACTATCAGGCCGTTGCTGTGAAGCCGAAGCAGCTAACTTTAGCATAGCCGCCTCACCGTTACACCAGCTGCTCCTAGCTGATACTGGTATTTGTAGTTTTTCCGCCCCTGACAGCAATTTCCGAGATTTATTTGATTATTTATCGTCCAAAGTTGGTGCTTGCTTATTCGCAGCTACCCTCGGTGGCCGCTACAATGCTAATCATTAGCGCTCCGTGCTAGCGACATAAATAGCTAATCGGGAAACGCAGACGCAGTTCTCTTCGTTGACTAAAGTGTCTCCGCTTTCTTGGTTTCCAGATTTATTGGAGTCGTTAGCGCAGAATGGAAAGCCTCCAGATGAGAATGGCACTCCCGTGAACGGAGAGGGCCCCAGGATGAGGCACCGCAATCCCGCAGAGGAGACGTCCGCACAGGGGGCCGCAGACACGGCCAAATCGTACACCACAGAGCAGCTAGATGCTGTCAAAAGGTCGGTGCTCATTTAGATCTGTTCTTTAGTTTCAGCTGCAGCAGTCAGCAAGTTCATTTTACTTCTGCCTATAATAGGAAAATCCATCATAGATAATAAATACAAATGATTGTTGAGTGTATATTTTTATGGTGGGGGTTATCAAACCTTTTAAATTCAATATAAATTTGCCTTCAGTGAAGTAACAGTATTTAGGAAGTGGCACGTCAAGTGCACAAAATGATCAGTCTTTTTCTTTTTGAGTCAGTCTGCGTGATTACATTTACCAGCATTAGGTGTCACATTAATATCTTAGGAGATCTATCTGTTTCATGTGTTGTGTTACCACTGCTTTTTTTCTTCTTCTTCTTCACAATCTGCACTTTATCTTTGGTGGCTGTTGTTCATTCACTGCAGGATTAAGAGCTGTAAAGATTACTACCAAATTCTGGGGGTTGAAAAGACCGCCTCTGAGGAAGATCTTAAAAAGGCTTACAGAAAGCTGGCTCTGAAATTTCACCCAGATAAAAATCACGCACCCGGTGCCACAGAGGCGTTTAAAGGTAAACTGAAAGTCATCTCCTCAGATGTCCTATGGAGGACATGTTTCAGTGTAGGCTTACAAAGTGTATTTTGAGTTTTTTTTATTTTTTGTGTGTATGTGTGTGTGTTTTTCAGCTATTGGTAATGCTTATGCTGTACTGAGTAATGCTGAGAAACGAAGGCAGTATGATCAGTATGGAGAGGAGCGATCACACCCAAGCAGACACAGACACCATCGTGATTTCGAAGCAGACATCTCACCTGAGGACCTCTTCAACATGTTCTTTGGTGGAGGCTTCCCGTCAAGTAAGCAGTCAGAATACTGTTGTACTTTGGTACACTGCTATCAAGGCCTAAGAGCATTTTGGTTTTCACATTGAAGTAACATGTTGACACACTTGAGTAACCCACTGGATATGAGAGCGAGCCAGTAATCTTTACTGTTTTACATAACCCGAGTGTTACCTCAGTAAGAGGGCATTGTATATATTGCAGTCCTCCTGCCACAGTAACCTTTATTTACTTAAATTCTTTGTAGGTAATGTACATGTTTACAGAAATGGAAGAATGCACTTTGCACATCATAATAGACAAGAACGACGAGAACAACAGAGAGATGTAAGCCATGCTTCAATCACACTTCAGCTTTATTACAAATTGAATATGCAATAGACAGAAATTCCATTTTTCTTTCTCTCTGGACAGGGAGGTCTGGCTTTGTTTGTCCAGCTGATGCCCATCTTAATCCTCATCATTGTTTCTGCACTCAGCCAGATGATGGTCACCCAGCCTCCCTACAGCCTTAGCTATCGCGCGTAAGTGGTTAAAAGCTTTCTAAAGAGCTTTCTAATGTTATGTGAAAATGTCTCCATATCTGTCTGACTCTGTTGATATATTTTGTAAACATCAGATCAGCTGGACATATTCACAAAAGGCATACGTCAAGCCTGAAGGTGCCTTTTTATGTTGGAGACCGTTTCAATGAAGAATATACTGGGAATAACCTGAAGAATGTTGAGAGAAGTGTAGAAGACGACTACATCTCCAACCTCAGAAACAACTGTTGGAAGGAGAAGCAGCAGAGTAAGTTTACAGCAGTGCTGGATATAAAAATGACTAACTCAAAATAATGAACAAGTCACATCACATTTTTACAATGTTGAGATAAGACTTCAGTTTTTGCATGTTCTTACTTTCTTCTTCTTGAAATGTAGTCACACATTTTTAGCTCCTTACAATAGCTTGCAAATAAGTGCTTTAACACTTGTATGATTTTATGTTTATAGTAGTTGACTGATATATTCCTTCTCATGTACCTACAGAGGAAGGTTTACTGTATCGTGCTCGTTATTTTGGGGATTCTGATTTGTACCAAAGGGCACAGAGAATGGGGACCCCCAGCTGCTCCAGACTATCTGAGATACAAGTTATTTTGGATGGCTAGAAACCACTTGCACACACATGGGTAAGTTTCCACTAACATTACAGTGATAACGCAGTGTAAGTGATATGGTATATGGTATGGGAACTGCCCAGACTTAAGTTTTTTTTTTTTTAATCCCACTATCAACACAGAACACACATTATTCATGTTGAGGTTTTTTTTGGGGGGGGGGGGAGTTATGTCTAACCTTCCAGGCTGCCTTTGCTGTTCATTTGCATCCATTACAGAGGGCATTTAGTGAGCCTTATTTTTATCTGTTAACTTACAGATGCATGGCTGTGTAGTTGACACCTGATATTCAAGAGTCAGCTGTGTTTTCTCAGGTGTCAGTGTTACTGCACCAAGTGTTTTTAAAATGGGTCTCGCTTACATCTGATGTCTTGATTACATTAGTAATGGCAACAAATGATTGATTGGTGTTAAAGTTTGTATGGATTTTATTTTGGCTGTACAAAATAAAATGTAGTAATCAAAAGTTCATCCTACGTAAAGTGACAGCTACATAACTTTCAGTGAGTCTTATATTTTTTCCCCCATAGGTTCATCGGTACTTGAATCTAATTTGAAGAAATCGGTTGGAGCCCACTCACATTGGAACATATTTCTGCAGCAAACCAAGAGAATCAAAAATGCCTTACATGGAGAGGGCAGCAGACCTCATCAGGGAACCTATCTGCAACTTGGTGTAGGTTGACTTCCTGTAGAACTGCCAGATTTGAGTTGACTGCTGACGTTTTCTTACTCTAGTGTCTTCAGAATGTTGAGAGTCCGCTGTGCATCACAGTCGAAAGTAAAAGAGCGTAATTATGTGTTTGAATTGTAACAAAGCTGCTAAGATTAGCTTCCACTGTCCCAATCTTTTTGTTTTTCTTAAACATTTTGAGAAGCCTCATAACCTTCTCATAGACACGTCTGAGCCACTCACACGGAAAGTGCATCATTTTTATAGTTCTTACCAATGTAAATATTCATTTCACTTTTAACAATGCAGGGTTTATTGGAGTTAATGTCATGTACCATAATATTATGATGTGGATTTGCTTGTAGACTGTTGAATCATAAGTATTGAAAATGACTGTACAAATAAAAGTAAAACATATTTATTAAATTAACAAGCTAAAATTGTATAAAGGTTTCTTTGAATTAAATTTGTCCAATGATTGAGTGCATATTTTGTGTTAAGGAGCCACACTCTCTTGCACTCCTATGTACTTCTACAAGTTGGTCTGTGTACCTCAAACCCATACTATATACTACTTCTGAGAATACTTCTGAGTCTATAGCCTGCTCGCAGTGGAACAACAAACTGCCACATGCTGTATGCACAGTATGCATATTAAATACGTTGGTTTTTAGTGCCCTTTGAATGGATACTGTTTTCCCTCAGTGAAATGCAGAGGAAATTAAGGAGTTTCTCACAGTTGGAAGACGTTAAAATAAATTGTGGGTGATGGTGAGGCCAGAAAGCTCTTGGAAAATAAAGAATATTAAAGTTTAGGAAAAACATTTTGTTTACTTGTTTTAATGTTCCAAAGTCACTGTTTGATGTTGCCATACTGTAAGTTTATGTTTATTTGAAATGGAAAAGTATGTTCCTGGTTTTAATACAACAGTATACTATTGTAATTATGTTGTATTACTATAAAGTTAGAAGGAAATTCACAAAAATGTAAGAAAAATAATTTATTTCTTCATGTGTAAAGTGTTACAAAAACCCAAGTTTCAGGGGCTCACATTTAACTATAACATTTAACATAAGCCATTCCCTTGAGGGTGTGTGACTTTACATTCACAGGAAAGAACCTGACTCATGTTCAAACATGAGTCTTCACTGCTGAGGCACCTGGAGCCAGGTGAGTAGCTGCCATGGGACATCAGTTGTTTCCAGGGAAACCTTGAATACACATGTAATATACCAGCGGAGAATATCTTGTCATTTCCATTTGACATATATGCTAAAGTGACATAATACTGTCCTTAACCCAGCAGCCTCTTTTCACAGTACACATGAGTTCAGAGGAGGTCTTCTTCAGGAGCACTCCTCTATCAGCAGCTCCCCTGAACAATACAGTTTCCTCTTGACCGCCCTGAAGCTTCTACTCAGCCTCAGAGAGTTTTGGTGTCTAATGGATGTCGCTGAAGTCTGTGGGGATGGGTTACTTTTAAAGAGTTTCTGAACTTTAGGCCAGAGTCCACCGCACTCAAGCCTCAGCACCAGGGTCACATGAAAGGTCGGAACCAGGGTGGCGTCCACGGCTATTTGGTCCACAGTGCATAAGGAGTCCTGGTCCCCCCTGTCTACACACAGGTCGATAAGTGCTCCTCTGAGCCCGCAAGGCTCACAGGCAGCCAGGTGGAGCAGCTCCTGGCTGATATGGTGTAGTAGACAGTCAGGTAAGATGAGTTTGGAGCAGCCCAAGGTGTGAGATGCTTTGTTGAGACTTTGTGTGATGGTTTCTGCAACTTCTGTGGCTAAGGTCTCCTCCAGGGGATAACAAAAGAAATCGCTGTCTGACTCTGACAGGGACATGTCTGCCACAGATCCTAAAACAAAGAAGACAAAATTGTAGAGGTTAAAATCTTGTCTGAGAGAACAGTGTAGTTCACCCTTTACTGAGTAAATAAATAAAACACAGATCACTAGTAAAAGCCTCTATCTCTCTAAACCTCTTTGTCAATTAATTTACTTTGTTTTTCCCAAAACAACTGAAAAAAAAAAAAAAAACATGAACTAAAATTCTTCCTGGTGACTATGTGCATCAACACAAAGACAACTGGTCCTCCTCAGACAAAAGCAGGCAAAAGAACTCACCGGTTTCACTCCTGCAGCATTGTTCTGCTGCGGCCCTGGGATTCATTCCCTTCAGCTCAGTCAGTCTCTGCAGCAGGGTGCTCCAGGACAGCCGCTTTGAAGCCCTGTCCTCCGCTGGAGAAGGAGGAAAACTGCCGTCCAGAGAATGATTGTAAGAAAGAGGCATCTTTACGAACAAAAAAAGGATCCGGTTGTAGAAAAAAAATGTAATGGTGTCCTCAAACAGTGGGTCCCCCCTGCTCCTGTGCCAGACCAGCTGGAAAACACAACTCCCAACAATGGGACAAAGCGTTAAATAGCCGAGCCTGGACGCCCCGCCCCTTATCTTTTTTTAACCAATGAGGTGTCAGCTCACGTCCTCAACGTCCTACCCTGCCTGGTAACGCCTGTGGTCCTTTGATGAGTCAAAGGCCACAACCCCCAACCCTGCAGGCGCCCGACCCCCACCCAAACCTGCACCCAACTTTATGTCTCTCTCAGACACTTTAACCATGAAATATGACATTTCCCTGCCAAAGCGAGAGGCCAGTCAGTACACAGCCCAGCACAAAACGGCACAAAACAATAACAAAGATACACACCCTCGGGTTTTCTAGAGGCAAATACATGTTGAAAGACGTTTGGAGGATTCTGTCAGAGGCGGGACTGGCAGGCACGCAGCGCACGTAGGCCTCGTTATTCATGAATGCTGACCATGAATCCTGGAAGCATCCTGAGCAGGATCCACTTCATAAATGTTTACAAAGTGTCTGCTCACTATCTTAGCAGAGACCAACAAGCCACACATAACTGAGCTCCACATACAGCGGATTTAATGATATTGAGATCATACATAATTACCTGTTATCACATATGTTATCATATATACTGTCTTCCCCCTTTGAATAAAGTTCAAGACTTCTTTGTTAAAAGGCTGCTAAGTGTGTGTTTTCGAGAATTTGGGATGTTTTTAATAATTTTAACATCAGTTTTATTATTATCACAGAATCTGGTTTGCATGGATTTGGAGAAGTATCCTGAATGTCCCACTTTCAGAGTCAAACTCTTCTCCCACCCCCCAAACAAGCCTCCACTACAGGATCGATATTAAACATCATCGTCTCGTCATGAGCTGGTGTGTTTTTTCCTCCACATATTTAAGATACCACTGCGTGTTTCTCGCATTTCTAAAATATTTCAAATTAAATTTTATAGCATTTTATATATTTGATTATATATATATTATATAGCATTTTATATTTCTTTGCATTTTAAGCTTGACAGCTTGGCAGACATGGTGTAGGTATATTGATATTTATTTAATTGTTTCTGGTCAAACCACTAAAGCCTACGTGCTCTAACTTTCCACATGTAATTAACAAAACTGGTTTGTGCTGGTAAAAGTGTTTTTCTTTTCAGGATGTGTGTCAGGGATTGTGCAATACGTGGCTTTCCCGGCTGATGGCGTCACTGCATTACCTTTAGATAAATAGAAGTAGCTTTAGCCAGTGTGTTTACATGTAATCCTCTCCAGGCCACAGTGCACATACTGTTTTGGATTAAATGTGCAACAGAACACGCAGTCCTACACGGTCACAGCTGTTTTTGTTTTACTTATTTCAGACATCTTTAATGTGTCTCTGTTGTCATTTAACAAAGCTGGAGCTTCTAAACTACACTGTTTAAGGCTGAAACTGTATTTGTGCCATGTCATGGAAAAAAAGGAAATAAAGTGTGACAGGAAAAGTGTTTTACAATTCAAACAGACCTGAGAGAGCTGTTAGGCCAGCCAGCCTCTGGCTATGTATCTCATGTATAATAAATCTACTAGAAAATAGGTTGTTAAGAATGGATTTTTTTTTTTTTTTTCTGGAAGAACTTGCTTTAATCTGAGGAGCAGTTCACATCCACTTTAAAGAACTATTTGTTTTAGAAACCAATGTGAAAATAACCAGAGCAATTATGAGGCACTTAAGTGGAGAATGCAATATATTTACACCTGAATTAGCTCAGACACCACATTGTTCCCCAGACCCTGTTGAATATTCTGGGGGTAAAAAGGTCCCTGGGTTGTGTTTGCCAGGCTGTAGTTAGGAGCATGGTCAATTTCAGATTGAGAGGGCTGAAATCATTTGTTTAAGTTACAGCATTATGGTTTTAAATGCGTCATGTTTTTTTTTTTTAACTTTACATGAAAACCAAGGTGGTGTTGGCCACTTTGACACCATGATTCCAACAAAATAAGTGTTATTGTATATGAAAGGGTACATTTTCCAGCATGCAGCCCCTGAGCCCAGTGTTTATCTGGTAACCTTTTGGCTCTGAGTACAGGACTTTCTGTTTGGCGTCATCTGCCTGCGTCACCTGAAGTCAGAGCTGGGATAGCGTTGCATTTAGGCTTTGATTTATTGCTGAAGGAAGCAGAAACAGACCTGCAATCTCAAGGGGGGTAGTGAAAATTGTGATGTTTGGCAAGTTTTGCTGAGACAAGGTCTTCTTTATCATTAACACTTTACACTCCAATTCCAAATAGCCAACACTTTATATTTCCTTAATAGAAAGTAAGACTCTTCTTTTTATCTGAACTTGAATTAGAAATAAAGTCTGTGGGGAATATGGGCAGTCACAAAAAAATGACTTCATTAGCAAAGATTTTTATTTTATGAAGTGTAGTTAAACTGAAACAGCCCAGTAAAGCAACATTTACCAAACATTTACCACTAATTTTATATTGCAAAAATTAGGTCACACTGGTCAGATGAGTGCATGAAAACTCGAGAGTGACATTGTGGAGATGATTGTGTTTTTAAAAAGACATAACTTTAATAGTTTGACTTCATTTAAAGAAAGTTAGCGAGAGTTCAGTACAGCTTACATAAAATCTGTAAACACAATTAAACAAGCTTCACAATAACATTACATATATGAAAGTGCATTTTAGGACAATCATATACTGTACTTAAATTTTATATGCAGTTCTTATTTGTAGTTGTATAACTATTATTATTAAAGCTGTTTAATGTGCTTTGTTTCTGTCAGCCACACACTCTGACCACTGAATGCAAATTTGTGTCCCCCAGTAAAATGTATTACCATGCACTACCAAGATGACATAAAATACCCAATACCCTTAAAACGTATGCAGTTTTCAGTGTATGCCTGTGAAGGAACCTTACTGTTGGTATTGACTCAATGTCATTAGACAGACAAGCTGCACTGCTAAGTTAAAAAAGTGCAGCAGTAAGAAAATCAGTGCATATCTGATGAACTGTGGCCATATGATGTCAGGCAGAGAAAAGGATCCTGATCATTATTCATAAGTACTGTTATCGTGAGCGAAGCTTCTTCTCATTTTAGAACTATGTGTATTATTTAGCAATGGTGCCAATGATGTGCTTTTTGTGTTTTCAATTCAATTTGGGTTTTGAAATAACCAAGACATGGTGAGCTGTTCTGGCTGCTTGTTGCATCCCAAATCCTTCTGCATATTAACCTGGATAGCTTCCATCCAGACATTGCAGAGGTAATGGGCCCCAAATTGATTGTAGCATTTTTATGAAGATAATATTTTTGAGGTTTGATAATTTTTATGAAATGTAGAATTGTAAGTAAATTAATCACGATAGATATAAAAATTTAGCTTCTAATTTCAGCAAATGTTCACAGTGGATTTACACTCTGTAAGTGGACCATAGATACAGACATCTATTCTTGATGTCTGTGTGTTTTGTTAAAGAGCTTTACATGTCTTGGTCCTGCCACCATTCCCATTATGCTAATTATATTCCCTGCCTTTGCTTCACAGTGTCAGACATGGGAAAACAACATATACATGATTGACAGGGAAGTGTACTTTCCCACCATTCTTAAGGAGATTACCTGAAACCCCCGATGGCTCTGCGACTCTAGGATTACCCAGCCGTTTTTTCCTTTACTGGATTCAGTCGACACAAACGTTGGAGTGTCATATTCTGCCCACATCTCTCTGGATCCCAGCTCTGTGACTATCACATCACACTTGTCTGTGGGTTCATGACCAGGCCTCTACCTGACTTCCAGTGCTGCAGGTCCAAGCTTTTCCCCAAATATTTGCCTCCATGTTAACCATCCTGCCGTTTTGTTTCATTTGACTCGTGCTCTCTGAGAATGATTCAAAGTGACTGCAGCAGGTACAGACAAAAACGAGTGCACTTGCTAACTGTATCAATGCATGACAATTAAGACATGCTCTGTTGCTTTCAGACACTGATTATATCACATTTTAATTTCTGTAGCATCCTCTGAAGTGATAAAATAAAGATAGCTTCACTTAATCCAGCATTGCAATTACAAGCTGTCATTCAATGTGTTTCTCTGCAGACTAGCTGAGGCTGCAGTATGGAGAGATACAGCAGACAAGGTAGATAACAGTCAGATACTGTATCTGTGGCACAATGCGAAGGGTGTACTTCAGAGCAATGTATCAGGAAATGCTGCCATTATCTGTGTGCAGTCTGAACAGAACAGAACAACAACTTAATCCAGATCCACACACCTCCTCTTTGTAATGTAGCTGAACCAGTCCAATACTGAGACAGAGTGATAGCATACACCTCATTTTTCCAGCTGTATCAGCTCTTACCATCCACTTTAAACTATTTTTCATTGAAAAACAGCAGCTGCTTCCAGTCATCAAACAACTTCATGATAAGACCTCTAGAGATGCTGTCAGAGGTGTCTGTGACCAAACTCATTGAAAACCCTGGCGGGAGTACAAAACATATTCCTTTCTAAGATTTTAAAGCAAGCCTCGCCTTTCTAACCAATCAAAGACAGGGGTGGGCACTCAAGACTGTCAATCAAAATGTTTCTGGTCATCTACCTCTCAGCTGCTGTATATTGTTGCTTTGGTAAACAGAGAGACTGGCAGGCTCCCAGTTCCTGCATTAGCTGAGACTGTGGGTTTATCTCATTATCCACACTTGCAGTATTAACAAGTAGCCAAATGCCCACTTGTGTGACATTTTTCTGGTAATTAACTCCATTGCTCAAGTGTGTGTTAGGACTGTAAAGATGTGGAGGTTTATCAAAGCTTTTGGCTAACAGACAAAAGAAAATGCTGCATGTTGTATGGAGAAATGGTGTAATACTAATAATATCTGCTCTGATATTTAGAATTTTTAACTAAAACAAATCCAACTAAAGTAAAGCAAAAAACAATACACGGTTATATCTATTTGTTTTTTATGTAAGTTATGTAGTTTTTACTGAGTAATTAAACATAAAAAACAAAACGAAAACATGTTTAATGACAAATTAATTTAATGACAAAAATTTTGATTTTAGTGTTGTCCAGCAGAGGTCAGCATAGTACTGCCAAAACGAAATATAAAGCTTTTAATTATTTATGAAGTTGTTAGAGCGTGATTTCTCTTTTTTGAGAGGAAGACACATCGTTGGTGCCAGTAAAAAACAGTCTGCTGTCTAATGTGTTGTGGGTGAGGCCATGGGTGGTGTTCATCATCATTGATGGCAGCCATGACAATCAGCCTTTCACATGTAAACACTTTCCTGTGGATACTACTACAGACTGTATGTTTGTTTACATTTATATTGTCTGTCATTTTAAGAGATGGATTGTGCGGCAGGATACTCTACAGTCACACTTTTATTTTGAAGTGTTTCTTAATTTTTGTTCCTCTCCTTTGTGTTTCCATTGTTACTGTTATTAGCTCTGATTAGTTTCAAGAGGACTCATCTTATTCTGGTTAGTGTTTACATAAGTGTTCACCTTGTGTTTCTGTTTAATGCACGTTGTCCTTTCCTCTTGCTGATTAATAAATTCACCAGACCATCTAGTCTCAACTCGTTGGTTCCCTGCCTGTATTTGGGTGAAAAGAAAATACTAACAAAGACCTAACCAAATAAGTAAATCCGGAAAGAGATTACACAAGAAGATATGGCTAGATGCTGTGGCTGAAAAACATGAAAGACAAGTGAAAACAGGAGTATAGATGCTGGGGAGCTGATTAGGGAAGTGGTAACAGGTGTGGTGGGTGTGGAAGCCAGGACTGAGTAATGAGGAAATAAGAGGCAGGTGTGCAGGTTATTCTCAGAGGGAAAGTCCAGGGATATATGGAGACTCCACAAGGGGGAAAAAAATACAGAAAAGTTAGTTAGGAAAATCACAGGACTTGAACTAAGACTGTGACATACAGAACAGAATATTAGATAAACATTTGTGTCACCAGTCTACTAGAAGTTTTTTTTTTTTAGTCAGAGTGAAGTTAATCTAGTCAGTCAATTACCTGGTTGATGTTCAGAAAAATGAACAGATAAATACTTTTCAATCTTCTTGCAATAAAATTCCAAACATGATGTAGTTCCAGCTTCAGTTTCTGCTCTGTACATTAAAATATGTTTGTTTTGTGCTATTGGTCAAACAATTTAATTGCATCACCTTGGATTTAAGAAATGATGGACATTTTCCACTATTTTCTAGTGTTTTATAGTAACTAAGTACATTTACTCGAGTAACTTCAGCACATATCGAGGTATAAACTCTAACTCTACAAAAGAGTGATTTTACTGGTGCATCAATGTAGATTATCACTACACTGATGCACCAGTAATTACAAATTAATACATATTACTCAGAAACATGATTACTTTACATTTTGTTCCATTAATTTTGTTTTGATCCCAAAGCTTGTGTAGCCTACTTATTTAAGAAATGCTTTTATTTGTGAAATTCACTTGCAACCGACTGTTTCTACGCTGCAGGTTTTGCTGGAAGATGAGTGCATCCTCCCTCAGTCCAATATTCTGACATTTTAAAGACAAAATAAACAATGAATATAATCCACAGATTACTGGATAATGGAGGTAATCTGTGGTTTGCAGCTCTAATTGAGTCTGCTCCATATACCAAACAAACTGCCCCACCTGGACAAACCAAGAGGGGGAAGAGGAGGCGCAGCAGTAAACCAACATGAAAATGCCAATAAATCTGTGACTTATTCACAGAAACCTACCAAATGCTGTCATACAGCGGCAGAACTCCCACTGAATATTACCCTCAACTCTCTCTCTCTCTGTCTCTCTCAGCCCCTCTCTCCCAGCAGCAGAAGGAGCACCCTATAGGCTAATCAGTTGGTAGTTTCAATCCAGCCTCAGCATCCTCCTCCTCCCAGAAGAGGACAGCCGACAGCCGGTGCGTGCGAGGTGTTTTTGTCTGCTACCATGGTGGAAATTACGGATATCGTGTGCCTTCTGGTCCCGCTGGTGATGCTCACGGGGTCTACCTTTCAGACCGACGTGAAGAGCGTCAAAGAGGCTGAAAAAACTGGGAATTTCATGGAAGACGAGCAGTGGCTGTCCACCATTTCACAGTACAGCCGCAAGATCAAGCACTGGAATCGCTTCAGAGACGTAAGTCCGCCGTGTTGGCTGTGAGATGCGCGGTAATGCGGTAAGATGCGCTGCTGGGGGAAAGACGCACGGCCACGGGAACAGCTTGAACAGTGTTCACACACTTTCTAAGCCTGATAATGCGCACAAACTTGTTACTGATGTCTGACCGTACACCCATCCCCCCAACACACACTCCCCACTCCGCACATTTTAAAAGAAATGTTTCAAAATAAAAGGAAATTCAAAGATAATGGGCGAACGCACTGGACTGGAGAAAACTGCAGAAGACACGGGATGTATTGAATAAGCATCACCTCCATGCACGTTTAGCCTTTTGTTGTTTAAAAAAATGTCTCAAAGTGTTAGTGAAGTGCTGGTTATAGTTTGGGGGAATTAGTGGATATTTTACTTCCACTTCAAAAATCCCGGTTGCCGATGGTGATATTTAAGGAGAACCAGCTTTCACTACAAATCCACACCTTTAAACACCAAAGTAAATAAAGGCCACTACTCTTTCCAGTTTTAGTGTATAGCTCTTGGTTAATTGTAAACAATTATTGTTTTAGTCACACTTGATTAGAGGAGCCAGGGCCGTGATTTGCATATTCACCTAATGAACAGACAGAACTGGGTTGCAGGGATTGATTAAAGCCTGCAGGATTTGCCTGCTGATATATTGCTGTGTCTGTAAATGTATACAGTGGTTTTTGCCTCCAGCTCTGTGAAATGATTACTAATGATCCCAACAGGATTTGTACAATAGTGCAGTTGGATTATGTTCCATATTACTCCTGTTAATTGTGTTTTAATTGATCCAGGGTGGTTAATGCAGCATGTGATAGGTATCGTTATTGGATTTGAAACGGGAGCAGTTGGCTTGACCACCTATATGAGAACAATGCCACATCTTCACAGGAGAATGTGAGTCTTTCTAAATCATAATAATCACACAGAGGCTGGGACTGTACTTATAGGAGTAATGAAATTGTGCACATGGGAAGATTAGGTCTGAATTATTGTGGGATTATGACTCAGTGGATGCTGCTCTTTTAATACACAGCATTGATTCTAGATGTGAGTTGGAGCCCCAGCTTTACTTTGAATTAAAAAAAAATCCTCCTTCCAGAGAGAATAAAAACACAAACACACTGAGAATATGGAGCATCCTACGGTATAAACAGTTAGGGGAAAGTGGGATCATCTTCTTTACAATGCTTAAGGGTTTGCCATCCAGCTTGAAGCTGTCACTTGCACTGCTTTCCCATTTTACCACAATTTAACATCAAAGCTGCTGTGTAACACAAATAGCTCCTACACACTGTGCACACTGTATCTCTTTCATGATCATTATTCCCAGGGGTAATTTTCTTAATCCGCGTGTGCATGCGTGCGTTTCTATGAAAGTGTCTATACTTAAGTGTGATTTTATTAGAGCTGTTTTGTGTGTGTGTTTGTGTTGGTGCGTTTGCAAGCGTGTTGAAGGGCAGGAGCGGTGGTATCTCTGGTGATGATGATGATGACAGAAGAAACATCAGAGAAACGAACCGCTGAACCTCCCCCAGGGGAATTGCCAATAGAAACCACTTTGATTTCAGCTTGCTACCGTAGCAACAGCAGTGTGTGTGTGTGTGTGTGTGTGTGTTATGATGTTGAAATGGAGCATGTATCACTGGGAGTTCGATGACTCTATCCCCACACCAGTCATGCTTCAGGGTGGAGGAAAAAGTGGAGACATCCTTTATTAGAATTGTTCATATCATTAAAACTCTAACGTTTTTCAACCTAAAAACCCTTTGTGCAACCAACTGGTGTTTTCTTGATGATTCTTAATGAGAGCTACTGAATATTGAATATAATGAACATTTAATTGGTGTTGCCTCACGTTGGCTTTTGAGCTAAATAAAACTGAACTATAAAATGAGGAGCTCGTTCTCTGGGAATTGTTTGGTAGATGTACAAAGAACTGCCAGTGACACACTTATATGCGTTCAGACTACACAAATTGATGTTGGCTTGCATAGTCCTCTGAGAGCTGAATGTTTTATATTAATCTCAAGCTGGAAGGCCATAATCAAAGCTCTTTTTTTCTCTCTTTTACACAAACATGCACAATATGCCCACAAACCTTAACACACACACACACACACACACGCAAACACAAACACACAAAGCATAGGCTGCAGAATGAACACTGTAAATATTTCATATTTATTCTCTTACAAAATGTAAAAGCAGAATCAGGATAAGAGAGTCTTTCACTTCCAATAAAAATAGCTCCCACACTTTGGTTCAATCTACTTCACAGGGACACAAGGCGATTAGATTTAACAGTTACAGTCAACAAATAATAGAATGGGATACCTTTAGTCCTTTAATCTGACAGGTGCACGCAACATTTAATTCCACTAATGCACCAAATCCAGGAAAAATACAAAAATGAAATATTAACTGGGGGAAGGCCGTCATGGTGACTGAATGCAGACTTAATTTAACCCAAAGACTCACATCCTCCCTCAGCGTGAAATTGTTTGTCTTTACTTTTTGTTGCTGTTATTTAATCATTATGGATTGCTGACTAGACAGTGCGACCAAACGGAAACAGTGGATAAATCTTGAGACAGTAGCTAGTAAACATGGAGATTCATTCCTAAAAATACATCTTTTTGTTTGTTGTCCTCTCAAGGAGATTTTTTTACAAACACACACTAAATAAGATTTGTTAAGCACACAGTAATTCGAGGACTAAATTATAGAGACAATTTGGCGTCAACTGGTGTAACCTCACTAGTCGAGAATCTGCGTATTTTCATTTTGGCAGGAAGTTAAATGGCTGGCGAATACTACATGCAGTTTATAGCAGATCCAATCTGGTGTGTCTACTAAAGGCAAATCAATGGTAAATTCAATTTTTTGCTCCCCCCCCCCGTGACAATGATACTGTCCATGAAATCTTCATGCCATGAAATCGGTGTGATGTTTTATTCCTGTTGATTTAATAAGGTAAACTTATTTTGACGCCTAAAAAAAGATGACGTTTAGGACATAAGAACACATGCTCACACAGAATGGCACAGTATGTCCATGAAAGAGAGGAGTGAGTGTTTGTGCTGTGATTTTTGTTTAATATTTTTCTCATTTTTATCCTTCCTATCCAGCGCTGTCTCTGCCTGGTAAATCCTTATCTTAAAAACGCACAGCTCTACAGTCAGAACCACCCAGAACCAATCCTGGCTGCACCTGTTATCCACTCCCTACATTTTTAATGAACAGAAAAACTCTGTGCCAGCTCAAAGCACATCAGGTCCCTTGTTGATGCCAGTGGATTAAATATGCAGAATGGTGGAAGCACTTCTGTCAGGTCTTGGCAGTTTTTATTGTGATGTTGGTTTGCACGATATTGGTACTGTATGGAGAACTCTGAACGGGGGATTTACCTCTGCTTCCTATCGTCTCCTGCCTCCTGTGCTCTGAAACTGGCTACAGTCCAGCAGGATTTTAACACATTGTTATTGCAGGTGCACCCCTCCCTGCTCCTTCTTATCATTTCATTATAGCATAAAAGCCATAATTGTGGATAATGGCATCTGTAACACTGGAGCCAAATACTCCATTAAAGACTATCCAGATGAACAGTAAATTATCATCACTAGGCCTGCGCCCAGTGGTTTTCCTATCAGACGGCCGTTCAACTCCCCCATACTCTCTAATGTTAGAAAAGGCTGCTGATACAATAATGCCATGAATGATGATAACAGCTTATCAGACATCCATTAGTCTATCTAGTCATGCTTTGTTCTGGCATGGGTCATTCCTTATCACATTCCTGATTCTCTATGAGGCCGACAATGTCCAGAGCTCTGTTGACAATGCCCATGTAGTGGATCTTGATCGGCTCATTCACTTCTGGGAACTGTCAAAGGTGGTCTGGTTGTTCAGGATTTGGACAGAGTACCAGTGCGCTGTGTGGTGTCTTGGCTGGCTACCAGAGCACTAGGTGGGCTGTAATTGAGTAGAAGAAAAAAAAAAGAAAAAAGAAACAACCTTTCATTATGCCCTGCTTGCACTACTACATCTGTTTCGTACTGCAGTACAATAGCCACAGCTGAAGGGCACAGGTGCTGCAGAAAGCCAGGGGGTAGTAAAAAAAGATGATAAATATCACATTTCGTAGCAGATGCAATTGTGCATAAAATCCAATAAATGTGTCTTTACCCAGAACTCTCCATACACATGTGAGTAATAGTTGCTGAGAAAGATACAGCCCTTTAAGGCATCATTTTGTACAACATGCCTCCATACAGAGGCCAGAGACTCCTGTGAGTATTTTGCATGCATGGCTTCTCACAGTGACCTGCTTCTGTTTTGGCTACACCTGCAAGTCTATATTCTATATAGGCTTTTTGCAGAGAACACCTGATGTCCAGGAATCTTTCTGTAATAAGTTCTTTATGCGATACAATATCCTGCTGTAGTCAGAAAACTGTATTTACAGTAAGTAGCCCAGTTATCAGCAGCAACAAAAGCCCCATATACTTTTTCTTTGAAGTTTTGCATTATTGTGACTTTAGTTCATATGAATTCAGAAGTAAAACGTGACAATTTAAAAGTATTTGATTTGTCAGTGTTAGAGAAATTAAAATGTTTACCCTCCTGTGACCTGATCCACCTTACTTTAGTATAACTGAAACACTTCTGAATGGGGCCTATTGTGGATTGTGGAAATATAATTGTTGCTCTCAGTGAGCACAGTTTGCTCTAACCTTGACTATTTGATAAGGGCCCAGATGTCTTTCTGTGTGAAACCACCTCCCTTTTGTGTTACCATGAAAACTGATGTATTAGGCTGCAAGCAGCCAGTGACCCTCATGCTGTACCAAGGTGCTGTGTGACTGTTACTGCTTGCAAGTAAAACTTGTTTATAATCTTACCAAAGTTCGTCCTCTGAGTCTATTTGTTAAAGAACAGTCAGGCATTACGCTTCTTAAGTTATCATGAGACTGTGAGTATGTGTTTGGCATGTTCAATAAATCAAACCTTTTTTAAACTAATAATTACTCTGTGTCAGTGACTGTCCCTACAGTAAATTACACTAAAGTGTTGTTACCTTTGGGTTTAAGCCAGACTGAGTCTCTGCCAGTGCAAGATCAGCTTTTCTACAGTAGCTGATACAATTTGATCTGAAAATTTGGTTGGAAATAAAAGATCCCTAAGAGCAAAAAGGACTTTGTGCACATGTTGAAGAAGTTTTTCTGCAACCATTAGTGATTAGACTAACTAGTTTACTACATTAGCAGTAGCTTAATCTCTTGAAGATCAGAGGCATTTCATTCTATGTTATTGTGTACAATTATAAAATATGTAAAAAGAAAGAAATCACTATGACTGCCTCACCCATTTCATGGCATTTTGCCATAGCTATAGCAACTATTGTCATCTCAGCCAGCAAAATTAACTGTCAACAGCCAGAAATGAGAAACCTGCTGTTCAGAAGATTTTGTAGTTTCCAAAGAGTAGTTTGTGTTTCATGAGTATTAGATATGAGTAAGGCCAGTCTCTGGACTTCTCAGGCAAAATCACAAATCACAGCCAGTTCCCCTTTTTCACAAGATGCCCCAGGTTTAAGTTCACTGTTGCTGCTGATGTGGTTGTGACTCTCTTATTCGATGACATTGTTTTGGACTCCCTTGTCCCTAATCATTGGCTGATTCTTATCCTTCTTGTAGCCCCTACTAAGGCATCTTCATTGATTTTCCATTGCTGGATAAGTCTGTTTTTCAGTTGAGCTCTGTGTTTTCAGTGAAGTGTGAAGGTTCTCGCTGTTTGGACCAGATTCTCCTGTTGGTTGCAGACTTTTCTTATTCCCCGTAGGGCCCTGAGAGGTACAAAACCTATTTTTATTTATAGATAGTAAGTACAGCGCTGGTGTGAGACTTTATGGACTAAGTGTAATTTTTATAGCTGTATCTGTTTGCCTGTTGTGTGTGTGTGCAGTGCATGTTGTAAAACTAAGCTAAGGAGTTTAATAATTTACCAAAATGCAAAATTTCAGCCAAATTCAATGAAAACTGTCTATTTTTGTGCTGCAACTTTGAATGTGTATCCACTGAAATGGGAAAAAGCAATTCACCATTTACATCATTAGGTGCTATTGTCAGACAGGCTCTCGTCACTGTATTTCTGATGTCACTCAAACCTACTTCAGTGTGAAGAGTGACATTGAAGCCTTTCTTGAATGAGGCAGAAAATTAACATGTATAACGCACAATAGCTTTAAAAGTAATTGTCACATAAATGAATACCTTCTTTCTACCAACTTCAGTATAAAATAACATCTATGAAGCAGAAAGTAGAAGTGCAATGCAGACAATATGTCTGTTCGTCTGGAAAAGTATATTTTCTTAAGTAAAAACGGATAATTCTCTGCAAACTGTGCATGGGAGATATATTTAAATTACTAACTCTAAATTACACTATTTTCAATGAAACATAGCTCTGTGTATCACACATATGTTGTAGGTGTGGACATGCTTGGAATACATTTGGATCTGATCTTATTTATGTGTGTGTCATTTTCTACATCCCCTGATGAACTGGTCCATCAGGGTCAAACTTCCCTGCCCAAAGGTCTACAGTCATTCTCAATGTCCTTTCTGTTTGTGTCTTCTGGTTTAATGTCTCCCTGTTCTGAAATACTATAGAAAAAGCATTAGAAGTAATATATGGATATTCTAGAAAAAATAAATACTCTACAAATGCAAATAAGGAATTTTCTGCTATTTTTAATATTTTTAACCCTTTATGTAAGCAGGTAGACTCATTTAGTTCATGTGTGTGTCAAAACATCTGTTTTTGACACACACATCATGTCCCATGTAATGAAAACCATTACAAGCGACGTTCAAAATGTTAGAGTTAAATGTTTTAAAAGTTTCAAATGAAAGTGAGATTTTCATTTTTAAACTTTCTGTAATCATATGTACTAGTTTTTTCCAAGTTCTGTTTGAACTGTGAGAATATTAGAAAAAGGAACACTCCAATAAGTAATAATGAAACCAAGCTTGCAGCTACTAGATCTTCAGCAGGCAAATGTTTGACAAGTCGTAAAATGGCATCTAATAGAGCACACCCTGTGCATTTACAGGCAGGTAGATGTGGAGAGTCTCTGTAGATGCAAATGGAGGATAAATCAAAGTAAAAAGGAATCAGAGTGTCAAAATGGGTAGGAATGTGGAAACAAACTGCACCTGTAGCTCCATGCTTATCTCAAAGAACATGCTTAAATGTACAGGGTGCAGAGCGTCTGTAGTGTGTTTCAAGAACATTGTAGCAATTTACATGCTCAGTTCCTTAATACCAATAAAATAGCAAGAGCTTAACACTGCAAAATTATTAGAATTACACAATAAAACCTTGTATTGTCAGAATAATTTTCTGGGGCCTACAGAGGTAAAAAAAAAACTGTGTAATTCTTGCGCCACCTTTCACATAGCAAGTCCTCCCAGCTCCCTTACATAAGCCTTGCCCTTGATGGCGTGTGATGCTCTGCATTTGCTGTGAAATCCATAAGCATCAGCTCAGAGCCCTAAGTGCATGCAGAAACACAGGAATCAGCAGTCGTGCTTCTCATGAATTACCAGTGCACATGGCGATAAGCGGACAACATATAGGATGAGAATATTGTAGAGGGAGTTGTTTCATCTCAAATATGTCTCGTGTGATCTGTAAACCAAAGCTGAGAGACTGTGAACAGCAACTGAGTCTTCATGTGAGTCTCGAGGTGGGAGGAAGTGATACGAGGCTGTACGGTGCAGCTCTGCTGAAGAAAACCTCAGGGCAATGTCATTTATGATTTTTCAGCTTTATTTCATCAGATTCTGGGGTTACATTTTTTACTACAGCAGTATCTAAAAGTGTATTTCAGGAGTGTGCTTCGACAAGATTATTGTCGATGTTAAAATAAAACCTCATTGCATGAATATGTCTTGTAAAGATAAATGTATAATAAAATTTTGTATATGGAACTTGCTGAATGTGATTTGTCAATTGCTTAACAGCTAATTAATGCTTTTCATGTCTGAGAGAACTCCTCACTGTACATGGTCAGCTTCTTTGTGCAGCTCTGTGTCTCTTGTCTTTTAAGGACTTCTTGTACTGTCTTAAGGATCTTTCACTGTAGGCACAGTCGGTTTGAATGAGGATAAATCATGCGGACCTGGACCACAGTGAGGTCTGGAGGGAGACTGCAATAAGCAGATGTTTCAGTTCAGAGTGGCTCAGTCTGTTTCTTCAAAGCAGGCGACTTTCTGATCAAACCCTCCAACATCAGCCTCAGTCTCCAAATGCCAGAATAAGGTTGTGGCTCTCGACCTGTTTGGAGCACAGCGTGATGTTATAGAGCAACAATGTCATTAAAACTTGGACGTTTGACGTGGCTGGATGGGTCAGCAAAATGTAAGAGTTGAAGTCAGTGCTCTTTTAGTTTCCCATTTACCAATTGATTGAACATATTTTATTCTTTAAACTGAAATAGAATAATTTGCATAAAATATTTAAAGATTTCTCTCAGTAAGAAACTAGAAGTCACTTTAAAATATGTTACTGAACCTTCATCTGGCAGCTGATCTCCAGGAAAGGGTTTATATTGTGTCCTTTGTTACTGATGAGGCAGTGATGCCCTCTGCTGTCACCGTGAACAGCTCCCACAGGACAGTGTCTGTGAACAGAGTGCATGTGACAGCTGACATTTACCCCAAAACACCTGTCAGTCACACACACGCACAACCCTTCACATAGACACACACTTCAAACAGTTTCCTGTTTGTTCTTCTTTTTCAATCCACCCAACAAATCACACAGATTTTTAGAGATCTGTGTGACACTGTTCAGTTCCTCCTGAGTTGAGTCCAATTTAACAGTGGACAGGCTCATCGGGTCGTCATGCTCAGCCAACAGATTTGACGGATTGCGGTCTGTCGATCAGTATTGTGGAGCTCAGCAGCAGGGTGAACAGTCTGCCATGTTTGATATGGAGGGTAAGCTTCCCTGCTCTGTATAACAAGACGAGATCTCTCTGATGTTATCAGGTAGATCACAGAGCTCCTGGATACAGCTGAGTGTTTTCAGCCCTCGTCCTGTCTCCTCTAATCACTTCTGTGGAAAAAACAGCAGTTATTTCACGAGAGTTTTGATCTGTGAGTCATATTTCTGTGATGCAACTTCTCTGCTGCGTGCCAAACTTGTCACTGTGCTCCTTGTTTCATGCTCACTTTCACTGAACACTCAGGAGAATTTATTTTCCCCAAATACATTTTCGACCTTCTCTCTTTTATGAAATCATTGATTTCCAGTCGTGTCAGCACAGCAGGACACTTTCCTCATTGGTCCTGGCAGAAACACAAATACAGAAAGGCTGCTAAATAATGCAAGAGCTGAAGGATCCATAAAGGAGACATAGGAAGCATCAGATTAATGGCCAGGTCATAAACTCATTGAGGTCTTTACCCTGTTAATGTGGGGACTCCATCAGGCCCGACAAGGTTAAACTTCATAACTGACGATCATTCACAAAGATCAGCTGGAGTGTTGAGTTAAAATCCAGACATAAGCCCGTTTACTGGAAGTGATTTTTCTGTCATTGAGGAGGGGAAATGAGCTCAGCACTGCACTGAGCAGAGGACGAGAGGAGCAACGGCAGTGCAGTTAGATTTCAGTGCTCGAGTGGAGTCCTTGCCAGTGATGAAAATATTTAACTCTGTGAAATAAAACTGACGGTCAAAGAAGGGCCCAGCTTTCACGAGGGCAGCTGAATTCACATGTTGGAATTATCACTTTTCGGGGAGCTGTTTGGCACACACCACTAATACAGTAGATTTTTACGGTGATGAGTAAGTCATTACTAAGGGGTGCAGGGTGGTCGATTGTAAATATCTTTTTATAAATCATGTTTTATATTACAGACACAGCAATATGTTCAAAAACCATTACATGTGTGCTGTCTCCTGTGGGAAGTTGGAAAGATCCATATGTTCTTTGTTTGAGTTTTCTTCACTTTTTCTGTTTGTTTAAACATGTTTTTTCTTAATCACGTTAGGATCCTCTAAGTATATGCAAATATCTGCTAAAACTAGTACAATTTCCCTTGTGGTTGTTTTGTGTTTGTCAGTGCTTTTCTCATTGGTTTGAATTGATGTCATATGCATTAGTCAAACTTTAGCAACATTTGAATACAATGTAATGACAGTTGTGGTGTTGTTTTCTTATGTTTCCAGGCTGATTGAAGCACATACTTGTCATTTTGTGTATTAAAATATTAATGTTGTTCTTCTGATCTTTTTTTTTTCTGTGATATGTTGCTTCATTTGTCAATTTTTGTACTCTAAGGAATATATTTATGTGTTCAGGTGCTTCGAAATACAAATATTCAAAATATATGAAAATATTTTCCTCATGACCTTACAGTATCACTGAATGAAGCTTAATTCCCTTCACTAATCTTGGCTCTTTTCTCTCCTTTTGCTGTCATTTCACCAGGAGGTAGAGGTCAGTTCTCTCCAGTTCTACAAAACTCCTCCACTCACCTTTGTACGATGTCTTTTTCATTCATGACTCATTTTCCTGTCTTTTTTGTGTGTCTTTATCTCTGCTTCACCATCCATCTTCTCTGTTTTTTCTCCTTCAACGTGCCCATTTTAATTAGAAAGATTAATGTTCTAATTAAGGTGAAAAAAAGGAATAGCACTTAAAAGGCAGCTTACACCCAATGCCATATGTCTCCCATAAAGGCACTGGGTGCAGATTTGTTGGGCTCATTTCCATACAGATGTACAGCCACAGTACATACCCATCTCATCTCTGGTGTGACTTATTTGGCTAATTATCCTGCTGTTAGACTAATATACACAATGTAAGACGTATGCAAAGATAATGTAAACTACTTCACTTCTCTATGAGGATGACAGAGTGTTAATATTGTTCTATCAATAACGCTGTGAAATTACATGGCTCCTCATTTGCTAATAAAACGTTTCTGCCTGTTTCTGCAGGATGATTATGTGCGTACCTGGGATGAAAATCAAGGTTCTAATGACAGTAAGTCTTGCACCATGTCATCTCTCTCTCTCTCTCACTGTGAGGTTGCTTACGTATGTTGTTGTGTCTTGCTAGTTTAATATAGGCCTACGTGCATCAACACGTGAATTTATCTTTTGAAAAACAGAGTGTGCAGAGAATATTTTAACTTGAGCAAATAAAACAATTCTATACTTAATACAGGTTTAGAGTTAGAGTTTTTGTTTGGTTTTATTATCCTTGAAAGAAGTAAATAAATGTATTGACCACAAAATAGATTGTTGGAAATTGTATTATTCTTTCTGCTTGATAGTATTCTTATAGCACATATTACTTGTAGGCCCAAGGTTCCATGCATGTAGGCCACATAAGAAAAAATTGGAATAATGTCTGCCTGAATTGTGTCCTGCATTTGAACTGTGATGCTTCCTAGGCCATCAGTGGTTCATCACATTAGACAGCGTTGTTCTGTGTTTGTATTTTACTGGTCGGACAGTTGCTGTCCAGGCTTGTAATGGTTCCTCAGCGAAAATGTTGAAAGATGTTAGACCTCTATTTTATCTGCTTGAGTGGATCTGATGCACCGACCCCAGGAGATGCTAAACACTGGCTCAACTTCAACCCATCACCACTTCATTCTGCTTTTTCTCCTTCTCTGCTGCACTTGAGCAGGAGTTGTGTATAAAGTATCCGAGGTCTCCTCCTGCTGCCCAGCCTTAATTGAGCCTTGGCAAGATGAAGTCATGACAAAAAGTCATGTCCTCAACCATTGTCGCTTGATTTGCAGTTTGAATGAAGTCAGTTGAATGGTTGAGTCCATTAGCACAATTTCCAAAGGCTTAATGAAGGGCTAATTATGGTTTCCAATAAAAGGCCAGAGAGAAGTAAAAGCATGAGAAGGGAGTGAGTCAGGGGTGGGGGCTAATATGCTTTGATTTAGTGTAAAGTGACTGGCATCCACATTATTCCTGCCAGCTCTAAGGCAGTTTGGTGACAAGGAAATCGCAGACTTGAGGGAGAGAGCTAGTTGCCTGGTACTGAAGAGTATATAGGATGAAAATGAATAAATCAGATGAAGTGAAAAAATGTGTTCGTGCTCGGTTCATCTGTAAAGAGGAGACTGCTTGTTCATTAGGACGAGAGAGGAGAGAGGTTATTAGCAAAATCACATGATAGTTGATAAACTGAAAAAAAAATGGATGTGTTGATTTATGTCTGAAAAGCTTCTGTAAAAATGTTTCTATAATGTCAGTTCAAAGAAATAAGAAAGCCTTCTTAAATCTTTCAGTACCCAATTAATCTTTTTCTGAAGGCTCTGCATGTTTTGTTAGCACAAGGACATCCATCCATCCATCCATCCATCCATCCATCCATCCATCCATCCATCCATTTTCTATACCCACTTATTCCTTAACCAGGGTCACAGGGATCTGCTGGAGCCTATCCCAGCTCTCTTTGGGCGAAAGGCAGGGGTACACCCTGGACAGGTCACCAGTCCATCACAGGTCCACATAGAGACACACAAAGACAAACAACCACACACACTCACACTCACTCCTATGGGCAATTCAACTTAACATGCATGTTTTTGGACTGTGGGAGGAAACCGGAGTACCCGGAGTAAACCCACGCAAGCACGAGGAGAACATGCAAACTCCACACAGAAAGGCCGGGTCAAGAACGCCCTTCTTGCTCTGAGGCAACAGTGCTAACCACTCATCCACCATGAAGTACAAGGACATACAGATTAAAAAAAATAAATAACCTCAAGCCTCCAGGACAGCTGAAGTGCTCTTTAGTATATAATTCTCTGGAAATCTACTTTAACCCAATGTTATTTTCAATGTTCTTTACTGTTTTCATGATGAGGGTGGGCAATGGGCAGATCTGGGCAGATACGGTGCTGAATAAGCCCGATATTCTCCCCAAACTGGGTGTCACTGACTAAAGATTTGAGACAGATCAGATGTTGTGTATGTTCGGTGAAGGGGCTTCACAATGCTAGATGAATTACCTGACTGATCCACAATATGACTCTTGGGCCATTTGTGTCCATGGCCTGTCACAGCATTGACATTAATCTTTGCCTTTTCATTAACTGCAACCACTCGTCTCTCACGCTCAACCAAACATTATAGCTGCATAACCCTAACCTAAAATTAACTAAGATGTCATCGCCTTGACCAACCCATTGTTGCCATGTGCAAATAATGCACTGGCACTGAATAGTGAGAAATGAACATACAGTGGGTACGGAAAGTATTCAGACCCCTTTAAATTTTTCACTCTTTGTGTCATTGCAGCCATTTGCCAAAATCAAAAAAGTTCATTTTATTTCTCATTAATGTACACTCAGCACCCCATCTTGACAGAAAAAAACAGAAATGTAGAAATTTTTGCAAATTTATTAAAGAAGAAAAACTGAAATATCACATGGTCATAAGTATTCAGACCCTTTGCAGTGACACTCATATTTAACTCACATGCTGTCCATTTCTTCTGATCCTCCGTGAGATGGTTCTGCTCCTTCATTGGAGTCCAGCTGTGTGTAATTAAACTGATTGGACTTGATTAGGAAAGGCACACACCTGTCTATATAAGACCTTACAGCTCACAGTGCATGTCAGAGCAAATGAGAATCATGAGGTCGAAGGAACTGCCCAAGGAGCTCAGAGACAGAATTGTGGCAAGGCACAGATCTGGCCAAGGTTACAAAAGAATTTCTGCAGCACTCAAGGTTCCTAAGAGCACAGTGGCCTCCATAATCCTCAAATGGAAAAAGTTTGGGACGACCAGAACTCTTTCTAGACCTGGCCGTCCAGCCAAACTGAGCAATCGTGGGAGAAGAGCCTTGGTGAGAGAGGTAAAGAAGAACCCAAAGATCACTGTGGCTGAGCTCCAGAGATGCAGTAGGGAGATGGGAGAAAGTTCCACAAAGTCAACTATCACTGCAGCCCTCCACCAGTCGGGGCTTTATGGCAGA